>NC_036444.1:2220985-2849471 GCF_002775205.1 Xiphophorus maculatus | reverse complement strand
TCTGTCACATTAGAGAGTTTTTCATCATTTCAATCATCTAAATCTGATTTAGATCCAGACTTTGAATCAAACCTCCTTAGGTTACATTTTCCTAATAAAAAAATCTGCAGTGTGTCTGATGCTACTCACTCCAGCTCAGACAGGGAGGGACAGCGAGCCAGCGACTTGGCGAGGTTCTGCATGCCAGACTTAGTCCACTTCTGGTTCAGCAATCTGATAAAGAAAAATCTGAGTTTAATACAAATACATTTTTAGGGTTGAACCCAAGAAACTACATTGCATTTTACATCTTTGTGTCGCTGTTTTCATTCACTCAGACTCTCTCTGCTCCAGATTCACAAAGCAAATAGTGGCGCGGTATGTAATTAGTATTTTTTATATGAGCAAATATTTATTCAAAGTAAGTTTAGGTAATAATCTGGATGCAAAGCAACATAAGGTTTATATTATAATGACAAACAGCATAAGAGTATTTTTACTTTTGACTCCAACAATATGTATCTACTTCCAGAGAATAAATTATGCCTTTTGTAGAATCACATCTCATTTTTATGGCTGGAAAAGAGAAGCAGATATTTTAAAACAATATCTCTGCTTCATATTTAATGCTAAGAGCAATTTCACAAAAAGCGCTGTTTTTTTTTTTATCTGATTATTTCATTAATGACTGAAATACAACAAAACTTTGAGAAGTTTGCAACCAAATCCATGCATAAAGTCTCATTAAGAGAAAAGTGAAGTGGATGGATGAACAAACTGGTTTGTTCTCTTTTTGCGAGTGTAAAATTTGCACAGCTTCTCACAGTATCAGGCACTATGTTGTTAGAGTGATAATATATAAAATACAATTGTAAATGTGATTTGTGAAATTTTTTTTATTGAAATCTGAATTTTAAAATAAAACAGTTTTAGGAACAAAGTTTCATAAGAAAACTGGAAAAGCAGAAAAGGCTTATAAAACGGTAAATATATTAAACTACAGAAACATCATACCTCACTGTCGCTTCAGGCTTAATTTTATGGCTGCAAATAGAAAAACATTTTATAAAAGGTTAGAATTTCTTAAAGTTCATGTCATTATTAACTTTGCTGGTTATGAAACTCACCTGTTTGATTCAGATTTTTGAGAAAAAGTCAGTGTCAACTCTTTGATCCCGCTACAAGAACGGAGACAAAAAATTTGTTAAGATCACTAATTGCTTTCTTTGAGGCTTAATGCTGCATTATGTAACTTTAATAAATATGTTTTTTTTTACATATTTGTTAAAACTGTCATAATATTATGGCAGCATAACAAGAGACAAGCTCCTCTGCCTTGTCCCTGCGGTCCTTCTGCCATCTGCAGAATCCTAATTTGGGTATAAATACAAACTGTGTGTTTTGTGTTTTTTCTTACTCTGCATGAACTTGCTGGATGTTCGAGCAAGAAGAGACGTGTTTAACAAGACACTCTGCTGCTTCCAAAGAAGTGTTGTTTCGTCCCAGCCTGCATACACACACACACACACACACACACGAATATAACAAAAGACATGGAGTCTGCTACTGCTCCGTTAGAAAGCCTGAACGTTTATGAGCAGAACCGACTTACTTTACAGATGTCAAGTTTTGCAGTTTGGCAAGAACATCTGCAATGCATCGGATTCCTTCGTCTTGCAAATTGTTGTCACTAAAACTGAAGCCAAAAGTAGAGAAGCATTCTTCTTATCATCTGTCATCTATGTTTAGCTGTAATATGAGATATTTTATCTTGTAAATTTACTTGAGCTCAGTGACACTGGAACAGTTCTGCAGACCAGACGCCAAACTCGCAGCTCCTGCAGAACTCAGACTGGCACCACAAAACCTGGTGAAGAAACAAATCAACAAATCAGATTTAAAAAGGAAATAAAGGAAATACTTTAAATATTCTGAGTAAAGTATGGAGCAAAAACCTACTCTAGTTTTCTCAGCGCTGTGAATCGAGGTAGAACGGAGGAAAGCTTCTCTGCAAACTTATCACCATACTTGCGACTCCGAAAACTGCAATAAAATAAAAAGGAAGTTTGAAAGTGTTAAATGAAAATATATAATAAACGCTGTAATGTATGAAGTTGTAGCGTCCAAACTTTTTGCCTTGCAAATTTAAAGCACTGGCAGGCCATGAAATTCATTAAATTAAAATATTAGTTTATTGTGATTTTTTTTTTTTTTTTTTGTACAGTTTTACCTCTTTTTTATCATTATATTATTAAAGAGCTAAAACAAAGAAAGGGCTTGACTTATTAAAAGAAAAACAGAGAATTTCCCATTTTTGGGGGTCATCAATTGTTTTCCATTTTTCTGGCCAAATTTTTATGAATCTGTACTTGTGGTTAGGGCCAAACAAAATCATTTCAAGGGCCGCAAACGGCCCCTGGGCCACACTTTGGACACCTCTGTGTTAGAGGTTTTAATAACATTTTCATAAGAAGTCAGCCTTGGAGGCTAAACCTGCCTGGAGGAAGCATGGCTGCATTTTTCTCATGTATCTATGATTTACTTCCCTTCATGATAACATCGGCCTGAGCTCGTCTCATTCAGTATCTCAGGTTATTTGAATTTGATTATTTAAATTCAATAAACCTTGTGGGAAACAACATGTTGAAGCAAGTTCTGTAGAAAGCTGTTTTCTCAAAGGACAAAATTACTTCTGTTGGATCCTCATAACTCTAATCTATAAATTTAAACTATTGTTAATGGTTTCCCTCTGCAGGACATTTCCATATGTGGAACTAATTCAGAAACGTATCGGATTGTGGTCAAACTGCATGTGTCTGAACGGATATGTTGCATTTTATCCGGCTTTTATATCCATGATGTGAGACATGCGTCATAATTCTGCTGCAGAATCATGAGGATGAACTGTGAGCATGAATTAGTTCAGTTTGAATGTGTTTTAATGCGTTTGTACCTGAGGTAATGAATATACTGACACCTGGACAGGGTGTCCAGACACTCCAGTTCCATCGAACAGGCGCCGAAGTCCAAACCGACACCTTTGGTACCGACCGAGTTGACCACAAACGCCAACGCCTCGATGTCACTGGGTAACAGCCAGAAGTTTCTGAGCTCCAGCGTGGGTCGCACACTCACCACCAGTTGAGCCAGCTGCTGGTTCTGGCTCTCCTGAACACAATGGCAAAGCTGCAAAATCTGTCGCAGCACAAGAGCAGAAAGTCAGGATAAAAAACGGAAATCTGTATTTCATGAATCAGGTTTTGGTTCTTTTAAAAATCACCTTCGGTCCAGTCAGAGTGGCACTTTGGCACAGAGTTTTCAGCAACTTTATGACAAGGGCCTGGCGTTTCTGGACCCAGTTTTGGGCTGCTTTTAACCCCGTTGCCTTGGCGACAACCTCCAGAGCTGGAGTGCAGTCCAACGAAGCCAGACCACAAACGTACAGGTAGAGGGAATCAGTGAACACTGTCTTCTGGTCCGATTTAGTCGTCCAGCGAGTTTTCAGACTGAATCTGAGAGCAAACAGGGAATTTATCATATATGTTTGTTTGGCTATCTGGGTCAGAATGGCATAAAGTGATAATAAACTAAACTTTTAGTCAATCCTGCAGCTCAAAATTGACATTAGTGGAAAACATTATTCATCTACATTTTATTATTTTCATTTAATTTATTTTAACAAGCAATGTCTCCTGTCATTATGCCCCCTTTTCACCACAGTCACTGCAAACATTTAGCATGCCAGTTTGCACCTGCTATTGAAAATGTGCAAATTAAAGCCACACAAACAGCACCTGCTACCTAATTCTGGCTTAATAAATCTCATTTCAGGTGATAAGTTATTACATTTGCATATCCTCCTTCAATTATGTTGAACTTTCTGATCATCGACGTATATTTAGCATATTCATGAAGGCAAACGTGCTGAATGGATTTGCATTTGCAACCTTAGTTCCACCTGGTGTGCAGATCAGATTTGTGCATGATACCAAATTTGCACCCGTTTTTTTATACACGCAAACAAACTTTTTAAACGTCTTTATGCTCTTTATGTTTAATGTTTGGCTCCAAGTCGTGGCTGTGCCGTTCAGAGGGATGTAAGATAGATTTTTTCGTACCTCTTCTTCAGGTCTGCATCACTGACATCAGTGCTTGTCATGATCCTGAGTGCAGCCAGAAACTCCTGCACTGTGAGATGCAGGAAGCAGTAAGCGTTGACGACAACGCCGTCACGACCTCTGACCTCCACCTGACAGGGAGAATCATAAACATGTCGGTTTATGGACTGAAGCTTTGACACTGGAGTTGAAATGTATTAAAAATGATTTATGACATGCTAAACATAATGTCTGCAACAGTTTGAACAGGAAGTTGTCATGGTAACTAAAATGTTTTTACCACCAACTCCAGTAACTGTAAATGTCAACATTTAGTTCATCATCCACTTCCTCTAATTATAACCACCAACTGACAAAGTAGCAACACTGTTCACATGGTGAAAGAACGTGTAACAATGTAACTAACAAAAAGAGTCATTAAAGAATAATACGGATTTAAAAAGCAAAATCAATTCAATTACGTAGTTACATACAGAAATGATTGAATCATGGGGAACACTTTTGACATGATCATTATCTGTAAGCCAGAATCATTTATATTAATAAAATAAATCCTATTAAGTTTGATTTGACTTACTGAAAATGTAAACTTTTTAATGATATTTTAATTAACTGTAATGTACCTGCAACATGGCCTGATATTGATATTCTGCATAGGTAATAAATAAATAAATAAAAACACACTTTTGCAATTCCTGTGTTTCCATTAAATCAGAGATGCAATTAAGCATGTGAATGAGTGAATAAGGTATTAAAACCCACATCCTAACACTTCCTGTCGTCTTCTTCTTCTTTGTGGTTTTCACCAGTGGAAACATGTGACTCATGTGATGCGAAAAGTGTTTATATTTGTATTTTATTAAATAAACCAATTTTAATACAGCCAATAAAACCACATAAAACTTTTAAGTAAGTCAAGTAAAATTTTATATAAAAACAAAAGTTTGTTTGGTTTTTATTTTTCAAAATTGGGGTTTTTTCATTAAGCAAATTTATGCTCAGTGGAAATGCTGATAAAGTTTCCACAATAAGGCTCCCCTTATAGAGGACTAATAAATAGTTCACATATGTGTTATTAATTCATCTTGATGCACTTTGTAAATTATTACTAACTGTTTATTATGCATTAATTAAGGGAGAGAAGGAGATTAAATCTACCGGTTTCTTGCCAAATAGTGAGTCTGTTCACCTAGATATTTTATCTAGAGTTTAATTTCAGACTACTTTGTAACCATAACAAGCATTTGTAATGTAAAATGTAATTTTTCAACATGCACTCTCCTTCTCCCCTTTAGTTAATGCATAATAAACAGTTATTAATCATTTATAAAGTGTTTATAGAGTAATTGATAACATATCTATGAACTATTTATTAGTCTTGTTGTAAAGCGGTGTCATTTTTGTGCACATTTGTAATGGAAAAGCTACAGAAAAGTGAAACCATGTCTGACCTGTGAGAAGAGTCCTGACTTGATTGAAGACTCTAAAGTTTGCAGATGAACTTCTTCATCCAAAAAGATAATCCTGCTCTCCTCCAAACCTCTCCATGCCAGTCGACTGAGCTCACAAAGCTCAGCAGCAGGAAGACTCACAGTTTCCCATGTAAACTTGGTACTAGACAACAAAACAAATACAAATTTGTTGACAATATAATACAGACCACGTGTAGTTTTATAGAGATTTCAACTAAAAACCCAATGTTTTGTTTTAGTTTTTGTGTTGCTGTGTTTTCGAATCCTCACCTTTCAGAAAATCCTGAGGTCTCTGCTGCGTCATTTCCTCCGGTCCGGTCAGGGTGCCGGCTAAGAAATGCAGCAACAGCAGCGAGGTAGATTTGAGTCTGGGTTGCAGGGATTTGTGCTGCTGTGAAAGAAAACGTGGATCTGCTTTTTGCTCCATCCGTTAATGTCTCCTCACTGTTTCCGCCATGTTGTGCTTTTTGGGAGCGACTCTCATTGTCGCCCGTTTCATCAGGAGTTTGTGCGTCTTTTTTCTTCATTTCTAGACGTTTTTTCTTTACTTCGACTCCTTTTGCTCCTGGCATCTTTATCTTTTCTGCATGTCGGTGGAGTAAATGCTGCAGAAAGACGCAGCAGATGTTGCAGAGGGCTGGGAGGGAAGACATGGCCAGGAGGTGTCGGCTGGAGAAGAGAATTTCTGCTGCATCGGCTGCAAGTTTCCCATCTGAACATTAGAAATGAGAAAATAACCAGTTAAGCAGCAATAATGTTTACTGAATAAAACAGATATTAATGTGCTGATATTTAAGAACTGATGAGGCATTTCAGATTCAAGAACATATTTGGAAAAATCTTTGTATCTTTGGAAAAAGACTTGAGCAAATTGATTTGCTTTGGAATAAGGTAAAGTCGGGTTTCTGTAAATGATAAACAATTAATAATTAATTTGTGCAACAGAGAACACTTATTTCACTCAGTAATATGCAAAACTATTGTCAACTTTTATCCACAGCATTTTTTCCAATCATTTTCTTCATAATTTGTATCTTTACATTTAAATAAAATGTATACATTTATTTTAAAACTTTGCTGTTGATCAAATAATTAATTCTCTCACAAGGATAAAGAAAATAGAAAATTTAGACAGAACCAGCAGGTAACTCTTATTTTCTGTGTTCATTTCTCAAAATGTCAAGGATATCTAGCTTCTAGTGTAAAAATCTTAGTACACCTTAAGCAAGAGCAACTTAAAAGTAACTTTTAGCCAGAAATAACAGGTTGTTTTAAGTCAATAATTCCTTAATGTTGATTGTAATTAGTACTATTTCCACTGGCAGATTATTAAACTTATAACAAGACATTTTCCTATATTATAAGTGAAATAATCTGCCAATGGAAATAGAACATTTTCATCAATATGAACATATTATTGACTTAAAGCAAACTGCTATCTTGCTGAAAAGATTTAAAAAGGTTAGTTCTGTTGAGAAGGGTGCTAAGATATTTGCACTAGAAAGTAGAGGAATCGTGGTTGGTAAGAGTTTGTGTTTTTGCAGTGCAGAATTAAATCCCTCATCAGGTTTTCAACTCTAATAGAATAAAATAAATTAATGTTAACCTTTTGCACTAAAGAAGTTGTTGACACACTCTTTGACTTCACGGTGGTCCCACGGCAGCAGCTGCCCCACTTTGTCAGACAAACCGTCCAAATCTACGACGTCGCGTACTCGACTCGTGACCAACACGGTGCTCCCTGCAAGAAGCTGCCGGCTCAGCAGCCCTGAGATGAGCTCTGCCACAGGCAGAGGTTTCTCTGAGTCCAGCCGCGCGTTCTGAACTCTGTGTCTCTTTAGTTTGTTCTGGAACTCATCGTAACCGTCCAGCACCCAGCAGCTCTGCTCTGGATTGGAAAGGAGGTAGTCCACAACGGCCTGCTGCTCCGACAAAGAAAAGACGGTCATTTTTAAAACATTTAATCTGCTGTTTGCTACATTCAAACAGTGTTTGAGTTGCTGTGGGACCTTTGCTTCATTGTCTCCATCAGGTGGGAGGTAGTGGTGAAACAGCAGCTCAGAGAGGGAGAGAGGGTCCGACAGCAGGTTGAGCTGACGAAACTCCAGCAAGACAAACAGATGGGATGAAGGGATGGGGCCCTGGATGACATGAAAATGTAAAAATGTGAAAACCTCCCATTACAGAACAGGAAACAAAAACTGTCATCTTAGTGAAGGAATTCCGCAAAGCAATGCTTAATGAGCATGAATTAAATATAAACTTAGAAAACTTCAGTTATTTTTGTGCTTGGATTCTGTTTTATCTTCACAAACCTGAAGCATCGTCTAAACATTTCAGAATGAAAAACACAATGACAATAACAGCAGACCGAGCCGGAGAGAGCAGTTCAGTTTTACTTTCATTTCAGCAAAAGTCTGCAGCATACACGCAAACAAACTGCAGAGAGGCGGTTATAACCAAATGAATGTGTTAGCAGTTTTTATCCGGTACTTTCCACAGCGGCAAGTTGGGCAACTTTTTTAATGTAATTTTATTTTCTGTTAATTCTCCCTGCAGGGCATTTGATCAGATTAATGGCTGGGCTGGTTTAGACTTAGACTTAGACTTGTACTTTATTGATCCTTTGGGAAGACTCCCTCAGGAAATTGAAGTTACCAGCAGCTCCCAGGCAAAAAACAAAGATAACACACAGTTTCACAAAGAATACACAAATAAAAAGAAAAAATCCTGCTTTGTATTCCTGCAAATCATTTTTATTTAACATTTCTCATGTTTTAATTTCTATTATTAAGATTAGCCACTGAAAGAAAAGAATTCTGAGATTTAAAAAATGTCAGAATTCAGTATTTGAACTCAGAATTTTGACACTAAACATAGATTAATTTTACATTAATCTTATATTTTTGACATTTCTCATAACTCAGAAGATTAAAGTTAAAATTATGAAGAAAATAAAATCTATTTTTTTTTTTTTTCAGTGGCTCTATTCCTCTTTTGTAGTACTGAAATTCCTTCATGGCTTTCATTTTAAATGTACATTAGTCATTTATAGTGAGTAAAATGAGAAAATTGAACTTACTAATCCTTTAGTCCACTGTTCCCCGATGAAAGACATTACCAGCGTTTTTCCTGAGCCAGGTTGGCCGGCCAGAACCGTCACTTTTCCTGTGCATCCCTGAAGAAAACTCTCCAGAGTCAGTCTGGACTCTGGCCACCCGTCGTCACCGTCAGGCTCTAAAGTTGGTGAAAAATGATTGAGGGGTTAATTTCATGTGGACTACTCTCATTGATTAAGAAAGGAAGCAGGAAGTCAGTCCTGACCCGGTGTTCTGCCGCCTCTCTCTGCAGAGCTGGGAGTCTGGTCCGGTCGGTCCCTGACTCTGTTTGCAGTTCTGATGCTGACCCAGATTTTGTCCGGCTGCACATCCTTCAGCAGGCCCTCCGACAGTCGCTTCCACCTCCTCTGCAGGGAACCTGCCGCTTCAGCCTTGTACTGCTCCCAGTAATCTGCAGGTAGATTTAATTTACAAAGCAAGCCAATCATTTAATAAACTGCCGGATACAAACATATGACTGCAGTTTCACTTTCAGTTCATTGGCCTTGAGACAGGCTGGATTCTCACACGTCTCTGCTTGAAATCTGAGTTAAAACTGATAACATAATGTTCAATAAAAATAAGCAGAGGTTTCAAAGCATTTTTCTTTAGAATGTTAAGAGCAGCAACTTTATTACTTACTGTTTTAAATTCTTAATATTTTTATGTGTGTTTATTTTAGGTTTCTGTGTCTATTGAGTCTTCGTGTTGTCCTGTCTAACCCTAGATTGTTGCCAGCTGTGTGTCGTTCCCTGATTACCCTCTGTGTATTTAATCCCAAATTCAAACTATTAGTCACCAATAAAAATCAGACTCAGAAGGAAGGTGTGTGACTTCAGTTAAACTTTGCTCTCATTGAAGACATTTTAACACTGAAAGAACAAAAATTCTGAGAATCAAACAGGATTAAAGGCGGCATTGTCCAAGAAAAAGTTGTCCAACTACTGCGTGTTTCTGTTCCCTTTCTATTCTTTCCTGAATTATTCAGAGACCTTAGTAATAACCACTCCTAAAGTTAGTTTCTGAATGTGACAGCAGCGTAACTTTTAAGATCTAGTGTGTGTGTTGTACCAATCCGTGGGCGTTTGGTGAGCTGCTCCTCTGCAGGCGGCGTTAACGGCTGCTGATCCGTCACACTGGAGGCTGCATCTATCATGCAGAAGAATACAGACGATGCATGAAATAAAATACTTCAACACAGACAGTCAGAGATGCTATAACAATAACAACAGGTCTGCAAGCGCCTGCAGAATATGGAACTATATCCCTTAGTTATTAGTTTAAGGTTTTAAATGAGAGGAAATTCCTGACATTAAACAAAAGCCTTCAAAAATCCTGAATATGTGCAGCTCTGTCCAAAAACAAATGCTGCTTTCATTTTCAACTTTCATACATTTAATTATGAAGTTCAGTAATATGAAACTTTATCCATTCAACAGAACTAAATAAGTTCTGTTACCTTTCAAAATATCCACTAAGAATAGTATTTAAAAATAGCTATGTTTGCAGAAAGATCATAATGTATAGAATGTAGAAATTTAAATAACTAATTCAAGGTTTCTGTCTGATCAAAAATACAGATCAGGTTTAGTTTAATTTCTGTTGCTTTGACATTTGGAAACTTTTGATGTTTGCTGCACCTGTTTTTGTTCCAGTTAAAATTGTTTTTAACTGAAAACTCAATTATGATCATCATTTAGCATTATCAATTACCTTCACTTTCCAAACATGAGGTTTCAGTTGATAGATTATTCAAAGCACTGCCTGAACAAGCAGAAAGAGAAGAATTAATGAACAAATAAATCATTCTATAAGAATTAATTATTGGTAAGAATATGTTATATTATTTGTCTTTACAAAAACAATTCAGCTCTAATTTAGCTCCCAAAAAGAAATGTCAAATTTGGATGTAATTTTGTCTGCAAAGGGAATTGGAGGAAATAAATGTTGGCATTACAAATAGGACAGAACTGGCAGCAGCTGATGAAGTTTGATGGTGATACGTTTACTTAGCAAAATGAGATGGTAAGCAGCTTGTTTTAAAGCAATACAGTGTTAAAATTCAGTCTTGATCCCAATGCAGATGCACTATTCAGAATGGGAATGTTTTAAAAGTTACTTCAAACACCTGACAGGGCTTAATGTTCCACACAAACCAACTTGATTGTCTTATGCTAAGACCAACATGAGACATTTTTGACTTGCCAACGACTTAATACAACTGTCATGAGATGCGGTAGTAGATGGTGAGGTAGACGCAGTGGACCCAGGTTTGGTGAGAGAAATGATGATGATTTAATGATCAAAAGGCTCAATAATCCAGGCAGCACAAAATGAGCGGAAGGCTAATGCTCATTCTGTGGGCATACCAGTTGGTAGCAACTGGTACAAATAATTGACAGACAAGGCTAGGTGAGGGGAGACAGCAGACAAGACGGCTTGACAAGGACCCAACAAAGAACACAGGGTCCTGTGGGTTTAAATACACAGGGAGACAATCAGGAGAAACAAGGAACAGGTGTAACTAAACAGTTAGACGGGATAACACAGAGACTCCGCAGAACACAGAAACTGAAATAAACACACAGAAAAACTCAAATCCTCACAACATGTTTAAGTGTTAAGACTTAAAACAACATGCATTCAATGGCCCAACGTTGGAACCAAACCAAGATGATGTTTTGGTAACATGAAACAACATAATTTTATGTTACCAAACAAAAAATTGATCCTCCACCGGGTTGAGGATACATCACTGGGTTGGTGTATATCCTCCATCAACCCAGTGCAGGTGACGTGAGACAGAAGACTTTAGCTAAAATAACATCACTTTTGGACAATGTCTCCCCCCTCATCCATGAAGCTGCTGCTGCAGTGTCAGGTAAAAACTGCTTCATCCTTGATGCACAAGCAAGCGTTATTGCAGATCCTTCCTCCCAGCAACTGTTATATTTTATGACCATCACTGCTCCAAACAAACTTAAGCTCAACAAATGTTTACATCCCTGATATTATTTGTACAGTTTCTCAAATTTTTCCATATATCTGCACATTTGTACATTGTTTCAATCAGTTGCTCATCTCTTTGAATGTAAGTAAGCAAGTTTTAATCTCTGTACATAATTTGTTTCATGTGCTGTAAATCTGCCCTTTCTGTAGAGTCTCATAATCTTACTTTCTGTTTTTAGATCTTCACCCTAGTGCAAATCTGCGTGCTTCAACTTGTCCATCGTGTTTCTGCTGGCACACCTGAACTTCCCCAGTCGAAGGACAATAAAGGCTCTTTCTAGTGTATTCTATTCTGAACTGAGACGTGCAAAGGTTTTGGTTTGCTTCTTGAACAATGGCACTAGGTGTTGCTTCAAGAAGGGTAAAAATGCAGCCAAAGATATCATTAACATAATACTAGGGTATGACTGGTCTCAGATCCGCCGCTCCAAAGAGACACAATACGCTCACACAACAATCATCTGCCAAAGGCACAGCTAACGCTAACATGAAGCAAAACCACTCGCCATCTTGGTTTACTGGCTTCCTAACATGGTAGTGCAACCAATAATATCAGAGATCAAAATGATCAGAGGCCCACCACACCACAAAAACACAAAATTTGATCAAGTATTTTTGTCTAGTTACCAGTGTAAATATCTTATTACAGTTGAAATAAGATAAAAAATAACTTAAAGGAAATTTTCAGCAAGATATAGAAGCTTTTATAAGTCAATATTTTCTTAATGCTATTCTTAAAGTACTAGTTCAACTGGCATGTTCCCATGTTATATTCTCCTTATAACATGGGAAAATGTCTTGTTGATTAGTAAAATATTGTTGCCGTGGAACTAGTACTTTTTTATCAATATTAAGGTGTTATTTACTTAAAACAAGTTCCCGTCTTGCTAAAAAAAAATTTACTTGTAAGAGAGAACGCTTGAAATGGGAAAAACTAATATATTTGTATGAGAAACTACTCGCAAATTAAATCTGCCTGTTGACCAAATAATATCCAAATCAGACCACTTCTTCTGAGTGTTCAACTTTCTTATCTGTAAATTAATAATAAAAATATTTATCATTTAATAATAAATGCACTAACATAAATTACGACAATAAAATAGGATCAAACCGTCAATTTCCCTAGATTCCCATGTACACAAACACAAACCTCCACTTTGTTTTTATAAATAATTTTTAGAATTTTTTTGAATTTGTTTTTGTAATATTAAGCACAGTTTTTGTGTGGATGAAAGACCAAAGTGCGTAAAAATGTTTTGGTTTTAACAGATATCCTTCTATGTGTGGACTAGGTTGCCACCTTCAGAGGTTTGAACTATGTGAAATCTGGAGAGGAAAATAACATTTGAATCAAAACGAAAGAAAAAACACAGCAAGAACCTCAGTAAATGAGAAGCAAACCGATGGTGATAATCTGTCATTTCAAAAGTGACATAAGTATGTCAAAGATCAGCTTTATAAAAGATTGGCAGCAAAGAGGAATTTCTCTGAGCCAGGCTCTCTTGCCACTCCTTAATCGGTTTGGTTAGAAGAAAAAAACACTTCCGTGTCAAAGAAGCATGAAGCTTTGCAACATATTTTTGACCATGAGGTGGTTTCCTGTAGTTTTTTGCAGGCTGCAAAGCTGAGTTCAGATCTTTTTATTCAGGCAGCAATATTTAAACTAACTACTAATTATGCAAATTTCATACTCACAGAGTATGAAATAGTAGAAAAAAGCAGTCAGAGTACCACTACTTCAACATATTTTCAAGTAAAAGTAAAAAGTAGCCATCCAAGAAATTACTCAAGTAGAAGCAAAAAAGTATTTGTTAAAAAGTCTCTTCAAGTACTCAGTAACTGATCAAATTATTTATGATTTAATACTTAGAAAATTACATCATCAGACAGACCAAACTATGAAGTTAAGTGGAAATTTTGGTATTTTAAGGATCAAAATTACAATAATTCATATAAAATAAAAACCTAACAAAATCAGACAAAATATTTTTTTCCAAATCAAAAAAACTTTAACAAAACTGCAGGTGTGTGTCTGTTTGGTGAATTTTTGGTTAAAACATGTTTGTTTTTCATTCAGTGCTGAGAAAATCCAGAAATTTCACTCAAATCAGAGTAGAGAAACTTCATAATGAAATTACTCAAGTAAAAGTATAAAGTACAGCATAGTAAAAGTACTCCTAAAAGTGCATTTAAAAAAAAAGTTACTCAAGTAAATGTAACTATTTACTCCCAAACTCTGCATACTCACTGCATGCATATCCAGCCACTGAGATGAGCTTGGACTCCAGATGCATGGGGATGCCCTCACACAGAAGGCAAACCGTCTGAAGAAAGTTGCTGCATTCTGCAGTGTTGGCGCGTCTGAAGTACTGCAGCATGGCTTCGATGTGGTCTGATGGTGCAGCAGAGCCGCCGGTTGTTTGCCTGTTCAGCCCCACGGCACCGCCCGGCACCGTTTGGATAAGCTGCATTATGACCGAGTCCAACTGACAGCGAAGGATGGCGACCAGCTCTGAGTATTCCTGAGCCAAGACGGAGTTTGGATTTCCATCGTCAGGGTCGAGCTCCTCATCCATGATCAGACTCCATCAGCTGAAGCACAAAATCACACATAAAATAATGATAAGAAGAAAAGATACAAATCCATGTTTTCCAATCAGTGATTGCACCATACAAACTGTAATTGCAACAAATTTTCCCAAACAGCAACACTCTTCTGTGTGGAAGTTGATACTGTGTGAAGGAGACTCAAAAAAACTATTTTTAGTATCTCAAATGTACTAAAAATGAGGCCAGAGGAAGAATAAAAGATGCAAAACTATTCCAGAAGAGAAACTGTACTCAAGAGAGAGATGAGGTGACAGGCTGCGAAGGTAAAGTTTTTCTGTTTTATTTTTTTAGAATAGTCCAATTCAGTCACAGAGTATGCTGGATGAGGAAATGCCAGCACAAATCTCACTGTTATAGCCGCAATAAGCGAGAAGTAAATTTATTGTGTCATAAATTAAAGTTTTTGAGAAATAATTAATAGAATAAGCAACTTTATTCAAACTAATGTTTTGCTAACGCATCTGACTGGATGATTTTTCTCAGGGAGAACTTGCAAACTGTTTAAATCTGCATCAACAGGTCAGAAATTAACCACAAAACAATTTGATTACTGCACTTCTAATCATATTACTATCATAATAATACCCGCTGTAGTTAAAAACAACTAACAACGACATTGTAATATAACCCACTTATTTGTCGAAAACATTTCTTCTGAAGAAAAATTCAAAGTGGTTGTCAGCTAAATTATCCGTCCTAATGAAGAAACAGGAAGCAGACCACGTGATCCATATCTTTGTTTGCAATAGTAAAATTAATCTGCAGTCAGGAAGTTTTTGGGTCTGTTTTTTGTTTCGTTTTTATTGCTGATTTATAGTAAAACTCGGTTTGGTATTGTGGTCATTAACAGTTTATGCTAATTAAATTCGGTTGATTATATTTATGGGGGTGCGGCGGGTTTGCGCGCTGCGTCATGCGTATTAATGCATGTAGCTCACGTAAAACGCTCTAATATCAATTAGAAATACTTGTGTTTGTCTCTTAAGACATATAAACCAGGGAGTTTTAATTGAGCCGGTCGGATCTCTTCAGGGACACATGCAGATTCAACATGGCTTTTGTCCGTGTCCTGAAATAACTCACAGCCGAGGTCGACTGAGGTAAAGATCAGCAAAGTTCTGCGTCATCTCCAAGCAGCCCATTGAAGCAGCTCGGGCTCAAACTGCCTCGGACTGAAGCTGCTTCTCCACATTTCACCTATGGGAATAAAAGTGGGAATCGGGAGAAAACGACTTACCGCCGGCTCGTGTCGCAGACCGCTCTTCGCTGCAGTCGGGCTCTACGTTTTTGGAAAACGAAACCACGCAAAGGCTGAGGATGGCATCATTTTTGGTTTCGTTTCTTTACCGGGGCAGAACTTAAACGTCTATCTGTGGGTTTTAAGGAGGCATAAGGGGCATAAAAGGTCTGGAGTGGGATATACTCTTTATGCTCCAGCTGCTCTGATCCAGCTGGGTGGTTCTGGACTTGAACCCAGTCTGGGCCAGGGTTCTAATGGTTCTGTGGTGGTTCCTGAAGACGCAGCTCAGATCTTATCGGCGGTGGATAAGCTTCTTTCTTTCTACATTGAATTTTTGAATAATGATTTTACTTGTATTTTGTGTCATTACGTGTCCAGCAGGGAGAGTGAGTGAATAAAAAGTCAAGTTAATCATTAAAGCTGTGGAAGACGGATTCTATGGAGGAACGATGCTGCCAATATTGGTAATATAGAAATAAATAAATGACTTGATAAAGTAATTAATGTGCCAAATATGGCATACAAAAAATCTGAACTTTCCCAAATTGTTTTTAAAGGTTTTTTGTGGACCTAGATGCTTTTATTTATTAGTTAAGCGGAAGAGATGCAGCCGAGAATCAAACCAGTCACCTCCTCCTCTAACACTGAACTGTATGGCAAGCCCTTTTCCAACTTATTTGACTATGCAGTGGGACATAAATACAGCCTGTCAAAATAAGAAATTAATCAATCATAAATTGAAATGAGCTTGATAATCTCCATTCTGGTGACTAATATGTTTTGAAGGCCTATTTTGTTTACAGAAACTTCATAATCCAATTAATTTACTGTGTTGGTTGTAAATTGTGGTTTTCTCCATTTTAATGTTTTTGGTTGTTGTGTTTTACTTTGGATATTAAAAAATATCTTCGATTTCAAGTGTTGTGGTCTGTATAAAAACATTAAGTTTATTGGTCTTTGACAGGACAGATTTGTATTATGATGTCATTAACAATATATTACTTGATACTTGTATTAGTTGGTATTTTTATTCCACTAAAGGGAAGCTATACAACCGTACAATGAACTTGTCAATGTTTAGCAGGTTAGCATACAGTTCCTACTTGAAAAGTATTTTTAATAAACAAAACAGCAGGTGGCAGCAGAGATCACTCATAAGGACAGAGCCTGGCTCTCACATCAAACTGGAGAAAAGTAACTAACTGAATCCAAAAAGTTTTGGTTAATTGAATGCCGAGTCATCAGGATCATTTTTATTGTTTTGTTGCATACAAACATTAGGATACTCTAAATAAACATGTTTTAGTAGTTATAAAGGTACCAGGTAGCAGACAGGTAATGCATTAATTAATAGAATTGAAACATTTAATTTTAGGGAAAATAAAAAATAACTTTAAAAAACATTTAATGTTTTTTAAATTTCCACATTTGCTAATTTGTCAAATGTAAAAAGTAGTAAGATATTTTTCAGAGGTTTTAGTAGAAGTAGATTTTCAGATAGCACTAAGACAGTTGTGGTTCCATTAACCATAAAATTGCACAAATTGAAAGAACAAAAATACATTTGCTTGATGGAAACACGCCAATTTCAAACAACTCAATTTTTTCTATAAAAAGCTGTGAGAGGATGAGGTGAGTTTTCAGTCGAATCGAAATAGAAACATTTCACAAAACTGCAATGGAAACACTTTTTTCACATCAAACGAGACACATGATCAGCAGGTGGATGTTACTACTGGCAAAACCACAAAGAAGGAGACGACAGGAAGTAGCAGGAGGATAATGGGGTTTTTTGGATAATGTGCAGCTGGCTCCACCAGAGCTCTCACGGCATCGCAGTTCAAAGAAAGTTGTGTCATTTCAACATGTTGAATCCATCGCTCTTCTGTAAACTATTATTTCCCCAAAACATCGCATACGTAGCTGCTCCCAGGAAGGCGGAGCTTGTCACTCCAATGCTAGAATAAGAGGCCAACATCTTCTCTGATTGGCTGAATTATGAATATTATTTCATGAAGCTGTTTACTTCCAACGCTGCCATGATTTTTAGTAACTTATTATGGGACTAGCCTTATTCCCATGTGACTTTAATTTAATTTCTTATTTGATGGAAACACTGTAGTTGCAAAATTGTGTTTTTTTGACATTAGCAGAATATCAACAAAGATTTGCGCACATTTATGATGGAAAGGCAGCTCAATAAAAATGATTGTTCTCATGTTTACATATCTGAGTGTAGCTCCATCCTGTGGAGTTTCATCACGGTCCCTGCAGGACGAGGTGAACACGGATCGACTCAAACAGCAGGAAACTGCTCCAGATGTTTCTGGGCTGCAGCTTAAAGCAGCAGGCCATGCCACTTTGCTACAGGCTGCCGCACCGAGCGCACCATCAAGGTCCAGTGCTCGTCCTCTGAGCTCCTGTCCTTCCCCACACTCAGCTGTCCCAGCAGACACTTGTTAGACCTCCCAGTCGACTGCATCTCATACACCGAGACTGAGATTTTACACTGCTCCACTGGGACGTCTGGCAGGGAGAACATGAGGACCTCATTGAAGACGGTGATTGGGCAGCGGGGGACAGCAGAGGTCTTCTGGTACCTCAGCTTGCTCTGGTTGCACTGAATGCTGATCCTGGCATACATGACTGAGTGAAAATAAAGTGAGTCAATGTGGAGATGTGTGAAATTTTTATGTTTGGATTTAGGTTTAGGAATCACCTGCATCAGAGGACGGCTCAGCGATGGCTGTTCTGACCTTCAACAGGCCGACCTCCAGCCTCTGAGAGGTCGGAAGATACTTTAACGTCAGCAGCACTTCTCCAACCAAATCCTGTACACAGAGAGACATAAATATAGATAAATACTTTATTCATAAGAAAAATTTATGTATCCAGAAGTCCAAAACATGCAACAAAAATAAAATAAATTAAACAATAATGCTGCTCCCAGGAAGGCGGAGCTTGTCACTCCAATGCTAGAATAAGAGGCCAACATCTTCTCTGATTGGCTGAATTATGAATATTATTTCATGAAGCTGTTTACTTCCAACGCTGCCATGATTTTTAGTAACTTATTATGGGACTAACCTTATTCCCATGTGACTTTAATTTAATTTCTTATTTGATGGAAACACTGTAGTTGCAAAATTGTGTTTTTTTGACATTAGTAGAATATCAACAAAGATTTGCGCACATTTATGATGGAAAGGCAGCTCAATAAAAATGATTGTTCTCATGTTTACATATCTGAGTGTAGCTCCATCCTGTGGAGTTTCATCACGGTCCCTGCAGGACGAGGTGAACACGGATCGACTCAAACAGCAGGAAACTGCTCCAGATGATTATTTAAATAAAGAGGTTGCATTGCAATATAAACATTAGAGCTGCAACGATTGATCAAACTAATTGTGATTAATCCATTTTTGAAACAACAGTCAACTAACTTAGTAATCCATTAATCATTAGCTGGAGTATACAGACTCTAAAAATGTTAATTCACTGGAATAACAACACACTCAAAGCAGTAATTAAGCCAAAACTATTAAAAAATATAAACAATTTGCATTTAAGATGAAAAATCTTCTTTGTCTGTAAATATGTTCTGCCCAGAACTCCTCAAGCGGTTTTATTATAAAATTCTGCAAAAATAATCTCATATTAAGTATCTTTTGGTGTCTAATTACTAATTAGAAAAATAAACAGATTAGTAAAAAGTATTTTTTCTAGCTTTTTTTTAAGCTCCAGATGCATCCTGTGCTACAAATGATCAAGCGTTCACTAAACGAATACTGTCATTGCATTATAGGCAACAAGATTTTTATATTCGTATCCAAAAAAGTAACTGAATTAAATGCTTATTTAATGTATTAATAAGATCAAAGGCATCTGCAGAATATGCCAATTTGTTTAGGATTAATAGATTATTCGTGGTTTATTAAAGTAAGATATTAGCAAACTAATGACTATTGTAGTACAATAATCATTAGTTTGCTGAAAACATTTCAAAACATCATTGCAGTTCTATTAAAAATAATATGGCTTTTTTTACTGGCTCTACTTTGACCACTCCGCTCTACTCTGAAGTGATCATGTTTCCACAAATTTAAATCTCAGTTTGCATTCTCAGTAAATCAAGCTGTAAAAATACTTTCCATATTTAGAAAGAAAAATAATTTCCTTCCCTAGTGAAACAGGAGTTACAGTTTTTGCTTAACTTGCTCAGCTTTAACTTTACCTTCTGTGGAATCTGCAGATCTTCTTGAAGCTCCAGAGGAAAAGAGATGTTCAGCTTCCCCAAAGGAACCCTGACCTCTCCCAGCACCGTGTGTCTGGAGAACTTATCAAAGTCCCTCACCTGATTCACAGAAACCATAAACCATGAAAATTATTCTCTAATCCACCAGTTTAGATTAAATCTACTGCAGTCAGTCTCTCTTCTGTTTGGTAAAATTATAGATTATGTAATGCAAGTCATTTTCGGGTGGAGCGGTACCTCCATCCTCAGAGTGATGCGGTTAATCATGTCCTTGTCTTGCAGAATGCAGCTAAACTGGTCTCCATATAAAGGGTTACAGCTGCCTTTTACGATGCGGGTGCGCCACTCCTGCAGCACCGTCCACAGCAAAGATGGGGTCGCTTGACCCTAACGGGATCACCGTAGACATAATTAACAGGTCAGCATATGTTTACCACGTTTCTTCGACTTACAAGCAAATTTAGATCACAAAAGACATTTAAACTATCTCAAAATTAGGGTGTTTTCACACCTGATAGTTCAGTATGATAGTTCGGTAGATTTGGTTTGACTGGGGATAAAAATTGCAACATTTGTTGCATTTTTAGCTGCTCCGGTTCTCTTTCACACTGCACTGTCACAAACGATCCAAACCCTTTGAAAAACCTTTTCCCCTCCTCGCCTGTGGGGGCGCTGCACCAGCAACCACTGAAGGAAACAACGTAAAAACCTCTGAAGAAGATACTGAACACAACTTTGGACTAGCGTCAGATTGCAGAAGTTGTAGGATTTCTCTTTTGTTGTTGGTAAAAGACTACAAGCCATTTCTCCTGCTACCACTAAACTCGTTTGTTTTGGTTGTATTTACCCAGAATCCCCTGTATTATAGTCCACTTCCTGCTTTTGGAACGGTCTACAGTCCACTTGGTATTCACATATGCATTCAAACCGCACCAGAGTTCACTTCAAATGCATATGTGAAAGCCAAGCGCAGTGGAGACAACTCCCAAACCAGGAAGCAGACAACAGCACAGGGCATTCTGGGTAAAAACAACCAAAACAAATGCATCACTCTAAAAAAAAAGAAAGAAAAAAGGCCAAAAAAAGAAATCTGACAGCGTTATTTGTTTACATTTTAAGAAGAACAAAGTTTCTATCAGTGTCTTCTTCTGACGTTTTCATGTTGTTTCCTTCAGTGGTTCTTTGTGCAGCACCCCTACAGGCGAGGAGGGGAACAGGTTCATATCAGAGTTTGTTTTGTTTGACAGTGCAGTGTGAAAGCAAACCACAGCACTTGAAAAAGGAACAAATGTTGCAATTTTGGTCCCACATCAAACCGAGTCTAACGGACTATCAGGTATGAAAAACACCTTAAGATTTTAGTTGGGCTTTTCTAGTTCACCACTTGAAAGGTCCAGTGTCCCCATCAGTGTCTTCCCCTCAGAGCACAAACATTTCATGCTGGAGTTCAGGAATAAAACAAACACTGTTCCAATCAACACATTCACAGCTTTACCTCCTGGCTTTCCAGCTCAGTTCCCTCTGATCCGGCCCACATGAGGCGAATCTTCACAAACGGTTGCAGGCCTGACGTCTGGCTGCTGCCCACCAGCCCCTCCACCTGCAACACGGTCACCACCAGAAACGCCTGCAGCTGGTCATAGTAGACGGAGAAACGCAGCGAGCCGTGAACCTGATGGAGGAAGTTTAAGGTGAATTTGAGTTACCCGATTGTTTTTTTCTTTATAATCCATCTTCATGCATCTTCTCCATGGAAGCGTACTAAGATGTGCTTGAGATCTCCAGAGTAGTAAATTAAGAGTAAAAAATTACAAATTGTTTTTGGATCCGTTCACACTGCTGATTGTAATTTTATCTGTTCATGTAATCTATCAATTATTATGGATTTAGTTTTCCACACAGTGTTACTTCATTTCACTTATTGGTTGCTCAGTAAGTGTAAAACAGTGAAATTGTGAAATATCTCTTGTTTATTTGAGGTTTTATTCATATAGTTTTAAGACCTGGTGAGGATCAGGTGATCATTGTGAGCACTACTG
The DNA here is from genome assembly GCF_002775205.1 of Xiphophorus maculatus. Classification (NCBI taxonomy): domain Eukaryota; kingdom Metazoa; phylum Chordata; class Actinopteri; order Cyprinodontiformes; family Poeciliidae; genus Xiphophorus; species Xiphophorus maculatus. Next base: position 2,827,648 of record NC_036444.1, on the reverse strand, counting down.
ACAGCCATTCAACAATCATACAAGTTTGGCCGCCCTGACCTGGTGGTTGATGCAGGTGGAGTTCTGCTTTTTATCAGTTAATTTATTTAATTATTGCAGATAAATTTAAAATTTTCTAACATGACAAATCTTATGTATTCATGACTTTTGTGCACCCAAATCTGCTTTAAATTCATTTGCTACACTTGATTAAGTACAGAAGACCTGATGTTTTTATTACTCTAAATGAATTACATTTTTTCTTTTTTTTCAAATGAGCTCAAAAGAATTTAAAAACTGGATGCCATTTCTAAAAAGGTAAATGTCCAATGATTTACACATCACTTTTCTTTTTTTTTACAAAGAAAAAACACAATTGTTAACTTAAAATATTGCATATTTAGTTGATTGTTGTGTAGGTAACAAAAATAAATAGATAAATAAAATATCTATTTTATTTATTTACTTTTTTCTGTCCAACACCCTTACTGTATGGAATTAAGAAAAACATAATAACTTAAAAAAGATATGAAGCCAACAACCTAACTTGAGACCATCTGCAAACTGTTAATCCTTATAAAGAAATGTGTTTTATAGCAAAGAGGGGAGTAAAAAAAATTAAGAATGATTGCTATTTTTCAGTATCTGTTACCCTGTTAATGGTTTGGTGATCCCTCATGTCGCTCTCTGCGCAGTTGGACTCTGACGGAAACGAAGCTTGGGACAAACATCGAGTCAGTCGGCGAGCTTCAGAACGCACATCCTCCACCTGCAGACAAGAGTTTAGATTAAAATACTGACTCCAATACTGGTTTGTTTCTCACCAACAATGTCTTACAAAAGTATACTTTAGGGTATTTTATTGAGGCTTTCAGGTGATATTCCGGTGTTAGACTGACCTAGTCAAAGTCCAGATATAAATCCAATGGAGAATTTTTTTTAATTCTTAAAAACTGATGTTCATAGACTTTCTTCATTCAATCTGGGATGTTTGAGAAGAAGAACGAACTGAAGGAAAATGTGGGGAAAATTGTGGAGGCATTCCTTAAAACACTAGTGGCTGGTGGGTCTATAAAGTAAGATTAGGGGTTAGAATGAGTCCATCTCGCAAAAAGCCCAGATAAAATACACCAAGGTTTGTGGTTAAAACATGAGAAAATGTGAAAAAGGTCATGAAGTGTGAATGCTTTTCCAGAGTACTTTGATTTCCCTAATACCTGAAATAAATCCATTTAAAATTCTGCATTTTATTAAACTTTCTGTGTTTTACCTTCAGAATTTATATCAATTTAAAAAAATATAACCAGAATCTGAGAGCAGGTTTAGTCCTGACCTGTAAAGATGTCAGCAGACTATCCAAATAACTGGATGAGTAAAAGTCAAACACATCCGCCATGCAAGAGATCAGAACACAAACACCACACCCATCATGTGCTTTACAGCCCGCTTCTCCTGCAGACATGTCCAACAGAAATGCGTCTGAAAATATTTCTTCAGACATATTACTCTTGACATAAATATGATTTTCTGGTATTTATAATAACTTTAGATCTAAATTACTCTTGGGTTGCCAGATTATGCCCTGAATCCTTCAATACAGTCATATTCAATAAAGTAATAAATCCTCTGATGAGGTTTGAAAATAACAACTTTTATCCGATCTTAAAAGTATTTTTTATTAAATCCAAATTTCAGTTTTTAAAGATAGTTTATTTTAAGGGTCTTATGTAATAATCTAATATCAAATGTTGAAAATCATAATAATTAACAAAAATAAATGCCTTAAAAACATCAGTGTGTGGAATTCATCTATATAATGTGTTTCACTCAGTTAAACACATTGTAAGCATTATTGACAAATAAACTGTTACTGATATTAAAACTTTTTAAAATATGACTGTATTTTTATATTTCTGCATGAATTCTGTAAAGCTGTGCAATGAACATACAAAGAACATATTGTGTTATTAAAATCTCCTTTATTTTCAGGTTCTTATTTAACTTTAATTTTATTTTATCTGTAAATACTTTATTAATATACAGTTGGCAATATTGTTTTAAGATATTTTCATATTCAGTTGGGTATATTTTGTTACTGTGATGCTGAAACAAGGGAATTTTCCCTATGTTGGATTAATAAAGGACTAGGCTATTATTTTCTATTTTCAGGTGAAATTTCTTTAATTATTTCTCTCTTTTTTGTAAATATTAAGCTTAGAAAATATTTAGGATTTAGAAAAATTTGATCCAGGATGACATTAACGTTGTATTATTTATACTTAGAGAAGCATTATGTTATATTTACGTTACAAAATACGATTCTGTGCCCTGAGTATTGACTGAAAGGCAGCAGGTTGGTTTTTTAATCTCATCATCCAAAACTTAATTTCTCAGTTCTTCCTAAAAGCCCAACTTGATTATAGACAGTTTATAATTACTTTAGTGCTTGGAGGAGAAGCGTAGTTTTCCGCTCCTGATGGTTTTTCCTCTGAATACAGCAGATCGGTGTTCACTACGACAAAAAGCATAAAAATCCATGAATCAATTCAACTGTTTCCTGACTGGACACCAGTTCTCATCAGATTAAGCTGCTCTATGTGGCAGCGTGACCTCTGACCTGTGTCCTGATGCGGGTATGATGTATGCGTCTCAGAGAAGCATCTGAAGATCTGCCAGAATAAGATTGCCAGCGCCACCAGGAGGAGAAGGATGGAAATTCCCAGAATGCAGTACTTGACTGCGTCTGAGAACGGCATCCTCAGCTCTCCGGTGGACAGCAGCTCCACATTGGCTGGAAACTCCACAAAAGTCAGCATGTCTCTCCACATCCATGCAGCCGCTACAAGCTCTGCAATACAATACAATCAGAATGACATGTAAAGTTTTAGAAATACTTAAGTTTGTTTATTTTTTAAAAGAGACACTATTTGGTTTGTAGGCATGTAGAAAGGGAACATGTGACACTTAAATACTTTGTGGAGACTTTTTTTATACAGTATTGGTATTTAATAGCCAAGGACATGAGTCAAACTGAAGGCCTGGGTCCCAAACCAGGTCCACCATAGCTTTTTATAATTAACTATATTAGAATCTGATTATTTAATGAACTCCCCACACAAAAAAATAAGCTTATTTACACAAACATAACCTGCTTGTCTTGTTTTTTGTATTTTAAAAAATGTCTGTACAGACACATGTATTGTTTTTTGTTTCTTCCCCTTCCTGCTTTCTGTACCAATCAGATTTAAGTCTTTATCTTATAAGTTCCCAACACATCAATATTCCACTGATTTCCTTTGTATTCAGTCAGACTCTCTTTTTCTCCTTGTTTTGGAGATTTTATCTTTTTAAGTTTGGCTCTGGTTTTTGTTCTCTTCTGAATGTCATTCCAGATTGTACGGTACAGACTGTTATTTCAGTCATTAAAAATTAAGTTGCTACACACCTTCTTATTGATTCACACTCTATGTCTAGTCTCCAACAGTTACAGAAAGAAGATGCTATTTCAAAATGAATGGTTGGTTGACATGGTTTATACTTCACAAGAAAAGGCAACTTTTTAAAAAAGGAATGAACTTACGATATAAGCAATTTACTAAGTAAATGTTATGGCAAATGAATATGTAATCAGTCCAGCTAGCTTAATAGGTTTAATCCTGAAAGACAAAATATCCATTTCTGAAGACAAATTAGGATAAATTTAAGCTTTGGGGAGTTAAAATGCCTTACACAACTAATTTGCAACACATAATCTGTAAAGATCATAAATATAGAGACAATACTGTATTGATACTGTAATTTTGTTTCTTTTATTTAGCATCAGAAGTTAGGAAAATGAGCAAAATGCCTCCTTTAAGATAGAGACATTCAGGATGTTCTTCTGGGATAAAAAGAAAATGATTATGGCTGCTGCTTGGTTGTAGGCAGACAATATTATCTCCTATCAGATTAGCCTTAGTCAAATAACACAGCCTGCTCACTCACCATGCAAATTATGTTGAATGTTAGCAGGAAACTGAACAGGTGGTATTCCCAATTAAATAATATAAAACCTACATTTTTTCACACACACTGTATAAATTCACTATGAACATTTCCTAAAATTAAGAAAAAAACATTGTGTACTTTTTTCTAAACCTAGCAGCTTCAACCTGTAACAACTCAAATCACATAAAAAACACATTACCTGCTGAACTTTATGCAATCTCACTTCTTTTCTTCCAAAAATTTGTATTCCCATGCTGCAGATCCATATTCAGACCCATTCAGTGGTCAGAGAAATAGGAGAAGTTTCCCTCTGAGAGCAATTCATATCATATCTTTGAACTGTTCCTCCTGCTGTGCAAACTCTAGACACTCTGACACTCCCTCTCCCTGCTTTCTCCCTCCTCACACACTCAACACATGACTTTCTGCAGGGCATTCTGGGGAAACAGGCTGGAGAAGATTTCAGGGATGTTTTAGGAAACTTATTACCTGCGGTACATTCCCCTGCAAAAAAAAAACAAAAAAAAAACAGACAAGAAATAGTAATTTGAACCAAAGGATTATTTGGGTAATATTTTTTCAATATTTTGGTATTGAATATCAGTCAGGCTTTGTTCACACTGTAGCCGGAAGTGACCCAATTACGATTTTTTTTTCCTTAATGTGATCTTTACCTGATCTTTTCATGACAACCGGAACAACACAGATCAGATTTTTTTTCGAATGCAAAAAAGGCCACTTGGATATCCAATACGTATCTGATATTTTCAAATATGACTTAAATCTGAACAGCCACATCGCATACATAGACCTGAACATCACTATTCTGCGGCCTGATACGCGAAAGCGGGAAGAAAAACAGCAACCATAGTGAGGATTAAGTTGTTCAGCATTGAGCATTCAGCATTCACACTTGCATTTTCATAGGAAATGCACACTTTCTAGTTTGTTTATTTACTTTCGGCTGAAATGGATTTCCATAGGTAACTAGCTACCCACTTATTACAAAATCGCTGGATGAAAAATTGCTACAGTCAAAAAGGGCTGAATAGAAGTGTGGGTAATTGTTCCTCGACTCTTTATTCAACTAAAGTAATTGTACACAGTAATTATACATACGTATATGAAGACATATTTTTTTCTGTGCTGCTGGAAGTGAGTTATCCAACATATAAAAAGAAAAATACATAAAATAGTCCAGCAGCAGTGAGACTAAAAGATGAATAGCATGTATTTTCCTGTCATGAACTTTAACCTTTAAGGATCCATCTCCTGGATTGTTTGTAATTTCTATGAACATTGGGCGCTTTGTCTACTCTTAGTTTAACAGCTGTCTTAAACATGTTAATTATGATAATGTTTCTTATTGTAAAATTATGGACTTTAAAAAGTTCATAAAATATCTGAAAGTTTCATAGGGAGTCATGTTTAATACGTTCATTCAGAGAAATTAGAATCACGAGTCATTAAAAATAATTAGATTGTACTAAAGGTTTAATACAATCTAAGTTAACCAGCAGTTCCCATTACGAGTATACAATAATATAGGTTAAAATTTGGGATTAGCATTTAGGTTAACAGCGCCGCTTAGTGGGCAGATATGGAATTAATTTTTAAATTCATTATGCTATTTTGTCCATCCATTTTGAAGAGTCCATTTCTGTTCTTGAAGCAAGCATCAGAAACTATTTGAAATATAAAAAGCCACAAAAAAGTGATCCAGTCAACAAGTTTAAGGCATTAAATATTTTTTATTCAATTAAGTGAATACAAATTAATTAATTTGCCGGGACCTAACTATCATTCAGTTAAAAATTCCTGAAAAATATTTAATAAGCTTTCAGTTTAAGTTTCTCTCTCTCTCTTTTTTTTAACAGTCAAAAACACTAAAAACCTGAAGCCACATAACTGTGACTCGATCACAGATGACACCGGTGTGTTCTTTTCTGAAGCAGAAGTCATACTTGAAAGCTGGCTGGAAAGAATTTATGCATCTTGTGGATATAAAATACCACATCAAGTGTGTTTTATAGAAATGGGGGAAGGCTCTGAGCCACAATAAATTATTTCATTTTTTCAACTTCTGTTCTGAAAAATATGACATTTTTTTTCTTGCTTGCGTTACACAGCAAGAAAATGTAATTGAAATCGAACTGATTTGAGAATCCAAACACTCATTTGGTATTTTTTTACTGTTGTTTTGTTGCTGATGATTTTCTGGGAGTGAGAGGTCCCTTTGTTTTGTAAAAAGCACAAAAAATCAGTGTTGTATAAAGTACTGAAATCTCAGAGTCAAGTAAAAGTACAAGTACCTCTCCAAAATACGACTTTGGTAAAAGTCGAAGTCACTGACTGAAATGTTACTTGAGTAAAAGTCTTAAAGTATCTGAAACTTCTTGTACTTAAGTATGGAAAGTACTGTAAAAATGGATGTACTCAAGTAATGTAATGAAAAGTACAAGTAAAAAGTAAAACAAAGCAAATGCAGTTTGAATGACATTTTGTATATTTTGGTAAACTTGTCAACTACACTTAAAATAATGTACACAACCAAGTGCAGGCAAAATTAAACCTGCTAATAGATATACCTGCAGGCATCATTTAGTTAAGAAAATTAGGTGCTTTACCTATAGCACAAGGTTAACTTAACCTGCTTTACAACTGAACCAGCTTCTTAGTAAACCCTCCAGGACAGAAAATACAAAGTTTTTGTAAGCCTTAAGTTTTCCCTTCAAGTAAGGTCAGTGCTGAAAATGAGAAAAATAAATAGTACAGAAAAGGCGGCCAACATGAAGAAAAAGATCTGTTACGATTACTCTACTTCACAAATCAGTGAATCAGTCAATAGGTGGTGCACACAACTGGTCATTATGCAAAAGAAAAAAAAAACCAGAAAACTTTGGAGCGGCGGGGGGGGGAGTGTGCTGCCCACTGACGCGGCTCAGGGATTACGTCACACGCAGCGCCGTGCGCAGTGCCCTACAATGCACTGTAAGCTATGTAATGTGTTTTGAGGCAATTGACCAAAATCCCGGACAATTTTTAAATTCCCCCCGGACATCTTTTTAGGTCTGAAAAGTAGGACATGTCCGGGAAAAAGAGGACGTCTGGTCACCCTATCACCAGCTGGTGGTTCCCCTGGAGCCGTGTCCGACGTAGTTGCAGTCGTTGTGGTCTCCGTCTCCTCCTCCATGTGGCTGCTGCTGATTGCGAGACTTGCGTTGTGTTTAATGGGAGAAGCGAAACAGGTGTATCCTATTGGTGGTGATGAACAAGCCCAGGCAAGCAGGCTACGGACTTTGTTCGGTAGCCTGCTTGCTACTTGCTAATCAGTAGGTGGGGTCAAAACACTTCGTTTCTCTCTCTCGGTTTTTTGTAACGAGTAACTAAACCACACACTGAAAATGTATCGGAGTAAAAGTACGCAATTAAGTTCGGAAATGTAGTGAAGTAAAAGTGAAAGTCATCAAAAATTTTCATACCCGAGGAAAGTATGAAGTACTCCAAAATATACTTAAGTAAAGTAGTGAAGTATTTTTACTTCGTTACTATACAACACTGCAAAAAATCATTTTTCGTTTCTTTTTAAAGAACATAGCTGGACAATAGTCAAATATTGTTGTTTTGTATCACAAATGAATCTCACCTCTTCTTAGTGTAATATCGTGGCAGTAATGAACATCTGTTGTTGCAATTTAACCCAAGAAGAAGAATCGAGCCGGCGGTGGGCGGGCCGCTGAAGAACGAGAGTAGCTAGCTGTTAGCCGCTAACCACCCGGTGCTGCTTGCAGGATTTGCTCTTACGTCTGTGCATCATTATGGTCCAACTAGTGGGTTCCCTCCGAAAAGAGCTGGCTGACTCTTTGTCCAGCTGCAAGGTTCTGGTGGTGGGAGCGGGAGGTATCGGCTGTGAGCTGCTGAAAAACCTGGTCCTCACCGGCTTCAAGAACATTGATGTGGTTCGTTCCGTTTCTGCTTGATGCTAGCAGCTAGCTAGGTCTTTGTGTTACTGGGGGGCGGGTGTGTGGGTTAGCAGTAATTTCAGAGTCGCGAGTTTCAGGGTTAAAATGTTTATAGAGAGTGTTTGCTTTGCTATATGTTAAGACCCAGGGTTGGAGTTTTTTAAAAATATGAGCGGAGTTTCAGTGTTTTATTCAGTATTTGGCGCCATTATTGCTGCTACCTTAGCCTACAGAGCCTCACTGACCGGTGGGTTGGTTTAATTTCAGGAAGGACAAACATGTCCACAACATCAGGGCTCAAACTGTTCTGTTAAAGACTGGCGCTGGCAAAGCTGGTATCTTTATAAACTGTTATTGTAATAATGAAGGAAACCTTGACTAACAGGCAAGCAGCTGAGCCAGAACCATAAACAGAAGCGCAACGAGACTAAACAGCTTAAATAAAGACACAGAAAAAATGGATTTCTTGTTTTAAACGGTTTAATAATTTAGAGAAAAACTAAAAAATATTCAATATTCATGTCGCTCTTGTAACTGAAATTAATCAGTCCATCAATTCCAGATGAGAGCATCAAGAATAAACTGGAATATCAATGAAAGTTTAAATTATTTCAATAATTGAATTCAAAAGTAAAACATTGATTCATGATGCACAGTGACCGGGGGTGGGTCAAGCAATGTTTCCATCAGGAGAGAAGAAAAACGTGCACCAACACAGCAAATCATTACTGGAGTACACACACTCAAAAAAGAAAGAAAACTTAATTCAGTTTTCTTTTTACCTAAGCAGTAATTAAGTAAAAAAAATAAATAAATACAAAAATGTAGACGTTTTGCATGGAAGATAAAAAAAATGTCCTATAAATTTTCAATTCAATTCCAGAAAATCCGCAATTGATAGCTTTAGCTTCTCTGGTTCAAATCCTGTAGGAAAAAAAAAAAAAGCAAAAACAAATTTCCTAAACGCCTTTTGCTATCCAATTATTAATTAGTTAATCCCCCTCCCCCCCAAAAACAAAAAAAAAAAACAGATAAATCCTGCACCGTATTGATGTGAAGTCGAGCTTTTGAGAATTTTTCATTGAAGGAATGCTATTATTGAATTTTGGGCAATAAAATCTTTATTTTCTTGTTTTAAAAATGCATTGAACTATTTATTTACACATTTTAATGTATTTCTTATATTGTGGTTAAATAAAAAATCTGCAGAGTGTGCGATTTGTTTTTTATCCCATTAATCGATAGAACCATTGATTACTAAAATAATCATTAGTTGCCTTACTACAGTAGTTGACATATTAGGCAGTATTAGTGGAGCTTGTTGGGGTTGCAGTTTCCAGGTGTTTAACTTGGTAACAATGAAAATAGCTCATTACAGATTTTGCCAGGTTTTCCTTTAACTCAGGGATTTCAAACCACATTCTTCAAGGGCTGCTTTTGCAACTTTGAGACACTTCTGTGAAATGGCAATTAAATCATTTGATTCAGACATGCTGGTCATGGCTAAAAGTTGCAGGACATCTGCTGTAATGAACGAGCGTTTGCGATGCTGCTGCAGAGGCTACACGGCGAACAAAATGGAGCAAATACCAATATTTCCACTTTTAGTTTTCTTTCTGGGATGTGTTAAATAAACTTACTGATTTCTGCAGATTGACTTGGACACAATCGATGTGAGCAACCTCAACCGTCAGTTCCTGTTTCAGAAGAAACATGTCGGCAAATCCAAAGCACAGGTGTGCAAACTCCAAACAGCCGAGTTAACGTTCTATTCAGTTGCATTTTTAACACTGATGTCTTTGGTTGGGTTGTTTTTCCAGGTGGCCCAGGAGAGCGCCCTGCAGTTCTGCCCTAGCGCAAACATCACAGCCTACCATGACAGCATCATGAAGTGAGTCTCCCTTTTTGTACAGGAAATAAAAGTGTAATTTATGTTTCCAGACCTGCAATTGATCATACTGATGATTAATCAGATTGTAGAATTGTCACATTCTGCAGATATTTTGTTTTGTTTGGCCACTTGAGCTTTTTTTAATACATAATTAGAAATACAATGAGGTGGAAATAAACCACTAAATTACTTTTTAAATGAGATAATTAAAATGTTATAGCTTAAAACTTAATAACATTCCTTTAGTGAATGCTAGATCATTTGTAGCAAAGGATGCATTTGCAGCTAAAAAAAATTCTTTCTAAGAAAAGCTCAGTCCTTTGTGGTTTACTTAACATTTGATTAACTGATTAATAATTATATGCAAAAAGTGCGTAATAGGAGATTTTGTTAACAGAATCTGAACCAGGTGAAGCTAAAACTGCCCCTTGAGGAGTTCTGGTAGAACATATTATAGACAAAGATGTTTTTTACCTATCTTAAATGCAAAGTCTATATATCTTTTGTACAATTTTAACTTGATTACTACTCTGTATGTGTTGTTCTTTCAGCAAATTTTCTTTTTTAGAGTCTATATACTTCTGTTAACTATTAATCAATAACTTAAAGTTAAACTTAAAGATAAAGTTTCTGATGAGTTGTGTTTTTCTCAACAGCCCTGATTACAATGTGGAGTTCTTCAGAAAGTTCATGTTGGTAATGAATGCTCTGGACAACAGAGGTAAGCTAACATGGCATTATTTTTCATTTATCCCTCCCTTTGTTCTGAATCCAGATGATGAAAGTAATGGTCTTCTCCCTCTAGCTGCCCGTAACCACGTCAACAGGATGTGCCTGGCAGCTGATATTCCTCTGATAGAGAGCGGCACTGCAGGGTATCTGGGACAGGTCACTGTCATCAAAAAGGTAAACGTCCACACCTTCATTTGGCCAAAAAACCCTCAAAACTTTAATTTTTAGTTCCTCCTGCTCTTTATCTCTGTCCCTGTTGACACCAGGGAATGACGGAGTGCTATGAGTGCCAGCCAAAGCCGGCCCAGAAAACTTTCCCAGGATGCACCATCAGAAACACGCCGTCCGAGCCCATTCACTGCATCGTCTGGGCCAAGTATCTCTTCAAGTAAGACTTACAACAACGGTCATAAAATTATTTTCCTTCTATTTTGGAAACACTTTTCTATTATTTGGGGTTTACATGTTCAGTCAGTTAGTTGGTTGTGATTTTAGTGTTTGGTTTCTAGCCAGCTATTTGGAGAAGAAGACGCAGATCAAGAAGTCTCACCAGACACAGCTGACCCAGAAGCTGCATGTGAGTCAGATGCATTCTCCTCGGCTGTTCAGAGTTTTAAACTAGAACTGCAGCTAACGGCTATTTCAGTAAATGCACAATAAAAAAATTGTTGCAGTAAACTATATTGTTGTTTTGAAAACACTTTGAAGTAATATGTTGATAACGGCTGTTTCAATAATCAATAAAATTTAATTGTGTAAGAATAATTTACACTAAAACAGAAAGATATTTTCAGTGCAAAAAAACAAAACAACAAAATTACCAAAAAACGGTAAATAAAATAGAAATAAAACCCCCACCAAACCGAAACATAAATAAAATGGATTACCTAGTAGGGCAAGGCGATATGTGCTTAAAGTTTTATCACAATATTTGGCACTAATATTGTGATAACGATAAAAGTGAATATAAGAACTATCTGTAACATATATTTTAGGTGACTATTTGACTGTAACTTTGTGCAACAGCAGTTATAGCCCCACAAACAGTGACGTGCGGTGAGTTGGTGAGGCACTGACTTAACCATAATCAGATTTACAAATCTCCCTGCAAGAAAATTTCGCGCATTCGGAAATAAATTTTCCGGTTCGTCCGTAAAGCTACACTTACGTTAATCATCTAATGCGCAGCCGCTCGCAGTGTTCAGTCTATCCTCTCACCTGTATAAATACACCTGCAGCGCTCTTCCCCGCTGTTAACTCTAAACCGCCACCAGGCAGCAAAAGGAGAAAAGCTGCCTTATTCCAGGCGTCGCGTCAGTCATTTTAAGGAGGATTGGTCCTCCGAAAAACGACAGAAACATTGTCATGAATCAGTAAAATCTTCAAAGGCCGAACTTGAAAACTGGATGTTATGCTGCTAACAGTTAGCTTTCGTCAACAACTCAGGCGGAAGTGAGAGCGCTGCGCAACGCAAGTAATAACCCGGCCGAAACACGATGCATTAAATAATAAAACATAACTTAACGAAGCTTCAAGGCAGATCAATTTTCCTCGAGGAATTTTATGAATCGAGGTACTCGAATCACTCAAGGACTCGTTTCAGCCCTACTAAATAGCCTTTCTTTTAGTCTGTATAATGAATAATCAGTTACTGAATTAGTAGACAATTATTTCAATCATCGATTCATCATAATTAATTGTTTCAGTTCTATTTTAAGCAACAGTGATCTGAAAGCATGCAGGTGATTCTCTTTAGTGAACTGAGAGAACTGTTCGTGTGAACAGGGAACCCTGAAGACACGGCTGCCCGCGCCACGGCCTCGGAGCAGGACGGCGACATCAGGCGAGTGTCCACCAAAGAGTGGGCCCGGTCCACTGGTTACGACCCTGTCAAGCTCTTCAACAAGGTGACAGTAGAACTATACCCAGCAGTTTGATGTTGAATCTCTTCACTTTGCTTTATTTATCAATGCTGTGGAAAGAAAGAAATTATTTCTTTAAGTATAAAGATTCAAGCTCAAGTGCAGATCTTTGCTCCAGTGTTATTTTGTGTTTTTATTGTTACTTCTTTTCCACTTTTTACTCATCATTTAAACTTTTTTGTCATTAATTTGGCTTTTTTTCTACTATTTTCTCATTTTTCTCTCCAACTGAGCCTCATAACTTCTTAGAGCTTTAATGTTGGGATCACAGTTCAAAGAAACAAATTATTGTCCCGTTATGAACACGATGCTTTTTTGAGTCTGTATAATCTAGTTAGTGATTTATCGATCACTAAATCAGTTGACAATTATTTCAATAGTTGATTCATCACGATTAATCGTTTCAGCTCTAGTAAAACTACAGATCAGCTTGGTTTCTGTTCTCACCAGTCAGGCGGAAGTTTGTTTCGTGGTTTAACAAACTTTGGCAGCGTTCAGGTCGCTGTAATCTGAACGCTGTTCTCTGCGACGTCATCGAATCTGACTTGCCGTAACAATCTCTGCTCTGATTGGCTCTCCTCCAAAGCTCTTCAAAGATGACATCATGTACCTGCTGACCATGGACAAGCTGTGGAAAAAGAGGAAAGCTCCTGCTCCTCTGGACTGGCAGCAGCTGGAGAACAGCGGTGAGTTCCTGAGATCGAACATAAGTTAGTTCTCTGGCTGCAGGATGAAGAAAATTTGGGGTTTTATTGGGTTGTTTTTATGAATTCCCTGAGTTTCTGCTGTCTGGGTGATTAATTCATCTGTCATGGTCTCAGCCCATCCTCAGGAGGAGAGTCCAGCAACGTCCGGGCTGAAGGACCAGCAGGTTCTGGATGTCTGGGGCTACTGCCGGCTGTTCCGGCACAGCGTGGAAACGCTGCGCGCACAGCTGCAGGAGAAGGGCGAGGGCGCCGAGCTCGTCTGGGACAAGGTTCGCTCCAGAGGAAACACAACAACAATCGTTGATAGTATCAAGAATATTGCTTAGTTCTTACAGCCATGCATAGACGCCATCCAAGTTGGTTTTTATGGCGTCTATTAGCTACTGTAGCTAGCAGCGCGCTACTGCAGGCGCCGTTACTATTCATTGTATCATATCCACAAAATCATACTGTTCCAAGGCAGGAATCTGACAGAAATATTCATAGTGCCCTTATTTCTTATCTCATTTCTATAAAATATGGTTTAGATTAAACCTGAGAAATTTTAAAACATAAACTTTGTATTCTTCCTACACATAAATCTGTAAACAGTTTGGTTTCTACGGAGGACTAAATTAATTTATCTTTAATATTGAACAATTAACTTAATTTGACATAAATTCGGTTGTAGGAGACATTGTTTGTTACATACTTTATGAAATATTTATTCCTATTTGATGACTGTTGTGAATGTCACCATTTTCTACAAAAAATGAGGCAATTAGTCAAATTATTGTCATCAAACTTTTAGAAATTACAGCAACTGCAGTGCGCCACAACACAGAGAAAATAATGCCGAAAAACAACTCAAAACCGCTTTTATATTGCTTGTTTTTTACTCTCTGTTTCGGCTTTATGCTACACACAAAGACCTGTTGCTATGGCAACTAAGGGACAACTGCTCCACCAGCCCGTAGAGCAGAAATTAAGTTCAAGTGTATCAGAAATCAACTCCAAAAAACACGCAAACATTTCCCAACCCAAACAAAGTACATAAAAAACCCAAAACGGAGCATTCAGTTTATCACAGTTTTATGTTTTCAGGGTTGATGTTTAACGATTATTAGTAAGTGGTAATTTAAACACATACTCTACTGACTGATCTGTCAGAGTGGATGTGTGTGTTGCCTTTTAATTTTTTAGCTGAACCTAAACACACTTACATGTTAAGGTTGTCAAAGTCAAACTAGTATAACTGACCCATTTATTATATATATATGTATATATCTAGCCACCTGACTTGTTTACAGCATTGTTTTAAATCATTTCCATCTTCTTGCTGTCAGGATGACCCTCCAGCAATGGACTTTGTTACTGCAGCAGCAAACCTGCGTATGAACATCTTCAGCATGAACATGAAGAGTCGCTTTGATGTAAAATGTAAGTTTTTATTTCTGGATGCTAGAAACAGCTTCTAGAAATCTTTTTGAAAGATTCGTGAGGCGGATCTCAGCTTGAAGACAAGCAGCACTGGTTCGGAGTTTCAGTAAAACGTTTTTGTTTATTTGTTTTTTGTCTAGCTATGGCAGGAAACATCATCCCCGCCATCGCCACAACCAACGCTGTTATTGCTGGACTCATTGTGCTGGAAGGACTGAAGATCCTGTCTGGAGAGCTGGAATCCTGCCGCACGGTTAGTCCAGCAGGCCTCTGTTATCCACAGATATGATGATATGTTAACACAAGGTTTGTTGGGAACTCAAGATAATTTTGGATTTCAGTTTTCTCAGTGTGTTGAGCTTTTAGAGATCACCTCTTCACCCTCTGCTCAGTCACATTGATCCAGCTTGGCTCAAAACATTTTTGGCTTCAAGTTTTTTTTTTACATTTATGTAGCAGAGATTTCTTTCAAAATGTTGCAAAGATTTCATCCCACTAACTTCAGACTTTCAGAGACATGAAGACGATATTAAAGTGAACTTTCTGTGAAAACCATTGTTAAATATTGGTGCATTTATACTGATTATAAAATTTGCTTCACATTAAGCGAATAAGATGGCGTAGAAAAATTAGAATTATTTCAGTTACGAGGATAAAGTCATACCACAGCAGAAAAAGCTGAAATCTTAGCATAAAAAAATGTCAAGGTTACGAGAAGTCGTTTTATCGAGAAAAAGGTTTGATTTATAAAGATCTGACGTGACTAACTGAGCAGGTCTTATGATTCTTTCTTTGAAATAAACTCAGCAGTCCTGCTACCGATAATAATTTGATGCTGATGTCTAAAGATGTAAAACCGATTTCAAAGTATAACTTCAGATGATGCTCAACATTATTCATTTAAAATTTTTAAAATGTTTTTCATGTAGGAGTTTTCATAAAATTACTACTTCATTCTTGTTATATTATGACTTTTTGTCTTATAATTAAATTTCTGAGCCTGGCCCTAATATTCTGTCATTGGTGCAACCAAAAAATAGTTTGGTTGCACCAATAATGACAGCAAATTAAATTATAGCCTATTTATATTTTAGTTTTGCTATCAGAATGTTTTATTAACAAACTATAATATTCAACCATAAGTTAAATTTCACTGAATATATTCTTTCTGCTAAAGACATAAAAAGAAGTCGCTTCACTTTACTGCATTCATTCCTCCTGTTGGTTTTGTTTGCTTGATTTAAAATCCAAAGTTTGTTTATGTTATTTATCAATATTAATGTTTTGTTTTTGTTCATCTTCCTAATGAAACTTAATTTAAAAATGGTGTCACTTTAACCCTGGCTTGATTCCAGCTGTTAAAACC
This sequence comes from Xiphophorus maculatus, assembly GCF_002775205.1. Lineage (NCBI taxonomy): Eukaryota > Metazoa > Chordata > Actinopteri > Cyprinodontiformes > Poeciliidae > Xiphophorus > Xiphophorus maculatus. Next base: position 2,811,683 of record NC_036444.1, on the reverse strand, counting down.
TGCAGGAAAACTTTGTTCCTTTGTTCCAGAACCAAAACGCGTTCTTTTCTATCTCCCACAAACTCGATATGTTTGTTGACCTGCTGTTTCTCCTCTGATAAGAAGTTTTAAAGCGTTGGTTGGGTTGGGTGGTAGAGTTCAAGGACAAAATCTCTGACTTCTCCTTTGTGATCCCTGGTGTCCATTCGTTTCAGATCTTCCTGAATAAATGTCCAAACCTCAGAAAGAAGCTGCTGGTGCCCTGTATTCTGGACAAACCCAGTCCAAACTGTTACGTTTGCGCCAGCAAACCAGAAGTCACGGTTAAAGTCAACGTGCAGAAAACGACGGTTCTGTGTCTGCAGGACAAGGTAAACCCAAACTGGAGCCAGTTGTCACTGAGCAGACACCATGGAGCGAAATGATGCAACGTTGCTCTGATTTCTGTTCAGATCCTGAAGGAACGGTTCGGCATGGTCGCTCCGGATGTTCAGATAGAAGACGGCAAAGGAACTATCCTCATTTCGTCAGAGGAAGGAGAGACGGAAAGTAATTTAAGCCATTTCTTCTGACTCTTATATATTTGAGGCAGATTAAAGTTTGTTAAAAACAGAGTTAGGTAGTAACTAACTCAATTACATTTACAATTGCATTTACTTGAGTGCCTTTTTGAAAAAAATATACTTTTAGGAATATTTTTACTACGCTGTACTTTTTATTTTTATTGAGTAATTTTATTCTGAAGTATTGTTACTCCGATTGGAGAAAAAATTCTGTATTTTCTACCCTCTGAATGAAAAACAAACATGTTTTAACCAAAAATTCACCAGACACAGACACACACCTGTTTTTGTTAGTTTCATACATTTTTTTATTAAATGAAAATTGTACTTTTTGTTATATGAATTATCATTTTTGTCCTTAAAATACCAAAATTTTTACTCTGCTTTATATTTTAGTCCATCTGATGATGTAATTTTTAAATATGAATGGTTGATCATTTGATCAGGTACTCAGTTATTGTATAGTAAACGTCTCACTAGATTCGTTTTTACTCTTGAGTAATTTCTTATATGAATATTTTTACTTGAGTAAAAATATGTTGAAGTAAAACTACTTGAGTAAAATATTTACTTGAGTACAATTTTGGGTACTCTGCCCATCTCTGATTAAAAGTAATTTGTTTTGAACAAACTGTTAATTTAACTTCATACGACTTAGTTTGGTGCATCTTGATCGAGCTTTCTTTGGTGCATATTTGGTTTAAAACAATGATTTGAGAAAAAGAAACATTTCATATTCTGAGAATAGAAAAGGTGGCAAATGTAGGAGAGCACAGTTGAGATAGCGCATCGTCCCAGACTTGGCCACGCCCCTCTATCTTTTGGCTCCACCCACTTTTTTGTTTGTTTGTTTTTTTGTTTTTTAGAATTTGTCTGTAGGGGATTAGATCCATTTTAAGGCCCACAACAAGCCTCATTCACTGAGTCCCAGTCCGCTGAACACAGTTTTGGATCAGTTGGATCTGTGATTTCTAATCTGCTTTTTTTTTTCTTCACAGCCAATAACAACAAATTCCTCTCTGACTTTGGGATTCGTAACGGCAGCCGTCTCCAGTCTGACGACTTCCTTCAGGACTACACGCTCCTCATCAACGTCCTGCACACGTGTGTGACCGACAGATCAAACTTTTACGTTTCTTCTAAGCAAACAGAAAATATAGATATAATATGTAATATCATTTGTTTTTGTTGGCAGTGAGGAGCTTGAGCGAGATGTGGAGTTTGAGGTGGTGGGCGAGGCTCCGGACAAAGCTCCGCCCCCTCAGACCAACCAGGAGGAAGTCAACAGCATCACCAATGGCAACAAAGACTCCGCCCAGCCATCCACGTCTTCTAAAGGTCAGCATCAAAACATCATTTAAATTTTTTATCTTATTTTAAAGATGGAAATGTCTTCATTGTGTTTTTGGCCTGATGATTTTGCATGTTTTTATGCTTCCATATGGGTTTCAGCTGCTTCTAAAAACAGACCAAGCCTTAAAAATAAACAGAGCTGTGTTGTTTTTGTTTTGTTTTTTACTAATCTGAAATGATGATATCAAAAATTAGAATTCTGAGTTTAAAGTCAGAATTCAGATAATTCAGAATTGTTTCAGAACTCTGACTTTTGATCTGAAAAGATTAAAGTCAGAATTTTGATTCTGATTTTTGTCAAAACATGTGGAAAAAAGAAAATAAAAAAAGACTTACTTTCCTGGAAAAATTTCTCCAGATCCCAACTTAATTTTGTGAGATCTAATGGGACATAATGAAATAATCACATAACATTTATGTGAAGCTGAAAAATGTGTGTGAAAGTAAATCTGCTTTATTTTTTATTTTTTTGGTGTCTGGAAACTAGCAACCCACGTTAAGCACCAGCACATTTGGTCAGCTGGTTTTACTTCTGTATGCGCTATACAATGGCTGTTGGAAAAGACAAGTGTTTTGTTGTTGACTTACCATCCAGAAACACTTGCTGCAATGTTGCTGGTTGTGCAGGAGGCTCTACTAGTGTCTTTCAAAGATGGACGGTTGAGTAGTTGTACATCTGTTTGCAGCCATTTTTATGTGAGTGTAAACGTTGAGTTGGGGGCGTGACCAGCAGCAGTTTGTTTGGATTTAAAGTGACGGGAGCCCCTAAATCAGCTCAACACAGGCAGAACTGAGTAGGCTGAGGTCTCATTATCTGAGAATGATTTTGTGCAAAAAATGTTATGAAGATATTTTGTTTAGGCCATAGATCCATCCTAACCTGTTCAAAGAAGTATAATAAGTCACCTTTAATTGTCTTGGATTTCAGCTGCAGCAGACGATGATGACATCATGATAGTGGACTCTGATGAGGAAGTGGGAGCACCGTCCAGCTCTGCGGCGCCGCCGTCCGCCACCAAGAGGAAGCACCGAGAGGACTCAGAGACCGGCGAAACCTCCACCAAACGCCCACGAACGGACCAATCAGCTGCAGCCACTGCGGCAGACAATGACGAAGACGATGACATCATCGCTTTGGACTAAAGCTCTGAAGGACTCTGATGAAATCATTATGTTTTCAAAAAGACAGTAGGCTGAAATCAATAAAACCGCCAGTTCAATGAAGAACACTTTCATCTTTTAGTCCCCGCTCCTTTTTCTGCTTTCATGCCGACTTTCAGACATGACTCTGTAAATAGATTCAATATTTTAAACAAACTTTTGAAAATGCAGTAAAGTTTGCATATTTTTATTCATTTAAGGTCTTGAACTGCTTCTCTTGATGGTTTCAAAAAGGCTTTTTTTGTACTTTTTTTTTAATAAATGTACTGTACTCCTCATGCAACACGAGTCAGGATGTCAGTGGAGGTTTTTGTAAAAAAAAAAAAACAGTAAAAGAGGTCAACAGTCGTTGATGTCTTACGGGTCCAGTCATGCACACACACTCAGAGGTTCTGGCCATAAGAGTGTTAGTTTGCTACCTCTTTTCCACGATTAAATACGTTTTTCTGCAAATGTACTAAAATCTTGTTTAGTTTGGCCACACTAAGGCCTCTGGTCTTTGGAGAATCCTCATAAGTTATACAGAGAGGAGCCAACATGGCCGCCAGGGAAATTAGAGCTGCTTCAGTTTCCTGAAGCTTACGGTTGCTGTCAGGGTCAAAGGTTAATTTGACAGAGCCGGCCTTCAGAACCACAAGTGCGGTTATTTACTGTTAAAAGCTGAATATCTCCGGTTGCTGTGTGTCCATTATTTCATATTGGTTTTCTGTTTATGAAGCGTTTGGACCAATTTAATGAAGATAATAAATACAACAGTTTCTGACCTTTTTCTGTCGAGTTTCTTTTTGGTTTTTGTGGTTCTGTTAACCTGAAATGATCTAACAAAATCTCAGACTCAATTTTAATGTTTTACTGAAATTATAAATCAGAATAATCAAAATTAGTAGAAATTAATACTTAGAATATACAACTCTCTGCAAAATGAATCTACAGGAGTTTCTTTGTAAAGCACATTTCAAAAACAAGGCAGCTCATAGTGCTTAAAAAAACATTTTAATGTTTATATTAAAACAATGTTTTGACCTGTAAGCATGAAACAAATCAACTGCACTGAACTTAGTTTAACATATTCCTGTTTCATCACTATTGGCTGCGTTGACACTTTGCTTTGGTACTGGCAGTGTCGTTATGGTAACCATCATAGTGTAAACACTGCCTGCTGAGCATAACTCAAAGGATTACTAAACTAAAAATAAAGGTTAAAGGTCACAATGTTTGTTTGTAAAATGTTCTTATCTAAAGAAACATACAGTTCTGGAACATTTATTAGCACACTGCTAAGAAAGAGGTTTAGAAAAGGCTGTGAAAGGAAATATTTGTATTACAGCAACATAATCGTGCACTGAGGTATGTTTATTCACTGACAGTTATTATACAGCAACTTGGTTCAGTTACAGTACAAAACATTAAATCTCACCAAGTTTTTCTAGTGCAAATATCTCAGTACTCTTGAAATACAACAAAACTAGCTCACAAGTAACTTTTCAACAAAATATATGAGCTTGTTTTAAGTCAATTTTTGAATATTGACTAAAAAAAGTACTAGTTCTTTTTCACTTATTGCAAAATGCCTTGTTATTAGTAAAAATAAAGGCAGTGGTGCGACCAACTGCTCCACAAGAACAAAATGGACCAAAATTATTCTCAGTAAAACAGTTTTCTGAGTAACAGAGCAGAATATAATGTGAAATATGAGAGCCAGAGGTCTAAATATTTGTTATTGATGTATTTGCTGTTCATCAGCTTGTCTGAAAACAGGTAACAACTGATTCATTAAGGTGTTTGCAAAGAATGTCAAAAGGAGCTGGGAACAGACTGGTTCACCTGGGATGTGGTGATGAAATCAAATCTGAGAAAAGCCACAGATTCATGTTTACCTTCAGTTTCCACAGCTGAGTAAAGTACACACCTTATGAGTTTTTGTAAACAAAGTTACTGGCCTTCGTCACTCAGAGGTGACGTTAATGATAAGCAGTGATGCAACGCTGAGGTTCGTAAACAAGCTGAAGAAAACAGTTTAATTGGACCAAAAGTCACTGGGTCTGAGAGATGATATGCCTGGAGTCTTTTATAACCAGTTTCAATAAGATTAATACAAATACAACTTTCCTTATCATAAATTAGGAAAGTGAAACCAAATGACAACATCACAGACTGATAGAAAGTGATGATTTCATCCTGCAGGGTGATTTAGTTTATCGTCTAATGAATATTTTATTTTACTACGTAAAGTTTCTTTCTTTTGACTTACTTTTTATTTTTTTTAAAAACTGTGAAATCAAGTTCAGTTGCCTCTTCAAGTACACGGATTCTGACATTGTGTGTAAATAAGGTAAAAACCGGAATGAAACCTTTAATAACACAAATTTCTGGGTATGCCATGAGCTTGTTATTAGTGAAAATAAAGGCAGTGGTGCGACCAACTGCTCCACACGAACCAAATGGACCGAAATTATGAATTCAGTCCATTTGGTTGTGTCTGGGCTGGACTGACTTGTGAAAGACAGGTCAATGCAAAAATAGTTACAAAATGGTCATGTTTAAATAATTTGTTAGATGTTTTAGAGTGAATTAATATGTGATTAAACAGTGTTCTATGTGCAAGAACTTTGAGAAACACATTGGTTGAGTGATTATTTTTATATACAATAAATAAACAGAATAAAATCTGGAAACAATTTTCTTTTCTTCACTCTAATTTGTTCTTTCTATATGCATCAACACATGGAAAACATAGAAAAAGCTATGTCCATAATTTCCAACATTGTGTGTAAAATATGTATGAAATGTTAGAAAAAATGCAGTCAGTATTGTGGGTAAAGGTAAAATGTTAACAATTAGCAGCAGATACTTTTATTCTTTCCACTCAGCTGCCTCCTATTGAGTACTGTTGTTCCTGCTGATGAAATGCACCTTTAGTCTACTTTGCTTAGAAATCCTAATATTTTCTAATTACATGACTGTTATATGTTAAAAACACACAATTTTAATGTAAAATATTTATTATTTTGATATGTGATCCTTGCAGAAATTATGTTCATTTAAACATAATTTAAATGCACTATCACAAGTCCTTCCTCCCGTCTGTTATCAACAAACCCAATAAGTGCCTACATCCCTGTTGTTATTTGTACATTTCTGTTGTGTAAATTTTTTTAAAACTTGATAATTGTCTGTTGATGTTTTTAAAGTATAAATATTCATGCATGTTTTGCGCATTTCTTAACTAAACACCTTGCTTAAATCAGAGTACCGGTATGTTAGATTTAATAACTGAATTACTTTTTTATACTATAAATTTACCCTTATTGACATTATTTTATTTTATTGCGTGTACAATCTAGCTGCTTCAACTTGCATGTCACTTTGCTGCTGGAACACCAACTGACAGGCAATAAGATTATTTCTATTCTATTATCAATCAATCAATCAAGTTTATTTGACAGTTTCAAATGCTTTGCGCCATAAAAACACAAAAATAAAAAGTCATAAAACAAACAGTAGCAAACATTACATTTTGTCGATTGCTATTATCAAAATCATCAATACACATCAAATCTGGTGGTCAATGTTCCACTTATTATGGTGAAATAGTCTTAACAGGTGTTTTTATTTTAGCTTTGATCTAAAGAACTCAGTGTTTCAGCTGTTTTGCAGTTTTCTGGAAGTTTGTTCCATATTTTCCAATTATACACTTTAACAGCCGTCCCAATATTACGCTACTGTTGGAACAAATGTTGGGATAATGATGTTTTGAGCCTTTTTACAGTTTTTTAATGGTATTTAATAATTACAGTGACACCTCGCGGCAGTGTTGATGGTTTCCTTTCCGTTGTTATGGCTGTTGCTAACGCCCCTCGCAAGAGTTCTCTGATTGGTCAAAACCGCAGCCCCTCCCCCTTGCATCGATCGTTCTAGTGAACCGCCGAGGGTCTTTTTCAACTGTTCACGGCCCCAGCAGCGCATTTAAACGGGTTAAAGGAATGTAGACAGTCGCTGTAGCTTCGCTGTAAGCGGTGGTTTCCCTCTGCGGTGAAAGTCTGAAGGTTTTTCCTCCGCCTCCAGATGAGCAGGAGAAGGATACAGAGGAAGACGTCGCAGCCAGCCGACACATTGTTTTGAACAGGCGGCTAACTTCAGTTCAGTGTGGAGTTTTTACAGCTAGCTGCGCGCGCCTCTAACCGAGAAGCAGGGTAGTGTCACAGGGTGGCCGTTTTACGCGAATCAGGTGTAGTCAGTTGGAGGAAAATGGTGACTTTCTCTGCAGCGGTTAGACCTTTGGTCTCTCACCTTCGGCGACAACTCGTCAGACACGCCATGAGTCCCAGGATAACGCCTGTCCGACGGTGCAACCTGACGGCGTGTTCCAGCAAATCTGTCCTGTCTCAGAGTGAGTACAGATGATGCTAGCTGCATGTTTTCATGCTTTATGAAACATGAAAAGCTAATGTCATCAGCTGTGACATTAGAACATTTTATTGTGAGGCAGCGAAGGAGGAAATGGGTGCATGTCTCCTTAAAAAAAAAAAGCAGCAGATCAATAACAATTCACGCTTTGCCAAATAATGACTCCTGACGATGCTGTCCAGTTAAAGCCCTTTGCCCCACACAACTGCCTGCTGGGGCTATTGTAATCCAACAAAAGAGTTTGCATAACTTCCATTTATCTCTTTTACCCTTTACTATCAGATTTCAGCACCAGAAAGAACTCTGTGTCCGTAAACTACTTTAATTTGATCTAGTTTGATTGTGGATTTAGTTTCTATTTTCCCTAATCCACCTCTAAGAGTCATCACATGTCACATGTATTTTTAATTACCAAAATGGTTTAAACACACCCATTCTGGTCTGTCAGCTCCTTGTTGCATAAAGTCTCTCTGTCCCGCTTTAATCCACAGATAAAACATGCAAAAAACATGTAGAAATGGAAAACAATAACAAAGTTGCGTTTTTTCTGAATCAATTAAAAGGAGAATAAGTTTATATTTGGTTTGTTTTTATGTTAATTAGGATATGTTTATCTGAAACATCACCCTTTATAATGATCGCTTTTAAATCATGTGTTAAACTCGAGGCTCAGGGGCCTAATGTGGCCCACCATAAGTTTTTATGTGGCCCTCTATTTAATTTAATCAGTTGTGTGATGAAATATTGTTTTACCAATCAAATCAAAGCAGTTTTATCAGTATACTGCCAAATTACATTAATGTATAAAGATGTTTCACATTATTGAATTTCAAGAAATGCATCAAATTAAGACAACAAATTATTATTAACAGCTTTTTAATAATAATTGTTAATGGGTAGTTTTATCAGTACAATTAGCCACATCCTGCCCTCTGACAACATTTGTGATCATGATATGGCCCAAAATGAAATAGTTTGACACCAGTGCTTTAAATTTTCCAAAAAAATTTTTTTTTTTCATTTGATTTAGGTCAGAGGTGCTCAGTATGTCGATCGGGAAGGTTTTGAGTCGATCTCGGCAGTAGGTGACAAACTGAACGCCGCCGGGACGATGAGACCAGCACTTCCTCTTCTGACGCGCTTATCAAAATATTCACTAAGATCCTAAATGTTTGTAGCTTCATTAAAGAATGATAATTAAAAAAAAAAATCAACAAAATGTGTCAAAATTAATATTCTCAGTAATTATTGTTTCAACAAGGTGTTGCGCAATTCAGTGTGTTTCCGTTCCATTAACAAAAAAAAAGGCGACTCAAAGACCGACTAGCTAATTTAAACTCCTGCTCTGCTAGTCAATCAACCGTCGCTGTGTTCAGGGAAGAACTTATTAATGATCGAGAAATAAATATCAAGCCTGGAAACTTGATATTGTAACGGACTGAATGTTATGTTTTTAACGTAATCTTGTAAGCTTGTCTTGCGGGCGAAGGCGGTTGCCACGGTAACAGGTGTGCTTAAACTACAAAGAGAGAGAGAGAGTAAAAAGGTAGGAGTGGTTTTGAGTTGATCACCTGTTCGGGTTATTTTACCTGTGTTTACCTTTGCTGTGGTGCATTACAGCCGCTGTAGTTTCTAAACGTTGGACTAATGTATACGTCATTCACAACAAACATCAAATAGAACAAATATATTTCATAAAATTTTAACAAACAAATGGCTTCTACCGCGGTAGTTATGTGAAATTAAATTAATTATATCCCAACTTCAGAAGATTTGCCTTTACCTTTACAGAGATTTTTGGTTCCTCCTGTCAGTCTGCAGCTTCTCATATTGACATCACCAAACCAAATTTCAGATCTACCATAACTGACTGACACCTGTTGGCCTCAGGTTTGCAACCAGCTTGTGACTGAGAAACCAGTAACCTCCTCCCAGTGTCAGAATCTCACTGAGGAAGGAACTGCATTAGTTTTCTATCACTTTATTATTTCTGCTATAACTGATGTATATTCGCATATAACATAAGTCAATAGAGTTTAATTTACTATTTTTATGTCTTCGTGTCATGAGGAAGATCTCAGCCGGCTGGCGAGAGAAAAAGTAGATCTTGGTCTCAAAAAGTTTGGGCTCCTCTGATTTAGGTTGTAATGATGATCAAAACTTCTAAAGCAGGGGTGTCAAACTCCAGTCCTCAAGGGCCGGTGTCCTCCAACTTTTAGATGTGCCTCTGCTGCACCACACCTGAATAGAATAATTAGGTCATTAGCAAGGCTGGGAGAACTGATCTACACAAGGAGGAGGTAATTAAGCCATTTCATTCCAGTGTTTTGTACCTGTGGCACATCTAAAAGCTGTAGGACATCGGCCCTCGAGGACTGGAGTTTGACACCTGTGTTCTAAAGCTTGTATGGAAACATTTTCATTTCTTTTGTCTTCTTTGGTGGCATCTTGTGGCCAAAAGGATGAAGTGCAGCTCAAATCTACTTTAAATTAACTGCTCTACTATATCTGGTCATTAATGTACAGTTTCTGTAGGATTATCTTTTGACAATTATGTCTGATATCGGACTGTCATTTAATAATTTTTTTTGTGGGCGGAAAAATATTAATATGTGTGCAGTAGTTTCCCTCTGACGTCTTGACATTTTTAAACAGACAAACAAAAAATAATGAGAGTCAGGAGGTTCCACCTGGACAACACACACACACACTTAAGGGAAATTTAGAAAGACTATTAACCCAAAGATCATGCTTGTGGACAGTAGGAAGCCAGAATTTTTCAATTCCAATAAAATTTGATTGACTCAAACCATAAGGGGCTATAAAATCGAGATTATGACACTATAAGGCCATTTCCAGCTTGATTTAATGCAAACTAGAAGGTTGTGTCTTTGCTTTCAAGCTGCGGTTCATCCAACCATACAACTCCAGATGCAGTTACATTCATAATGTCTAAAGGCTATTAAACCAGCAGCTTTACACGTCTTACTCTTCTAATTCTCTGCCAGTGATCCAGTTCCTCATAAAATATTAAAGTCGGTGCCAAACAACTAAAGTGGTGACTGAATTGTGATCATGGAAATCTGGTCCTACTGCCTCTGAAGCACTTTGTTATTGTTTTCTGGGACACATGGCAGATCTTCAGCTTCATACTGCAAAATAGTCTCTTCTTGTAACAAGTAAAAAAAAAATATATATATATATAGAAATGTGTACTAGATATTTTTCAATTGTTGCTTATAAAATATAACAAAACAGAAATCTCTCAGGATGCAGAACAGTTAAAAAAAAAGATGAACAGAATAAAATGTGATACACTTATTTCCCCGTTAACAGAGACGTTCATACAGAAATACGGTCTGTGGTTGGTCTTAAAGGAATTTAAAAACTTCGCTCTGTAAAGTGCATTAATTCACGCCCTTAAAATCAACCCTGCTTATTGCCACCATGTTTTTTTCAATCATGTTACAATTTTTCTGCGTTATCTCCTCTGCCTTTCTGTCATCCTAGACTTTGTAGCAAATCAGTCATTTTTTAATGAGAAGTTGACTTGACTCCACCATTCAACTCAGCTGAATGAGAAACTTAAGGATTCTGTCGAGTGTTTTAAGTGATTCTGTTTAGAGAGCATTTTGCATCCCAGACTGGACTCTGTTTGGGCTGTTTCTCTTTTCTGTCCTGGCATGGCCCTGCCATCTTTATTTCAGCTTAAGAATGGGCATTGGCGCCCTCTGCTGGATAGAGGTCAAACTACAAGACTACAAACGTCCAATCAGATGTTATTTAATCTATGGGTACTAATTTTAATCTAATGAACTTTATTTATTGATTGGCAACCAATTTTCATTATTTTAATTACTTCAATGCATTTGTGGTATTTGGAGTAGAAGTTGAAATACAATATTTAAACAGTAGCAACATCTGTTGTTGGCTGTTTCTGCTCACCTTCATGCTGTGCTGTGGTTTTGCTCTGTGAATTGTCAGTTCAGCTGATTTATAAATATTGTCCAATTAACACATGAGCCAAAAGGTGGATTGCGCTCAGAGTAGCGCAGTGTGCTACGGCTTGGTAAGCAGTTATTGTGTGAACAGGTAATGGCTTATCTTAATGAACATAATATATTAGAGTATATAGAGTATATATTAGTTTTTTTTCAGTCTGGTTTCAAACCATTTCATAGCACAGAGTCAGCTCTTTTAAAAGTTTTGAATTATATACTTTTAGCAACTGATTCTGGTGACTGTGTTGTTTTGGTGCTGTTGGATTTATCAGCTGCTTTTGATACAGTTGATCATGGCATTTTACTTTCCCGTGTGGAACAGTGGGTGGGCATCGGTCACGTAGCTCTGGATTGGTTTAAATCTTATTTGGCCAAGCGTACTTTTTGTGTCTGTCTTGATGCCCGTGGGTCTCCCTCTGCTCCACTGTCGTGTGGTGTCCCACAGGGCTCCGTTCTACGCCCGCTTCTTTTCTTGTTGTACCTCCTTTCTCTTGGTTCTATTTTTAGAAAATATGGGATTGCTTTTCATTGTTATGCAGATGACACACAAATATATTTACCACTAAAGAACGCAGACTCCACCTCTCTTTGGTCTCTGTTTTTATGTCTGGAAGATTTGAAGCCCTGGGTGGCCCTAAATTTCTTGAAACTTAATGAAGATAAGACACAGGTAGTGATTTTAGATCCACTGTAGATTCCCTGACCAGTCTTGGCTCTTTGGCCCAGTATGTCAAGCCGGTTATTACAAATTTAGGGGTCAAGATGGATGCTGGTCTAAAGCTGGAAGCACACATTAGAGCCGTTGTAAAATCCAGCTTTTTCCACTTAAGGCAGCTAGCCAAAGTAAAACCAATTCTTTCCAGACAGCACTTTGGAACCGTGATCCATGCATTTGTGACCACACGGCTGGATTACTGTAATGCACTTTATATAAGATTCAATGATTTATATATTTCCCAGCTTCAGAAGGTACAAAATGCTGCTACACATCTTTTAACAGGTACACGAAAATGTCACCATATTTCCCCTATTTTAGCTTCCTTACACTGGTTGCCTGTACATTTTGGGATTCATTTCAAAATCCTTTTATTTGTTTTTAAAGCTCTTAATAGCCTTGCCCCTCCCTATCTGTCTGAGCTGTTACATTTGTACACACCTACCCGTTCCCTCAGGTCAGATGATCAGTTGCTTCTGAAGGTGCCAAAGACAAAATGCAGCTCAGAGGGGGCCGTGCTTTTTCTGTGGCTGCCCCCAAGCTATGGAATGATCTTCCTTTGGCCATAAAACAAGCCTCTTCACTCGCTGTTTTTAAGTCCCTTCTTAAGACCCTATTTTATTTCTTTGACTTTTGGCACAATCTGAGAGGTTTCACTTTGTTTTATTGTGTCTGTATATTAAATTGTATTTTATATTCGATCTTTTCTATTTTATAATTGCATTGTATTTTATGATTGTGTATAGCACTTTGGTCCTGTCGGTGTATAAAGTGCTTCATAAATAAAGTTGGTATGGTAACAGGCAACTACAGGAGGAGGAGCTACAGTCTGATGAAGATGAAGGTCAGCTCCCAGTCAGACCTGCTCAGGAACCAGAAGAGGAGCAAACGGTTCTGCCTTTCTGTTTGTATCCTGTTGGTTTGTATTAAGAAGGACGTAGTAGATTTTTATAATTTTTGGACAGTTTTTCTGGAGATTCTCTGGACGCCACGCGGAGTTCGGGGTAATTAGAAGTCAGAAGAGCGCGAGCCGGCGTTCTGACCCGCCAGAGGTCCCGGTCTGCTGCTCCTGCTGTGGAGCGGAGCTGGGGGAATGCCAGGACATTCCGAGTGTCACTCTGTACAGCCGGCCCACTTCTCTCTTTTTTAGCTGTTTCCTTTAAAGAAAAAAAAAACTTCCTCCTGCTCCTCTCTGACTCATTTTCTCCCTTTAGTTCGTCCTCAGTGGACAGAGGAGTTTGTGTCCCTGTAAGACTGAGTGTAGTTGATAGATGTTTTAAAATGGACTCTTTGGAAAAGCTGGAGGAAGCTGAGCACAATGGGGAAAGTAGGTGTCAGCATTTGTGTTTTTGTTGTTTTTATTTATTGAAACAGCAGCAGCTTAATGAAATCTGATGTTCCTTTTCATTTCCCCCCTCTGCTTCTTCTTCTCTTCTTCCTGTCCTGGTCTCCAGTGCACCCCATGTGGCTGGGGCCCCTGGAGGTGCCAGGAGGGGATCATCAGTCTCCTATCGACATCGCCGTGAAAAAAGCCGTCTTCGACTCGGATCTGAAGCCGCTGGAGTCCAACTACGACCCGCAGACCTGCCAGCAGATCTGGAACAACGGTTACTCCTTTCTGGTCGAGTATGACGACACTACTGACAAGAACAGTGAGTAACATTTTAAACTTTTAATGAAAACTCCTTCAGAAATGAACCCAAAGAAACCTGTTTTATACAAAGTGGATCTATTGTTTATTCAGCTTCCTTCTCTTACAGTTCCTTGTGTAATATCCCCTTGATTCTTGAGAAATCGCAGCAGGGTGAATGCATGTTTTGATCTACATAAGAGGATTATCTCCGCCCCTGTTTGTTCTTAAAGAACCCCCTCTATATATGTCTGAAAGGCCAGAAATCAGTTGAAACGCCACTTGCAGCTGCTGACCTTCATGTGACTTGTGTGTTCATGTTGAGCTCAGTCGCTCTTAGAATTGCTACCTTTTCCATTTTAACTACCAGGCTTTTCCCAACATGCAATAACTCAAAATGCATGAGGCTGATTTCAGAAGAATTAAAAATTTTCAGAAGAGACGTAGGAAAGTGTTTTCTTTTTTAGCAACATAAACAGTAGAGGAGGTATTTTAAATAATTTCTAATGTTTAACTTTCTGTGATGACAAGTTTATGACCGCGGTAAAAAGTAACAACTTTAAAAGGGATAGTAGTCTCTGCCTTTAGGTTTCCTGGAAGGTTCGTGGTCAGTGTTTTGCCTCAACAACCTGTTCTTCAACGGCCTTATAGGGGAAATGAAATCAGCATTTTCCACAAAAGGCTGAATCACACTAAGAAGCAACGCTTCATTGTTTCCACTTTGTTGCAATGTTTCAGGCTGGGCAATTAAACTATAGAGACATGATCAATATATGTAGAAAAAAAATCTGATAGAGTTTTGATAATTTCACTGAGATCTAATCCTGAACCGCACGGCATTCTGGGAAATGCTTTTAGCTGCTCATCCTTTCAGGTCCAACCAAGAAACGTTGATACCTGAGTGAAGTCGTCGCTCCATCTTCTTTAAATCTAATGAAATTGGTGTCAAACGTTTGTGCTACGTTTTATTTTTAAAGATTTTAATAAATGTTTCCATAGGTCATGGAAGATCAGTCAGCCCCGTCACCATCTCTAAATCAGAGAAAAGTGGAGTCAATCAAGTCGCCTATGTTTGTGCAGCAAAATCTTTTGTTTGTGCTTTTGCTTTGATGATATTAATTAAAATTTAAAGGTCAAAAAGTCAACCAGCTTTTCCCTCCCACTCCACTTTACCCAAATCTAGCAAAATTTGTCTCAATCAACTGCAATGTTTGTGCAGCAAAGATTTTTTTGTTTGTGCCACCATCATTTTAAAGATATTAATAAAAATATCTGACCTCTGACACAAAATTATTTGCTGCACAAACATAGCACAGTTGATTGACACCAAATTTGTTCAATTTTGGAAATGTAAGCCGGGCTATCTTTAATCATTATGTTAATATCTTTAAAATCATAGCGGCACAAACTAAATTTAATCGTTATGTTAATATCTTTAAAATCATAGCGGCACAAACTAAAATCTTTACTGCACAAACATTTGACACCAATTTTGTTTGATTTTGAAGAAGGTGGGGGGCAAACGTAAGGTTGATGACGTCGACTCACTCACTCACTCTTTGGTTACCTAGCGACAACCTGTTGAGTAGCATGCGCAGCAGCAGTTTCATGTTGCCTCCAACATAATCTGGCAAGTGTGTGGAGGCTGTCCTTCTAGAGAAAAACGGGGCTAGCTAGCAAACTTGCTAGTATCCATTAGGATTGTGGGAAATGAGGGAATTTATCATGACAAATGTAGGCAGTCAGTATTCTTCACTATGAAATCTGATCCGTCCGTGAACAGAATGCACACAATGAGGATGTAGGAGGAGTTTAAAGTTGTCGCAATCCCTCTGTTCAGGAGTGAGACCGTTTCTTTTATTTCAGACAACATACAACTGAGTCATTGTTTTCATGTGGATCAAGTTCCTGATCTCAGGGAAATCTGAGAGTAGAGCTGAACAAGTGTGAGCAAGGAGGCGTACAAACCTGACCCAGTTCTTCCAGTTCTGTTGGAATGAATGGGCCAAAATCCCAGAACACTAACTGAAGTTAAATCAGATCAAACTTCTCATTTTAGATCAGTTAGAATTACTAAAATAATTTCTATTTGTAAATATCAGAAAACGTAGCGAGAACAATTTTTAGAGATTTTTCTTTTTCAGACCAGCCAGATGTGAGAAACATTTTAAAAATAAAACAACCTTTTTCATGCTGTAGAAGGTAGGATATTATTACAAGTTGTTATTATTAATAACAGTAATAAGTGATATCATATAATTGTGGATTGCAGCTGTCTCTTTTAGTTTCATTAGTATTGTTTTTATCTCTAATGTTTGAAAACCTACCTTGAAAGTATTTAAATTTTACTGTGAGAAAAGTGTACAAACCCTGCCGTTAGAAACTAATTAAGAAATTTAATTTAAACTATTCAGTGATTACTCACCATTATCATTGCCTGTAGCCTGTTTTAATATCCTGATATCTTCTGTACATTTCTTGTGCAGCACTAAAGGGAGGCCCCCTACAGGACAAATATAGGCTTTGTCAGTTCCACTTCCACTGGGGTGAGAGCAACGACTGGGGCTCAGAGCACACTGTGGACCGAAGGCTGTTTCCTGCAGAGGTACTGTGTCAGCACTGAACCTTCTCCACTAACACAGACATAAAGAGCAGTGAAGTTCATCTGTTTTCAGCAGAATGTGGCAAAAGTTTCATTCAAATACAAACACGACATTAGAACTTCATCCTTAATAGGTTTTTAATATCATGGTTTGAATATTGTTTGATAAAAGTCTAAACAAATGACCAGTCAATCGTGATTAATTGCATGTGTCCTTTGTTAAATTGCAATCAATAGCATATTAAGAGCATGTAACAAAGTCTCTACTCATGCAAACATGACTTCAACTGTAGGGTGAGACTGAAAAATATCAGACGAAAGCAAAAAAGAAATGGTTTTTGAAACGTTTTAGACTGAATTTGTCATATTTTACATAAATTGAAACTATAGCTCTTGGCTAAAAATAGTTACAAAAATTGTGGAGGTCAGTTTTTGTTACAAACACAGAAAAAATACATTATAGACATGAAAAACATGAATTTTCTTTTGCTTGTGAAACATACTGCAAGCAGAAAATATACCAAAAACATCAGAATCAGTCCTTTACTATCAACTACTCTGGCTTTAATGTATACCTGAATTATTTTAGGACTCCTGAAGTAAAAACAGTTTCTTCTTTAATCAGGATCCAGTCATGGTTTTACTTTAAGACTGGAAAAACGCAGTTCCAATCTAAACAGAGCCTTGATTTATTTAGCTCTGATGCTTCTCCTACATCAACTTCGAATTTTTTTAATTTGCATTAAATAAACATTTGTTTTTTCCCTCTAAGTTTGGTTTCAGTGCCCAGTTTCATGTCCCTAGACTCAAACATTTTTTTTGTTTTTATGTTGTTCCATTTCAATTTCATGTAACAAGATGTTCCAGTGACTCTGTGTATGTTGTCCTTTGACCTCTTGTGCCCACAGCACAGTTCTCAGAAGTTTGGGTTTGTGTGAAAACACGCAGGGCATCAGGTTTCAGTTTACAGAAACTCTTTGTGGTGCGTTTGTGTGTGTGTGTTTTCAGCTCCACTTGGTCCACTGGAACTCTGACAGGTACACTCTGTTCGAGGAGGCGGTGATGGAGGAAAACGGACTCGCCGTCATTGGAATTTTTCTGAAGGTACACACTGAGTGTAGGGGTGTACATACACACATACACTCAGCACCTTTGGTCATGAAGACATGAACTGTGACTTTAATCCAGATTAATGTCTAATCCGATGCAGGTGGGAAAGAGACACGAGGGGCTGCAGAAGCTGGTTGACGCTCTGCCTGCTATCAGACACAAGGTCAGTCACACGTTTTGGAAAATGTGTCCAAGCTTCATGTTTGGACGCATCAGATCACCAAACCTTCCGACTAAAATCTGTTTAAGTGGCGCCCTCTACTGGCGTTACATCCCAGCTACACTGAACATCTCAGGAAGCCATTTTTAGGTCTTCTTTCTGTCTCTGTTTGTCTTCAGGACAGCGTGGTGGAGTTCACCCGCTTTGATCCAGCTAGTCTGCTTCCCTCCAACATCGATGACTACTGGACGTACCACGGCTCTCTGACCACGCCCCCTCTCACAGAGTCCGTCACCTGGATCGTTATGAAGCAGCATATTGAAGTCAGCCATGACCAGGTATGTGTCTGACTCAAACCTGACAATTATTTTAATACAGAATGCTGATTCTTGTCCCTTTATCATAGATGGTGTGCTGCATGTTTGAAAAAGTTGCTAGATGCCTTTTCTAGTGTTTATAAAAATGTTTAGTCTCCTCTGCTGAAGGAAAATAATGAAGCTGTTAATTTTCACCTGATTTTTGGGAAAGTTTAGATACTTCAGGGTCACTCAGTAGGGAATCAAAGCTCCTCTACTGCCACCAAGTGGCTAAATATAGTCGGTGCTTTCAGTTTTAACTAAACAGAAGGAAGAAAAACTCTCTTCTATTCAGAACTCGGTTTCAGTGCATCAACTTGTAATTTTAACCCATAAATATGCCACAACAGTAAAAAAAAAAATCTTCTGCTTTAAAGCTCATGTTTAACTGAAACTGAAAATATTTTAGAATTTGGCTCCTCAAGTGGAAGCAAATGCCCCCATCAAACTCTAATTCACAGACTAATAACACTGTTTTCAGTTTGCTTTTTAAAATGCTGTTTATATCTTTTCACCTGCTGGTTCAGTGGAGCTATGTCAGATGTGTTGTTTGAAGTTTATTATGCTTGAAACTGATGATTATTTTAGTTATTGATTATTCAGACAATAAAAGTCTCATTCTCAAGATTTTTATGCTTTATTATGCAATATTAGAAATGCATGAAAACATGGAACTAAGCAATTATTAGTTTGTTTTCTTACTTTTTCAAGTAAGAACATTTTATTGTCTAAAATTCAATAACATTCCTTTGGTACAAAGGATGAATCTGGAGCTGAAAAATACTTCTAACATAAAAAAAAGCTTTCTGATTCATTTTTCATCAGTATATTGAAGGCTGATCTGTTATTATTATTATTATTATTAATATTATTATTAACTGATTTAATAATTAGATGGCAAAAGGTGCTTAAAACGAGATTTGTTTTACAGAATTTCAACCCGGTGAAGCTCAAATGAAGGTAGAACATATTTACAAATTGTATTTTATCTTAAATGCAATATATTTTTAATTAGTTGACAATTATTTCAATAATGGATTCATCAAGAATAATTTGAACTAATAATTTCAGCCCTAATTTACTCCGAGCTCCAGCCAGATGGTGGCGCTCCACTCAATCTCTCTAAGCCAGATTTTGTTGCAGTTCGTAACTCTAAACTGTAGATAAAAAATGTTAGTGGACCAGTAAATCCAGAACATTTACCAAAATTAAAGTTTTTACATGTTTGACCAAGATTGTGAAGCTCTTGGTCAGGTGTACTGGTCCAGAGTTACCAAATAAATGTATAATTCAGTACATTTATGTTTGTTTAAAAAAAAAAATCACTTTAAGGCAATTCAGCTGTTTATTTGTATCGAATCGGTATTGGCCGATACTAAACCTAAAATATTGTTATCAGAAGTGAACATAGTGGATCGGTGCATCCCTAACAACAACCAAGGTAAAAAAACAAATCAATTAATTAAGTTTATTTGCATTGCACATTTCTGCAACAAGGCAGTTCAAAGTGCTTTACACCATAAAAACCCAAAAATACAAAGTCATAGAACACAGTCAATGATTGAAGCAACACATTTTGTCAAGTCGTTACACGTCAGAAAGTTGATCGTTTCCAAAGCAGCTCTAACCTGGTGAGGTTTTAGTCTAGATTTAAAATAACTCTGTGTTTTGACTGTTTTGCAGTTTTCTGGAAGTTTGTTAAAGATTTGTGGTGCATAGAAGCTGAACACGTCTATGAAATAATAAAGTGAGAATGACAAAAACAATAGGTTGACTATCTTGGTCAAAACGTAAAATCCAAACGCAACAAACCTTTCAAATGGTTCAGAAAGTGCAATTAGGAATTCTTAATATATCGCTAAACAAATAATAAAGCAAGACGTCATTCAGAGCACATTGTCACCGAGACCCGATCTAGAATTTTTATCAATATCGGGACCAATACAGAAATCATCGGATTGTAAAATCTGAACGTTTTTATCAGTGCTTCATGCCTTTCCTTCCAGCTGGCGGTCTTCCGGAGCCTCCTGTTCACCTCTGCCGAGGAGGAAGTCCAGAAGAGCATGGTGAACAACTTCCGGGTGCAGCAGCCTCTGCGGGGTCGCACCGTCCGCTCCTCCTTCACTCCCTTCCTGGCGGAGGCACCGTAGAGGTGACAAGCAAGGCGGCATAGGCTGCTGGACTCTATAACACAACACTGCTTGTCGAAGCAGAACCAGTGTTTATATGACCGGTTTCCTCTGGGGAGCTTCATCCAATACAATCACTTCCTCTTTAATTTTAATGAACAGTTTGACAGAGGATGGAAGAAAACTTGTATTTTTACTCAGAATTTGGTTTGACTGTTTCAGACCAGTTATCAATAAGGGAATAAGGGTAACTGAGGGGGATTTTATTTGATTTTAATGATTACATTATCATAAATCATATTTAGTCTACATTATGGAAGAATCACATTGAGCTTCAGGTTCAGTAAAAACCCAACAAGTCAGATTTCTATCTAATGTCTGTTTAAAGCAAAATTCTCCTTTAAATTTTCATAAAAATTCCCGCAAAATCACACATCATTTTTCAGTCGCTCTTCTCAGGCTGCTGTTTGTTTTACTGAATATTTTCTTCATCTGTTACAAAGAGATTCCTCTGAATATGTCTGATATTCAGAGCCGTTTTTCACTCATTTTTTAACTTAAGTTCTGAGTTGTTTTTTTTAACTCGGCCTTTGTTACTAAGACGCACAAACATGCAATGTTAGAGCAGCACACTCGTAGCGACATGGAGCGTGGGAATGAAAGTACAAGATTCAAGGAACCTTAGTGCCTTTAAATCTTCCTATTTCTCTTTTGTGTTAGTTTAATTCTCACCTGATTTGTCTTTTCTTCTACTTCACAGAATTAAAAGAAATGGCAGTCATTTGAGACTTTCAGTCAATCTTGTCAGGATTATATCATCTCATTGAATCAGGTCGATCTCATCAGTCTTCTTTAATCAGACTGATTCGGTTAGCTAAAACTAATCAGATTGTACCTCTTAAAGCTGGGAAAATGCAGTCTTCTAAGCTACTGTTGTGCCTTTGTGGCTCTCACCCAGGGTGATATAGCCTAGTGGCGGCACAAAAACTGAATCGATTTTTCTCAATGTGCATAATGTAAGCGCTGTAGGATAATATTGCTGTACACTTGCTAATAAACACTTCCTGATCCTGAACAGATGATTGAAAGTGAGAACTTGTTCTCAACCAGCTTACCTGGTAAAATAAAGCAAAAAAAAAGTAAATTTATGTTTAAGTTGCTTCATAATCATTGTCTTTTTCTTAACGGACTCTAGATTACATCTAATTACATCAAATCCTAAATACTTAGACTGGTGGAACTGTGTGAGTGACAAAAATGCACTAAAATCAGAGTATAAAATAAATAATAATGTAAATAAATATAGACTGGGTGAACCAGGGAGACATTCACTGCAAGCTGTTTAATTATAAATTAAAGTAAAAGAGCACTAAAAGTGCCTACTTTGAGCGTCGTTTCAGCATATATTAAACTTGTTTCTTCTTCTACACCCAGTTCATTTTGCAACAGATTCTATTGAGAGGAGGATTGTGCAATCTGCTCAGGTTTAAGCAATATTCAGTTATCTGAAGAAGTCCAGCCTCCTTCGTGCTTTGCGTCACGCCCGTCTGTTGTCGTTACGCCCGCCTGTGCTGCTCTGCCAGAAAGATAAACTTGAAGCTCGAGGTGAAGAGACACATCACGTTTGTTCTCGGTGCGTGAAGTTTTTTTATTTCTGATTTACGGTCCAGTTGAGGCGAGAGGCCACTGTCCCTGTAATCCCTCTTTCACAATGCAGCTATCCAAACTCGCAGCGGTGACCCCGGGAGTCGTGAACTCCCCGCGCCGGAGCAGACGGAGCGGGACGCTGCACGATGAAAAGCACCGAGTGATGGCGACTTGTTCTGAAAGCTTCAGAATAGTTAGATAAACACCACAGGGGCCACAGCAGGCGCGAAACATTGCTGCTTGGTTTGGGTTTTCTTTGGGTGTAAAACTCATTTTCAGTTTTGGGCCACATAAATGTTCATAAAGGGCCAGTTGTGTCAGAATGTATGATATCTGTTATCAAACTGTCAAAAATATTAATAAATGGCTGTTCTTAAAAGACACTGTCTTACAAAAGTATTCACACCGTTGACCTACAATCAAAAACATTGGAATTTAATGTGAAAGACCAACACAAAGTGGTATACAAATATGAAATGGAAAGAAAATATTTTTACATTAATTAGTCCCGCCAGGATTTTGCGATTGTTTTTCAGATTCCAGATTTTGTGGTGCAAATTTAGAAATATTTACAAGAAATTTTGCAAACTTGAGATGTGACTTTTTGTTACTCGTCGTATCGATCACAAACTATAACTTCACATCAAGTAAGGCTGAGGAAGCAAACAAGTTATTAGTTGTTTTCTATTTCGTAGGTCAAATTTTTTATGTTCTTGACTTGTGGTCAGGGGGCCAATCAAAGTCACTTTGAGGGCCACAAATGGCCCCCATGCCACACTTTGGACACCCCTAACTTGAACCTAATGTTTTTTGAATATTTTTGCCAAAAATTTGTAAGAAACTCACAATTGTGTTTTAGGATTTTTTGATTTTGCAATCGTGAAAAACTGTAGGGACTGATTTATGTAACTTGGAGCATGGAGGCCACATAAAAAGCTACAGTGGGCTGGATTTGGCCCCTTGGCCTTGAGTTTGACACAGGTGGTGTAAAACATTAAATATGGGCAACAACAGAATGAAGAGACACAGAGCTGCTTTTATGCTCCAACTGTGCATTAAGTTACTTTTTTTTGCCTTTTTTTGTTGCAATGTTACTTAAAAATATTTTAATGCCTTTTTCTGTCTGTAGAAATTTGTTTACTTCACAATATCTTCATTACTGTAATTTATGAAGATGTTTTAAATATGCCCCTGATTTTTGATCTGAGGTATAACTGAATGTGCAGCATCACCTGCAGCTCAGTGGGATGTTTAAGGAGCTGAATGTTGTTTTTATTGTAACTGTAAGAAGTGCATATTGTCACTGCTTATTTGTCCAGTGTTCGGCCTACATTCCTGCCCCCTACCCCCTCCAGTCTCATGCTGGGCTACTCCCAGCATGCTTTGCTCCAGGATGCTGGGAGTAGCCCAGCATGCTGGACTACTCCCAACCTCTAAAGATGGCAATCTTTACAGGCTTCGTAAAGATTGCCATCCAGCTGAGAGCGACTCCTGCTCTTCAAGGAGAGAGGGAAACTGTAAACCACTGATGTATGTTTAGAACTGGCTGTAATGTTTAACAATAAAGTAATATATCAAAATGTTTGAGATCAATTCTGTAATTTTCTTTGCCACAAGCTTTGGTTAAAATGTCAGTTTTTATATGTAAACTCTAGCTACACACTAACGGTCAAACACGGTGGTGGTGGAGTGATGATCTGAGGTTGAAAATATTCAAGTTGGCCATAAATACATTAATGACAGGTCTTAAATGTTGTTGTGGCAGGACTGTTTAATCTCATTCTACCTAGTTTATTTTTCTTGTGGGACCTTTCTGAGTTGCACACAGACAGTTGAGGCTCCTGCATACTAGCTGCTAATAAACTCTGGCTTGGGAGCTAGCTAGGTTTTTTTTCGCATCTGCCTGGTAAATGCAAATTATTGCCAGTTGGCTGCATGGCATCAAGTCTTTCCAACCGGTTCAGTTCTGTTGCCAACCCATACATGGTTATGTGTATTCTGGGCAAAGAATCTTGGCGCTACAAAAAATTTTATTTTTATTTTTGTACATCTCTATTGTGATGCAGATCTTAAATTGTATTCATTATGGTTTTGAAAAGTCTTAATTTTAGTTGTGACCTTAGATATTGAACCGTGTTGTATAAGTTTGAAATTCAGGGCATTAACCGTGTAAGTGCGCAAATTTGAATTATGAAAATAAATATGCTTAATGAAGACGTACCAATGTTGAAAATAAAACACGTCTTTTGATAAGATGAGGTGTATTTTCGACTGCATCGAAATTTGAGTATTTTAAAAATGGCGTCACATGATCAACAACGGGATGTTACTACGAGTGGAAAACACGAAGAAGACAGGAAGTGGTTGGACGAGGCATGTTTTTAATGACTTATTACGCATGTATATTTACGTGATTTTTTTTATTGCGTTTTTTATTTAATGGAAACACCGCAATGTATTCAACACTAGCAGCATATTGACAAAGTTTTGCGCACATTTCTAAAGGAAACACAGTTACTGTGAAGTTTTTTCACCTGGTGGTTGTTAAATTAAAACCCACTCTGTTCCCAGCTGAGCCAAATCCTCCCATAAACCCGATCCGGCTCGTTTTCCTAAATAAAAACCGCTTCTAGCTGCCTCAATCTGACTCGGTCCTGTGCTTTGAATCACTGCAGGCTCTATGAGGGGATGTTCAGCACAAACAAGCCGCCCAGGCACCTCCGGGTGGGCTGGGTGTGACCCACATTTCCACCCGACTCCAGCCACAGAGCAGGCGATTGAAGCTGACCTTCAGTGGGGTGTTTGTTGTGTTTGGCTGCAGGAGACTGAAAGCTCAGGTTCTGCTCAGATGCTCCGGTACCGGGTTTCCCCTGATTGTATGGACGAGGACAAACAATTGTTTCAAACAAAATCATGGCTGAAATTATTGATCCGCCTCGCAATCACAGGTGGGCAGAGTAGCCAAAAATTGTACTCCTGTAAGAGTAGTGATACTTCAACATATTTTTACTCAAGCTAAAGTAAAAAGTAGCCAACCAAGAAATGCTCAGGTAAGAGCAAAAAAAAAAGTATTTGGTATAAACAGCAATTCAAGGAGTAACTGATTAAATAATCAGTCATTTAATATTTAAAAATCACATAATCAGAAAGACCAAAATATAAATCTAAGTTTAAATTTTGGTATTTTAAGGACCAACATGATAATAATATATATAAATAATAAAAAAATAAAATCAGGCTAATGAAATTTTTCCAAATCGGTTTCTTTCAATAAAAAGCAGATTAAACTTTAACAAAAAACTGCAGGTCTGGTGGATTTTTGTTTAAAACATTTTTGTTTTTCCTTCAGTGGGTGAAGAATCCAGAAATTTTTCTCTTAATAAGAGTAGCGGTACTTAAGAATAAAATTACTCAGGTAAAAGTAAAAAGTAAAGCATAGTAAAAATATTCCTGAAAGTAAATTTTTTCCAAAAAGTTACTCAAGTAAATGTAATTGAGAAAATGTAACTAGTTACATAACTCTGCTCTCAATCCACTTGAAAGTTGATATAGTTGAAGCTTTACTGTTATTATTGTTCATGCAATTTTGAAAAGAAAACCCTTGCTTGTTGATAAAAAGTTTTGGTATTTTTAATTGGACATATAGAAATTGGTTTATTTTGCAATGGAAACCCTTTTTCGCATCACACGAGTCACGTGATCAGATGTTGCCATTGGCTACGAAGAAAACGACAGAAAGTAGTTGGAGGATCAGAGTGCAGAATGTTTTTTATGTGAGCAAACTTATTCATGTGTGATTTTAATCGCGTTTCTTATTTAATGGAAATACTGCAATTACAAAATAGTTTTTTTTGACATTAGCGGAATATTGACAAAGTTTTGCACACGCTTGTAATGGAAACACAGCTAGAATTAAAACTATTCTGCAAAGCAGAGTGGGTTAAAATTCTTCCAGGTTAATGAAATAGACGCTTGATTGGCTGTTGGTGCTAAGAGTGGAAAAACCAGTTATTAGCTGGAAGGAGCACAGAAATCAAAACGTGCCAAAGTGCCTTTGTATTCATCTTTGTGACAAAAGAAGAAATCTGATAGAGAGAAAATGTTTTTTCATGGCTCTGTATCAATAAGTTACATGTATATTTTATGATTTTACGTTTGGTTTGCACCATAGAGACTCTGTCCAGCTGCCATCATCAATGAAGGGAGATGAAAAGCAGAAAACAATCCAGATTCTGCTCAGTATAAACAGGAACATGAACGGAGAGGCCTTTCTCCCTCTGAACTCCAGGCCAGCTGCTCTTCCTCCTCGTCTTCCTCCTGCTTCTGCAGCAGCTCCTCTGATCTGATTGTTTGGTGTTTCAGAGATTTGAGACAAAAGCTTTTCCTTCGTGGGATTCCCGTTTGAATTTGAAAGCAGCCTTAACTGGTTTGTCGGGGATGAAATGCTCAAGTCTCATTCTGATGCTCCTGTGTCAGGAAAGTTGATTTTCTGTGGTGATTTGGTCAAATGTTTTAGGCAAGGCAACTTTATTATATAGCACCTTTCAGCCAAAGATAATTCAAAGTGCTTGTACAAGAAAGTTAAAAACAACATACAACAAGAAGATAGTAATAATAATTTAAAAAATCAAGCGGATTAAATTTAGACAAAGTAAACATAAAAAAATTAAATGTAGTGGAATAGAATTAAAAAAATTAAAAATAGGCAACTTCAAATAAGAAGGTTTTTAACCTTGTTTTAAATAAACTCACGGTAGGGGCAGGAAGCTTATTCCTGAGCGCTGGAGACTAAAAACTAAAAGCTGCTTCACCGTGTTTAGTTCTGACTCATGGAATAGTTAGTAGGTTTGATTCTGATGATTTTAAAGGTCTGAGTGGTATAAAGGGTTGAAGAAGATCAGAAATGTAGTCTGGGTTTCTATTATGAAATGCTTTGTAAAGTATTAAGGAGATTTTAAATTCTATTCTTTGAGCAATAGGCAGCCAGTGCAGGAATCTTGGAACTGGACTGATATGTTGATCTCTTTGTGTTTTAGTTAGGACTCTTGCAGCAGCATTCTGGAGAAGCTGGAGCTGTCTTATTGCTTTTCTAGCCAGTAATCGACTCTACTAAAAACAAAGGCATGAACTAATTTTTCAGAATCTTGTGGGGACATAAGTCATCTAATTTTAGCAATATTTTTTAGATGGTAGTAAGAAGTTTTCATGATAGATTTGATGTGGTTATCAAAGTTCAGATCAGGATCCATCATCACCCACATGATCAAATGTTTTACCTCATTATCTTTCTGAAAGACATAATAATGATTGTTTAAAATATTTTTTCTTACAGAAACCAGCAGATTTTTCATCCAAAACCTTCTGTATCAGGAGAGGTGCAGGCCCGCAGCATAAAGTGCTTTCCCACAATTCATCCTTTGCTTT
This sequence comes from Xiphophorus maculatus, assembly GCF_002775205.1. Lineage (NCBI taxonomy): Eukaryota > Metazoa > Chordata > Actinopteri > Cyprinodontiformes > Poeciliidae > Xiphophorus > Xiphophorus maculatus. The sequence continues at coordinate 2,784,446 of NC_036444.1, read as the reverse complement.
ACACCAAACACACCTGGAGTGTTTGTTTCATAAAAGATCGAAACTCACAGTTTCAGTTAGAGATCAAGAAGAGTTGAAGAAACAGCAGGACAGAAAAGGATTTTTTCTCCTAAATAACCAGTGGAGATTCAATTCAGTTCAAAAATACTTTATTGACCCTCAAAGGAAATTCAATTTTGAACTCATAATATACTTTCTTGTTGTAGATACTGATGGATGTGTGGAGGGAGGATATCCTGTAGCAGTCTGTACTACAACGGTATGTATAACAACCTCTGACTGAAGATAGTCTGTTGTTCTATAACAGTCCAATGGAGAGCATGCTCGGATTTGTCTGTATGATTAGAAGGTGTTTAATTTCTTTTTTATGGTAAAATATGAATAAATGGCTGTCATAAAGTATGATGTATGGAAGCTGTACTTTTGCATAAACCTTTTGTAAAATGTGTTTATATCAGCTCCAAAAAGAAATAAAAGCCTGCAGAGTTACTGAAACTCCTATTTTCTAGCTTTAATATGGTGCTAACAGTAGGAATAATCATATTTACGTTGCAGTTAATCATCTGTTTGTTTTTCCGCAAATCTGAATCAAAGGTTTTAGTGGAGAAGAAATTAGTCTGTTTACACATCAAATCTTGATGCTCAATTTTATGAAAAATGCTACTAACTAAATAGAATCAGACTTCTATGTGAACAGTTTATAAGCCCTTGCACAGAAGAAGAACGACACACAGCAGCGCACTGTTTATGGAAGCAATAATGGCCGCCGTCATCTGTGAATTCATTTTAAATTTATTGAGCAACAGGCGCCGAATGTGTCGTCATAAGATCATAACAAGACAAAGGAAGATAAAAACAAGAAAGCTTCAGACATTGTTTGCGTTCAGATTTATCACATCTGGCTTCTTACGATGCGTCTCACGTCAATGACGTAAAAGTTGGATAAAATCCGACTCGACCATTCAGACTGCAGACACTTTGAAAACTATTGGATACGTGTCTGATTTAGTTCCACATATGGAAGTGACAAAATTTGATTTTTGAGGGGTAAAAAGATTGGAAATGGACCGTTCAGATTTCCATAAAAATATCGGACATGGGATACTTAATGGGCAAAAAAATAAATAAATTGGATTTGGTTTGTATTTGTCTGCAGGAGATCATAGACTAAAAAAACTCTAGAAGTTGGAAAATAAAACTTAATGTGACTGAAAGGCCCATTTTTGTTTCCTCCATAAAAATCATAACCTGCAGCAGACACTGTGCCACCATAAACTTTCTATAAACTCTATTTTCTTTAAAAGGTTCTGGAAAAAGTTGTTCTCTTTCATACATACCTGCAACAAAACATTTAAATCTGGTTTCAGGACAAATGAAGAGGTTTGCCTTAATTCAGACAGAAAGAACAGTTGTTTACGCCATGGCTCCACATTTTTGATTATGCAACAGTTTTTAGTATTTGCTGCTGTTTCAGTGACACCACAGTTATGTAAAATATAGCCGGAAACCATGGGGAGGCTTCCTTCCTGACAGATGGTATTTGAGTATTTTAAAAATGTAAACACGTCTTGCAGATTTTTGCAACTTGATTTAGTAGATGACTAATCTGAATAAAGATCTGCTGTTCAGGTTCAGGCAAAGAAGAGAGATAAAATGATCCAGATTTAATGCCAAAGCTGCCAGATGCCTCCACAGTGACTCTGCCCATGTGACGACTCAGACAGCAGAGAGCTTTCTTGGAAAGATGTTGTCATGCAGAGTTTTAATCTGTCAAGCACAGACTTGTTGGAGTTTTGTGAGGATTGTCACATGAGGATTCAGAGACTCAAAGCAACATGAAAGAAATATGGAGACCACGAGGTAAAGCAGTCGGAGCTCTCTGGAGGCTGCAGACAGATAATTTCCTGCGTTCAGAGGAGGTCAAAATGTTCAACATTTATTGGACTTGTATATCTGAATACCTGAGGGACTTTCATTCAGGTCAGACATCAGGATTCCACCTTAATCCATGTCTGCAGTTCAATCCCGACTTGTCTGTCTGTCTGAGTGCAGCAGTTCCCTGAGGCCCAAAACATTTTTCTGTCCTGGTTGGACTGGACAGTAGCCGTGTTTCCATTCATCATATAAATGCTCGATTTGACATTTTGAAAATAAATTTGCTTAATGGAAAAAGAGCAATTTAGAAAAAGCTCCTATTGCTTGATAAAAGGCTTTGGTGCTATGATGAGGTGAACTTTTTTCTTGGTTGTATCAAAGCTGGTTTATTTCCCAAAACTGCAATGGAAATATTTTTTTGCATTGTATGATCAATAACTGTATGTTACTACTGGCAGAAACGAAGAAGAAAAAGATGACAGGAAGTAGTTGGAGGATGATGGTGCAGGATGATTTTAATGACTCATCATGTGAACAAACTTATTCACACATGATTTTAATTGTGTTTCTCATTTAATGGCAATTGTGAAACTATTATTTTTTCAACATTAGTGCAATATTGGCAAAGTTTGCGCTAATTTGTAACAGAAAAGCAGCTTATAACATTCTACTGTAAGACCACTGACATGAAATGATTCAACACAGGAATAAAATGGAGCTTTGAATCAAATTTAATCCACAGGAGGATCTCCTCAGTATTTGGGGAGTTTTGTGAGCACAATCGCCAGCGAACAGCAAAAGTCTGCGAAAAACTAAGACTCCCTCTTTTTAACTGCTTATTTCAACAGTTCAAACATCAAATATATGTAAATATATAAGTGTTGGAGCCTATTAAGAAGTAGATTAATTTATTTTTTGCTAAATTATTAATGTTACAGATCTAAGGTTATGTGAATGGTAGATCTATTGTTTATTTATTTGTTTGTTTTGCTTAGCCCCTCCTCCTCGTCAGTCAGCCTCCTGCTGTGATTGATCTGATTGTTTGGTGAAGGAGTGAAACAGTTTTTCTACCACCAGTTAACGTTTATATTTAAATTTTTTGCAAGTCAACTTGGAGAATATTTCTGTTATTTTTATTAGTAAAGAAAACACACATTTTGAAACCAGAAAACTCTCTGCGAGTGCTTTTTATTTTTGAGTGAGTCGAAAATCTCCTCCTAAAAACTACTCTGGCATTTTTTTATTTTTGGGAACTTATTATGTTGCAAGAGTAGCCTTAACAATAAGTGTCTGAAATATTGACACCAAATAGTTGAGACACCGCTGAACCAAAGAAACACCAAATAGTGGTGATATTTGCACTACAAACTGTGTCTTAGCACTGTTTCCAGAAAGTAGACACTGGAAACCAGTCTCAGCACTGTCTCCAGTGCTCAGCACTGTCTCCAGTGCTAAGACTCCAGTCCTAGTCAGACTGCAGAAGTTTGCATCCCTGGTTTCCCTTATTTCTGCTCTTGGGATTTCAGCCAATCAGTGCCAAGGAAAGAGAACAGTGGTCCTGGATTCCTCTACTCCAGTTAAATAAATTCCTTGTAGATTTTGTTCAGGGTAAGACTCGGCATGTTTATGGATTTCTGTGGCCGTTGAAAGGATAACTGTTTAAGTGTTAACCTCTCAGAGATGGGAGTTGGTTAGGTTAGAACTTTGGACAATGAAAGAATAGCTCCACTGGGTGGTGTCTGGAGTACCGTGGTCTTCCACAGATGGAAGAAATTAATTAGAGCTCTTTAGATCTACAGTTTATTAAACAGAAAATTAAACAATTAAGCAACTATAAATCATGATGAGGTTTGGTTGTTCTGTTAGATTTTTTTAACAGAGAGTAAAATTATCAAGGAAATGATTAAATCTGTTATTTGTTTTATAGTCAAACTTGCTTCTGAGATCATCCACCGGCTCTACTTCAGCAGCATCTGATGTTGCAGAGGTATGGCGACCTGAGTTACCGATCCAACACTAAAAAACGTGTAGAGAGGAGAAGACGGGGTGTTTCTAACCGACTGACCTACATCTCAATGAAAACATCTCAAGACAACAGAAATCTGATTCTTTAAAAACACAGATCCTTCTGAGTGCATCGGTCTGGGGTCTAGCAGTGGGACATCAGGGTAAAAATCAGGTGAGAGGGTGTGAAACTTCTAGATCGCAGAGAGAAATTTTTGAACATTAATAATTTAACCTACGGCACCCAGATTTTAGCAAAGAAAGCCATCTTTGGTATTCCAGGTGAATTTAGTTGCTTACTCATACCTACTCTGCACAGCCAGCTGTCACTGGTAACATTAAGTGAACGAACTGATTCCCACTAAGTGGCAGAAGCTGCTGCCTCCAGTTCTGCTGTTGAGTTTCCTGGTGCATTTATGAATGAGGACAAAATACCTCAAAGTTATTCATTGATTGTAAAATTCTTCTCACGGGACCGGACTGACGTAACGTGATGCTGTATGAAGATTCCAGCTCCTCATCTGACTGCCCACTTCAAAGGAGTGAAAGGATTTTTCTGTCCAATGTTGCGGATCTGAGGGGGAGTGTAAACAAAGAACAGTGGGCTGTTGGTGTGGGAGAGGTCTTGTCCTGCCAAATGTTTCCATATTTTCCTGCTGGGAATCTGCATGTAGGCTGCAGAAAAATTACACAAACATTCAGTCACATGTAGTCCCTGTCCCACCGAACAATCGATGGTTCGGAGGGTTTCCTTGCAGGGTGTTTAAAGCTTTGGAGTCGGTTGAAGCAGGTCTGTGAACTACAATAGATCTAAACAATAACAATTGTGTTGCAGCTTCTCTTTACACACAACCAATCCTCAACAAGAACTACAGGAGATTCGAAAAGTATTAACTTTTTCTAGGTTTGACGTTACAGACTTAATCTTAATTGTTTTAAATTAATATCTTAAAAGTTTATACACAAATACCCTATAATGACAATGTGGAAAATAGTTTTTGCAAATTTACTAAAAATAGAAAACCAAGAATTGGACAGTAGAATTATGCAAGTATTCCCAGCTTTAGTTAATACTTTGTTGATCAACCTTTGGCTCAATTACAGCCTCAAATCTTTTTGAATATGATGCCACCATCTTAACTTGGGGTGATGGTGATGATGATGGTGGTGTTCGCCCCGCAGTGGGTGGGTCGTCGGCTCAATTCCCACTCCGCCTGCCGTTGTTGTTGTGTCCTGTTCTTCCTCACCCACCATGCTGGTGTTGGTCAGAAGGGTCGATGGCACAATATGGCAGCCTTGCTTCTGTCAGACTGCCCTAGGGCAGCTGTGGCTATTTTTTATTAAGGAATGCCTTTGGTCTGGTCACTCTACCATCTAGGCCTGATTGGTGGATTGCTGCGGAGAGGGCTGACCTTCTGGAAGGTTCTCCACAGATCAATCATGGAGCTCTGACAAAGTAACCATCAGGTTCTTGGTCTCCTCCCTGACTAAAGTCCTTCTTTCCCGGTCAGTTTAGACGGCCATCTAGTCCCAGACTTCCTCCACTGACCAGTGATGGAGGTCATGGAGTTCACTAGGACTGACAGAGAAACAGAAATGTTTCTGGATCCTTCCCCAGATTTATGCCTTAAGACAATCTTTTCTCTGAGATCAGATAATTCCTTTAATTTCATGCTACCACTTTTGGCTATTTGTCTTTAATATAAAATGTGACCTGTGGGTTTATTCAAGTACATCAAAACCACAACCATGAGGTTCTCTCTTGCTGAGTGATGCTGCAAATATCATCGGACTCCTGCGCGCTCAGCCTGCTCACATTCCTGCCCACAACAGCGAGGAACAGACTAGTAATGGAGACACACCCAACTTAACTAAAACCAAACCAGACATTAACCAGCAAGAGTGAGACTTAACAATGGAGACTTTACTGTAACTGATGGAACCATGAATTCTGCTCTAAAAGAAAATCCTGAAGCAGGATCGGTTTGTAGCCTCACACTCATTTAGGTGATGCAGCAGAACAATGGTCCAAAGCACATCAGTAAGTACGTTTGACTCAGGTGTGTTGAAGCAGGACACATCTAAAAGTTTCCCCTGATGGCTGGAGTTGACACCTTACCACACTGAGTTGTTGGTAATTTCTTCATCTGCTTTCCAAGTCAGAGTTTGAGAGGAATGCAGAGCCACCACCCAAAACACTGCATGTCTGAGGCAGATTAGTGTCAATATTAATAGATCACAGATATGACTCACATTCTGGGATTGACTATCCAGAGTTACCGTAAAAAGAATGTTTATACTTTATTTCCTCATTTCTACTGCAATTAGAAACCCTCAGGCTGTATTTCATTGGAAACATGGCTCCGGTCTAACAGGTTCAGTTGCTTTGTGAACTTGCCTGGAAATGTTGTCTGATGCAGTTTTTGTGGTCGTTTCTCACTCCTACACCATTAGGGTTTTAGTATTAAACCAGTGAAGTGATGGTACTGGGAATAAATCTTTATTTTTAATTATAGATTTGAGTTTTAGAGACTTGTTAAAGTTACTCTTGATCTTTAATTCTTTATGCCTTTGTGGATTGTTTCAGTCATTTTGTTGGTAACACCATTGCCTTGCATCAAGAAAGTCCTGGGTTTGAATTCCAGTCTGGTCTTTCTGTTCTCCTGGTGCATGCATGGGTTCTCCCTGGGTACTCCCACAATCTAAAAACATGACTGTTAGGATAACTGCCCCCCTCCAAAAATGAAAGGATGACTGGATAGATAAAAATAATTAGGGCTGCAGCTGATGGTTACTTTAGTAATCGATTATTCTGACAACTAATCGGATAAAAAACATGTTTTGCTGATTTTTCATCTGAGCCTAGATGAAAAATATAAGAATTAGTACTAGACATTAAAAGATGTAAATACACTGAGTTTTTGCTCACATTTTTTTTACTTTTGGATCTCAGAAATTTCCATGTCTTTTCTAGAAAATTGCTGAGATTAATCTCATAATTTGAGAATAAAAATAGAGCTTTTAATCCCAAATTTGCAACTTTGAAACTCAACAATTTCCACGGTTTTTCTTGATTTATTTTTATTTTTTTTAGATTAATCTCAGAATTTCTGTTTTTCTCACAAACCATCGTATTTTTGACCCATAAAAACTGAGGGATGCCGAGGAAATGGGAGTACTGTTCACGTCTACCGCTAGAGGGCGGAATCCTATTCGTCGGGGGCCGTCCCTGATGCTAGAGGAGGGTCATTATGTCTGGTTCCCCATCTCTTTGTACACTGAGTCAGAAAACCACGCTGCTTTAACACACACTTTCAGACACCGTGGACTCCTCGTGTCTGAGTCCGGCCTGAGCGTCAGTCAGAGTCCGTCCCGGATCGCGGGGGACAGACAGCGGAGAGGCGGCAGCTGCACGGAAGAAGAAGAAGAACGAGGAAGCAACCGCAGATGTCATCGGTGAAGAAAAGAAACTCCAACTCCTCTGGAGGCCGGGAAGAGGACCGGCAGGTGACCGAGAGGATGCTGTCTGCCGGCTCCAGTCCAGCCAAAACCCCGGTGAGCGACGCCCGGAGCCCCAGCAGCCTCCTGCCGGCGGAGGCGGCGGAGGACGGGGTCGCCCTGAAGCGGACCATCACCCTGATGAACGGCGTGGCCATCATCGTGGGCACAATCATCGGCTCGGGCATCTTCGTGACGCCGACCGGCGTGTTTCGGGAAGCGGGCTCGGTGGGTCTGTCCCTGATCGTGTGGGCGGTGTGCGGGGTGTTCTCCACGGTGGGAGCGCTGTGCTACGCGGAGCTCGGAACCACCATCAGCAAGTCCGGGGGGGACTACGCGTACATCCTGGAGGTGTACGGCTCCCTGCTGGCGTTCCTCAAGCTTTGGATCGAGCTGCTCATCATCCGACCCTCCTCCCAGTACATCGTTGCCTACGTGTTCGCGACCTACCTGCTGAAGCCCATCTTCCCGGTGTGCCCGGTACCGGAGCAAGGGGCCAAGCTGGTGGCCTGCCTCTGCATCCGTGAGTATCCTGGCAGAACCGAGCCCGCTTCGGGTTCGGGTGATGCAACCTTTGGATGATGTTGAGTTGGTGGTTGTGGTTGAAATACAGTTCCTGTCTCACCTGTACAGCTTGTTCAGTTTCAGCAGCACGTGCGCTGCTGTACTGTGTAATGCTGCTGCGCGCGCATTTCTCTAAGATAAAGGTGTAAAAGAGCCGCGTTATTACATCAGCTGCTGTTATGGTCAAACATGCTCATTTATCCTCTTCTACACAGTAATACAGTTTAATAAAAATGATTTAGTTTTTAAATATTCTGGCTACCATTGAGCCAAAACAAACACAGAACTGGTATGATTTTGTTAAATGATTAAAGAAACGTTTTTATATTCCATTGAAAACAGTTGATTTAGTTGTGAACTTTCATTTAGTGCAAGAAAACAAATGAAAAGCATAAAATATCAGTTCTGCATTTCAAATAACTGATGCAAAATGCTGGGTAACTTTTTATTTGACACATGTATCTAGTCGTCTTGTAGCTATAAATGTAAGAACACATATCACTATAAATGTATTATATTTTTATTGTGCCCCTTTCCAAACGACAGATCCAAACTTTCCCACTTTATGGATGATAATTCACTATTTCAAACATTCAAGGTTATGTAGGAGATATGAGAATAAATGGATTTTAATAAATGAACATTAAAGAATATAAATAGATTTTACTTCCATGGACTCCCTTGAATATATAAAACAAAAGTTGTGACATTATGCTTCATGCCTTAAGTACTTCTATACAAAATAATAAACATTTATTTGTTTTATCAATTAATGCAATTTACACAAATATAACACATCACTTCAACAATTCTAAATCATATTTTATATTTCTTCTATTTGAAAACAAACAGATTGCAGAAATTAAAAACAGTGTTAATGGCTCAGTTTTTAACAACACTGTTGAAATATGAACAAATTAAACATTTTTTAAAATTTTGATTCTTTTTGTTGTTGAAAGAAATTTTTTTTAAAATTCCCATAAAACATACAAACAAACTAAGGATGATTAAATGATCACAGAAACCAAACTGGACTTTTGCAGCTTCACAGTATCTGCTGAAATAATTGAACTAAATCAAACTAAATCAATCAACGTTATTGGTCCTCTGTAATCGTTGCTCCTGACTAAAGTCTTCAGGTTTCTGTTTTGTCTTCAGGTTCTGGTAACATTTAACACGGTTTGCTTTGTGCCTGAGTCTTAATGAGATTAACTCTGGATTATCATCTGCTTCGTCCAGTTTTCACCTCTCTCTGTTCGGGAATTGACAGGAAACATCATTTTAACAAATCAGCTGCCTCACACACACACACACACACACACACACACACACACACACACACACACACACACACACACACACACACACACACACACACACACACACACACACCATCTCTGTGTGAATGCACATGATGCTGATTGAGTGTTAATATAAATGTGGAGCCAGTTTGGTACCTAATCTCCAGACCGACTGAAGGCTAAATCCTGACTGAGACCACATGACTGAGCTGAAATCCTGGAGGCTCAAAGTGTGTGTGTGTGTGTGTGTGTCTGCATGTGGGGCGGTGCGTGTGTGTGTGTCATAAGGATTGCTCAGGGACATTTCCCCCATGTTCTTGTCCGTGTGTCTGTTTTTGTCCACATTCGTTCTAGACCTGTTGCAATAATCAATAAATTAATTAATCGCATGATAATTCAAAGCAAGCTGAATAATTTTTATTTGCATGATTTATAATTTTTCTCTTTTCTCTCTTTCTACCAAAAATTGGATGAGAAAAATTCTCAGTCTTGTGCTTTGGTCTCAACTGGACCTTTTTATATACAGAGACTTCATAATTCATTTTATTTGTTGTTTACTTTATTTTGGATATTTAAGATGTCTTCCAGTACAGTGTTAAATTAAATTCCAGTGTTAAATTAGAATCTAATGTTTCTAATGAGAATGTGTTCTTGCATTTTTATGCCATTACAACAATATTACTTAGAAATGGTCTCAAAACACAATATTATCGTTTATCGTGATAACTTCTGGGACAATTTATCGTCCAGCAGAATTTATCGTGACGGGACCAATTCTTCCTCTGTTTGACCTGCTTCTGTTTCTTTTTTTTTGGCGGACCCAGAACAATCCGGCCCGTTACTGTATGCGACCTCTTTCCCTTTGTGTTGTTGTGTTTGCCACAGAGCCTCATTGTGCCGCCTCATCCTCTGTTGTGGCTCCGACCTGATTTAGGAGCTTTGAATGGACCTGCTGCTTCAGTTAATCACTTCTAATGGGCTTTTTGGGCCCCTTCAGGGGATGTCGAGTACCAGCACTGTACATGCGCTTCTGAAAAGAGTTTTTCTTCTTTTGTTGTTTTTATTCTCCCACAGAAATGTTTCTCATTTCTGAGAAATTCAGGGACACTCCGTCTCTGCGGATGTAGACGGACTGCAGCAGCTATTCGCTGTTGCACAAATGTTCCTATATCTGTAGAGCAAAACATTTTAGCACCAACCTCTGATATCAATCAATGAACATCTCCAGCACATCTTAAAGCTTTCTGTTTCATACCTTATTTCACCTAAACAGCCTCTGGAAGATATCTGTCATTTTCTCTATTTAAAACCACCTCTAATTTTAGCTCAGATTCTCCCTGTTAAACAACATGAAGCACATTAAGGTGTGATAGAACAATCAGACTGTCAGACCTGATGATGGAATCGGTTCGATTGGGGAACAAAATTGCACATTTTCATTACAAATGTGTGCAAAACGTTGTCAGTATTCCAATAATGGTGAAAAAACACATTTTTGTAATTGCAGTGTTTCCATTAAGTAAGAAAAGTAATTAAAATCACACATTAATAACTTTGTTCACACATTAAAAAGACAGAAGTTAGGTGTCTAGTCAGAACAGAGTTCGTTTTTTGGTCCATATCAGAGCACTCACACCACAACAACGAACCATATTTTGTCAATATGCAGTTTTCGATTAAAATGAGATTAACTGGGATTAATTAATCACAAACCCTTAAATTAACTAGGATTAATTTAAAACAGTTTTTTTATAATACCTCCTCTGTCTCCATCTTATTGCCTCGTCTTTCTCTGCAGTTTTGCTGACCTTTGTGAACTGCTACAGCGTGAAAGCGGCCACCAGGGTGCAGGACTTCTTTGCTGCTGCCAAACTCCTGGCGCTCACCCTCATCATCATCATCGGCTTCGTCAAGATCGGCCAAGGTACGTCGCTCGAAACGCAAATCCACACAACTTCCTGTGTGCGGTGGGCTTTTCCTTTCCTTTCCAAAAAACTATTTAGTATCTTTTAATATTTGTGACAAAACTGACAGGACAGTTTACAGCAGTTAGCAATTATTACTAAAAACTAACTTTTATCGCATCGTCTAACTTTAATCATTTTGGGAAAATCCAACCCTTTATTCAGTAGGAATCTATGGAAGCCCTGAAAGGCAAATAATTTGTTTATCTTTGTTTACGTTTTCTTTTCTCACATTACTGTAAGTTTTAAAGACGTATATTAAAACATTTTAGCTTTTTGTTTATTTTTTTTCTTTTAGGAACGTTTTTTTTCCCCGAAAAGGCAAGTGAAAAAGATAAACTAATGATGTAAATAAACTAATGAACAGTAAAGCTGTTAATAAAATCTGTGGTGTAAATAAAGACTGTAGTGCCTCAAGTTACAGAACAAAGTATTACTTTGTTCTGTAACTTGCACTGGAAATACTTTTCCAGTGCAACTCAAATATTTTTTTCTTGCCTTAGTTTCAGGACAGAACAAAAATTGCTTGGTTAAGAAATTATACAATGATCGTACAATCAAAAATACTTGATTTGTTCAGATATTGTACGTCAGTTTATTTATGTTTTTTTTATTTATTTGGTAGTTTTTCAGAAAAACTATGTCCTTGGAAAAAAAGACATAAATTAAAACCTTTAATATATATACAGTACAGACCAAAAGTTTGGACACACTTTCTAATTGAATCCAATGAGAAGGTGTGTCCAAACTTTTGGTCTGTACTGTATATATTTTTTTAAATTGCAGAAATACAAAATTTAGTCTGAAATTTGCCTTCCAGGGCTTCCGTAGAACCACTTTCTATGTCAAGAAGTTATTTTGCCGGTAAGGGTGTCTAGAAACCTTTATTTGATAATCCATTACTTTCCCTGGGATGTAAACAGAAGCCAATTTCTTTTTAATTTTAAAAAAATTATGTGACATTTCTCATCTGTTTTTGAACTTTAATTTTCTTTCCCCATACTTGAGACCAAAGGAGACGTTTGAACTTTATTGCATTTTGAGGAATAAAATGTCTGAATTGTTTACTTAAAAGCATTCTCTCTTTCATATATTTGTTTTACTAGTTTTATTAGCCACTACAGAATGGAAGTAATTTTAGATACCTTGATTAGCAGAGTAATTGTTTACAGCAGCTCTACATCCTGTTTTTTCTGAACACCTGGCAGTTTCAGACTCTGATACCGAATACGAGAAACGACAAGATCTCGCCCAGTTCAGCCTGTAATAACTCAGTGTTGGCATGACTCAGACAGGAAGTGGGTCTACAAAATGTCGCAATGCTTTCCAGAGGAACGTTCAACAGGTTTATGTCAGCAAAACGAAGCTGCTATGATCCTAAATGCCAGAGGTGGCATACCAGCCTTCTGCTTCCTTTCCAGTGAGGAAAATCGTGACTGCAGGCTTTAATCTCCACTTCTTCTTGTGGATGGTCTCTGCCAAGGCCAGCCGGTCTCTTATGGCTGCTTCACTTCCTGTTTGAATGCACCAAACAGAGCCGTATTAAGATAACAGCCGTGTCAGACCAAACTTGTCAGGAGGAAATTCGAGACGAGGGAAGTCGACTATCAAGTCCTGCAGGGAAACCAAACAGAGACAACACAGATGTCTGTTTTGTCTTTTCGGCTGCAGCGTTTATTAATTCAAACAATGATGCCTTGGAGACGATCTCTGACGTGTCTGCAGCTGAGACCCGAATCTTCCTCTCTGAACAGTTGCCATGCTGTGAGCTTCTGCTGCTCGCCTTACAGTTACAACACCAAACTGATAAAAACTGAAGTTTAGAGTGAAACAAAACAAAAGTTCACCACAGAAGCTGCTTGTTCTGACTTCTGGATGAAATGTTCTGTATGTTTCTGTCAAATTCTTGCTGGAAAATATCAGTTACTTCATGTTTGTGCAGAAGAAACTCAAGTTTCTGCTTCAGTCATAAAAAACTGGAAGATTGTGAAAGTACAGAACTGAACCAGAACCGTTTTTTGGGCAAGAAAATAAAACTCATCAGCGATCACTGCAGCCGTACCATGACCCGGTACTTCTTAAAGGTGACTTATTATCCTTCCTTGAAAAGGTTGGTATCAAATTATGGGCTTCACAAAATATGTTTACTACATTTTTTTGCGCATAATTATTCTTAGATAATGAGATTTAAGTCTTCTCAGTCCTTCCTATGTTGAGCTCCTTTCAGAATGAGCTGTTCTGTCACTTTAAATCCGAATAACCTTCTGCTGGCCACGCCCCCAACTCAACGATTACAATCGCACAGGAAAATGGCTGCAAATAAATGCGTAATTGTACAGCCGTACATCTTTGAAAAGCAGAAGTGGAACCTCATGCACAACCAACAATAATGCACAAAGTGGTTTCTGGATGGTAAGTCAACAACAAAACACTTTTCCAGCAGCAATTGCACAGTGCATACTGTGGTTAAACCAACTGAGCAGATGGACTGGAGGTCTGCTTGGGTTGCTAGGTAACAGCGCAGTACTTGACTCATCAATCGGGAAGTTTTTGAAACAGCTTGTTTTCCAGACAGTGAAAAATATTAATTTATTGTCAAAATACCTTATGTTTTTTTTTCAGTTCTTTGGCTGTTTTTAGAAGCAGTAGAAACCCAAATGGAAGTACAAAAACGTACAAAATTTGGCTTTTGTCCCCTTTTTTGTTGCTAAACGGGGACAAAAAGTTCCCTTTAGCGCACGATTTATAATTTGTTGATAGCTGTGCATAGAAAGTGCTGGATCCCCACTGTGGTTGCCAGGTAACGGGCTGTGCCTCAGGCTTTGTGACGTTATGTTCAGAACAATTTTGAAACGGCTCGTTTTCCAAAAAACATAAAATTATTTCCAAAAAAACAAGATGTGTTTTTTTAAGAACATTTTTAGAAACAGCAGAGACTCAAATTTAAGCAAAATGTGAATTTTACATAATAGGTCCTCTTTAATGTAGAAATCCTAGCAGCTGTGATGAGTCGACATGTGTTTGCGTGGAGGTAGGAGGTCACAGGTCACAGATGGGATCAGCTGACCGGTGGGCGCTCCACACTGAGTGGAAACTGTTCAGTCTTGGAGAACAAAGAGAGGTCAGCAGGAAGGGAGGTGAGGAGGAGATCTGATGGGGCCAGAGAGTCCAGAGTTCATTATTAAAGCAAGTTTTAGCCGAACCCAATGCAGCATTGATTCATCAAATATTAATGAAAAATATCCAACAAGTATTTATGTCTCTTATAAAAAAGATAGTATATCCATTTCTATTATCTCTGGAAAAGAAGGTGATTTAATAATGTTTAAGATAAACCCAATTAGACCTTCAGGCCCAGATGTGAGTTACATGTCGTGTAACTCATTGAACAAAGTGGAATATGGCAAAACTAACAATCAAGACAATACGGATAGTTTTTGGTTGTTTTAAACATCGCTAACTGGAATTTGTGGAGGTAATGATAAATCAACATTTTTATAATTATGATAACTGTAGATCCCTAATTCATAGATGTGATTTTTTATGTATTTGTTTAACAGCCATGCTTGTTTGTTCATCTAAGTGTTTTATTCTGTAAACCTAATTTGTTCGTTTACTCAGAAGGTGAGGAGAGGAAACAGAACCCACTTCAAAATAAGAGCATGAACATAAACATCTACTTGTATACAGTTGAATATCAAACTGATTTCAACTGTTTATAAAACAACCAAGTAAATTAGTACTTTGAAATTCATCCAGAAAAATGTATCTAGTGGAAGCTAAGTGCGCTGAACGTTTTCAAAGTGGGCAAAAACGCTGAACTAAATATTAGCTTCAATATTAGCACATTAGCAGTTTAGCAGAAGTGTTGATACCACTGCAAATGAGGTCAACAAAAATCTCCAAGTGAATGATTAACAAATAATTTTAGAGGAGATAAATTTAAAGCAAAAAACATTCACACTTTAGCATGATCTTGTCCAGATATGTGTAACTAATGCAGCAGACCAGGAGTTCCTGTGTGGGAACTGGTTTGATGAGCGATAAGAAGGAAATCTCTGCCTCTGTTTCAGAAACTCTCTCCACCTCTGTTGTGCAGAAACCTGTTCAGGTTTCTTCCTGGAGCGTGACGATTAACTCCTCTGATTTGTCTTTTTAAGAGTCCCGTCTGATCTGGTGTTTGCTCCCTCATCCCGCTCCTTCTAATGACTGTTTAGCTCAGACTCCTCCGATCATTTTTTATCTCCGATCATTACACCTAAGCTGGCTGTAATTAGATCAGCAAACACAAGCGCCGTGCTCCCTGGCTCCTGATTGGCTGTTGGAGTGCAGCCTTTAAAACATGGTAAAGTACTGGGAAGCTTCATATTGAGGTCATGTTATTATTACTTTTTTTTTTTTTTTTTTGCAAGTTCCAGGTTCTTTTCACACTTTTGAGACTTTTAGTTCAGTGCGTCACTGTCAGGAATGTGGTTTCCTCACCTTTCAGATTTCTTTTTGCTGACTGACAGGAGAGTGACTCGGGAGGCGTCTCAGATAAGAGGCCAGATTAATCAGATTAACCAGGCGGCCGGCCATGCTGTTTGCTACAAACATTGAGGTTAAGTCCTCTCCTCAGACAGAGTTGGTTCACATCACACCCTGATTACAGCTGCAAGGTTTCCTCAACCTCCTGCATGTTGCTGTCTCACCCAACAGTTAAATAAAGTTTTCCTCTTGGTAAAAGTGACTGTCGACACGTTGAAGTGATTCATTCATGAACTCTTTGAGGTGAATTCAGCGTGTTTACTCTGACTGAGTCAGAGTTGGTCCTTCCCTCTGCACTGACATGTGGAGGAAAACTTCATTCATCTCCATCTTAAGAGCAGAGCTGACCTATTTAATACTTTAATACAAATTAAACACAGTCACCGTCTGTTAACAAAGCCTAACCCAGAAAAGGTAAATGTATCATCTTCTTGTTTAATCCGCTTTAATTGAACTCCAGTTCGTTGCCTAGAAAGTCCGGTTCATTTAGGGAGGCTTGAGTAACTGATTGAACTCGGATTCAGACCAAAAAAATCAGAACTCTGTTCCTCCTACAAACCTTCAGTCTTGGTTTGGTGGAAGCGGACCAGAGACCGCTCCAAATGCAGGAAATGGACTAGAGGAGAAATCCTACAACCGCTAAAATCTGACGCTGCGTCATTTTTGTTTGTTTTGTGAAGAAGAAGTTGCACTCAGTGGTTCTGATGTCTTTTATCAGTTTATTTCTAAAGGGAGAGGAATTAGTGATAAATATGAAGATAAACAGCGAACTCTGCCTTTTTGTTGTTCTCTGGATCATAACTATAAACTATTTGCACATTTTTTTCACAGAGTATATCTAAACTTTTCAAACAAAAATGCAGATTTTTGTTTGCTGAACAGAGCAGATAGAGGAAAGTCATGAATGCTAGCTAGCTAGCTTCTGCGTTGTGCTAAGACATTTTCCACTGTGTGAAATTATCATGTAGAAAATAGAGAAATGGAGTTCAATTCATTTTTGTGAAAAACAGTTTATTTGCACTGAATTGTCATTTTCAACCTCGACTGCCACGCACAACCAGTCACAACACATTTTTAATCTGTTAGCTCCACAACTGGATTCATTTTAATAAAACTTTAATAAAACTTTTGAATTTTTTGACCAAATTTAAAAGATTTTACTATATTTTTAAATGCCCACTGAGAATTCAACCAGATAAATCTAGAAATAAACACGCTCTTCAAAATGTTGAAGTACTGCATAATGTTTTACATTTTAATGTCACAAGATACAGTTTTAACAAATAAATAAAAAAAACTGTTTTTATAAAGTTACATGCTGCAGCTTTAATGCCAAAATTAGCCAATGTGGAAATTTTTCAGGACAGCTTCTTATTTCCAGCATTCTTATTCATTGGCCCTATTATTTCCATAATTTAATGTACAAATAAGTAGAAAAATTACAAATTGTACCTCAGAGGAATGTTGGCGTACCAGCACAGGCATGAGGTTGTTAGCAACGTTAAGCGGTTTGCCACACATGGATGGTTTCCTCCTGCCGTCCAGACCGTCGGCCCGGCCCAGCGGAGAGTTTCCCACGTCGGCTTACAGCTAACCCTCGCTGAACCAACACGGCCCGGAGCCGTTGGTTTAGCGACCGTCGCCAGGTCTGAGAATGTGCGTCCAGGGGAACAGGAATGTGACCCTGAGCCGCTCAAACCAGCAGAAACCTGAAAATCAGAGAGTTTTAGATGCTTCAAAGTTCGGCCTATCATGTCTGAACAACTGGATGATTTGGATCCTATTTCACAAGCTCCATATGCCAATGTTTGGTTTTTGTTCTTCTTAGCAATTAGTCCATTCAAATGGGGCAGATTTATGGTGAAGCATTGTTGTTTTTCCTCCAGCTTGGACCAAAACAGCCTGATTTTATTTGCTGTTTTGCCTTTTTTCTCCTTTTTTCTGCTCTGAGTTATGTGTTTATTTTGTTTTTTGTTTTATTTCAGGTGGAACAGATGAACTTCTTCCTGAAAACTCTTTTAAAGGATCCAGTTATGAGTTCGGTAACATTGGTTTGGCGCTCTACAGCGGACTCTTTGCCTACGGTGGCTGGTGAGTCCAAAATTAACTGAGCCATGTAAACAGATTACAGGCGTGTAGATCTGTCCATTCATTTATCCATCCAATTAACTCATCCATTCATCTACTTGATGGATGAGCAATTGATGATTCATCCATCGATTGGATGATGGATTCATCCATCCAACAAGCCAAACCACCATTCATCCATCCAACCAATGGACTTATCCCTCATGCATCCAACCAACCAATCATCCAACCAACCAACCAACTCTTGTCCAACCAACCAATCTGTAACTACGTGGCGATTTAGATTGCTTTTCTACCTCTTCTTGTTTTTAGTCATTGATTGTTCATAGTTTGTTTGCCTTCCTGACGGAGCATTTCAGAGTCTCTGATTATTCAGCATCTTCTTCTTTCTCCTCTAAACCCATCATTGAGTGAATTCCAGTCCTAACAGGCTGATCAGTAGAAATCTGCATTGTCACCTTTTCACAATCTTATCTAAAACATTTAGTTTAACTTCTGTGTCCTTTGTTTGCAGGAACTACTTGAACTTTGTCACTGAAGAAATGATCGAGCCTTACAAGTAGGTTATTGTCGTTTTTATCAGCATTGAGAGGCTGCAGTGTGAGCTGTTGTAATCGACTGTTTGGTGTCTGTGTGTGGTCCAGAAACCTTCCTCGAGCCATCATCATCTCTCTGCCCATCGTCACCACTGTGTATGTTCTCACCAACCTGGCCTACTTCACCACCATCTCTCCCGAAGACATGCTCAGCTCTGAGGCTGTCGCTGTGGTGAGTTCACACCACAGTTTTCTTGAAAAAACAAGGACATTTTTGAGCTCTTCAAGTTAAAAAATCTTCTAGGAAAAAATACTTACAAATTTTGAGATTAGTCTCAAAACGTAAATTTCAAACAGGAGTTTCAGAAGTAGAAAATTTGCTAGAAAAAAAAACAAGAAAATATCAAATACTTGGTAGTCAAATATCAGACATATTTATATATGTCAGATATTTGAGAAAAAACATGAAGTTTGAACTTTTCAGATTATTTTCCTAGCAAAATTTAAACTTTTCAAACTTCAAAAATTTGATTGGTGGAAATTTTCTCATTTTTTATCTCCAATTTGTTTTAGTTGTTTCTCACATCAAAAATGAAAATATTTAAAACCATAAATGCCAGGTTTTCTGTGGTCAGTGTAACAGGCAGATTTAAAGGCAGCACACAGTCTGATCCAACTCTGTCCACTTCACAACATAAGATAAGACAAAAAAAAAGGTTCACTGGTTCATCTGGTGTCATGGCTTCTTCCTCTCTGAGTGACTTTTCAGTTTCTCCCATTTGGCTTCCAACTGATCCATTATTATAGCCGCTCATTCTGGTTTTGTGTTGAACTTCCTCCATCACCTTCTTACTTAATGGAACCAGATTTATTATTGTGCTGGAAGTTGTTTGTAAGTCTTTGCGCGTGTTTCCTGCAGGACTTTGGGAACTACCACCTGGGCCCCATGGCGTGGATCATCCCCGTGTTTGTGGGTCTGTCGTGTTTCGGTTCGGTCAACGGTTCGCTCTTCACATCATCCAGGTAACGCCCGAGTTTTATACGATCCAGGCCTTCTGAAGCTACTTTTACATTAATCATAAAATTGTGCAAATTGAAATTCTGAAAATAAATTTGCTTAATACATGCGCCCATTTAGAAAAAGCTAAACATTTTTGATTAAAAATAGTTTTTGGGCTAGAATGTGGCAGTTTTTCAGATGTATTTAGATGGATGTATTTTGCAAAACTGCAATGGAAAGACTTTTTTGCATCACATAGGTCATTTGATCAACAACTGGATGTTACTACTGGCAGAAACGCCAAAGAGAACAACAGGAAGTAGGAAGATGATGATGGTTTGTTTTAGTTTTTTGGACAACATGCTGGTGGTCCTCCAGAGCTCTCACAGCATCACAGTTCATAAAAAGTTATGTGTCTTTCAAAAGCGTTGAATCGCCAAACGCTGCATACATAACTTCTCCCAAGTAGGCGGGGCTTGTTACTCCAACGCCTGAATAAGACGCCGACGTCTCTTCTGATTGGCTGATAGACGATGAGCGCTAGCACCATTGTTGCATTTATATATATATATATATATATATATATATATATATATATACTGCTCAAAAAAATAAAGTGAACACTTAAACAGGTGTTTAACACTTAAAGTGTTCCATTTATTTTTTTGAGCAGTATATATATACTGTATATAGCTGTCTATATCCGTCACAGCCATTATTTTTAATGACTTGTCACATGAACGATCTTATTCAGGTGTGATTTTAATTTGTTTTCTTATTTAATGGAAACATTGTGTTTTTGTTCAACATTTTTTTTTTGTTCAAAAAAAAAAAAGATCAACTTCGATGGCACTGATGGCATTAACAGAAGAAATTATAGATAATATGGATAAAAAGAAATGTGCAATTGGTGTATTTCTGGATCTCAAAAAAGCTTTTGATACCATCAATCATGACATGTTATTAAAAAAACTGGAAAGGTATGGCATTAGAGGGGTGCCATTAAACTGGATTAGGAGCTACATTGGAGAAAGGAAACAATTTGTAGAATTAGATGGTCAGAAATCAGACGTACTCAACATAACTTGTGGAGTTCCGCAGGGATCAGTTTTGGGACCCAAATTGTTCATTTTGTATATAAATGACATAGTCAAAATATCAAATCTTATAAAATACATTATATTTGCAGATGATACAAGTATCTTCTGTACCGGAGAAAACATTCAACAACTCTCTAAAGTGATCAACACAGAAATAGAAAAATTACAGCATTGGCTCAAAAACAATAAATTATTTGTAAATTTAGATAAAACCAAATTTATGATATTCGGAGACAATAAAAAACAGGAAAATAATCCAATTAAAATATCAATTGACAGTGTTAATTTAGAAGAAGTACATGAAATAAAATTCTTGGGTGTCACATTAGATAATAAATTCAGCTGGAAAACACACATCGGACAAGTAAAATCTAAAATAGCCAAGAGTGTTGCTGTTATAAGAAGAATTAACTTCGTACTAGACTATAAATCTTTGTTTATTCTATATAATACACTCATTGCACCACATCTGACATATTGTGTGGAAGTTTGGGGGAATACATACAAAACAAATTTACAGCCATTATACCTCTTACAAAAACAATCCATCCGAATATTACATAAAGTGGGATACTGGGAACACACAAACCAGTTATTTATTAAATCAAATATACTGAAATTCTGGGACCTGGTAACATTTAAAACTACACAATTCATGTTTAAGGTCAGACATCAAAAACTTCCACACAGTATACAGGAAATGTTTGCTGACAGAGAGGGTGGTTATTATCTAAGAG
The DNA here is from genome assembly GCF_002775205.1 of Xiphophorus maculatus. Taxonomy (NCBI): domain Eukaryota; kingdom Metazoa; phylum Chordata; class Actinopteri; order Cyprinodontiformes; family Poeciliidae; genus Xiphophorus; species Xiphophorus maculatus. The sequence goes on along the minus strand of NC_036444.1, from coordinate 2,763,252 downwards.
GTGAAGGATATTTTAAAAAACAACATATTAGAACAACCAGGAAGAGTTTTTGTTTATCTGTGTGTGGAGTAAATGTCTGGAATGGATTGAATGATGAGTTAAAACAAATTACAAATGTAAACCAATTTAAAAAGTTGATTAAAGCAGAGCTCATTTCAAAATATGCTGTATAAGATGTTTAATATCCAATAGGCTATAATGTAATTGATGATATAAATAGTACTTAAAATAATTTTGCATAGTTATACATGATGGAAAAATGGAAAAAAATTTTCTTTTTGATGTTATGACAGTTCATTGTAAATACATTGACAAGTAGGAAAGGGGCAGGACATTATAAGATGTATCTTCTACCTGCTCCTTTTCGAACAGAAAATTTTGCATGTCACATGGGCATAATAATTTGTTTCATATTTTATTTCTTAAGTTTGTTTCATTACATTTTATTTTATTTTCTTTTTGATTGTTTTAAAGTCTGTTCGAAATAAATAAATAAATAAATAAATTAGCAGAATATTAGGGGTGCACCGATGGCAGTTTTCTGGCTGTTCGCCGATCTTTGTGTTTGATTTTTATACTTTTGCTGAGGTAAATCAGATCAGGGGATGAAATCAGCTGCACATGTAAGTATCGGCCAATCACAGGTCTTCCAAAATTAAGGAAATCTGCTGGCCGATAAACTGCTGCACCCCTACAGGATAAAAATTTGTGTTCATTTGACATGGAAATGCAGCTTAAATAACTACCATCGGTTTGGTTCGCTCATCTTCTCCAACCTCTCAGGTTATTCTTTGTGGGGTCGCGGGAGGGTCACCTGCCCAGCCTGCTGTCCATGATCCACCCCACGCTGCTGACGCCGCTGCCCTCACTCATATTCACGGTGCGTAATTGTAGTTTTTTTTTTTAAGTTTAATTTTTACGTTAAATATGACATCCATGTCAGGTTTAGACCGGCTGAATAACCGACGCGACGCGCTCTTCTCTCTCCAGTGTTTGATGACGCTGCTCTACGCTTTCTCCAACGACATCTTCTCCGTCATCAACTTCTTCAGCTTCTTCAACTGGCTCTGCATCGCCATGGCGATCGTCGGAATGATGTGGCTCCGCTACAAGAAGCCCGACCTGGAGCGGCCGATTAAGGCGAGTTAACGCAGAACGACAGGAACGGGGCAGAGCGATCGCAGTGTCTCGCCGACTGCCGTAAACTTTGTTTTAACTTTGGCAGCACAAAAACTTTCCTCTCTGTCCCACAAACAAAGATCTATTCAGAGCCGAATCAAATGGTTCGGCGCTGAACAAAGAGCAGAAATGAAGCGGGAAGCTCATCATCTGCAGGGTAGCTGTTGGTGTCTGCATGCTGGGAGTCGGTGGTTAGTTTCTGCTAAAGATTTCCCAGCAGTCAGCTTCTCTGAAGTTACTGAAAAATGAGGGTTTTTGAATCTACCACGTGAAAAAAATATTTAAAGCTGGCATTTTTCCCCAGAAACTGAGATCTCCTAAACAATTTGCATCATTGAAGCTGTTTGCTCTCAGGTGCTCATAAAGTCAGAAACCTGAGATTAAAGTCAGACTTTTCAGATTAAAGTCAAAAACCTGAAAAAAGTCAGAAATTCTGGTTTAAAAAGCCATATTTCTCATTAAAGTCAGAAAGCTGAGAAATAAGTGAGAATTTTTTCGATGAAATTCAGAAATATTTGAAAAATGACTGAAGTCAAAAGCTGGAGAAATTTTTTTCAGAATTCTCAGATTAAAGCCTGAAATCTGAGAACAAAGTTTCCAATACCTCAGTTTTTTCCACTCTAACCCCATCCTGAAGCAGAAGCTGCAGCCGGACTCTCTCTGCCTCTGATTGGCTGTCGTTTCTCCGGTCTGCTTGTGCGCTCCAGTTGGCTGCTCTCGCCGCCCATTGGCATGGCGCCGCGTGTCGCAGAAACAAAACGAGGCAGATGGAGGGGCTGGAGCATCCTCTGCCTCTCCCCATGTCGTCCTCGTTTATTTCTCTGTCACATTCCTGCTGCTCAGCTGGTTTCCAGTTGGACCAGTGGAGATTAATCTCACCGGTGAGGAGAGACGCAGCTGATTAACGAGCGGACGTTAATGGACAGACGTTTATTACCGGGCGACAGGATGGGTGTCCTCTTCTAAAACCAGCAGCAAAAACATCCTGAGCCTGCAGCGTTTTTATTCCCATTTCATCATTATGAAATTCCTTATTCCTTATTTTAAAGGACATTTCCTTCTAAGGACACAGATTTTCTAGGAACTGGCAGTTTTCACGCCTGAAGAATTTGGGACTTGTCCAGTTGCCATGGTTCCAACACAGTCTGGAAAAGTCAGGAGGTTGATTGTTTCACACACCTGGATAAATATGGAAAAAATATTTCAGTTTGTGGATTTTTTTCTCCCTTATCCATTATGTAAATATCATCTCCACCCATTCATAAACTGGGACACGGAAACTGAGCAGGAAGTCATGAATGTTTTCTGTTAGAGGAACTCATCTCTGACCTGTGAAGGTCGTTAAAGGTGACCTATCGTGCTTCGTTGAACAGGTCTATATGGTCTAAAAAACAACTTTACTGTTAAAGATTTGAACAGTTTTCATGAAAACCAGACTTTCTGTCTCCGCCGCTGCAGGTGAACATCCTGCTGCCGGTGAGCTTCGTCCTCGCCTGCCTCTTCCTCATCATCGTGTCTTTCTGGAAGACGCCGAAGGAATGCGCCATCGGCTTCGGCATCATCGCCACTGGACTGCCCGTCTACTTCATCGGCGTTCGGTGGAAGAACAAACCCAAGTGGATGATCCGCGCCATCTGTGAGTGAAATTATGAATCTGTATTTCCTGAAGTGATGATGATGATGATGGAGCTCAGGAGGATCAATCAAAGCAAAAGTTCATGAATCATAAAAAAATCCAACAAACATACACTTCAGTATAAATATTCTTAAGATAAGTTACATAAAGACTAAATAAAGTCAGTGAAGTAGGTTTAGGAAATGTGTTTCTTTTACTAAACAAAATCCACTCATTAGATTATTTCTATTTTATTTATTTACAATTAATTTTTATTCAATATTTCAGTCTAAATTAATCCTGCAGCACTGAGTTAAATTAAACATTAAGGTTAAATAAATATGGATGTTGCTTTTATTTGGAGGTTTTTTTGTTACTTTTCTGCAGATTTTCTGGTTGAATCTGAGCAGAAAATGGCCGACAGTAACACAAACTCTGGATTTGTTGTGTTCGCAGTAACGACCACCGCCTGGTGTCAGAAGGTCATGGAGGTCGTCCCTCAGGAGTCCTAAAAGACCATCTGCCTTTTTTTTCTTCTTCTATTTTTTATTTGGCCTCTGACATCACACAAGATGAAGTTTGACCTCAGCTGATGTTTCTCTAACCCCGCTCTGTCTCAGACTAATACACACACACACCCATGTTGTGCAGACTGCTGATTAGGACCAAGTCTTTGTCGTTGTCTTGTTTTTATGTTACCATGGTGATTCAGACGTTGTTGGTTTTACGTGTTTTTACTGGATTTATGAAGTTTGTATTTTTTTTAGCTGTTATTTAAATGTTTTTCCGGAGCCTGAGGATTTGGTGTTGAGCCTGGGTTGCCGTGGCGCTCCTGACCTCTCCTGACCTCTCCTGACCTTTCCTGACCTCTCATGGTGCATCTGAGGCCTAACAGAGGCGGTTTCGGTTGGTTTCTGTTTCGTGGGTTATTTCGTTTTCTACATCTGAAGGATTCAGGTGTTTTCCGTTCAAAGCCCACGTCTCATTCGGTTTGTGAGCTGTGAGGTCGGACTGAGGTCACCAGGGGTCACATAAGAGGCGCCGCTTCAGGCCGTTTAAGTACCACTCAGTGTTATCAGGCAGAGCCGATAAAATCTGATAAAATCTTGTATTTTCTCTCAAAATGACAAACGTTTTTTTACGAGTTTTGTTCTGTTTTTGTTGTTTTTGGTAAAACGGAGGCCTTTGCGCACCACGTCTGTGTTTGGTGTTCAATATGAACGTTTTTCGTTCTCTATAAACATCAGCATATGTGACGGTTTCCTTCCAAGCAATCAGACCTTAAAGCTGCAGTACGTAACTTTTGTTTTTATAAAATGTTTTTTTACATATTTGATAAAACTGTGACCATGTCCTGATTGTTTAATGTGAGACAGATAATATGTGAAAAGATCAATTTCCTCCACCTTATACATTTGCTACTGCCGCTGTCTGAAGAAATTTACCACGCTCAAAAAAATCTACCAATCAGAACCAGGAGGCGGGTGTTAGTGCTGTCAATCATCCTCGTGAATGCGCTTCTAAATGTCCTAATGGCGGAGAAACAACTTACTGTTTCAGGAAGACTGTTTATCTCATATCAACGGTGGCCATGCTAACTAGCCTTAGCATTCATAACAGGTCCTGCCTCCTGGCTCTGATTGGTTTTTTCTAGTTAGAGAAAACAGAGGAGCTTGATTGTTTGTTTTTCACAGATTATTTGTCTCATACAACTGGTTCAACAATTTTTTATAAAAGTTTCATACTTCAGCTTTAAGGCAATATTCAGGAGTTCTCAGTTTTCTGACGGTTTTTCAAACTAGTTTTTCATTCATTCATTTGACTTTTCATTCATTCATTTGACTTTTTTTCTTATTTAAAATGTAAATTCTGCCCTATTATTTATTCATTTGTCACTGTATGTTTTGCAAACCACCTCCCTCTCTCTTTCATTTCCCTTTTTCTTTCATTCACCAATAACAGGAACAAAGAGTTTTGCACTGATTTGTCCTCAACTCTGACCTTTCACCCAGTCAGACATTAATCAGAAACCAGATTTAAATTACATCTTTAGGCGCTTTCTTGTCAGCCATCTTGTTTTTGTTTTTTATATCCCCATTTCTTTGGCTGAATCTTTTTCTGAAGATGACACAGTTTGACACAAAAACCTAAAAGCAGCAAAATACTGAAAGATCTTCTAGAAACCTGTAGATCAAATTACATTTGATTCAAAGCTAAATATTATAAACTGGTGTTTATTTTGGACAATATAAGCTGAGTGTCAGCCAAACTGAAGATTTATGCCTAATACTGAACGGTTTTGCTTTGTTTAATTACTTTTAGGAGCTAAACTGAGCACAAAAAGTCAAGATGTTCTTGTTTGGTTGATTAATTGCTGCTTGGCATTAAATCTGAACACTTCTGGCCTATATTATTATTATTATGTATAGATTTTTGTCATTTATTATTGCTATATAGTAGTATTTTTATTTATTTTAAAAAGTAATACAGTTTGTATTGCTTATGGTTAAATTGTATTTACTAATTATTAACTCTTTGGATGGAGTAGCATGTGAACAAGTGAGCAGTTTCTCCTTAGACATCAATAAACGCTATTTTACTTTAAATTATCTATTTCCTGTAAAATAATCAATACAAATACAATTTGATTGATTTTGATTGATAAATGGGGCAAATTTGTAAGGAAAAATCCAAATGTGTCTGGATTTCTCTGATGGTTTGAGGTTTATTGCCAAGAAGCTTCGTTAAAACCAAGGGAAAAATCGACCAATCAGACGTTTCCTGACGTTTTGTGCTCATTTTTACATTTAAACATCCAGATCTAAACCTAAATCCAAGCTGATTCACTTTGTTTTCCAGCACAATGCACTTTATAACAAAGTATGTTAAGCAAAGAATGGAGGGTTGGTTTGACCATGGAAATTGAAATAAACCTTAAAGTTTTTATTCAGCTGATTTTCCGGAACTGCTGCAGGTTTTTCCTGTTTGTGTTTAAGTTACACGTTGGTGTGCAAAGGCCTTTAGAGTGTTGGCGGGGGGTGAAAACGTCAGAGCTCCGTTTCAGATCACAAAATCAACCGTGCGTTTTTCTTTTGTGTTTTTATTTCACACACAGTTACCGTTACTTTCTTAGCTGTAATGTTATTATCGATGAACGCCTCCTGACCAAAACGTGCACAAAGTGTCACCGTAGACGCAGCAGGAGGCAGTAATGAGTCAAAACTAGAGGTAGAAAACCTTCCTAACACTCCAGCCATCGGAAAGCTAAAAGAAAAAACTAAGATGTCTGACTAACATGAGTAAGACTGTAGAGAAGTTTATTTATTTATTTTTAGATTACTTTTATTGTGACTAGTCCCTCTAATTTGTTTACAGGGCAGTTTTTTGAAAAGTGCTTTTCAATAAATTCCGTTTTTTTCCACTCTTGTGTTCTTTTGTTTGTTTTTCCACTTTTCTGTTGAATTATCATTAATATCTGGCAGCTTTTCTAACTACTGCTTGGTAATTAGATGCTAATAAACTATGTGAAATTATACAGTTTTTCTTTTTTAAGCTCCAAATGAGCTTGGGAATCAGATGATGGAAAACAATTTGTTTTTTATCCAGTTTTCAAAGTTAGAAATGTGACTTTTGAATATTATTTGAATCTAAAATGCTTTTAATACCGAATATGAAACGACAGGCATCATTATTACTTTAGTTTTAGAAATAAACTAGAAATCAGGTTTTACGTCATATAGAATGTAATGAATAGAAAATTGATTTAACATCCATGGCTAATTTATTTAACTTGGAGCTGAGATGATTAATCGTGATTAAGCGATTATTCAAATAATCATCAACTGATTTAGTAAAAAATTAATCGTTAACTGGAATACAGGCACTAAAAAAGCCATTTCATGAAAACCAACCAAAATTAAAGCAAAACTACAGAAACAATATAAAAAATTTTCATTTATAATAAGAAAACTATTTTATATAATTGTTTATTTGCATATTTTAATCGATTTCTAATATTGTATTAAAAGGCTAAAGTGGTCTAATGAACAATATGCAGAATATTAGGCATTTTTATCTGATTAGATTAATCATCAGAATAATATTTTACTAAAATAATTTTAGTTGGATTCCTAATTTAATTATAATATTCTTATTGCAGTTTAAGTAAATGCAGAACAAATATTTTATTTATCATTTTGTGATGCTGGTTGATGGTTTTTACAGAGAAACAAACTCAGATTGTGACTTTTTTACCTCTTTGTTGTTTGACTTCAGATGATTGACCCGGTCTAGTCAAATATTGACAGAATGAGAAAAATTGCTTCCAAGCTCTAATTTAAGCTGTAAATTAATTCATTTCAATCCCGTTGTTTTTATTTTCAGGTTTTGTTTCTGAATCAGCATCTGCTCTCTAAATTTCACGTCTAAATCCAAAAATTAGTAGAATAATACAAAAGATAAAGTTAGAAAAATGTCCATGTTTCTCTTAGATGTTTATTACAAAATAATAATGAAGTGTCAGTTCTAGAGTCGGTTCTTTTTCTGCAGAACCTGGATGTTCTGCCAGAAATCTGAACTGAGGAATGGCAACAGCTGATCCAGATCAATCAATCAATCAATCAATCAAATGTTATTTGTATAGCACATTTCAGCAGCAGACATTTCAAAGTGCTTTACATCATTACAAACACAGAAACACAAAGCAACATAGAATCAACATTCAAAGCACGACATTAAGTCAAGTTCCATCAATAAATTTGTAATTGATTACATTTCAAATACAATCCTAAATAGGTGGGTTTTTAGTTGAGATTTAAAGGAAATCAGTGTTTCAGCTGTTTTACAGTTTTCTGGAAGTTTGTTCCAAATTGAGAAACAGTTTTCAGCATAGATGCTGAAAGCTGCTTCTCCTGAAATCTGCTGCTGCTGGACGTCAGGCGGAGGTTTAAATCGGATCATGGAGGAACCAGATTCATTTTACTCAGAGTAGAAACACACAGGTAGAGGTTTGAACTGGAGATGAGGAGGAGTGGAAACGTTTAACCTGAATTTGACTTTCTTTACTTTTAAATCTCCCTTTGATAAAAGCTGAAAGTTGCATGAAATAAATCGCCTGGCAAAAAATTTTGCAACTGCAAACTTTGATATATTTCACCTGATCGACAAACACAAACTGGAGAAAGTTTTCTACAAAAAAATCTGAGAAGTGTGGCATGCGTTTGTTTTCAGCTTTGCACATTTGGCCCATTTCTCTTTGCAGAAGAGCTCAAACTCAGTCAAACTGGATGGAGAACATCGGTGAGCATCTGGTTTCAGGTGGATTCAGGTCTGGGCTTTGACTGGGCCATTCTAACACACTGATCTAATCTATGCTAACGTAGCTCTGGCTGCACTGAGAAAACAAAACAGGCGATCCAACTGAAGAAAACTGAGCTAATTTGTCACAAGTGATTAAATGAAGTTCATCCAAGTAACAGAAATAAAGTTTGACAAACTTAATTCGATAACATGTAACAAATTTCTTTTAATGCTTTCACAGCATGATGCTGCCATCACCATGTTGCACCATCGTGATGGTTTGTTCAGGATAATATGCGGTATTAGTTTTCCTCCACACTTTTCAGAATTTTATAAGTAGGAAATTTTAAAAACGATGCAAAATCTTTTCAAGTTTTATGATTATGCTCCAGTTTGTTTTGATCTGAAATCCCAGTAAAACAGATTTTCTGTTCTGACAAGACGAAGCATAAAACGTTAAATGAATGTGAATGCCTTGAATAATGTGATCATGGTTGAGTAAATGTTAGTTTCATGTCATTTATTTTTCATAGATTCAGTAAAAGAAAATGTGTCTTTGTGGCCTGAAGTGCCTGAAGATTTTGTTTTTAAACTCAATTCTTTGTCATCCATTTTGTTTCGGAGCCTCTATGTAACTGAAGGATTCATACTTGGCTTAACTTACATAAAAAACACTCTGAAAATGGTCGCCGGAGGAGGGTGAAAAAATTAAACATATAAGGAAAATAAAACATAAAAACCTCCAAAGAATCCAGTGGATAACTATTGATCTATATTACCTTCTGTTTCGGGAATAAAGAGACACAAATTAAATTGTAGGTTCGGCTCTTTGCATGAATTCAGTATGGAAAGCTGAAGTTTGCTTTAAAACATTCTGAGTTAAAAAGTTCTCAAATGATTTCAAAATTCTTTATGTAACATTAAAAATCCTGTTTAAACTTAATGTTGATCCTCATTATTAGCAGAAAAAAAGTAAATCTTCCCATCAGTTTGGTGCTGGATGATCATAAGGTGGACAAAGATGTGCTTTATTGTGCTGGTAGATCTAATGTGACGTTTAGTTTTTTGAATTTTTGTGTCTTACATGCTGGAAATGTGTTTTTCTTCTACACTGTGACTCAGAAGTGCTTTACTGGCCGTTTAAATGTGTAGAAATGGCCAAATATTTACAGAGTCTTTGCATTTATCAGCCATCATGTCTGCTGCTGCTTACAGACTGTACACAGTGGTTCACTTCCTGTTTTTATTTCTATTAAAATGTTTCTCTAATCTCTTCTTTGGCCTCTTCAGTGAAGGAGAAATATCTTAAATATGGGAATAGGAACTAAAGATGTAAACGTTTAGTAGAGTTTCCATCTTTCCTTCATCGGTAACGCGTCAGTGCATTTTGATTTTAAACTGGGTGAAACTTTAACACTAACTAATAGAGGTCAGTTTGTGGCATGACCTCTGACCTCAATCCCGTTGAATCTTCCAATGTTTAACAGACTTCATGCCAAAGAATCAGCGAGTTTAAATGAGGCCCAAATTCTCAACCAGAACGGAGCCAGAAGCTTGATGAAGGATGCAAAAAGTTTGTAGTTGAAGTTTTAAGAACTTATTTTGGAGTTTTGATCAAATATTAAAAGGTGATGGTCTAATTTTTGAACCTTTATTTCACATGACTTGCAGAGAAAACCCACAATAAGCTCCAACAGGTCGTCCCATATAGAAATAGTTCCTGCTGAACGCTGCATACACTGTGTTCAAAAAATTTACTTGTTTTAAGTTGAAACAAAACGTTTTTCTTAAATAATTGTGTTCAGATGAAAATAAATCACACGAATTGTACTCCTTTTGCTTCTTTATTCTTTTTATTTTTAAGAGATTTTGTTTTTTTCTCAATTTACAAACAAAAAAATGTTTCTTTATGTAGCACAAAAAGGGAAACATTGCATTTAAAAACTCCAACTCCATATTCAGACTGAACATACAAACTATTCAGACATGAAGCAGGGCTGCCTGTAAGTGGTTATGGGCTGTGAAGGCAAACAATTAATTCCACAATCTTAATCCTGTCAAATATTCAGAGCATTTAATGCAGCGAGGGGTTGAATTGTCTGAACCAGGGTCAGTTTATCCGTCTCGTGTTGAAGCTTAAGAATCAGATTGAACCAAACAGCAGAGAGAAAACATGAGCTCAGAGTTTCACTTAGTTTTACCTGATAGTCTCAGAGATGCAACAACAGCAGTATTTGTTTATAAAGGAATATTGCTGTCAGTAGTTCATATACACTCAACAAAAATATAAACGCAACACTTTTGTTTTTGCTCCCATATTTCATGAGATGGACTCAAAGATCTAAAATTCATTCCAGATAAACAATATTACCATTTCTTTCAAATGTTGTCCACAAATCTGTCTAAATATTTGATAGTGAGAACTTCTGCTTTGCTGAGATAATCCATCCCACCTCACAGGTGTGCCACATCAAGATGCTGATCTGACATCATGATTAGTGCACAGGTGTACCTTATACTGCCCACAATAATAATACAAAAATGTGGTTAACACTTTATTTGATGTGGTGTGCATAAGACTGACATGATGCTGTCATAAACATGACACCTGTTAGGAACATACCAACAGGTGTCATGAAGTGGCATTCAGTAAATAAACACCTTTATTGAGAAGTTGCTTTAAAAGTTGGATTAAAAGTCCATTAAAAGCCCCGACTTTGCATTATTTTGTAAATAATGACACTTTAATGCAAAGTTGGGGCTTTTAATCCAACTTTTAAAGTAACTTTGCTTTAAACGTGTCATTATTTACCAACTGACACTTCATGACAACAGTCCTTCAAATTTATGACAGTCTTATGCACACCCCATCAAATAAAGTGTTACCAAAATAGTAATATATTGAAAGCTCAATGTAATTAGTTTCACCTGGAAAGTATGTTGTAATGGATCCTTCTGTGTTCTGGTAGCCTGATGTGTTTGCAGTGCTGCATCATTATGAAGCATTAATGTACAAAGTGGCAAAGCAGAATAATTAAAGACATGAAGTAACTAGAAAGTTACTTCATTAGCAATTATAATAAACCAAAAGTGTAATTGTAGCATACTGTAATCACACTACTAATATATAAAATATGTAATGACAATATACTGAAAATTCATTATAAATATACTTTAAATGTAATTCAATCACAGAAATAGTACACTCAAAATAAACTAATCAAGCATGTTTAAATTACATAAAAAGCAATAAACTTAAAGTATACTAAGTTTAACTTAAATTGTCCAAAAAAAGTACTCTGAAGTATACTTAGTCCACTTTAAATTGTGCTTTAATCCAATTTAAATACTTAAAGAGTATTTTTTTTCTTCTTGGAAAACTTTAGTCTTTTCTCTTCCTGGACCAAATGGTCGATTTCTCAGAAAAACTGGAACAACTTGTTACCAAAGAAATCTGGTGGTAACAAATAATGCAACATTTCTGAATTTTTCTCCGACTGTTCACTGGGATTCAGGGCCATTTTGTTTTTGCACTTTTTCTGTTCTCATTGTTCCCACACTCCGGCTCAAAGCAACTGCGGCTCACGAAGGCCGTGAGAGGAAAAGCCAGATAAAAAGTATCAGCAGCACAACAAACATTCTGTATTTGTAGTCGAGGAGAACGTGACCAGAGGTGAGCTCTGATTTCTGCTTCCCTCTACAAACAGACGCAGCGAAGGGGCCGTGCAGGCAGGCGCTGGGTGGAGAAGTCGGATCAAACAGCCCCATTTCTCTATTGTTTTTCAGGTTTACAGAGGAAAACGAAGCACAGAACAAACAGCTCCTGCTCTGTTTGATGTTTAAAACCTCTGTCTTCTAGTTTTGTCCAGAGGAAATCTTTGGAGAGAGATTCGTGTTCAGTCTGTTTTTTAATCTGCCAGCCCATCCTCATCAACAAGGCAGGAATATTAAATGGTTCAGCTGGTTTCAAACTGCAAAAATCAGTTGTGAGACAGAAAATATCTGACAAGATGAGACATTTTTTAAACACAATTACTAAAGGAGAAATTATTTTTTTACTGCAACCACTGAAAACTCCAGGGGTGATTCTACTGGTAATTAGCATCATACAGAAACCTCCTCCTGTTAAAAGGTCCATTTAATCAAATTTGAATATCTGAAAATATCTGTAATTCAGTTTAATAAATCAAAATCATTCAATACACAAGCAGTTGGTTCAATTACGTCTGATCATCTTGAGTTTTTAAATTTGGAAAATGCTTTTCTTTCTTCCCCTTTAGCACTTTTTGGGAAATTTAAAAGCCAGCTTAAGCAAGTGCAAAAACCTTTTATTGCCAAATTGAGAATGTGATTTTGAATTTATGCAGTTTCCATAAAGCCTACCTAATATAATGCTTCATAATAAAAATTTAAAAAACAAGGTTACTGAAGATTTTTCTGTCAGTTTATTAGTTGTTGTTTTTGCAAACACTTTTAGCTATGCCTACAACAGTTTTTAAATTTTTTACAATATATTTGTTTTTAAAGTTCTTTGCAAAAATATTAATGTGTGTTGAACGGTACAGCTAGCTGCTACAGGAAGTGAAAAAAGCAGGGTTAGGGTTAACCCTGCACCTGTTTGAAACATTCTTTGGAAATGGGTCAGAATGTTTATTGCATACTTTTATTAATTCATTTGCCATAAATTGGTTGTAATGAGTCTGGTCTTCAGTTTTTAATGTTAGTGTCATGTTAAACATAATATTTAGAATTTTATTTTTTTTATTGTGTCAGAGTGTAGCTTTGTCCCCATTCACTGGAGGTTTGTTTGTGTCTGGGTAAGAGCAGTGAAGACAGGAAATTATGAAAAAAAAACATTGAAAAGGTGAAAAAGAAACTTTAAAACTGAAACAGATGCCAAATTTACCTCAGCAGGACTGAAATGAACAAATAAAACATAAAGAAAGAGGGAAAAACAATAAGAACCAAGAGTCCAAAGGCAGGCAGAAATGTGAAAAAACATTATTGATTATTTTTCTCTGTTTTGATCTTTGATCCTATAGAGGGGTTGGGGGGCTTAGAGGGGCTGCAGGCACCTATTGTCTGATTATTTATTTACTCCACTGTCCAAAGTCTATTCCAGTCAAATAAACGCAAACAGAACAAAACCAGCAGTGAGATTCTCCTGGAACAACGAGGCAAAGCAAATCATGATTATTTTCTTACAGGAACACAGAGACAAAGCTGGAGCTGGGAGATTTTGACCTTTGAACTTTTCACCAGTTCAGAGCTTCAGGAGGGACGGATTTAGTCTTCAACCCGAGACTGAAATACAAACAGAAACCCGTCAAAGAAGGAGTCAATGACTAATGTGTTAAACTGTTTCAAATCATTTTGAAAAAAGCTTTTATTTCATAAAGAGACAAACAGCCAGGAAGTCAAACCTTCTCCTCAGTTTCTCCTGAATCTGTTTCAGGAGAAACTGATGAAGCTCAAGTTTTTAGGTTGCAGGTAAAGAATCAGAGTTAAACACTGAACAAAAACACTGATTCAGTTTTCCATCCATCCATCCATCCATCCATCCATCCATCCATCCATCCATCCATCCATCCATCCATCCATCCATCTATTCTCACGTCATTTGTTCGTCCAACCGTCCATCCTTCCATCCTTCCAACCAACTGTCCATCCAAACATCCAACCTCATGTTCTTAATTAGACAGTAAATACTAAACTTTCAGTCACATATTTTTTTCTCATTATAACATTTATGGTTTTATTGTGTAAATGAACTAAACTGATGGTAAATTATGTAAACAATGACAGAAGCTCAGAATGAATCTGTTCCATTTAAAGGAGGGAAAGAGTTTCAATCCCAAACAAATTGAGGATTGATTGCACCTGCGGGATCTGTTTACGCTGTGTAGGTTGTGTGTTTGTGTTCCTGCTCTGTCGGAGGCGTGCGTCACTTAAAAACCTTCATCATCACCAGGAAAGTGATTTCCTGTCCTGCCGGGTTATCGATCCCCATCTCTTCCCTCAGACCTTTATTCTCCTGCTGCAGCGTCGCTCACGACCTGATGCTCAGACTAACCGGCCTGATGGCCGCTGACGCAACACTGATGAGTCACACCAGTGTGTGTGTGTGTGTGTGTGTGCGTGTGCGTGTGCGTGTGTGTGTGTGTGTGTGGACCCAGGTGTTATCCAGCCATCTGCTCCACTTACAGCTGAATGAGAAACCTTTCCACGTTCACAGGTCAGATTTCCTCGAAATCTCTTGGAGAAATTTGAAAAGACATTTCTCTTTTAAAAAAAATGCACTGAAAACAGATAACAGTTGACCTAAAAAAAAACAAGTTAATTTGTTACAAGTAATCAATTAGGTTTATCCTAGTCACTTTATTAAGTTTACTAAAAGGTCTGTAATACAGACTCTGTATTATGTGAAATTGACTTTTTTGAACTTTACATCATGTTTCTAATGTTATTCTCGCATCAAAAACATACCTGCAGTTTTGCTTTGATTCTTTCATAGTTGCTTGAGAAATTCTTTAATCTCCATGGCAACCATTCAGCTGTACAAAATGCCCGGGTGGACCTAGCTCCACCTTCAAGGCGCAGGTCCTCCTCAGAGCTGCAGTTTCTAAGCTTCCACCTCACACAGCTCCTCCCTCCAACTCAGCTCCTTCAGACTAGCCAGCAGCAAGTAGCAAACACCTGGTGGAACTGCACATTTCCTGAGCTCATTATAGGAGCTATTTCTCAGAGCAACGCTGGTAAAGACGTTGTTAAAGGGTTAACAGAGGAGCCATGTTGGGATTTTCTGCTTACAGTTGATAAAAATATGCCAAAAAACTCAGAAATTTTGAGATTAAGCTTCTGGAAAAAACTCAAATTGGAATTATGAAAATTAATTTGCTTAATAGAGACACAACAATTTCTAAAAAAAAACTCAATATTTTTGTGCCAGAATGAGATGTTTCTTCAGCTTGATCAACAGTTGTGTATTTTGTAAATACAATACAATGGAAACTTTGTTTTGCTTTACAACAACCGAATGTTACTACTGGTAGAAAAGACAAAGAAGATGACAGGAAGTGGTTGGAGGATGATGATGCAACATCCTTTTTAATAACAATGCGTAAACAAATTTATTTCTAAATTTATTGATTTTAATTTTGTTATGAAATTGCAGAATATTAGCTGAATATTTACAAGGTTTTGCACACATTTGTAATGGAAACGCAGCTATTGGTTGCACAAACCTCATGTGATGTCATCAGAGATGTGAGAGTGCAGCTTAAATATTATCTCGAATGAATGGCAATTTCACAAAAAGCAGCAAACAAAAATAGAAAAGCAGACCAAGAAACATTTTGTTGTAGTTGACTTTATCTGAAGTGAGTTTTCAAGAGTTTATTTTATAGTCTGGCCTGCAGCTTTAAAGCTTTTGCACAGTTCTGTATATGAATTGAAGCTTGATAAAAATATCCAAGTCTCCTCCAGCAGCGATCTCAATCATGTTAATTCTGATGATCAAAGCTGCTTGTTGTTGGGTTTTTTTTACTCTACATCTCTACTCTACTCTACTTTACATCCACAGCTAGAGAGAAACAAAGCCTGACCTTTACTCAGTCAGTTGTGAAGAAGCTTCCAGCAGAGCGAGCAGTCAGGAGTGTGTGGAGCATCATGTGCTGTGTGCGTTTGTGGTCAGCTGATTAGGGGTCCTGAAAAGGAAAAATGAAATTACAACATGATGACAGAAGACTGGATAAGAGCTGACTGTCACATCCGAAACCGCTCGCGTGTGAAAATTTTACTTTTACTCTCCGTGGAGAGCTAAGAAATAATATGAAATGATTAGAGCGGATGAAAGATAAAACTAATGCATCACAGAGACACATCTATGAAACCATGACTGATGCATCACTTTCATATTGTTTGGTGGGAGTCCTTATCTCTGTGATTGTCAGGGGACAGATTAGGTCTGGACCCTGAAAAGCAATAAGAACACACTGCTGCCCTCTTCTGGCCTCTGTGGGAAGCTCATCCAACTCAAACTATTTTCACAGCCACCTCAAGAAAACATCCCAGAACTGAGAAAATCAGGCTAAATTAGGAGAAATATCCAAATTAGTTCAATAATTGGCTCTAAAATCTACACTAATGTTAGTTTAAAATCAAAACAAAATGCCGTATCAGGGTGCCAAAACCGATTCTGTCTGATGAGTTTCAGTCCAGTTCTCCCTGTGACTTTCCACACTCTCAGAAGATAAATGACTTCATGTGTTTGTTTTCGGATCCTTCTCACCTGGAGAGACTGTCTCCATCCTGGAGTTTCTCAGAACATCCTGTCACCGCCTCTAAGCCTTTAACATAACAGAGATCTCAAACATCTTAAGGTTCAGTCCTGGACTCTCAAAATAATTTAATGTCTAAATGAACAATATTCCCACAACCAGAAGGCTAAACTGACGTTTGATCAGAGTTTATTTGATAAAACGTGAAGTGAAGTTTTTATTTTTTATATTAGTTGGTGCAATTTAGGTATTTCTGATTTAAGTACTGGGTCATTCATATATTTATGTTTTTATTTTTAATTCTGTCAGTTTTGGTCATCCAAATCCGTTCTTGTGGAGCTAACATTGATTAAAATGCTGGAAATACACTATTTGGAGATAAATAAATCTATGAAATATATGGCTTTCCTTTTTAATTTCAGTTGCTGAAATAAATGAATGTTTTGATGATATTGTGACTTAATTTAAAGCAAGTCTGTCGAGGCATTGGGGTCAGAAAATTTTAAGAACTGCTCCAAACTGCAATGTGTGACCCGGTACAACAGAGGGCGCTGTTGACTTCCACCGGAAGCCCA
This sequence comes from Xiphophorus maculatus, assembly GCF_002775205.1. NCBI lineage: Eukaryota > Metazoa > Chordata > Actinopteri > Cyprinodontiformes > Poeciliidae > Xiphophorus > Xiphophorus maculatus. Next base: position 2,746,306 of record NC_036444.1, on the reverse strand, counting down.
AGTATGTTGCCGGAAGTAAATCCCACTTTGCTAGAGTAAGCGCACCTTTTCAGCATGTGGAGTCTGTTTGGGCTTTCAGTTCCAACAAAATTCAGGTAGATATTTCTAAAATTACGACAAGTTACCGAAAAGATGGGAAAGAAAGGAAAGAAAGAGAAGAAGGGGAAAGGAGCGGATAAGACGGCCGCTAAAATGGAGAAAAAGGTTTCAAAGAGGTCCAAAAGAGAAGAGGTATCACTTGAGTTTTATCGTTATAATTCTGTTTTTATTCGAATCCGTAACACAAAGTGATTTTTCTTTTCTTTTATTGTGTGTCCAGGAAGATTTGGAGGCTCTGATCGCTGAGTTTCAGAATCTGGACGCTAAGAAGACCCAGGTCGTAGAAACCACCTGTCCCCCTCCAGCACCGAGGTGACACCTTTAAATTCACTCTAAACTTTACCTGGGCCTCACAACAGAACTGAAATAACACTAGACACAAGCAAACTGGATTCAGTGTTAAAGAATAAACCTGCAGGATATCATTACCGACTAATACCGTTATCTGTTTTTCCCTTCTTTTTTCAAATCTAAACTTTCGATTCCGACTTTGACTTATTTAGATGATCTTTCTATGAATTAAAACACGCAAACCCATCTGTGTAAACTATGTTTTGGTTTAAAAATTAAACGTACTAACATTGACCAGAACAGAAAGCCAGCTCAGCTCGTCATTGCAGTTTTGGGATTTCATCCTTTATTACACTGAAGCAATTCACGTTCTACATCTAAACAGCTTAAAATTGAACCAGTGTTCTTTATTAATTTATTTAATAAAATAAAGCCAAAAATATAGTTTGAACTTGAGTTAGCATGTTGATCACATCATTGGCTTTGGCTACCTGTTTACATTTGATTTAGTTTTTTTATTTATATAGGATGTGTTAATATGCTTAGATTCTAAATCATTAAGCTTCTCTGATTCATGTTTTCCTTTTTGTTTTACCTTCAAACCAACAATAGCAAAACAATATATTTCTTATGCCACTCTGACTACTTCCAACAACAATAACTATAGATATATTAATTTTGGGTCCAGAGAGAGTTACTGATCATTATTATTGATTCAGACTAATTCATACATGTGATTATTTTTTATATATTCTCAGTTTGGTTTAAGAAACTAATAAATTCCTGACAATTTTGAAGAGATTCAGGTTGTAAGTAAAATTACCAAGAGAATAAAGAAAAACATAAAACAGTACAAACCAGAAACACATGACGCATAGATGTTAAATATAAGTAATTAATCAGCTTTGATCATTTGAGTGATTAGAAATCTCTTTTTTTTGTGAAACCACCATTATATATTAGGATTAAATTAAACGTTTTACGAGTTTTAATTTTAAAAAATTAAAAATAACTTAAAAAATAGCTACTTTCCTGCACCATCATCTGAATGCATTAATTCAGAAAAAACCTTAAGATAAAATTAAGTTATGCCTTAACTCTCAAAAATGTAGCTTTTACTTATTTTATATAATCGGCGCTGCTTCTGACACTTTGCTCTGGCCGTTTTTTTGTTTTTAGGCTGAATGCGTCTCTGTCAGCTCATCCTGAGAAAGACGAGCTCATCCTGTTTGGAGGAGAATTCTTCAATGGAAAAAAGGTGGAAAAATTTTCCAGAAAAATCTTCTCTGCAGTTTTAAGTTTGAAAATCCTAAAAAAAAAAATCTTTTGTTTGTTTGTGTCTTTTCTTTTAATGGCAGACGTATCTCTACAACGATTTGTTTTTCTACAATATCAAGAAGAACAGCTGGGTTAAATCGGACATACCCAACCCTCCTCCTCCACGCTGCTCCCACCAGGTACCTTACTCTCTTTTACCATTTTTTAAAATTTTTTTATTTTAAACCAAACCACTTTTACACCTCACCTATCTGATGCATGGACAGCAGATAGTTGTTGGGTTTTGTATCCAACATACAAAACCAAAGATAGAATGAAGATAGAACGTTCCCCATTCTATCTTTGGTTTTGTACGTTGGAAGACATTAACAATAAAGCAAGACTGAAAATACTTTTTCCTTTTCCACACCGTAACATTACTAGAATAAAGTCATAATATTACAGGAATAAAGTCATATTTTGATAATAAAGATGTACGAGACTTAATCCAAAATAATATGAGAATAAAGTCAAAGTATTACGAGAATAAAGTCGAAATAATTCAAAAATGAAGTCATAATATCACGGGAATAGAGTCATATTACAAGAATAAAGTCAAAATATTACAAGAATAAAGCTATAGTATTACGAGAAGAAAATCATAATGTTATAATAAAGTTATAATATCAAGACTCTATACTCATTATTTTATTACTTTATTCTTGTAATTTTTTTTACTTTATTCTGTTACTTTTATGTTTTTATTTTCTTAGCATGGTCTTAATACTCTGTCATGTGGATAATCCTGTTAAGTGGAATATTACTTTATGAAACATGGAGGAACATTTCTCCTGTCAGCCACAAGAGGGCAGAGCGCTGCAGCTCAGATCGCACAGATCTCACCTGTTAGCGCTGTCATCCCAGCAGACGCCTGATGCAACAAAACAAACCTTCCTGTGCTCTGATGCTCCCTGCAGGCAGTGGTGGTCCCGCAGGGTGGAGGCCAGCTCTGGGTATTCGGAGGGGAGTTCGCTTCTCCAAATGGGGAGCAGTTCTACCACTACAAGGACCTCTGGGTGCTGCACCTGGCTACACACACATGGGAAAACATCAAGTATGTGCAGAAACACAGAGGAGCCATAAAAATAGCACCAATAATAAACAGGAATAACGAGTCGTGTTTATTTAGGGAACTGGATGAGGTTTAAAGGCTTTAATGAATTCATGTGAAATAAATGCAGTTGAGTAATTAGTTCCTGCTTTGCATTTCTGAAGCATTTGTTGTTTTCCAGAGCTGCTGGTGGTCCGTCGGGCCGCAGCGGCCATCGAATGGTCCTCAGCAAGAGGCAGCTGCTGGTGTTTGGAGGTTTCCATGAGAGCACGAGGTAAACACTCCAAAAGATTTACCTCACAGCATTTAAACAAGGTCATAAAGTATTATGCAACACTTACATTTTATGCTCAGATTTTCTAGTTGAGTCGCTCTAGTTCTGATTCTGAGGAGTAAGAAAAACCACACAGCAAAATATGTCAACAAATTTTGATGGACAATAAATTGTCCCAGAATAATATCAATAATATATGGCCACACTTTTTAAAATGCTGGCCACCCAAGAGAATCATGTTCACTTGATACAAAGGCATGCAGAGTTTTCTTCTTCAATAAAACAATAAGTGTAAAACCTATTTATTGAATGAATAGAAACATTAGAGGGGCAGTATCATGTTGAATCAATTTTTTTTCCATCTTTACATCATGTTGTAAGGTTATTCCTTCATCAAAAACAAACCTGGAGTTTTGCCTTGAGTCTTGGATGCATGGTTGAGAAATTCATTAATCTCCATGGCAACCATTCAGCCGCAGCGCCGCTGTCGAGGAGCAGCTCCTCCCCCTCTCAGCTCCTTCAGACTAGCCAGCAGCAATTAGCAAACAGCTGGTGGAACTGCTGAGCTCATTATAGGAGCTGCTTCTCAGAGCAACGCTGGTAAAGATGTTGTTAAAGGGTTAATAGAGGAGCCATGTTGTGGTGACTTCCTGAAGGCCGAGTTTCAGAAAGAGCATGAGCTTCTTAAAGGGACAGAGGCCCAATTACAAGGCGTTAAAACTCAAAGTTACATTTCTTTTAAATCATATTTGATATATATAGCATTTTTATAACTGAAGGCAACATATTTACTTGATTGTGCTGTAAAATGGCACTATGTGCCTAGAGAACACATAATACTGCCCCTTTAATGCATGCATAAATATTTATGGACTTTTTTGTTTACTGATGGCATCAAAAAATTCAGTCAAAATCTTTTTTCTTTTTATTGTCAATTTTTTGATGAATAACTAATAAGTTATTCAGTTGCATTTTATTTTAATTTGGTTTAATTATTATTCAACCGACTGAACCGAGAATCCGGGTCCGATTACACTCCAAGCAGATGAACATTTCTAACTTCACTCCACAGTGACAATAAACACCGACTGTGGTCCCAATAACTTCACATAAACAGTGAAATTAAACAACTGCATTACACCTGCTTTCACCTGCTGTGGTCTGAAGAATCACAACTTCCTCCTGGTTCTGATCTGGAGGGGAAATCTGCGGTAGAGTTCAGATGGGGTGTGAAACATCCAGCCAGACCTGCACCGAGTCCAATCCAGCTTTAGTTATCTAGGCTGAAGTAAACCCAAAACACTATTTTAGTTAAGCTTTTACTGCTTTCGTTTTTATGGCACCGTTTGAGTAAACGGTGTAACTTTTCCCATTTTTAGCTTTCATTTAACAAGTTGCAGCTCCGTTCTCTTAGTTGTTGTAGCCGCAGGATGAGTCGGGCATAAACCTTCTGGCACAAGGGTGTCCAAACATTTTGGCACAGCGGACAGAGCTGAAAGGACTCTGGGGGGGCACAAACTTTTCAGTACTTTTGTTCTTAAATATCGTTGCAACAACTATTATATATTTTTATTTACCTAATCAACAGTAAACTATTTCTGTAGATAAGCGAGCTATAAATTATTACAGATTTAAAACATTAAAAAGTTTTGCAGATTTTCCAGATTAAATGAAAATCAACAAACTATATCCTAGATATTTCAGGTAGATTGTATTTTTCTAGGTTTGATCAGTATATGGCTCTTGCTTCATTTCAAAAAGTTTATTAAACAGCAGAGGTGGGTAGAGTATCTAAAAATTGTACTCAAGTAAAAGTAGTTCTACTTCAATATATTTTTCTAAAGGAAAAGTAAAAATGATCCATCCAAGAAATTCCTCAAGAGTGAAAAAGTATTTGGTAAAAAGTCTACTCAAGTACTGGGTAACTGATCAAATGATCAATCATTTCATATTTAAAAAGGACATCATCAGATGGACTAAAATATAAAGTTAAGTGGAAATTTGGAAAGGACCAAAATGGCAATAGTTCATATAAGTAACAGAAAAATAACAAAATCAGGCATAATCTTTTTAAAAAACATTCTTAAAAACCGTTATCAGCCTTCATGTTATCTGCTTTAAGTTTAGCTCTCTCTCGCTCCCTTGCAGCCTGAACGAACCGCAAACATGTATGTTAATTTTAAATAGCTCCTTACACCTTAAATGTCACTAAAGCAAGTTAATGAAATATGGTATTATGTGTCAAAGAGCGGATTTTTTAGTTTTTACGATGGATTAAGATGAAAAACATCTGATTTATTGATTTTGTTGCAAACTAAATGACATCTTAAGTTTCTTACTTTTACTTTGCGCCTGGAAATTTCACTTTCCAGCTCTGGATCAGCTGATTTCTCTCCTGCCTTTGCAGGGATTTCATCTACTACAATGACATCCACGCCTTCTCCTTGGACACCTTCTCCTGGTCCCGCCTCACTCCATCAGGCTCCGCCCCCTCTCCGCGCTCCGCCTGCCAGATGACCGCCACGCCGGACGGCGCGGGCGTCATCATCTATGGAGGATACTCCAAAGCGGTACGCGCTCGCTCTGAGACTTACGGATGTTCTGCTGCGTGAAACGTCTAACGTCATTTCTTCGTTTAGAGGGTGAAGAAAGACGTGGAGAAGGGGAGCATCCACTCCGACATGTTTCTCCTGAAGCGAGACGGCAAAGACGGACAAGGTACCAAACTGATCAGACTGATCAGCAGAAATCATGCCTCACCTGCAGAGGTGGGGAGGAACTAGTTACATTTAGGGAGAGATATTAAATAGTAAAACATAATATAGAAAAGTGTTTCTTCTGCTTAAAAGGGGTTATTTTGAAAACACTTTATTTGTGTAAATTTTTCATTTAGTTTTTAAGATACCAGAATTTGCACATAACTTTATATTTTTGTCTGTCTGATGACATTTAAGATTTAAAATCAGCTGCTTTTTACTTTTACTTTAGTAAAAATATGTGAAAGTTTTTCTACTCTTGTAATTTGGGGATTTTCACTCAGACTGACTGTTTGTGGTACAGAAAAGTGGTCCTGGTCCAGATTGAGCCCATCTGGGAGCAAGCCGCCCCCCCGCTCCGGGTTCTCTCTGGCTGTGGGTCCGGCGGGCCGGGCGGTTCTGTTCGGCGGCGTTTGTGATGAAGAGGAGGAGGAGTCACTGGAGGGAGACTTCTACAACGACCTGTACTTGTACGATACGGTGAAGAACCGCTGGTTCCCCGGCTTGCTCAGGGTAAACCCAACTCTGCTTCATCAGTTTGGACCAGAACAGAACGTTTTATAAAAGTTACCTCGTACTTTTCCTGGTTAGTGTCTGTTGTTCAGGACAGTTCTGGTTCCACAGGTCTGAACCTTTGCATTAAAGTTTCCTTCAGATGGATAATACTACAGTAAATTACTGTAAAAATATTGCCAGCATTAGCATTAGCATGTATGTTTTCCATATTTCCCTTTAGCCACTTGAATTTCAGGATAAGAGCCATTTTTTAAGATGGCTGCCGTTTTTGAGCCATTTTTTGCCTTTTTGAATGTTTCCTATTTTCATGACTCAGATTAACTTTTATGTCACATGATATGTTTTCGACGCTGGTCATTCCAACAACTCTAAAGTGATCATTTGTTGTAAAATCTGAGAGGGGGACTTTTCTGTTTGTAAATCTCCGGAGGACAAAGAGGAGGAGGAAGAGGAAGATGATGGTAACTAGTGACAGTAGCTGCGTTTCCATTAGCCACAAAGTTGGGCAAAGTGAAATTATAAAAATAAACTAATGGAAACAAGTCATCTTAATTGTATCTTCCCCTAATTGTTTTTTTTGTTTAGTGTTTAGAACTAACCTCTGACAATTTTTTGTGTTTAGCAGTTTAGCGTTAGCTTCTGCTAGTTGCCTTTTTGTATTTGCTATTAGCTCCTTTACTTTTTTAATGTGTTTAGAAGTTCAGCGTTAGCTTCTACTATTTTTTTAGGTTTGGCATTATTTTTACGTTTCACGTCAGCCTGTCACAATAAGCGATTAATCAATTAACTGCATGATGAATTAAAATCATCTTGATAATTTCCATTCTGGTGATTAATATTTTTTGAAGGGTAATTTTGTTTACAAAGACTTCATAATCGATTTTATTTTTGCTTCTGGTTGTTTTATTTTATTCTGGAAATTTAAAATAACTTCCAGTTTGAGTGTGAGGTTTTCTTTGAGAGGGTGAAATTGCATTATTAAACCAGTATCAATATATCACTTGAAAACTGTCTCAAAACAACAATATTATCATTTATCGCATTAACTTCTGGGAAAATTTCTAATCCAGAAAAATCTGTTATTGTGACAGAACTAGTTTCCCGCTTTAGTGTTGGCTTTTGTCTGTTTCTTCAGGGAACCAAGTCGGAGAAGAAGAAACGACGAAGGGGGAAGAAAGCGGAGGACGAAGGAGCAGAAAGGAAGGATGAGGAAGAGGAGGAAACGGCTCGAGGACCAACTGAGGTCATCAAGGAGGTTGTGACAGAGGACGGCACGGTGATGACCATCAAGGAAGTGATCCCCGGTCCTCAAGAGGAAAAGGAGGAGGAGGAGGAGGAAGAGGAAGAGGAAAAGGAGGAAGATGGTAACTAGTGGTAGTAGCTGTGTTTCCATTAACCATAAAGTTGTGCAAATTGAAATTCTAAAAATAAATTAATGGAAACAAGTCAATTTTGAAAAAGCGTAAATGTTTCTGTCAGCAGGAACATTCGGTTGTTGATCACACGACTCGTGTTTCCATTCCAGTTTTCGTGAAATACATCAAATCTGCGTCTGTCGATTCATCCCAGCGTAAAACCTCATTCATTTTTGACATTTCAAAAATAAATTTGCTTAATGGAAACAAACCAATTTTGAAAAAACTTAAATTTTTTGTGCCTTTAGATGAGGTGGCTTTTCAGCTAATTTGAAATAGATACTTTTGCAAAATGTAAAAAATTTTTTGCATCATACGAGTCACATGATCAGCAGCCAGCTGTTACTACTGGCAGAAACACCAAAGAAGACGACAGGAAGTGTTAAGGTAAGGTTATTTTATTTATATAGCACATTTTCAGCAACAAAGCAGCTCAAAGTGGTAGGAGGAAGAAGTTTTTTTTTCTTCTGACAATATGCAGAGCTCTCACAGCATCACAGTTCATAAAAAATTGTTTCATTCCAACATGCTGAATCCATGTTGCTCTTCTGTAAAATGGCTGACTGCAATTTTCCCAAAACGCTGCATATTTAGCCGCTCCCAACTAGCCTGTCGCTCCATTAATTCACCAAAGTTATTAAATCCATGACTGAATTATGATTACATTTCATTTAGCTGTTTACATTCATTGCTATTATTTTTAATGACTTAACACTTGAACAAACACATTCAGATGTGATTTTAATTTCATTTTAGCCGAACAACTTATATGTGCAACGTTTCCGAACAACGGAAACATTCCCATTGCGATAAAGTGTTGTTTTTTTTTCAACATTAGCAGAATATAGACAAAACTTTCATCATATTTGTATTGAAAACGCATCTAGTGACGGTGAGAAAGTTTGAAACAAAAAAAAAAATCACATTTTATACTCAGATTGAGCTTCGCTCCGCAGGTTCGGCCTCGGCGCCGACGGCGGAGCCGTGTCCGAGGTCCAGCGCCATGGCAACAGTGCGTCAGGGCAAGCTGTACCTGTACGGTGGTATGTTCGAGGTGGGAGACCGCCAGTTCACCCTGAGCGACTTCTACTGCCTGGACCTGCACAAGATGGACCAGTGGGAGGTTCTGGTGGAAATGGACCCGAGTGAGCGAACCAATCAGGCGGACGCCGCTTTGATCCCAGCTGAGGCTGCGAGGCTTCATGGTGATTTATGATTTTTGTCTCCACAGAGACGCAGGAGTGGCTGGAAGAGTCTGAGTCAGAGGATGAAGAGGAGGAGGAGGAGGAACCCAGAGGAGCAGAAGGAGAGGAAGAGGAGGAGGAGGAGGAAGACAGCGAGGATGATGAAGGCAAGGGATTACTCAGCGTCTTTGATGTGTTCTGCAACAAGTGCTTCCTTTGTTGCTTGGAAATTACATTTGATGACTCTGTTACTTTATTTTGTTGCTTTTTCCAGTTTTGCTCACTTTTTAAAAATATTTCTAATTTGTGGAAAATATAAATTGTAAAAGCTGCTGCATAATTACAGGGAATTTTTTGACTTCTCTCACATTACCAACACAAACTTCTCGTTTGTTTTCAACTTTCAATGCATTAATTTTGATTGATTGAATAGATTATTTTTAACTACAAAGGCAATTTACAGCCAACACAAAGATTTTGATATTTGGTTCAATAATTACATACAATAAACAAGAGATACATATTTGCAGCGTAGGGCTGAAACTATTAATCATGATCAATCGGTTTCTGAAATAGTACTCATTTAATTTTAGTAATCAAATGATCATTAACTGGAGTGTGCAAATTCAAAAGAGCACAGAAATCAGAACAGTAATTCAGCCAAAACTGTACAAAATATATAATTACATCTTGCATTTAAGATAAAAACACTTTTGTCTGTAAATATATTTTAACCAAAACTCTTCAAATCTCAGGGTTTTTTTCACAGAGTTCAAATTTATTAAAGTAAATGTTGTGTTACTACATTAAGTCAACAAAATGTTTATTTTCTTATTTAAAAAAGGAACTGAATGGCTTATTTACATTATTTATTGTATTTTTAATATTGCATAGAAAAGGCTTATGCAGTGAAATGAAAAACTCAGTTCAATGTCCCAGTGATTTTATTTGATTAATCGATTAATCATCAGAATAATCGATAGATTAATTGATTGCTAAAATAATTGTTGGTTGCAGTGATATTATAGAGTCGGAGAACATACCAAACTCTAGTCAAAGAAGAAAAATAATTTAGCAGCAAAAAGGGGTTTTAAGCTTAAAATATTGCTTCTTTTGTTGATATGTGGTTATTACAGACTAACTACACTAAATATTTTAATCGAGTCACTATTTTAAACATTTTATTGAAAAACAATCTGAAAAGTTTCACAGATCACTGCAGTTACATCTGATCTAACATTTAAAGCCCCAATAAAATAGTTTGTAGTTTTAATGTGACAGAACCAGAACCAGTTCAACGGACATGAACGGTATAATAAACTATTTAGCAGCCACAGGAAACTAGCATTAAGCTAATCTTTTCCTCTGCACCTTTAACAGATTTTACTGTGTTTTCAGAGGAGGAAGAGGAGGAAGAGGAGCACCCCGCGGTGCAGGAGGGAGAGACGCTGACAGACTACCAGAACCGGACCGAGCCGTACTGGGTTAAACTCGCACGTGCCAACATGGGGTCGGACGCCAAGGACAAAAAAGTGGCCAAAGTTGCCGTTGCCATGGCGAAAGTCTTCTATGAAGACCAATAGTGGGAATCCCAGAACAGTGAGTGAGTGAGTGTGTTTGTTTGTTTGTTTACCTTTGTATTCAATTAAACTTCATAACTTGTAATAAAATTTAAGTCTCTAAACAAAACATCTAAACATAAACTTCCAAAGGATGCAGTGAGTCTGAATAAATAATAACTGGTAATACATTTAATTTTGTTTGTGTGATATCTGTTTTATTAAAACTTCTCAAAGAGTTTTAATGATGACAATTTGGAGTTATCCCTTCATAAAGTTATGTTTACCTTATAACTTTAAGCTTTTAATTTTCATTAATATTTCAAAAAGTAGTTTAAAAACCTGTTTCTGATTGGTTGTTTTTGGTGGGAGCGCTTCAGACGGCAGTAGCAGCTCAGACAGGAAGTGGAGATTGATCTTTTCTCATTTATTCTGTCACAACAAGGTGACAGTTTTAACAAATATTTAAAAAACATGTTTTTGTTTTTTTTTTTAAATAAAAGTTACAGACTGAAGCTTTAATCCTGGAAATGTTCTTCAGGTTCAGGTGACAGAAGACCGACTTTGTAATTATCTTTGTGTCTCTGACGGTCCAGGTTTTATTTCATTTTGACTCCCAGATAAATAAACTTATTTCAGTCGTTTATTGGATTCAAATATCTGATTTGATTTAAAAAAATGAAGTTTTTGAATGATCAAAGTCTGGATGGATGTTTGGAGGAGGAAGACGGGATGAAGGGATGAGTGCAGCTTGTCAGTCTCGGTCCCTCTATGGACTATTTTATCCTCCAGCCTCTCCTCATCCCAAACGAGGGATGAGGAGAGGCATGAATAATAGAGGAGAAGATGGATGAGAACGAGGCTCCTCGTCTTTTCTCCTGCGAAAACTCAACCCAAGGACAAAAAAAGAGACGTTTGTGTTTTGCTGACGCGGCATTACGTAGCGTGGAAACGTCACTCATGAATGAACCAGCTGGGAAACGACAAATTAAGAACCTCAGAGTTGGTTTCTTCTGCTGCGTCCTGTTTGGAGGTGAAGCTGCTTGGAGGTGAAGCTGCTTTGAGGTGAAGCTGCGTGTTTTGGTTGGCTGCACTTCCTGTCTGGACTTATTGACCGCTCAGAGGAATGCTCTCATTGATCGCCTGGAGACGCCACACGCTGTTCAAACATGACCAGATGGTGAGCAAACATGCAGAGGATCACCTTTTGCTCAAAATAATATCAGAGTGTTTATAAAAACAGAGCAAAACCCTGAACGCACGTAGCCACGTCTTTATTAAACCAATATTTGCACCACTATGTTTGAAAAAATATCGTACATGCAAGAAATCGGTTTCAGGAAAGATTACATCAGCATGAATCTGCATAAATGTTCCCCAGACTGTTGTAAACATGCCAAACCTATAGGGGGCAGTGTAGCGCTAATCAGCCAATCAGATTGCTTCAAAACAACCACGACTTCCTGTTAAGGACTGACGTTATTTTCATATGCTAACAACATAAGTAACATACACCAAGAATGTCTAATTATTTTGACAATATAATAATATATAATACTGTGTCAAAATAATAGATTGACACAGTATTAGACTTATATGGTTAAGATCTGAATTCTGAGGAAAAAAAGTCAAAATGTTGAAAAAAAAAACTCATTTCAGAAATTTAGGTGAGAATTTTGAGAAAAAAGATTTGTGAAAAAAATCTGAATTTGGAGAAAATTCAGAATTGTGAGAAAAAAATTCAGAAAACAAAAAGCCAGAATTTTGAGAAATAGTCAGAATTTGGAGACGAAAGGCAAATATTTTCAGAAGAAAATCTGAATTCTGAGGTTTAAGTAAAGAAATCTGAGAATAAAAAATATTTTGAGAAAAGAAATCAGATTTCAGAAAAAAAACATCAAAATTTTGAGAAAAGAAATCATTTTTTTCAGTGGCTCTAATCTTCTTCAGTACTAATACAGGTCAGCTGCTCTTTAGTCCAGTCTTATCCCTCCTTTAAATTCATCTCAAACATCGTCTTCCATGTCCTCCTGTCTCCTTTTCTCCTCCGTCCTGCAGCTGTCCTGTTGTTGTCCCTGTTCTCCTGGTTCCACAGGAGCTAAGCCAATTCTAGGCCAGATTACAGTAATAAAATCACTGAGTTTGAGGATTACAGCTGAGCTCTCCGAACACTGAGAGAGACGGAGGGGAAGCAGAAAAAGGAGGAGAGAACGAGGGAGAGCGGGTTAATGAGTGGACGGAAAAGAGAGAGAGGGTTACTGAGATTTCCTGACTCCAACAAAAGGATTATGACTTAAGGAAGTTAGCAAGACGAATGTCTGCTCAAATCCTCGACATGATCCGCATCGAATAGCAGCAGCTAGTGGCCGCTGCAACAAAATGGCTCAAATTCTAGACAGCGGCAAGAAAAGATGTTTAACTGTTAACCTTTTCATCCAGAGCAGAGGATGGAAGTTTATTTCTTTAGGATTAATGTTCCCATGTAGCATAATATTCACAAAGGTGCTACCTGAGATTTGTGGAGTCTGAGACAGTAATCTGAATAATTCTAGTTTAACTGTTTTCCAGTTTTGTGCAAAACTTTTAAGCCCCTCCAACTAAACCAAGTATTTTTGGTTTAGTTTGTAGTGCAAATATCTTAGTACACTTGAAAGAAGAGTTTAGTTTGAACTTACAAGTAACTTTTTAGCAAGATATACGAGTATTTGCTTGACAGCGGTGTAAGAAATATGCACAAACTTTTGAAAGATTAAGCAAAGCCAGAAGATTTCTCTGCTTGTGAGGAAAAAATGAGAATGCTGGTTTTTAACTTGAGCAGTGGAACGTCATTACCCCACAATGACATAAAAGTCCTACTACTTAAACACTTAAACGCTCATGAGAAAATCACTGGAAGGAAAAAATACAGCTGAATAAACTGAGGGGGAAATACTCTTAAAATATAATCAGAAACCAGAATACCAGCAGATGAAGCTCACAAATGAATGTTTTCCTGCTGTGAAGTTTCTGCTACTATCTGAAGATTAAAAGGAAACATTTTCTGCAGCATTTCAGTCATCAGATAAAAGGACTTTTGTTCATTTAAGCTGCTTATGGTCGATTTTAACTTTAACGACGAGGAATCCCGGAGACATGATGCACAAACACTTAGTGCATTAATGCATCCCTGTGTTATGTAAGGAGAGGGACGCTGCATCATACTGTCATAGCTAAATATTTAGTTAGCAAGCTAAAAAACTAAATATTTAGCTTGCTAACTAAATGTTTAACTCCCTAAAGCTAAATATTTTACTTGCAATTGAAATACTGGCTTCAAACTATTAAGTCTGTAGACTAAAGATTTTGTTTAACTAAGTATTTAGTTGTAGCTAAAATTTTAGCTAAAGCTAAACATTTAGTTTGTAGGAAATCTTTTATTTGTAAAAATTAGCTATTTCACCAATTTTACTTTAATTAAGCATGTAATTTGTAAGCAAAATATTTAGTTTCCTAAGTAAACATTTAGCTTGTAAGATAATTGTTTTGCTAGCTCAGTATTTAAATTGGAGCCAATATGTTGGTTGCGAACAAAAAAATCAGCTTGTTTACTAAGTATTTAGTTTAGAGTTAAATATTTAATTTGTAAACTAAATATTTATCTCCAAAGTAAATATTTAGCTTGCTAATTAAAAAAATTTGTTTGAAAACTGTGACATTTATAAATGAATGAACAACATGGTGAAAATACTGAACTGGAAAAACAAACCGCCAGGATTTAGACCTTTACTAACTTCAGACTAACTAGAAATCACCGTCAGGCAAATAATACAGCGTGAATCAAACGATGAGTGAAACATCTGAAGGCTGTTTCCACACTGGTTTCCATGATGATCCACAGGTGATGCAGCACCTGCCTCTTTAAAAAAGCCGGATTGTGCTATTGAGCAGAGAAGGGGAGGTTTGGCGCTAGCTGCGTTGGAACAGTCCTCTCTAATGAGCAGATTTTCTGAGAGAGAGACATCCACAGAAAAAGCACGGAGAGAGAGAGAGAGCGATCCGGCCGTCAGAGGAGACTGGGAGCGGGGCAGCAGCAGGCTGTGCGTCAGCCGGTGCTCCATAGGGAAACATGGAGATGAGCAGGAGAGGACACGGAGCAGCGCGGATCACATAGATGGATGTTGTTTCATCAAAACAGGCAACAACCAGGCAACCTGAAGGCAACCCACGCAGAGGATAAACCACTTATGGACGCAGTGGATTAAACCTGCATTCAGACTGAGAGGCAGAGAGAGAGAGAGAAATTCATCAGTTTACTTCTTTATTTTTTATTGTCGGAGGGTGCGCACTTTGTTTCTCTCTGAGTGTGTTTGCGGGTGTGTGTGTGTGTGTGTGTGTGTGGCTGCAGAAGGTAGGAGACTGCATTGCTGTTCAGCCTTCAAAGCTGAGTATCTTTGTGTTTTCCCCCATTTTCACTCTCTCCCTCTCTCCCTCCCGCATGCATTGTGCGGTAACACTCAATATGCATGTGAGAAGGAAAAGACGATGAGTCTGAAGTGAGAGCCTTTTTTAATTTTATTTTTATTTTTCTGGATTTTTGGGAATAATCTAAGAGGAGAAAATATTTTACCTTTCCTCAAATACTTTTTTTTATTATTATTTTTGGTTTTTTTTGGAGGGCCTTGACCGGGTTTGAGCCTCCGCAGGGAAACTTCTCGGCATCATCAGGTAGGAGGCGGCAGAACAAGTGGGCCTGAGTGGGAGGAAGAGTTTGTGTCGTAGACTGTGTTGGCTCGATGGGTGAAACTCCAGCTGAGAGAGGATAATGGCAGCTCCGGGCCAACTCTCCTCCTCTCCCACCTGCATCGGCTGCAGAGGACCCGGAAGGTGCTAGCCGAAGCCGATCAGAGCCCCGCGGGATGATGGTGTGATCAGGGTCCGGCTGGAAGACCCCTCTTTCATCCTTCACCTCCTTTCATTGAAAACAGAGGTGGGGCCTCCTTTTCCAGCCTCCTAACCCCCAAACTCCCCAGTAGAGGTGTGCGATACGCCATATTTTGGTATCGATCCAATTAAATACAGCGCCAGTATCGCAGATATCGATACAGATACTGATATTTTTATTACGTTTGATATGTCATCAAAATTAATGTTTTTGTGATTTTTTTTCCCTTTATTTTGTTAAAACCTAGGAAATAATTTGGGCCCCTGTAAAGGTGTGCGATAATATATTGATATTGATCCAAGTACAGCAGCAGTATCTCTGATACCAATACCAATATTTTTATTATTTAAGTTTGATACTTCATCAAACTTTGTGTTTTTTTCCTTATTTATTAAAACCTAGAACAGAATTTGGACCCCAGTAAAGGAGCACAATAACATCAATCAATCAAAGTAAATGCAGCGGCACTACCGCCGATATCAATATAGATATTGATATCTTTATTATCGAAGTTTGATACATCATCAAACTTCATGTATTTTTTCTCCTTTGAATTGCTTTGATAAAACCTAGGACAGAATTTGGACCCCAGTAGAAGTGTGCGATATGGCATATTTTTATATCAGTCCAAGTAAATACAGCGGCAGTATCGCCAATACAGACACCGGCAATAACTATATTGGCAATATTTTTGTTATTTAAGTTTGATACATCACCAAACTTTGTGTTTTTGTGGGGTTTTTCCCCAGGTTTTAATTATTTTGTTGAAACCTAGGACAGAATCTGGGCAAAGTTTATTAAGGGGTCTAACAATAAATCAGCTCTGATTTCCTTAATTTTTAGAGACCGGTGATCAGACGGTACTTACGTTTGCAGATGATCTTATCCACCTTGACAATTTAATCAATCACTGTCCTTGTTTTGATCTGCAGTGAAAACGGTTTGACGGACAGACCCAGATCGGCCAAAATTCGGAATCTGCAGATCTGGCTTTTAAAAGATTGGCCAGAAAACTGCAACCTGTGCAAACCTCGTGTTTTTTTCTCTTTTAATTATTTTGTTTAAACCTACGACAGAATTTGGATGTTTATAGGTTCCGGTGCACCAATAAATCGACTAGCTGATAAATCGCCCCAATTTCCTTAATTTTTGGAGATTGATGATTGGCTGATCTTTTCTACCTTGACAAAAGTCTAAAAATCAGCCACTGTCCTCTTTTTTTCTCTTCTGTGAAAAAGGTTTGACTGGCAGCCTGGCCCACCCGGTCATGGCTTCATGTTTCCAGTTAACAGTAATCTCCCCACTGCTACCAACTTAATGACTTTTCTTATTTTATTTTCCAGCATTTCAAACAAAAAAAACACCAACTGATATGGCCAAAATCAGAATCAGTAGACCAGAGATCGGCCAGAAAACTGCAATCGTTGCACCACTTTTTTGTTATTTTTCCTTTGAATTATTCCGTTAAAATAAAATTTGGACACAATTTATAACACAAAATACCTTTAATAACATGATAAACAGAAACTATAGAAGAACAGGACAAATCTGGGTGCATTTTAGTCAAAAAAACAAAATCTTTGAGAAACTACAGCACCGAAAGTAAAATAACCTGAAACTAAAGAATCGATCTGATCGGTCCGATCTTATCTATCCGATCTATCTGTATTTTTTGGATCGATCCGCCCACCTCTGGCACCAACCTGCCCTTCTTTTTCCTCCCTCTCTTTTCTTTTTCTTTTCTTTTTCTTTTTGTCGAGGCTTCAGGGGAATTGCCAAGAGCTGTTTCATGCATGTCCACTGGCGGCAGGTTCAACTTTGACGATGGGGGGTCATACTGCGGAGGGTGGGAGGAGGGCAAGGCGCATGGCTACGGGATTTGCACGGGACCCAAGGGCCAGGGCGAGTACTGCGGCTCCTGGGCGCATGGCTTCGAGCTGCTCGGCGTCTACACCTGGCCAAGCGGGAACACCTACCAGGGCACCTGGGCTCAGGGGAAGAGGCACGGCCTGGGCGTGGAGAACAAAGGCCGCTGGGTGTACAAAGGCGAGTGGACGCACGGCTTTAAGGGACGCTACGGTGTGCGGGAGAGCACCGGGACGAGCGGGAAGTACGAGGGGACGTGGAACAACGGGCTGCAGGATGGCTACGGGACGGAGACGTACTCGGACGGAGGTAAGGCTCAAAGTTCGGTATAATACTTTACTCAATTAGAGTTACTGGAGTAACTTTATTGAAAATAAAACTTTTTATTAGAGGTGGGCAGAGTTCTCAAAAATTGTAATCAAGTATGAGACGACTTCAAAATATTTTTACTCAAAAGTCAAAAGTAGCCATCGGAGAAATTACTCCATTAAAAAAGTATTTGGTAAAAAGTCTACTCAGGTACTGAGTCACTGTTCAAATTATCACTTAATATTTAAAAATACGTCATCAAAACATAAAGTTAAGTGGAAATTTTGCTATTTTAAGAACCAAAATGAAAATGATTTATATAAGAAGCAAAAAATAAAATCAGGCAAAAGAAAATTTTCCCAAATCAGTTTCATTCAATAAAAAACTTTAACAAAAACTGCAGGGTTTTGTCTTTACCTGGGGAATTTTTGGTTAAAACATGTTTGTTCTGAAATTTAACGGGTTTTTTTTTTCTTATTTCTGATATCAATCTCAAAATTCAGAATTTTTTTCTAGCACATTTTGAATTTTTGAAACTCAGAATTTTCAAAGTTTTTCTACAAAATTTCTGAGATTAAGCTCAAAATTGTAAGAAAGTTTTTTGGCAGAAATTTACTCCTTTTATTTTTATCTACGATGGCGCTGACACGCCGTCATACTCTCCCACACTCCATGTTGTCTGTTGCTGATCCACACACCTGCCTGTTACCATGACGACGCACAAACAAAATCACGGTCTTCTCACACAGCAGTAACAGTAATCTAATACTCTTTGGTTTTTTTGCAATTGCAATCCCTTACTTTACTCATTACTTGAACAAAAGTAATCTGATTACAGTCATCGCTGGGAGAGAGAGAGAGGCGCACGGACAGATGCATTGTGGGTGTTTTGAAACTGTGAGGATGTGAGAAATGAGCTGTCCATGTGAAATTCAGTAAAACGTCCATCTGAATGACAGGCTGGGTGCAGATGCACGGTGGGAGGAATCTCTCCAGGGGTCATCTGGGGTCATCCGCGCTTCTTCTGCACCACAACACAGTCACTCTGACTCACACACTTTCACACACAGCCAACATGTTACATCAGCGCAGTTTGTGCGATTTAATATTAACATCGGCTTTAATTTTTTACGTCTGTCTTCTGAAGCCTGAACGTTCAGACGTGTTGCACTCCGAGGCCTTCAGTCGTCCCATTAGGGGACGAGAAAAAAAGGTTTGTGGTTTTCGCAGATCCAGGTTCCATTATAATAGATATTTGCCATATGATATATCGTTTCTTTTTTCTCTCTTTTTCTACCAAAAACTGGATGATAAAAGTCTTCAGTCTGGTGCTTTGGTCTCAACCAGCTCTTATTTTGAAGGAAAGTTTTGTTTAGAGAGACTTCATATTTCATTTTATTTGTTGTTTTTGTATGGTCTAGTAAAATTTGTTACAATGATATATATTTACAGTCATAATAATATCTGAAAAAGATGCAATTTTGCCAGAAAAAAAACATCTTAAAGTTGTTATAATTAGTTTCCAGGATGTGACATTAGCAGCTCGTTTCTCCAAAATAGTCTCAGCTGTTTGCACAATCCAGTCCAGCTGCCGACATAATTTGTATTCCTATTAACAATTAGGTGTTATTTGAAAAAAATTTATCCAAAGTATAACTTCACAATTAGCTCAACATTCCTCGTTTAAATTTTTAGTTATTGTTTGGGTAGGATTTCTTGTAAAATTACAACTGTATTCGCCTGATTTCACGCCTTCTTGTGACAAATGGTTTGTAGCAACATGGTGGAATTTATCATGTCAGTGCTTAACATTAGATTCCACTAAATACTATGTTTGTGTAGCACTTTAGCAGAATTTAATGTTTATTATTAGCAATTTAGGGTTAGAACAGCTAGTTTTGTACTTAGCGGTTTACATCATGTTTAATTTTAGTAGTACAGTAGACAGTTTCTCTAAAACTGCCTATTTTAATATTTCAAACACCAAATATATCTTAATATGCATTGATACACCAAGTGGAAGCTGTCTTAGCAGGACTGTTAAGCAAAAATTCACAGTCTTCCTTATTTAAGTTAATAAAAACACAAGTTTGAGGTTATTCTATTCTAAATCCTTAAAGTTGAAAGCTTCGTCCAGATTGCAGCAATATGTTTTAATTATGTAATTTCTTTTTGAATTTGTTTCCCTTTAGAAATCTGAAGTTAAATCACTCATTTGCGTGATTTAAATCAGCGTGACTTTCGCCATGAAATTGAAATGATTTTGATTTTCTTCACAGCTTGATTCAGTTCAGTCACTCTCGATGAGATTATCGGATGTAATTTAAAACAGAAGCATGCGAAGCCTGTGCATGCAGAAAGTTTGTAAGCGTGATAACGAGCTTTCAGCCGCAGACATGCAGCCAAAGCCTCATTACATAACTCTACAACTAGAAGGCCGCCTAACAGCACGAGCGCTCGGCCTTTAGTCCTGATAACATCCACACAGCGGTCTGGTTCCAGGGTTGATTTAGGACAAAAACGGGAGAAATGGACCAACAGCTGCAGGGAATGATAGATAAAAGGAGCAGCTGGATAATGAACTGATAATGGAAGGATGTATGGATGGGAGAATGATTAGCCTGATGATTATGCAAGATACTCACTAATCAGGAGACGAGTGAGATCATTATGGAGAGAACGGCACCGACAAATATGGTCCTGATAAAACGAGACGCGTTGGAGAGTCACTTCAACTCGCTGAGTATCTGAACCCACATCCAGTAAATGCAGCAGAGTTTGGCCTAGTTATCAGTGTTTATCTAGCTCCAGTGGTACACAGTGTCCTTATTATAACAGAACTCCTTTATATAGATCTACGAGATAAGATTTCTGTTTGGGGAACTGAAGGGTTTATGTAGAGCAAGAGAAAGAGAATATAGATCCGTTTTGTTTTTATTCATGTGTGAGTTAATCTTGAATTAATTGCTGTGGATGGAGTTATCTGCATTTCCATCTTTATTTTGACTTTTTCTCCATGAAAGTTATGCTTTTTTAAATGTCTGCAGAAACATGTTGGGCTTTGACCTCCACTGAGCCTCAACGCACCTTATTACCAGTTCTTAGACAAAACTTTTATGAAGACGATGTTTCCTTGCTCGAAAGCATCTTACTTTACCTGCTGCCTTCAATTCAATATGGTTGAAGCAAGACTTTGATTAACATGGTCAGCAATTACTCCGATTTGTTCCGGTTCTGTAACATATTCTAGTCCAATATAGAAGTGAAATGAAAAGTAAGTTCACCTATAAAACTTCTACCCAGCGTAGCAGCTGGGTGAAAAAGTTTTCACTCTGCTGCAGATTTGTTCAGTTTTGTTTTTGTTTGTTTGTTTTAATATGAGACATAAATATATAAAAAATGCTGTTTGAAAATTAGGATTTATTTTATTAATGAAGAAAGGATTTCTACATTAACTTTAAAATCAGCTAATGCCCTAATAATCTAAGCTAATTTTTAGCGCTTTAGCATTTGAGTTAATTTTGTGAACTTTCTGCGTACATTTTAAAACGCTAATTTACTTGGCTGTTTTGTAAACTTTCAGTCTAACAAAGTTTAGTATTTGCGTTAAAATTTGGTTGTTTAATTTTAGAATCATTCAAGTAGCTAGCCGTTGATATTCATGCTCTTAATTTGAAGTCTCTTCAAATACTCTTTTCCCCTCAAGCTCCAATTTCATTTCCACATTACTTTTTCTATAACTTTCACATCTTGTCCTCTACTTCCCATGTTTTATTTTGTTCATGTATGTTTCTTGTTTGTATAATCTGAATTTAAGTTTTAGCATTAGCTTCTGCCAAACATTATGTTGGTGTTAGCAACAACTGACATTTTAGACACTGCTTAAAATATAAAACCATAAGAACTCAGGATGACTGTTAAAAATAATATTAAATAACTTCAGCTTGGCAAAATAAACTTGAAGATGAGAAATATGTGGAAAAACTGCTCACCAAAACCTACATGATTTTTGATGTCAATAAGGCGGATGCATTTTAAAGTTACACGCTTTCAGAGTCCAGTCATATTCAGACTCATAAATCAAAGTATTCAGTTTCTCTCCTGGATCCAGACTTTGTAAACCTGACCAAACATTTCCAGGAAACTCCCACAGCATCTTCCCCCCGATCTCATGATCTTCCCGCCTTTCTCTTTCCTTCCTCGCTCCGTTGCATTTCCACGCAGCAGCTCTGTGCTGCAGCGTTCCCATAGCAACGCTCGCCGACGTGCAGCAGGTCACCGTGTCACGAGGGACCGAGCGTCCCCCGCCTCCATTGGCTACCCGGCCTGCCAGCTTTGGCTGTGATTGGCCGGATCTCTTCCGGGTGTTTACCGAGACGAAGAGCTAAGCTGACTGATTACCAACCGCAGACACAGAGGCACGAAGAGGCAGCGGAGTAGATAAACGAAAAGGCAGCACGGATTCAGTAATCACGTTAGCGGGAAATGGAGTCACAAAGAGAGATTACAGCTGTCATTGTGTACAACAGCGGTTGCTGCGGCAGATTACAGCGGATGTTGAGTAGCTAATGTCACGCAACACAAACTCGCTTCAAAACATCGCAGGACCAAATGTTGCCATCAAAACGTGCAACAGCATTTAGTTTGCTGCAGATACCAACAAAGTCTGGCGCGTTTCAGTGTAGAAGCATCTAAAAACTCCTGTTTTAGTAGTTCTAGTATATTATGCTATTATAAAAACTTTACACAGAAAATTTCAGTTTTCAAATAAGAATTTATGCGACTAAACAGGACATTTACTGTAAAAAATATACAGAAAATGACATTTCTTTTTAATAATAGACATTTTTGTCAATATACAGAGATGCTACTGTTTTTAAATAACAGTTTGTGAATATACAGGAGATTTACTGTAAAAATATGTTTTCTAAAAAATGGAAGTGTTTTTGGATACACAGATTATTTACTGTAAAAATGGAGAACATTTCTGGTTTTTAAATAATACAAGTGTTTGTCAATATACAGGAACGTTATCATAAAAAAAGAATTTCTGTTTTTAAGAAATAGAAAAGTTTGTGGATATACATGAGATTTACAGTAAAATACAGAAAGTTTTTAAATAAGATAATCGTTTTTGAATATTCTGGAGATTTACTAAACAAAAAATTTCAGTTCTAGATTAGTAGAAATGTGAGTAAATGTCATAGTTTATTCATCATATGCGTTTCCATCTCCCTTTCAGTGCATTAACTCTTTTTCAGGAAAGCCAAAAACTGCATTAGCATAAAAACTTTAAGTTATTTAGAATTTTACTGTTTCCATTAACTTCTTCTGATGCAACACTTCAAAATACATAAAATGCATAAAAAAAACTTTGATGGAAACACAGCTTGTGAATTTTACACCAGATATAACGCTCGCCTCCAAAAAGTTTTCAATTTTGTCTCATCAATCCACAGAATATTTGCCTAGAAGTCTTGTGGATAATTTAGATTAAATTTACATAGTTAGGGACAGGATTAAACTGAATATGTGTCAGGTTGTTTGGGTTAAAAGTTGGGAGGTTGAGATGGTTCAGTCGTTTTAGTTAACAGGAAGTTTTAGCCAGGATGGACAGTATTGGTATATCCTAGGAAACCAATTTTACTGTATATTTTAACATTTCTACCTTTTTCCCGTCCCCTGAACATCTGTCTTTAACGCCTGTTGCATTTAATTTGCTGCACATCAGCACTTCCTCAGAACTGCTTGCTGTTGCATCACTTAGACTGAAGCTTCTCAGATAGTTAAAATCTTGATGTTCCAGCAAAAAGCAAAGAGATAGTTGGAAAACTGAAGAAGAGTAAAATTTAGAGGAAATGCGGAGATCTGTGTGTGTAACTGCTTTGGGTGTTTAGTTCTGACCTCAGTCCGTTTCTTAAAATATTCCCCCTGACGATGCCGTCACAGCTCCTTCTCGGTCTGAATGATGACTAATTCCTTTATTCTTCACCAGTTTATCCTCTTAACCACTTTACCTGGTACAGATCAGATCGTCAACTCCAGGAAATTGGCACATTTCCGGTAGTTAACCTTTGTGCTTTCCATACAGTTTCCACATTAATGATAAACACCAGGAGTTCGTCTACCGGGACTGCTTTTAACTTTATTCTCCTCTACAACCATTATTATATTATTTACAACTATATTATCCCAAAACAGGTTATAGTTACATAAATATCAAGTACAAAATGATTATTAAAGTAAATGAATTTAATTTATAAAATGTAAAATAAAAAAGAACTAGTCATATCGGTGTTCTTAAATAATTATTAAAATGACGTAATACTGGTAAATAAATGCAGAACAAAATCCAATGTAGGGCTGAAATAATTCATCGAATTAATCCCAATGAATCAATTATTGAAAGAATTGTTAACTATTGTAGTAGTCAATTAACTGTAAACTGAAGGCTTTAAAAAGACAATTTGCTGAAAGTTCAACACAATCAGAACAGTAGTTGAGTAAAAACTACAAAAAATCAAAACAATTTTCATAAAAATAAACTTATTTATATACATTAATTTATGTATTTATTATTGCTACAATTGTTATACAGCAGTAATATACATATTTTTGGGACATTTTCATTCATAATTTATTAGTAATTAAATTGTTATATTTCTACTTTTATTTTTAAAAAGTTTAAAAAGCTTTGGCTCCAGCAGCAGCTTTATAAGCGGATTGCACTTTTTCTGTCATGTGTTTTTGGTGATGCAACATATTTTACTCTTATCAGCATCAAGCTGCTCCAGCAAAATGCAGTTTGCACCAAATGAAACGCAGCAATTGGCCAAAAAAATTAATAATGCAGAAGCTGCCAACAGGGATGCTGACTTTGAGAAATACTGTCTGAATAAAAGATTTTATTTCCTCAGAAATAAAGTGTTAGTGTTTCTGTTAGCAGATTTCATCGCCCTCGTTTATGGAGGGAATCTTAATCTGAATCTTAATCTTCTTACTTTAAGCAACATATACGGGACTGACTGTTTTTGTGGGTCTTTTTCATGAAATTTCAGAGTAGATTTTTAATCCCTAAACAGAAATCTGTGAGACTCAGACAGAAAAAAAAGGCCAATGGAAAAGCTCTTAAACGGATAAAAGTCTCAAACCGAGGTTTAGCTTCACACTGACCTTCCCTCTTTTCAGTGGTCAGCCACAGTTTGTCACAACAACACATTTATCTACGCACCCAGCAAGCGTTGTTCAATCACACAGTAATGTTTTCTGGTTCGAAGATGATCCATAAATGAATAAGAATGAAAAAAACTGAAGAATTTGAATCCTTACTATCTGATGTTTTATCAATTTTTTGCGAAAAGCGCTGAAGTTCGACAACCTGAAAGTTATTTGGACTCTGTTGTGACGTCCTTGTTTTCCAGTTGTAATCCGCGCCTCGTCTACTACCGCTGCTGCTCCTCTGCAGGGCTCAGCTTATGTAACGGCGGTTTGGTGTTTGTAGTGAGGATTAGCAGAGCAGTCTGAAACATTAAACAAATCCAGATCTTTATCCTGGGAGTGTGTCCTCTGCCTCTGCTGACGCACGGCGAGCTGGACAGTAAAAATAAGAAAATGTTTCATCTTTTCTGTTCTTTTCCAAGCTGAAGTTGCTATTCAAACCCCTTGAACTGTTTTAACTTTTTTATATTTAAACTGACTGTCCTGTGAAAGCTAAGCCCCGCCCCCAAATGTTTCGAAAAATTCCACCAAAGTGGGCGGAGCCAAGAGACACTGTGGGGTGTGGCCAAACACTGTTGCTTACTATCAACTTTGTTGCTACATTTTATTAACTTTTCACCCCCCTTGGAGCAGAGGTGTCAAACTCATTTTCATTTTGGGCCAGAATATTCTGATAAGGCCGATTAACAAACTATTAATATCTTAAAGGTGAAGAAGTCAGTAAGTCAGTCTAATTGCATGATAAATTAAAACAAGCTCATTAATTTTCTTTTGCATAATTTATTGTTTTTCTCTTTTTATCAAAAACTGGATGATGAAAGTCTTCAGTCTGGCGCTTTGGTCTCAACAAACCCTTTTCTTGAAGGACAGTTTTGTTTCCAGAGACTCAATTCTTTTTATTTGTTGTTTCTGTCGTTTTGTTTATTTATTTTGGATATTTAAAATGTTTGTTCTACTTCTTTAGATTCATCTCTCATTAAAATGGCTTCTTCAGTTTTGAACTTTAAACTTTTCTTGGTCCCCATGAGGTTGTTTAAATCACAGGTTTCCAAAATTCTCCATGCCACTTCTGCAAATCTACAGATAATGCTGCAGCATATGTACAGAAACATCAACTTTTAGAATGTTTTTATTCACTATTCAATAATTATTGCATTCATTTTGCATGAATGCTAAGTCATATTGTTTGATTTTAGACGCCAGTAGTTCTGTGGCATAAAATTTGATCAGATAAAATACTATGACTTTATTACCAGACAATGCAAATTTTCAACATTTGATTATAAGAAAATATGTAATATTTTATATTATTCACATCAAATTTTATTTTATTCTCACAGCTCTTATGGTTTATGTAGTCAGGTTCTTTTGGTTTGAATGAATTTCCCTGGCAGCCAATCAGAAAATGAGCATCAGAAATAATATCTAAGTCAATTATTTGAACTTATATTTAATTTAAAAATATGATTGAATAATATAAAACAAAAACTAAGTTGAAAAAAGGTGTAGAAGTTTATGCGATCCATTTATTTTTTTGTCTTTTTTTCTTCGTCGTTTCTCCAACTTTCTGAGGGCCCCACAGCGCCCCCTGGTGGCCTCTGCTTTGACAACGCTGTGCTAAGTTTGACAAGAGGCTGAACTCCAAAGTTGCGTCACCAGAAGGCGTTTTGATGAATGAAATCTTAATTTAAGTGTAGAGTAAAGCCATATTTGAAGATTTGACAGGTTTTCCATCCTCAGAGTGAAACACAAACCCTCAGACAGTTTTTAACTCAGACAGAAAGCGTGTTTGTTGTTTGGCACGTGATCCAACCATTTCAGTGTTTCTGCATTCTTGATCTCATTGCTGTCAGTGTTTTTGTGTGACTACCAGGCTGACGCAGCCGCCTGGTTTGAGGCCTGTATGACTTAGCAGCGCCTTCCGCTGGCGCCTCCAGGCAGAAATCAGGAAAATTGTTTTGACGTGCGAGCTGCGAAGCGGATTCTCCTCACAACTGTACAGGCCAGAGGTTGAAGCCTTGTCACATCGGAAAGGTCTGTTTTACGTCAGCGCAGCAGTGACGCGTTCACGGCTGTAAAGAGAAGATAACCAGATGTACGGCTGCCTCGTTTCTGTCCTATCAGAGGTTTCATTTTGGAGATTCATATTTTCCCCGCAGAACTGTAAGAAAGGCTGGCCGATAAATCGATTTTATTGATTAATTACATTTTGGCTTTTGAAGATCTGGATTTTTTTCATCAATGCGCTCCATGAGATTTCATAATTCAGAGGGCGGCCATCTTGTTTGACAAGCGGGTTTTATAGCTTCTATTTATTTGGACTTTGAATTTCAATCAAACCTACTGTAAAATATAAAAACAATGTTGTATTAGGACCCCTGGAGAAACAAAACAGTTAGTACATTTATGCCAAAAAAAAAAAAATCTGAAATATTTAAGTTAATTTTCTAGAAAAAACAAGAAACTTTCATAGCTTGTAAGGTTGAAAATTGGCAAGAAAAAAAACTCCAAAATTCTCTAGAAAAAAATTAGAAATTTCTGAGTTTGAAAAGTCCAAAATTTGCTAGAAAATTTTAAAAGATTTTAAGATTAATCTCAGAAATTTTCTAGAAATAAATTGAAAATTTCTGAGTTTGAAAAGTTGGACACTTCTATCAAAAAAAATCTCATAAATTTTCTAGAAAAAACTTGGACATTTCTCAGTTTCAAAGGTTTTCCTCAGACATTTGTCAAAATTTCATTTTTTTTCTGCACATTTTTGACATTTTTCCTCGTTAAAAATACTTTTTCCTAGAAATTTAATGGTGTTCTTATGGTAAAATTGCGTCGTTATTTTTGCTAATGTCATGATTATTTTGTTGTAATTAAACTGGCCCTGATAGTCCATCATACAACTCACAGAGGGGTTGATTGAAAAAAAAACACTTTTTGAAAATATTTTCAGTTATTTGTAATTTCTTTTTTAGAAAAGAAACAGAGAAACAGAAACTGATTAAAATCGGAGCTCAGATCATGTATGAAACGAGTCTTGGATTTTATTTTTAAGCCACATCGCTCTAACTGTAAGCAGACCTGAATGCGATGGGAAACGGCTCCTTGCTGGTTTTTCAGCACCATGGAGAGCGACCAGAAAATATTTCATTTACTCCGACGTTTCAGAGTCAGGCTTGTAAACGCTTTCAAGAAGCAACATCGGCCCACACGCTGCCTCACATGTATTCCCTGGTTTGCACTCGCCGCTGGCAGCTGATCGGCTGTAAGTCCTGCAGTCAGCAGCACCGCGGCGCCCAGGACAGCCTGACTGTAGGAGGGCAGAAAAGCCCTTTGGATAAACAATTCACAAGTTCAGTCATATTTCCAATCATCACATCTGCATATTGTTATTTAAATAATCAATCAATCAAGTTTATTTGTGTAGCACATTTCAGCAACAAGGCATCATAAAAGCACAAAAATACAAAGTCATAAAAGACGCAGTCAACCAGTTAACATTATATTTTGTCAAGCAGTGCCACCATTATAGATCTAATATGTTGATTAATGTTTCATTTATGATGTTTCAAATACAACTCTAAACTGGTGGGTTGTCAGCCTTTATTTAATGAAACTCAGTGTTTCAGCTGTTTTGCAGTTTTCTGGAAGTTTGTTCCAGATTTGTGATCCATAGAAGCTGAAAGCTGCTTCTCCACGTTTGGTTCTGGTTCTGGATGTAGAGCAGAACCAGAACCAGAAGACCCGAGAGGTCTGGAAGGTTGCTATGACAACTGCAGATCTTTAATGTACTGTGGTGCTAAACCGTTCTGTGACTTATAAACTAACAACAGTATTTTAAAGTTTATTCTCTGAGCTGCAGGGAGCCAGTGGAGGGACTTTAGAACTGGGTGATGTGCTCTATCCTCCGGGTTTTAGTCAGAACGCCAGCAGCAGCGTTCTGGATCAGCTGCAGCTGGAGGGTCGATTTGTAGGCAGAAAACGCTGTTGGAGTAATCAATGCGAATAAAGATGAGTGAGTTTTTCTAGAAAATGTTTGACTCTTGAAACTTGAAAATGTCTAACTTGAGATTAATCACAACATTTCTCAGGTATTTAGAGCAAATTTATGAGTTTTCGAACTCAAAAATGTCCAATTTGTTCTAAAACATTTCTGATATGATCAAAATTTCTAAAAATTTTCAAATTTTGAAACTGAAATTTTCATGTTTTTCCTAGAAAATTTCTGAAATTAATTTCAAACTTTCATATTTTTTGGTGCAAATTTTCAACTACTGAAACTCAGAACTTACCAAAAATAATTCTACACACTTTATGAGACTAACCTTGAAACTTTTTGGCAGAAATTTTTTCCTCCTTTTTTCCCCTTTGTAAAACACCATCATAATAAAAACCCTGATGGTCAAATATTTATGCAGCTGCAGCATCAGGTGTGATCTTTTTCTTCATTTTAGTGTTTTTATTTGAACAAAACGTGTCGACAGTCTCTTAATATCCAGGACTCTGCTTAGCTCCCCGTCTGGTTTCCTTCTGCACAGTCAGCGCTCTCCTCCTCTTCCTGATTCTTCTTCTTCTTCTCTTCCTGCTGGCTCTGCTCCAGCTGTAAAGCATCCATTTGATAAAATCTCATTAAGCTGTTGCTCACGTACAAGTGTGCGTTCTTTGATCCGTCTCTCATATGGCCGTACAGCTGTGTGCTGACATGATTACAAAGGGCTGGCCAGATGTGTTGCCCATCTGTCTCTGACACAGGCCCTGTCCTAGTGTGTGTGTGTGTTAGTGTGTGTGTGCAGGTATGGGGCCAGATCTTCCCGATGACAGGGGCAGGTTTGGAGTTAGCACCGCTTGGCGCGCGGATCGGTGTGTGTGAGTTTGGTTCCGTTCACCACTTCCTGCTTTCCCTGACCCTCGGGCCCAGCAGGGAGCCGTTTGTTTGCAATGCAGACGCAGGACGTGGAAGCAGTCCTTATATGGGCATGTAGTCGTGCGTTTGCTCCAGAATGAATCAGAGTGCTGTTACATCAGAGGGGTCGGGCAGGCGGGCGGGATGGATCGCTTGCTCTCCGATTGGAACACACACTTCCGCTGGAGAATGTGTGAGAGAGGAAAGCTGGAAACACACAGACACACACACACACACACACACACACACACACACACACACACACACACACACACACACGCACACACACCCACACACACGTACACACACATTCTGATGGCCTACTTTCCAGCAACTCTGAGATGCAGGGATTGTTCTGCAGCAGGAATGATATGAATGAAGGGAGTGTGATGACAGGAACTTCTAAACTTTACAAAGAAATCTGAAAAAATTCAGCTTACACATAATAATCAAAAAATATTCAGATTAATTTAATGATCATAAAATAAACGAGATGCTTTGTTTCTCCTGACAAACTCACAATATTCTTTTCTTTGTTACAAACTTTGGTTTTGCTTGTTTTTTTTAATTAAAGCCAGTATATTTAATGTGTTTTATTGCACCAATAACTTTATTTTTGTTTTAAGTGATTTTATGCCTTTATTTTCTTTTTTGTTTTTGTGCTGTCTTTGTGTGCAAATTAGTGACAATTTGTTTAGTTCTGCAATATTTTGCCTAGAACTGCCTCAGTGCTGCCCTCTTTAGGTTGAATGCTGGCTACTGCAGTTGCATTTTCTTACTGGTTACAACGGAACATCTTGGTTGGTTACATTGGTGGCTAGTCGCTTTTTTCAAACTTCAAACTACTAGAAAAGGAAAAAAAAAAGTGATTAAATTTCAGCCAAAACATTTTGAGATAAATCGCAGAAATTTTGTATAAACATTTTTTTTAAATGTGCTCGAAAATATTCTGAAATTTTGACTTTTAAAAGCTCAAAAGTTTAAACTTTGCACCAAAAAACTTGGAAATTTTGAGATTAACCTCAGAAATATTTTAGAAATAAAACAAAAATATTTCAGAGTATAAAGATCTATTTTCTTTTAAACTTGTTAAATATACATTTCCACGTTTATTCTAGAAAATGTTTGAGACTAGTCTCAAAATTTCAGATTTTTCTTGCAAATGTTAAATTTTTCAAATATAGAAAGTCCCTAATTTTTGCTAGACATTTTAAACTAAAAACTTCTCAATCTTGTTAGCAATTTGTTTTACTTGTAATTCAAATGTAGAATTTTTTTTGTTTTTCGGAAACATTTCTCAGCTTAATTTCAAAATTTCTTTGTTTTTTTGGCGAAAATTTAGTTCCATGTACAACGGCCCTAATAAGCCGTAGTCTCACTGTGGTACTTCAAAATGCACATAAAAATGTGATGGAAACACGGCTAGTCTGAGGTTTCCATCCTGTTTATTACAGTTCTGTTTCATGTGTTCTGGTTGTATTTTAGCATCTGACCCGTGTTCGTTCTGCTCTGTTCCTCCAGGAACATTTCAGGGTCAGTGGGTCGGAGGGATGCGTCACGGCTACGGCGTCCGGCAGAGCGTTCCATACGGCATGGCGGCCGTCATCCGCTCTCCTTTACGCACCTCCATAAACTCTCTCCGTTCTGGTTCGGAGCACAGCAATGGAACTGCTCTGCTGGACCGAACGGGCGCCCTGGTTCCGGGCCCGCCCACGGTTCCGGGAACTCTGACCACCAGCGTCTCCATGTGCAGCACGGGCAGCAGCGGCAGCAGCCCAGCGGTGTCCCGTGGAGGCTTCGTGTTGACGGCGCACAGCGAGGCGGAGCTGCTGAAGGGGAAGAGGAAAGGAGGATTGTTCCGGAGGTCCATCCTGTCTGGCCTTAAGCTCAGGAAGTCCGAGTCCAGGAGCTCTCTGGCGTCGCAGAGGTCCAAACAGAGCTCGTTTCGGAGCGAGGCTGGGATGAGCACCGTCTCCTCGGCTGCATCGGACATCAACTCCACCATCAGGTAACCTGAATCAGTAACTAAAACCATTAAATACCTGGAATTACAGGTGACATTTTATTCAGAGTAAAAATGCATTTATTAGGAACTGGTGGTAAATTTTATATCCACACATAATTTGATAAGTGACTTATTGTGCTTCCTTGAATAGAACAGGACAGGTCTATGGTCTATACAAAACCTCTTCATTAAAAATAATTCTTAGATAAAGGGAAAGATGAAAGTACTTGTTCATTGTAGAACACAATCTTTTGACCGTCACTTTCTATTTGTTTTGAATCTGTTTGTTATTTTTCTTTTTCTTTTAAGTTCAGTAAAGATTTAAAGACAACCGTCGGATTCAAGACCTTTTTTTGTTTAGAAGAAATGTGTCGCGTACGAAAGAGCTTTAAGGGGCTTCACTAGTGAGAGCTTGCTGCACTCGCAGTTTGGATATTTAAAATGTCTTCCAGTTCCAGTGGTAAATGTTTGTTAGAATTTAGCGTTTATTAATTTTTGAGAATGTGCTCTGGCATTATTTTGCCCTTACAATTATATTACTTGAAAATGGTCACAAAACAACATTATCATTTATCGCAGTAACTTTTGAGACGATTTCTCTCCCAGCAAAATCTGTTATTGTGACACAGATGGAGCCGTTTAGGATTGATGAAGCATCTAGTGTTGACATGTTGCTATGGGGGGCCCAAATGAAAACCTGCTCAGGGCCCCAGAAAGGTTTGGGCCAGCCCTGTGTGGATAAATGTATTTGTTTTCCCAGATAAGAAATAGTTTTAAAATAAAAACATAAACCGTTGCGACCTTTACCCTTTCCAGCCTTGGAGACGCAGACGCGGAGCTGGCGGTCGCGGACGACGACGTTGACGCTACAGCGACGGAGACGTACTGCGGGGAGTGGAAGAACGACAAGCGGACGGGATTCGGCGTGAGTCGGCGGTCCGACGGGTTGCAGTACGAGGGCGAGTGGCTGAGCAACAAGCGGCACGGCTACGGCTGCACCACGTTCCCCGACGGCACCAAGGAGGAAGGGAAGTACAAGCAGAACATCCTGGTGAGCGGCAAGCGGAAGAACCTGATCCCACTCCGCGCCAGCAAAATCCGGGAGAAGGTGGACCGAGCCGTGGAGGGGGCCCAGAAGGCGGCGGACATCGCCCGGCAGAAGGCCGAGATCGCTCTGTCCAGGTAGGAGGTCCGACTGGTTCTGGTTCTCAAAGGCAAATCCTCAGAAAATCATTTTAGTTTAAAGATTTTACTGTAAAATAACGACGATGGGACCAAATCCTGCTGTTCAGGTCCGATGCTCTTCACTAGAGGAACACCACAAGCATCTAGAAATGCTTCTACCTTTCAGATCAAATAACTTTATTGTCTTTCAAGGGGCAATTTGCTTTGCAAATGAATACATAACATGAAAAAAACGGCAATAAAAATACACCATAACATCCACATAGCACATGGTACAATTATATACCGCCACAATTTGTTGAACTTCAACCTAAATTTTTTATTTATTTTTTTTGCAGATAAATTGTATAAATTGATCCTTGACATCTCTTTGTGACATTTTGTTTACATTTGTTTAACTCTGGAATATAGAATGCAGTTCTACAATTCTGCAGCTTGGTTGATGTCTGTCACGCAGCTCTGTGTTAAAGCTGCAGAATATAACTTTTATAAAAATAAGTTTTTTACATATTTGTTAGAACTGTCACTATGTTCTGACAAAATAAAACGAGATGGATAATCTGTGAAGAGATTGATCTCCTCCACCTCTTTCCTGAACTGCCTTTGCTGCCTGAAGAACCAATCAGAGCCAGAAGGAGGGCCTGAGTGCTGTCAATCATCCTTGTAAATGCGCTGCTAAATGTGCTAATGGCAGAGACACATTACAGGAAAACCATTTTTCTGCCATTATCTGTGGCCATGCTAACTAGCCTTAGCATACCTTAGCAACTGGTGCTTTCTTGTGTTCGCAGCCGTAGTTTCCGATTACAGAAAAATGTCGCAAGATTTGTTACCAATCACTTTTTTGAAAAAGACACTAGAGGATCTCAAAAGTTACTAAATATTGCAACAAAGTCACTAAGTTGGCAGCAATGCTTCTCCCTCTTAACCCCCTCTGCTCATCAGCAAGATTTGTTACTAATAACTTGGCCACGCCCCTCTGTCTGTTGGCCACGCCCATTTCCCCCAGAAATTTAAATTAAGAAAAAGCATGGAATCTTTTTGCAAAGTGTACATTTTGTAGAAATTCTTGCCTTCAAGCCAAACTGAAATAATATGACTCAAAAAGTCCAAAGCTGCTATTTCTTCAAGTATTTTGTCAATAATAAGTCAAAGCAACGTTTTTATTGCCGTCTATTTTGATTATATTAACAAATAAGTGAAAAATGTAAAGCTGCCATTTGCGAGTGTCGCATTGCTAATCAGTAGAGCTGTAATGGTCCGTGAATATTTGTTATAGCCGTTTCGGTTGAGCATGCGGTGTACCCTTTTAAATCTGAGCACATGCAGAAATGATTATGTGCACAACACAACGTTCTGTAGCACAACTTTAAAAAATCACCAACAAGACTGAACGCACGCCCAGCTTTTACTAAAACCTGCTCTTTGGGAAAATCAAGGTTTCTCATGCAGCTGCAGCGACGTCGGGAAAGAAATGTGGATTCAACCAAAACTTTGTCAGTATTTTCATAAAAGAACAAAAGCAAGTGATTTTATGAATCAGATTACTACTTACTCCTTACTGGCCAATCTTTGAAGTTTATTCTCATAGCAAGTTATTAACAGTGAATTTAAGTTAAAGATACGCTGTGAACTTTAATATTTGTGTCCTTTTACACTTATAACTTCATTAATCACAAATCTCTAGAAATACACCATTATAATGAAACAGAACCATTTAAAATATACATAAGTTGATTAGTGAAATAATCATCAACTAATTTAGCAGTCGATTAATTGTTTACTGTCCATTTACTGAAAAAACAACACAGTCAGAGCAGAAATTAAGCCAAAACTGTACAAAATGTATACAAATGTTGTATTTAAAATTAAAAAAAACATCTTTATCTGTAAATATATTCTACCCAGAACTCTTCAGGTGGCAGTTTTAACTTAATCCGGTTCAAATTCTGTAAAATAAATTTAAAAATATTTTCTATTAAGGAACTTCTGCATCCAGTTATTAATTAGTTAATCCAAAGATTAATCAACACATCGGCCCTGCACTGTATTCATGCTAAGTCAGGCGGTTGATATGTTTATTTTCTCATTTAAAACATGAATATAATTGTTTATTTTTATGTCTTAATATATTTCTAATATTGTATTAAAAGGGCTTATTTTTTTAATCTGATTAATCAATTAATTGTCACAATAGTCCTTTTTACTTTAATTCTGTCCTCCATGTTTACCTTGAACACTTACTTGTTAGCGAAGCTAAGCTAATTGCAGCGTCCTGATTGAGAGGAAACAGTCCTGCAGCTTCCTGGATCATGTTTCTTCCATTTCGTTTTATATTTTGAATCAGTGACAGAATAAGATCAGGCTCGGGGTTAAACTGGGTTGAGAGGTTAAGGAGGGTTGAGGCGGCAATCGAAGCGAGACGGTGCAGGAAACTGGAGCCTGTTCCCATTTAGCTAAACTCTGAGCACATCCGGGGTTAATGGCTCTGTCCTGACCTGCTTCACAGCGGCTAACAGCTTCAGGGTGAGATATGAGGCTCAAGTTTGAGTTTTAGGACTTAGAGGAGGAATTAATTTACTGTCCCAGAACCTAAAGTTAAAGATTCATATTAATATTGAAGCCTGGTGGCATCGAAGGCATTCAGACTGTTGTTGAGGTCAGGCTATGATGCAGAAACTTTGTTAGTGAGTTGGCTTTAAAGCATAACCAGGGCGGAACGATATGGATGAAAAACATATCACGATATAAGCATTTCATATCGGTCGATATTGATAATTAGAGATTGGATTTTTATTTAAATAATCTGAAATCCTGCCAAACTGTTGGCCGTGACCTTTCCTTTTCTGTCTACGGTTTTCTCTCCGCTGTTGTTTTTTATTTTTAGCAGTTTGAGGCACAGTGTCGAAACTTTAAACCGCTGCTACAAGTTACTCAACAGGTTGTTGCTAAGTAACCAAAGAGCAAGTGAGTTAGTTGATGCCATAGTTGCTCATCAAAAGCGTTTCTTTTGCCTACAACCCCCAGAATGCCGTGCGGTTTTGGATCAGAGTTCAGTGACTATTTTATATATTCAGACATGTTATATATTGATATTGATCATGTGTCTATTGCAATATGTATTATTGATTTATACCAATATAGATCCAGCTTTAATTGTAGCCGGAGAGACTGAATACTTTTTCATCAAGTACTTTGTTACTGTACTTAAGTACATTTTTCATGTATCTATACTTTACTGGAGTAGATTTTCTCTTGGGTACTTTCGACTTTTACTCCACTACATTTTATATAAAGTATCTGTACTACATTTGTACTAGACTGCAAAAACAAAAAAATCTTTGCAAAGTATTTTTGGTCTTGTTGCAAATATCTTATTACACTTAAAATAAGAAAAAAACTAACTTATAAGTAATGTTTTATCAAGAAATAGTAGCTTGTTGTAAGTTAATAATTCCTTAATATTTTTTGAAAAAGTACTAGTCCTCCTGGCAGATTTTTTCACTTCTAAGGAGGAAAAAACAGAAGGAGAAGTTTTTTGAAAGTGCGACAGCAGTCGGAGACGGTGAGTGAAGCTTCTGTCTGAAAGTGGGTTAGCTCCTCTATCGGATTAGCATTTGACCTTGGAGCAGATCAATTGTAATAATGTGTAGCATTTCTGACCTCGTGGTCATGGAGTCGGTGTGTGAAAAGATTCAGGAGTGCAGAATGAAGATGCAGACAGAACGAAAGTTCTCAGAGAAATTTAAACATCACAAAAACAAGAAGTATAATAAAAAAAACTCTGAGGAATGTTATTCTGCTGAACACGATTGAACTGCAAAAACACAAAATCTTATCAAGACGTTTTGGTTTAGTTTCAAGTGCAAATATGTTCATAAACTTGAAATAAGACAAAACTAATTTAATCCTTAATATTAATGGAAAAAGTAGTAGTTTCATTGGCAGATTATTTCACTTATAACAAGATTTTTTTCATGTTTTTAGTGAAATAATCTGTCAATGAAACAAGCTTTTTCATTTTTCAAATGATTTACTTAAAACAAACTCATATATCTTGGTGAGAAGTTACTTATAAGTGTGCTAAGATATTTGCA
This sequence comes from Xiphophorus maculatus, assembly GCF_002775205.1. Lineage (NCBI taxonomy): Eukaryota > Metazoa > Chordata > Actinopteri > Cyprinodontiformes > Poeciliidae > Xiphophorus > Xiphophorus maculatus. Next base: position 2,709,349 of record NC_036444.1, on the reverse strand, counting down.
CTAGAAACTAAAATACTGGATAAGATTTTGTGTTTTTGCAGTGTCTGAAGATGAAATGAACGAGCTCCGATCACTTTTTATTTTTGAAGATTTCAGTCCAAGGCTTGGCATATATAATTCAATTCAACAATAATTTATTTGTCCCAAAGGAAAATTAAATGTTGTCATCACTCATTTCCTCTAAGAATCTTCAAAGAGTCACTGTGGATAGTGATGCTGTGGGTAGGAAGGATCTCCAGTAGCAGTCAGTGTTGCAGCGAATCAGAAGAGGCCTCTGACTGAAGACTGTTGCTTTATGACACTGTCATGACCGTCATGACACGCTAACTGTTCAATATCCAGGAAGCAGAGACAATATGTCCTGGATGAACCATCGGTTGCTAGCAAGCATGCTAATCTACCTCATTTGCTTTTGCCACTCCTCTTGAAGTCTCTACCCGTTATGATTGATAGAAGAGATGAACTTCAACTTGTCTGGGATTTGGGGGTCATAGTTCAGGAGTTATTTGAGCTTGTCAGGAGGCACCAGTTGTGAAAAAACCTTGTTGTCATGGTTACGCACCATTTTAGCTGTCCGAAAGTGGGAAAGTAAGAGCAGAAATTGCAGCTGCACAGCATCCAAAACCAGAGGGAGAAAACACAAGAGCGTTACTCCAACATGCTGCCACTATGAGAGGCGATTTTCTAGAAAAGAGCTAATGCAACAAAGACAAAAAAAATTTAACAAACAAATCATATCAGTCACTTTCTATAGCAACTATGTTTCTGTTTTATCTCATCACTCAGCTTCGTTTCTTTCTCACAGATATGACATTTTCACATTCATATGCACTGCCGTTAATCCTGTTAAACCTCAGTTTCTGACTGCTGAGGGAGACATTGCTGTGATATTATGAGGACAGGGTCATGAGAAAGAGAAAAAAAGCCGTGGCATATTTCTGGGGACAGACAGTGTCCTTGTTTAAAGTAGGATGTCACTTTGTTGCCAGTTTTGCACATAAACTCAAACCTAGAAAGTTTGTGAAGTTGGAGATGGAAACAGAGGACGATGAGACATTTTATGTCCTCACTTGGTCTGTGAGGCAAGCTGGGACATATTCACTTTCCTGCCACTTTATTAGGTACACCTGTATGGTTGCACAGCCTAACTGAGTATTCTGGCTGATTATTTCCGTCCCTTAATGGCTACATTAGCCATGTTCCACCAGCTGGTTTCCTTAAAGTGGACATATCATAGAGACTTTTTCACATGTAAATCATTCAGCTCTGGTCTATTTAAAATGGAACTGTGATCATTTGATTTGAATTCCTCATTATTGTAGCTCCACAGGCTCCTCTTTTCCTCCTATTCTGAGGTGCGTCTGATTTTTACTCCTCCTTATTGTCTAACTGCAGTTGCCCTCATATGATGTCATACCACAGTGTGGTTCTGGAAAGGTTTGAAAACAAACCTTCTAAAAACTCGAAAAGTGCTTGAATTTTACTGTAGTGTACAAACTCAGGTTCCTGATGTGAAGAATGATGGAGTAGATCAGACTCTCTCCCTCCAGAATAACCCTGCTCTGCATACACTTTTAGCCTGGCCTGGCTCTCCACTCTCTTACACACACACACACACACACACACACACACACACACACACACACACACACACACACACACACACACACACACACACACACACACACACACACACACACACACACACACACACACACACACACACACTCATCAACAGAAACATCTAACCCAGATTCCTGCAGCGCCATACAGCTTCAGCATGAATGTCCCAGAACAGAGCAGCAGGGTATTTCCTTGAGGAACTCCAGGAGAAACCCTGAGAGGTGAAACAGTCACAGGATAATTGCTGCAATTCTCTTTCTCGGAGCAAAGTGAAAGCACTTAGGAAAACTGGTTCAAGGAGGATCTGGCTTACTTCCTAGATATGGGGCGTGTTTCTAGCGTTGCCAGTTTTTGGGATGTTTCTGCAACCTGAGCGGGGAGGTCGGAGGTAAAGGTTGAGTCAGGACCTGGTGGGATTGAATCTGCCGTCCGCATGCCTGATGTTACAGTAAATCCAGGATTTATTTGCGCACTCGCCGGCTGATGTGCCCTCGTTAGCGCAGTCACATGTGCTGATGTAACCGATGTGTCACTAGGCTACCTGTGATCAGTGAAAACCAGATAAACACACCAGTGACTCACTGTGCTTTGTGGACGGAGCCTCTCGCTGTAATTCTGTGACCTCGTTTCATCAGCTCGCCTGGAGCCCAACACACACACACACACACACACACACACACACACACACACACACACACACACACACACACACACACACACACACACACACACACACACACACACACACACACACACACACACACACGCGCGCACACAGAGTCACTGCTACATTCACTCTGTTTGCATCCCATAACAGGACGTTGCTTTAATAAACATACATTTTCTGAAATATAACTCCAGCTTAGAAGGGGACAGGGTTGCCAGATTTGACAGTTTCCAACCCAAAATCAATGTAAAATCTGCACAACGCCAAAAAATAATTAGCACAAATCTTAACCAATCAATCTTAAATACAATCCATGAGATTTTTGGTTGTCCTTTGTAATATTCTGACTAGAACCAGATCCCACTGGGACTGCAAAAAGGACTTGACTCAATCAAACCTTAGTTTTTTGTGTTGATATGTTCATCTTGCTGCCCTGGGATTTCTGATTTAACATGCTACTACACAGTGACACTTGATTAACCAGTCACTAATCATTGATGTCATCTTGGAGAGATTTCAACATTAATTGAACTAATAAGTGCGATAACGCAGCATTTTATTAAAAAAAAGAAATGTGCTTTTCTGCCACACAATGGCAACTATTTTGTAAGAACTTTTCTCTGAAACTTTTCAAGAAACCTGTCAACTTTTAACTACCCTCCCAAATATGGTAATATGAGTTACAACAGCATGTAATTTCTCTTTGGGATCAACAAAGTCCTTTTGAATTTGAATTTGAAGCTGGTTTTCCAGCCAAATGTGTTCAAAAGCAGACAAATCTGGCAACACAGAAAGCAGACCTTTGGGTCTCTACCGTTTCCAAAAACAGCAGCAGAGTTTTGAAAAAAAAAACACCTGGGTTTTTTTTGGCAATAACTTAATGTTTGTCCTGGAATATGAGATGTTTCAAAAACCTGCAGAATGTGCCATCACCTAGCAACCCCAGCGGAACTCCACCTGTTACCTAGCAACCTAGTCTGAGTTCCAGGACTTTTGGTCAGCTGGTTTCACAGCTAAATGCACTTTACAGTGCGCTGCACATTTGTATAATAGTGCATCTGTTTGCAGCTATTTTTAAGTGAGTGTAAACATTGAGTTAGAGGGTGTGGCCAGCAGCAGAATATTTGACTTTAAAGTGACAGAGACCCTAAAACATTTCATTCTGAAAGGAGCTCTGAACTGAGCAAACTAAAATCTCATCATCAAAGAATGATCTTTGTGAAAAAAATTTAATGAACTTGTTTTGTATAGGCTACAAACTTATCCTAACCTGTTCAAGGAAGAATAATAGGCCACCTTTAAGATAATCTTCAAAGCAGAAATCAACTGGTTTCCTTGTACGCCTCCCAGAAAAGGGAGCATATCAGCCTGGTGTGTCAACAGATTTACTTCTCCACAACTTGACTGAACGCACGAATGATTAGCGGTGATGCAAACCGGAAGGCCCAGTGAGATATGAATCATCGTCCTCATCATCAGCTGCTTCAGAGCGATGGCAGAGATGATGGAGGAGCTTAGCACGTGAGGCCTGGATTAGACTTTCTCTTCGGCTCGCTGCGCTCTCTCTTCTGTCCCGTCTTTGTTTTGTCTCTCAGCCTTTGTTTTTCTCGCTTGTCTCTCTTGGCATCGATCTCCCTGCTTGTTCATTCAGTGCTAATCCATGCCCCACTGATCTATTTTAGAAATGTCTTGTGATTCAGAGAAAACAAATTCACATTTAGCATGAAAACTGAAGCGTACGGAAGACCATAAGGGCCATTAATCAATGAAGAAAAAAATACATAAACCTGTGTGTCTTCAAATCTAATTTGAAAACTTAAAAACAATTCACAATAAGCAGCACTGTGTAAAAGTTTCACAAACAATTAAACAAAAAGCATTGTAATTATGCATGAACAAATATTTTTTAAATGTTTTTTTGTGGCTATTTATTGTTTTCTTAGAAGTGAGCAGCAGCACATTTCAAGAAAGATTTCATTGCATTTTTTCCTGTAGGCCATCAGAAGTTAGAATTTAACTGAAACAATTAATCATATTGGTTATTGATATAAATGTCAACTAATTTAGTATTCGACTAATCACTAACTGGACACAAAAAATGCCATTAGCTAAAAAATGACATATTCATAATTAAGCCAAAACTTTATGAAAAATTCATACACTTTCCATTTAAGATAAAAAACAGTTTGTAAATATGTTCTACCTAGAACTGCTCTAATGGTAGTTTTAGCTTCAGCTGGTTGAAAATGTGTGAAAGACAAATCTCCTCTTAAGCATCAGTTAATCCAAAAATATTAACAGATCAGCTCTACAGTGTATTGATATGAATTCGAGGAAAAAGGGCTGAGCTTTTGAGAAAGATTTTATCCGCAGATTCATCCTGTGCTACAGATGATCAGGCGTACAACCAGGGAATGCTATGATGTTGCATTTTAAGCAATAAACTGTTTATTTTCTTATTTTAAAAAGGGATTGAATCATTTGTTTATTTGCATATTTCAATGTATTTCTAATATTTTATTTTTAAAAAGGCTTCAATGAAAAATGTCGGGTTTTTAAATGTCTTCCATTGCCAGTGTTACACGTTCATTATAATTTAAAGGTTATTGGTCTTTGTGAATGTGTTCTTGCATTGTTGTGCCATTACTGTTATATTACTTAAAATGGTTTCAAAACAACAATATTATCGTTTATTGCAATAACTTCTGGGACAATTTACTGTCCAGTAAAATTCAAGTATTGAATTGTGTACATCAGTGAATACTCAACAGAAAATGACATTTTCAAAAAAATATATTCAATTAGTGCTGACTAACCGACTTTGGTTTTTTCTCCCAACTTTTGCTGTCGCCATTTTGCACATTTCCACAGGCGCCACCAGGAGGAATATGGAGTGTAAACTCACTCTAAAAATTAATTAAACTAACAGAATTAGACAAATAAAAAGTCATATCTAAATACAACTAAACTATAATGAAAAACTCAGAACTATTGTAACCTTTGTTCTCCTTGTTAAGAAGCAAACTGAGTCTCCAAAATGTCTGTTGTGTCAAAGAAAACTGAGTCATGATGAAGACATAACGGCCTGTCCTCGTCCTCCCCTCTAATTTTGCTTTAATGCAGAGGTTGACAGCCTGCTGGACAGCGCTGTAATTACGCTGTCTCACAATTAGGCAGGCTGTGATTCATTCAAGTTAAACACCTTTTAACTCTGCACTCTGCATCATCTCTCCATCACCTCTCAGCATCGCTTCTTTTTTCCTCCTGCTCTCCATCTGTAGATCTGTTTTCTTTTCTTCCTTTGGCTTTTGGACACGAAGCGATATTTTGTAATCAACATTTTATCCGAACATGTTCTGTTTCACAAGCAGAAACATGTTGGGGGAGGAGGGGCGACAATAAATCCTTTGTTTTTTGTCTCTATAACTTGCAGTTTTACAAATTTCCATCAGAGGCAAAAAAAAAAAAAGATTTTTAATGAACTAATTACTGAGAGTGAGAGCATGGCTGGTTTGATATTTGTAAAGTTACACAGCGACAATTTAACAGCAAATATTTAATTAGCAAGCTAAATATTACACTCCAAACTAAATATAGTTAGACTGTCATAAGACAAAAAAAATAATTATTTTTCAAAGTCATATTTTCACCATGTTATTCCTTCATTAATAAAGATCACCGTTTTAAACTAAATATTGAATTAGGGAGATAAACATTTAGTCTACAAACTAAGGAATTAGCTCCTAATTATAATTAACTTTAAACTAAATATTTAACTTGCTTGCTTAATATTTGTGATATTTATTAATGAAGTTAAAACATGGTGAAAATATGACTTTGAAAAATGAAATTACATGTTTGTTTTTTTTCTCATGACTGGCTAAATAACCCAAATATTTGGTGTTAATACATGGCTGGATGCAAAGCGTTCGGTTCTTTATTATTTCTGTTAAAAAAAAAAGGAACCGTCTTCATGTCCTTTACGTCTCACCGCCCAGCAGCCAACAGGCTCTCATGCTCGGCGGTGTGGAGTACGGTTTGGGTTTGGCACACAGAGGCAGAGAGGAAGGAAATCAATAGCCATCGACATGCAACACTGCATCAGGGCTGCTTCTGCCCACAGAGAGAGGAAAGGGAAAACGATGCATGGATGAGTGGAGAGAATGAAGCTGCGATTGAGACAAAAGGTGTGCTTGATGTAATCAGAGAATAACCTGAGGCGGGTGATAAAAAACAATCAAAACCATAAAAAGATGCTGCAAAGCCGCCATTAAAACACATCAAACTCAGTGAGAGGAATTATTTTATGATATTAAAGTCAACTTAAGGTTTCTGCAGCTTCACCGTCATATTTCAGCTCTGCGTTAAAAATGTCTCCTCTTTAGCTCAACTAATGTGATAAAATTATAACTATCACCTGGAATAAACAATGAAACCCAGAAACAGATGAAGTCTGTTCTGTAAGAGCAAAAGAAAACTGTGATTATTGGTTCATTTAAGCCTATGCCTGTCACAATTAGCAATAAATCAGTTAATCACACAATAAATTAAAGCAAGCTTAATAATTTCCATTTGCATGATTTGTTGTTTTTCTCTTTTCTCTCTTTCTACCAAAAACCGGATGATAAAAGTCTTCAGTCTAGTGTTTTGGTCTCATCCAGTTCATTTTTTTAAGGGACAATTTTGTTTACAAAGATTTCATAACTAATTTTATCTGTTGTTTTGTTTATTTATTTTGGATATTTCAAATGTCTTCCAGTTCACCATTGACTATGAACAGTTTAAATAAAAATACACTATCACTTTCCTGAAAGTCAAAGTACAAAAACTAACCTGCCTCCACGTTTATCGACACGCCCAGTAAGAGAAATTTCAAAACATAAAATGTTATATTTTAGTTTACTTTGTTCCAGCAAAGACTAGATATTATTAATGACCATAATAAATTATGTAATATTACAGTGTCCTCTCTAGCTAATTTGTATTATCGTTATCTACAAAGTGTAGTGCTGGAAAAATGTGGAAACTTATCCTGAAAATGCTTGAAAAGAGAAAAAACTGCACAAACAAATTATTCTTTTGCTGAAATCAAATGTAATTGGCATCCCTGACAGTTTGGAAAAGCACTTCATGTCCACTGATAAGTACAGCAGAGGCCCTGTGATGCTGTGGGCCTGTTTCTCTTCCAAAAAAAGGTCCTGGGAACCTTTGATTTGAAATAAAACTTGTTTATCCAGAAGGGCCATCGTTTTTCCTGGGATGTTGTAACATTTCTGCTGCTGTATTCATTGTTTTCTGCGTTTCAGGACGGCTCACGCGCAGGGCAAAGCAGAGGCGGCGGTGGGAGCCGCGCAGAAAGCCCACGAGGAGAGTCGGATGGCGAGGGTCACCGCCAAGCAGTTCTCCCCGTCCTTCCAGCACCCTGGAAACGGTGGGCTCCCAGTACACACCAAAACCAGAAACGATTCCCACGTAATGACAAAGTTGCACACGTAAGAGTGACATGAAAAAGCTAAAAAATATTTTCAACCTCATACACTGCAAAAACACAAAATCTTACCAATTAATTTTGGTTTATTTTCTACTGTAAATATCCTAGTTCACTTGAAATAAGACAAAACTAACTTACAAATCACTTTTCAGGAAGATATGGACCCATTGCATGTTATTGTTTATGTCCAGAAATTTCATGCATGTGCACAGCGCCGCTATGGAGAGCTTTTACTTGCCATCCGTAGCTGCACTGCCACGGTAGAACAACTCTGACAACCTGGAGATGTAGATATTATTAATTTAAAGCAATGAGCAACTGCAAAGGAAAATAACGCAGAAAAAACGGTGAAGAACAACTCAAAACCACTTTTTTCTTGCAGACTCGTTGCCAAAGCAACTGGCAATAATGCCACCATATGTATCAGGATTCCACATCAAAAAACACTCAAACATTTCCCACTCAAAGAACAGAACATTCAGTCCGTTACAGTTTATGTTTTTAGGCTTGATGTTTATTTTGCGATTACTATTAAGTGATCGCTGTAGTAGATGAGCTACCGCTGCTATTAGCTAAGCTAACACAGCGGTGGTTGATTAGGTAATTTAAACACCTGCTCTACTGATGACTTGGCGTTTTTAAAGTGTTTTAACTGAACCAAAACACACCAAATTCCACGTCACATCTACATGTTAAGGTCATCAAAGTCAAGCTACCATAACTGATCTACTTCCCTCTCCCTCGCTATTTTTTTCTTAATTAAAACTTTTTCCTGACCTTGTTGTCTAGATGTTGTAGTGTTGACAGTTAGTAGCAATGCACCGCATCCTTTTTTCTTTTATAAATCATGTGTACGTTTAAGATTTAGGCCCTTATCATGACAACTTAACAGCTAAAACCAGTGCTAGTCATAATCAGCCAGCAGCTTTTTGGTCTCCAGCAGGAAGCTTGAGCGTGTGACATCACACCGCAAGGCGTCCATAGGAGCTTTTTTAAAGTCAATAATTCCTTAGTATTGGTGAAAAAGTTCTATTCCCATTGCCAGATTGTTTCACTTTTAACTAAACTTCACATGCGAACAGACCAGACACGTGTTGATACGTTATATCAATCAATCAATCAATCAATCAAATTTTATTTGTATAGCACATTTCAGCAGCAAGGCATTTCAAAGTGCTTTACATCATAACAAACACAGAATCACAATGCAATATAGAATCAATCATTAAGTCAAGTTACATCAATAAATTTGTAATTGATTACATTTCAAATACAATTCTAAACAGGTGGGTTTTCAGTTGAGATTTAAAAGAAGTCAGTGTTTCAGCTGTTTTACAGTTTTCTGGAAGTTTGTTCCAAATTCGTGGTGCATAGATGCTGAAGGCTGCTATATGTGTCAGTTGGGGGGAGTTGATGTTAAAGGTCATCGACGGCCTCCCTCCAGCTTCGCCATTCCACGCCTGTCAGTCACATCTGTGGCGCTCCGCAGGTAGCCGTCCCATATGGAGCACGCATCATGGCGCACCCGCACACACAGACTGCATGGCCGTTACAACCGCCATCTTTTCTGCTCTCACTTGTGAGAACGTCTCTGCCAACAAGCATCAGTTCTGACATTTAGCCGCATGTTTGTTTGGACTTCTTGGACATCATCTTCCTCATGCTGCCCTACTGTTTTCTTTTGAAATAATCACTGTACTGACTAAAATAAGAACTTAAATTAGAAAGTTTTTTTCTCCGTGGTCATTATTGCTACAAAGGTGTTGCCGTTTTTATCCATTCCTTTGGGTTCTGTTTCTTAATTTATTCTTAAGTTTTGTTCCTTGGACTTTATATTATCTTTCTCTTAGATCAATGGGCTGCAACTTGCAGCTCTGTGGACCTTTCATGGCTTTAGCTCTTGGTCAAACATAATAAATAACCAGCTGGTGCTTTAAAATCTAAATATAATTAGAAATTGTGGGATTTAGCAGTTTTTACATTTTTCATTAGAATAAATATGTTGAATTTCCCCAACAGAATGACACTAAATCTCCCCAAATTGTTTTAGATGTTTTTTTCTTGTTATTACATGCATAACTGTGGGATTTTTTTGCATGATTTCTCACAGATCTCAACATCCTGTTGACGAAAATGTATTCAACCCTTTTTTTTAAATTCTAAAACCTAAAACTGAAAAAAAGATGAATCTTTAAAAATGAAAACAAATTTTCTTTAGTACGTATTAACAAGGTAAAAGAATGAACATGTTTTTTGTATCACCCATAGACCAATCCTTTAGTCAAAATTCACACTTTGCTCTTTTTTTGTACTTCCATTTGGATCTGGCAAAAAAAAAAAAACTAGCTGTATTATGGCAATAAGCTTATGTTTTTTGGTGTCTGAAAAACGAGCCATTTCAAAAACCTCCAGAAAAACGGGACCTGTGCCGTTACCTAACAACAAAATGGCGCTTCAATTTGTTTGGTCAGATGGTTTTACGTCTGTATTCGCTGCACAATGGCTGCTGGAAAATATAAGTATTTTGTTGTTGACCCACCGTCCAGAAACTACTTGCTGCATTCTTGCTGGTCGTGCAAGATGCTCCACTTCTGCTTTTCAAAGATCTTCAAAGAGCAGAACTGAACAGAGTAAAATCTTGCTATCCATTTGTATCACTCATAGATCTATCCTAACCTGTTTGAGGAAGCATAATAGGTCACCATAAATAAGTCTAAAGCCAAACAAACATCTCGATGCTTTCCTTCTGATTGCTGAATCCGTCTCATGTTCTCTGCAGGAATGGAGGTTCAGCGACCCAAACGTCAGGTTTCCAGTGAAGTTGAGGGTGAGGGCCTGTCGAGTAGCGCCGGCACCGCGGAAAGCCCAGATCTTTACACAAAAAGTGTTGGATCTGATGACCCCTCCAATGATGCCGCGACCCCCGACCTCAGCCCACCCTCCTCTTCACCTCCCCACACGCCGCCGCCACCTGCACGACCGTCGCAACGAAGCAAAAGCGCCCGATTCCACCGGCAAAGCGCCGTGGACCACGGAGACCGGGGGAAGGACGGCGGTGAGAAAGGGGGAGAAAGGGGACACACTGAGATTCAAGTGCTGATGGAGGGAGGCGGCGAGGGAGGACTGAAGGCGGAGTATCCACGCGCCAACAGCTGGAGCGAGGACAGCAGGAGGGGGGTGCTGTCAAAAGGAGGCGGCGGGATCAGTGGCCGTGGAGGTAGCCGGACCAACGGACACAAACACAGCTCCTCCAATCACAAATCGCGGGAACACAGCTCGTCCAATCACAGGCAGGCCAGGGGCGACAGGTGGACAGAGTCGTCTTCATCCGCCACTTGGACGTCTGGGCACAGGGGGACTTACGGCAGGGGGGGCCGGCTGCTGGAGCAGGACGAGGAGAAGATCAGCAACTACGAGATGGAGATGAAGCCTTTACAGCCCAGAGACTCCACTACCCACAAGCCCCATGGGCACGGGGAGGAGCGGCACGGGCACGGAGAGGGGCGCTCCCACGGCGCGCCACGGCAGAGGCACAAGAACCGGGAAGGGAGGGACGGGGGCAAGGACTCGACACACAAGGGGGAGAAAATGGATTCGCGGCCACTACGACGAGACCTCACCCTGTCCCCGCCTCTGAAGTCCTCCCCCATCATACCCGACCGGCAGGACCTCAGCCTCACGCCCAGCAAGGGGAACTCGGTAAGTCTGACATGCTCTGATGGTACGATATGCCTGAAAAGTGTATCATGATATAAGCATCGATATCAGTCAATATCGGTAATTAGCTAATGTTTTAAATATCTTTATTACAGCCAAACTGGTGATGTGACTTTTCCTGTTTCACCCACTTTTCCTGTTTGGGCTCATTTTCTCCTTTCAATCCAGGCTGTTGATTTTTATTTTTAAGCAGTTATGAGGAACAGTGGGAAAACCAAGCAAGCAGTTTCTGTTGCTTGATTACCTAGCAACAGGCTGCTGTTTCTTACCCGTCAGGTTGTTGCTAGGTAACCAGAGAAGGACTGAGCTAGTTGATGCTACTAACCTCGCTTAGCTAGCCAGAGGTTGAGAGGTTGAGCAGATAAAGTCCTTCCTCTGCCTACATCCCCCAGAATGCTGTGCAGTTCTAGATTGAAAGGAATCTACTCTGTGCTTCATTTTTACCAAGGGCAATCTTAAAAAAGCTCTTTGAAATTTTCTCTTGTATTTGTTGACATTTTGATGGTGACCCACAAACATAAAGACAGTTGTAGGCTGTTGCTGCTGTTAAATGTGTTGAATAAAGGGTGGGTCCTAAAGGTGTACAGTTTTTGGCTGATAATGGCTGCATCACCCCTCCATCAGTGCGTTAAGAATTGCTTGAACTCGTCTAAAGTTGATTTTCTCTCATCTATTTTATGTCTCAGTAAGGCTCTCCTGACGGCACGTCACTGCCCTGAACACAATGTTTCACTGACATTTGTGGATGTGGTTTTGCTTTATTTGGCATAATTTGTGGGATTTATTTAACAGCTGGTCTCCAAATTTCTCTTTCTGCATGAGCAGATTTCATAACAACTAAAACAGAAATGTGTTTTTCCATGAAATCAGGATAAATAAAGCCAAACTAGTGATTACCGTCTAGCTGTAAGCTGCTATAATAACCTCTATCTGTGTGGTGAGTCTTTGCTGGCTGCTGAGGCACGTTGTTCAGAGGTTAGGTAATGTTTCAAACCCATTTGGACCATTACCTGTAACTTTTCAAAACTGACAGCCAAACATTCGCACCCACTTCACACCAAGAGGAGGCAGCCATATGGAGTCAGGAGGAGTCACTTGTGGCAACAACCCAAAGCAACAGTTTCAGGGTCTCCCTGGAGAGAGTGTCAGAAAATGTGTGGTGTTATCCCTGCTTTTAAATGCAGACAGAAACATTAACCCATACTGATTTCTCACTTTCCAGCTTCTCAGGTCCATTTCAGATACATTCTGCTAATGGACGAGATTGTAACTCAAAACCTTGGAGTTTTCTGAACGCCACAGATGCATTTGTGGGCTTAGTCATGTCTGGTTTCTCCAAGGGAGGGAGGAAATCTGGCTTAATGTTTATAAGTATGATGTACAATACATACATCGCATCCCAGGAAAATATTCATCGATCAGACCCTCTTTCACTCTAAATTATTGATGCACTGACTGCAGTTTTCTGGACAAAAACCTGACCTGCCCAACTCTGTCAGATGTTTCTCTTATTTGATTGAAAAACAAACCTTTGAATTAACAGTACAGACTCGTTTTTACTAGCCAGGAGGCAGTGCTCAGAAAATAAATGAGAACTTTGGTTCAAACTTTAAAAAAAATAAATAAATCAGTTTTTGTTGTCTTTCATTCACCAACAGGTCAGACTGCAGATCTGTTTTAAGGTTCTTACCAAAAATAAAGTACACAGAGGTATTGTGCTTTTTCAAGATCACAAGGTCTGAGGTCTTCTGAGAACAAAGAAAAACAACTTAAACCACCAAAACAGTGTGATGAGTTTTAGGTTTGCCTGTAGTGCAAAACAAAAATGCACAGATACAGCAGCTTTGTGTCAATTTAAATGTAAAAACAATCTAAACCAAATAGCCTGCAAAAAGTCAAACATTACAGAAAAAAATAAAGTACAGCATGTGTAACATTTCCAAAAGCCAATTTGTAATAAGAAATAACATTAGCGTCACAGACTTATTGTAAGTTGGCAGTTTTTGTGGTTTCACATGACCGTAGATTTCTACCTCTTGTTGTCTGATTCCTTCGGATGTTGACCTTCAAAACGTTTAATGTGGAACTTCTTTTGTTTCTATGGATTTTATTGACAAAATAATATTTGTGTAACACATTTTTGTTGTGTATTTCAAACTCTTCTTCTGAAGCTCCCAATGAGGAGCTAACAGTAGTTAGCAGTTGTAAAATTAAACGCAGCTAAAACGCACAACATTAATTATGAAATTAGTTAGAAACATACACAAACCATGGAAAATGTACACCTGTAACCCTGTATGATTTGAAATTTGTCTAAACCTTAAGTTTACATATAATACTAAATAAAAGTATAATGCTAATTACCGGTCACAAGGGGAGGAACTGACAGCGTAACAGAGATCTTCTGATTTTGGCAAATTAATTTGGCAAATAAATAACCAAATTTTAACAGTGTTAACATCTATAATGATTAAAAAATAAACATTTTCATCTTTGTGAGGCCTATAATCTTCTGTCTACAGTTTCTTTATATTTGGTTAAAATTCAAGTGTCCTCTATATACTAAAAGCTAAATAAAATATCATAAAATAATAGTTAATAGGGGCGTGCCGTGGTGGCGTAGTGGTTAGTGCGACCCGTATTTGGAGGCCTTGAGTCCTGGACGCGGCCGTCGCGGGCTCGATTCCCGGACCCGACGACATTTGCCGCGTGTCTTCCCCCCTCTCCTTCCCTGTTTCCTGTCAGCCCACTATCATATAAGGGACACTAGAGCCCACAAAAGACAAAAAAAAATAAATAAATAAATAAATAATAGTTAATAAATCAAATCTGACCTGTTTAACTTTTCAGGCTCAGGATGATTGAGAACATTCCTAGCATTCATCATTGCTGCTTTACATTGCACCGCTATTTATATCTGCATGACTTAATAACCGCACAGCAGCCGTATGATGCATTTGTCAAATTGTCGTGTCACTGCCACACATTGATTTGACTAAAAGGATTTGTTACCCGCTGTCACAAGAATACATCCTGTCCACCGTGACATAACACAGTGTTATCCCTCATATTAAGATAATCCTGCAGGACAAGCGCAAGGTTTACCCTTTGGGGAAAAAAAATAATTTTGGTTCTCTGAACAAGCAGAAGGGATTACTGTTTAATGTGATTTTATTCATTTTTTTATTTTGGCGGGTTATGTCTTAACTCGAGCTGGTGACTCGCTAATCCCTGCTGATAATACGGCTTTAGCATTAGCTAATGAAAGCAACAGGAAAATTCAAGTGAAAAAGTGGAGTTTCTCCATCCCTCTGCTGACTCGCCTCAGTTTGTCCGCAGCAGTTTGATGACGCTGAGGAACAGAAGCCGCTACCTGCTGCAGGAAGGCAGACGTACACAGTACACAGATGCTCAGAGAACAACCCCAAGATGCACCTTAGTAACAGAGGAATGAAAAAGTAGCCCGTTGCTCTCAGAGAGTTGTCTTATTGGTTAACCAGCACTCTGTTGCTAGGGAACAGCGTATGCATCGCTTCAGCTGCAGCCAATCAAACGATGGGGAGTTGGTGTGTGTGTGTGTGCATGTGTTGGCGTGTGGGGGTGTGTGTGTGTGTCTGCATCAGCAGAGAGCCGAGTGAGATCGGTGGTAAACAGGTTCCCAGTACACACAAATACTATCATAAATACACAACGAGCGCCATGGGAACAGAGCTACACCCGTCTCCAGTCAGTCACTGAGTAAACATGACTGTCCTACTGTTGGTGCAAAACACCAAACAGATGCTTGTTTTTTGTTTTTTTTCATTTCATTCAGTATGGCATGAAAAGCTTTGAAGGTAAACACCTCTGAGTCCATCATGCGTCCCACTGGCACATATTTACATGAAGACGATTCCCCAGACTGGTGAGGCTTTTCACCCTCCGCAGCAATTAAAATGGCACCAACAGAGAGGGAAAAGAAAAAATGCAGTTAGATAGAAACAAATTGCCAATTTCCTTCCTCCGTCTGATCAAACTCTCCCCATAAAAGCCAAGTGATTTAACAAAATATCTGTCTTGAAAGCATGTGTGACAGATCATCTTCTATAAACAGGTGTGTGCTGACATGGTCTGAGCTGTGATCATGGTCAGCTGCCGCGTTTTGGCTGCTCTGCAGTTTATCTGGGCGGGCCGCAGCAAGGGATCGATGCAGTTCACACGTCATGCTGGTAAAATGGATCTCTGTGACGGGAAGATACAGTGTCTTAATGACAGCAATTAGCACTGTTAGCATAGCTCTGAATTAAATGAAGTTGGTTTCATGCAGATCTTCAGATTATTATTACATCACTGAAGAATTAAAGGGGCAGTGTTATGTAAAATCTGCTTTTTTTGGGCTTTACATCATGATATATATGATGTTGTTGTTCGATCTTCAGAAGCAGAAAGTGTTTGATTCTTTAATGCATGTTTTAGAAGTCCTTTAATCTCCATGGCAACCATTCAGCTGTGTAAAAGCCTGGTTGGACCTAGCTCCGCCTTCGAGGCGCAGCTCCTCCTCAGAGCCTCAGATCTAACCAGCTCCACTGGTCGAGATTTTCAGTTTCGTATATGACGCAGTTGTTTTTATCTGTCTTGATGCAGACAAGAAAATAACGATTTCAGCTCATCTGTCTCTCTTTTACACCTCTTTCTTTGCGTTGCAGGAATCTTAGCATCTTATTAGCAAAACAAACATTTCCTTCAATGCAGAAATATTTGCCCACAACTTTACTGATTTTTTTGTGAATGATTATGCTTTTGCATAACTTAGAAGCTAACCAACAAACCGCGTCATAAAATAATGCAGAGCAGTAAGCGAGGAGCAGAGAGTGTGAGCATAAAACCCGATCAGATCTGCGTCCAGCCTCTGCTGTGGTAATCATCTCTGACACAGATCTGTGATAAGCCTAACACCACGGTGATCAGCAGAAACCTCGTCGGCAGCCACTCTGGACGGAACGGATCCATCTACAACCGTGTGGCACCAAGTCCCATTTCCCATCTCCCTCTGCAGCCATCATTACAACTATTACAGCTGTAATTAAAACAACAGGTCTTCTGCAGATAAATCCTTTCCTTTTTAAGACCAAAATGTATTTAAAACAGTCGGGAATAAGTAGGACGGAGGACTCTGCCGTTCATATTTACCCAAAGTGGACAGGTGGTTGGAAAGAACGGCCTTCACCTCGACGACCCGGGCTGTCAGCAAGCATCTGCTCAGACACCGCTCCACAAAACAACCCCGTTAGTGCAGGACAATATTTATCTTAACATGCAAAATGCACCTTTTTTGGTTCCTATTTTGGTGAACGTTGAAGCTGCAGTTTATATTTTATAAGAGGGATGCATGATAATTATCGGCCCGATAAGAAATTATGACGTCATTCTTATCGGCCAGATATAACGAATAACATGTTTAAATAGTTTTAAATAGTTTAAAAAATAAAATATCAATCACCGCAGGGTGTTAAAAAAAAACAACAGAAATAATAAAAACATAAAGGGTCAGAAGGACCCCAACACCGTGTGATTGCAGCAAACAGAGAACGGCCTTTAAGGTTTTGTAGCTACCCTGACTAACTGCTATGGAGTTTCCATGACAACAATAATATAAGTACATCTTAACTATTTCTCAATGTCAATTTTTGAGTACTATAATGTTAAGATAAATATCAGCAATATTTAGTACTATTGGTACAAATTAACTTTGCTAATGTGGCTTTTATCTGCTAGATAAGATGGACATTTAGCCTACATGTTTACTACATGTATGCACTCTGCCAGTCTCAGCAATTTTTGTTCATATACAGTATCTTTATTTTGCACATTGGTCAAGAGTGCCAATTTACTTTCTTTTTGTTGGTCTAAAAGTCATGGCTCAGCTATGCTTTGTGCTGTGCTTGCCTACCAAGATGGCGCAGATTACTTTTGGTACAGAATTATGGGAACTATGTATGTGCTGGATTTGCAAATGTTAAAAGAACGTCCAGCAAGGAGAAAAACTGTGCATTTAATATGTCAAACCCAACCATCACTTTGATGGAGGATGTATTTGAGGATGCTCATGATGCTAAAGATCGCAGCAACAAGCTAGCCTTCTCAAATCCATTGGTGAAGCTTTTCAAGTAACATGAAAATCTGCCCGAGGATACAAGGGCTGAAGCGATTAAAGATCGAATGTCCAACTCTCCACCCTTGTCAAAGCTAAATAAAGCTAAATATTTAGCTGCAAACTTAGCGCTAAGCTAAATGTTTAGTTAGGTGTCCAAAGTGCGGCCCAGGGACCATTTGCAGCCCTCTGAAGGATTTTGTGTGGCCTCAGTCCTCAATGCTAGTGATCCAGATGGACACTTTTTCATAGAGCAAGATTATTTACAGATAAATAACATGTTAAAAAATATGAGGTACAAAAAATATATTCCCATTTATCAACAACATCTTTGCATTCGTCTTAGCTTTGGACTAACTGGAACCACAAAGATCGACAAACTTTTAATCAAGCTCAAAACGTTCAACTCAAATTTTTTTAAAAATCAACCACAAAACATCAGAAACTGTGGGCCTGTCTTATGATATTGCAATCATGCTAAACTTTTCTTAGGTTTTGAAACTGTTAAATCTACAATGATTTAAAAGTTTACTTTAATTCATTATTCAGCCAATAAACTTTTAAAAAAAGGCACAAAGAGTTTGTTTTAAAAAAAATTGTGCAGGTCCTCAAGTTCTTTTGACGTAATGATTTTGGCCTTCCTGGCAAAAAGTTTGGACACCATTGATTTAATTTGAAAACTAAATATTTAATTTGAATAACAGTTAAAATATGACTTTAAAAGGCAAAGCTCCCTTTTTTTAAGACTAATTAACCCAAATTACTGCGGTGAGTTTTTAAGTGTGTAACTTCACAAACGGCAGCCCATATTCACACAAACATTAGTTGGGATTTGTGCATCTTCTGACAAAAGTTCCAATAAAAATCTTAAAAATCCCCATTGTGAGCAAAGGAACAGTCCAAATAAAAAACGAAAACCCCAAAATGAATTCATCGTTCATGTTGGTGTTGAGTGGATGCAACCCGCTGACCGCAAATGAAAACAGTCTTTAAGTGTGCGAGCTTCGCCTGTGCGCATCCTTAATACTGATACCTTCTCTTTTCTCTCTTTTCTCTCTCCCACGCAGGCCTACAGCTCCATCCTGGTTGCCATGGTGATTCTGCTCAACATCGGAGTGGCTATTTTGTTTATCCACTTTTTTATTTAAAGGCGGCGATGCTTTCAGAGTCAACCTATCTATGCCAGAAACACGATGAAAACCACAAATATTACAGCAAATCTGCTGCCCCTCCGTGCGTCCCGGCCGACAGAAGACCCAGACCGAGGACTGGAGAGGGGGAACCGAGGCCGAGCCGGGTCCGGTCCGGGTGGAGGAAGAGCTGAGGCCAAAGAATAGGACAGCAGGTTGGTCCAGGGAGGAACCTGGACTTGCGTGACCGAAATGGGCTGACTTGAACAAGCAGACAGGACTGATGGACTTTTTCATTGTCAAATCATAGTTTTCGACAGATTTGTAACTTCAGATTTATTTATTGACTTTTTTTTCTTCCCATGTGCAATACGTTGATGGTTGTATTGTTTATTTTTGCAACCCACCCTCTTCTCTCTGAACCCCCTGCCTTTTACTTCCTCCGCCTCCCCAGCGGCTGTTACTGATGGTACGGGCGGTGAAACCCGGGCGGCGAGTTTCCATTTCACCTCGTTTTTCATGCACCTGTGCAGATCTGTGTGTGCGTGTACGTGGGCGTGTGTGTGTGTTCTCCAGTTGCATCCAGAGGTGGGCAGAATAGTACTACTTATTTATACATATTTTTACTTGAGTAAAAGTAAAAAGTATTCATTCAAGAAATTACTCAAAAGGAAAAGTCTACACAGGTACTGAGCAACTGATCAAATTATCAATCATTTAATGTTTAAAAATACATAATCTGATGGACCAAAATATAAAGTTAAGTGGTAATTTTGGTATTTTAAGGACAAAATATGGCAATAATTCATATAAGTGACAAAAACTAAAATCAGGCAAAATATATTTTTTTCCAAATCAGTTTGTGTGTATGTGTCTGGTGAATTTTTGGCTAAAATATGTTTCGTTTTTATTCAGTGGGTAGAAAATCCAGACATTTTACACAAGTAAGAGCAGCGATATTTCATAATAAAATTACTCAAGTAAAAGTAAAAAGTACAGCATAGTAAAAATATTTCTAAAGGTAATTTTTTTCAAAAAAGTTATTCAAGTAAATATAATTGAGTAAATGTAACTAGTTACTACCGAACTCTTTACATCTGAATGTTATAAATATTATCAAGCAATTATCAATATTACAAGGTAACAGCATAATACTTTCTGCTCTAATACAAACACGTCAGTGAAAGGAAGGAGTAGTTGTTGCCAAGTGTCCCGTAATTTAAGCCAAATTGAAGTGTTGTACTGGACGCTCTGATTTTGACTACAGCCTCCAATTCGTATTTCCAAACACTAGATGGCGCTCCTCTCCTTACTTACCTAGACCTAGACAAAAATTTAATGTCAAAGTAGAAAGCGCTGCGCAAATGTGCTTTGACTGCAGAAGATTCTTGTGGTCAGAAGTGACGGCTAATTTGAAAAAAGATATTTTATACATCTACAAAGAACAGGAGACTCTGCAACTGTTCAACAGTTCGGGTTGGTATTGCATTAGTTTTTAATTGTATCTACACTTTGCTGGAAGATGCAGTCTTTAAAAATCCTTCTGCTTACTGAGGACATAATCAGATGAAAACGTAAGGAAATTAATAATAATTATTATTTATTAAGAAATATTGTGCGATGACATCACAATCAACACATTAGGTCATTAAGCCAACGTTTGGATGAGCAATGCTAAAAGTATTAGCATTTCCTCCATCATCCAGGGGAGTTAGCTAAAGAGCTAGCTAACACTTGAGTTGGAAATAACCCAGTTTTTGATTATTTTGTCGCTAAATTCACAAATCGTTTCCAACTTTTTTTTTTTTTTTTTTACCAGAAGAGCATCCTAAAATTACAAGAAATTCATTTAAAAAGCTTGGATATATTTATTAAAGCCTGACAAGTCCAGCTCAGCAAGTCTGTGATTCTTTCCTCGAAATCGACTCAGTCGTTTGCTCAATTGTTTCAAAGAACTGCTATTGATAATTTGGTGATGAAGTGTTAAAAGACAAAGTATTTCCTTATCTATAAAACCAGTACCAGAGTAGAACTCATTTTAAGTTTTTGTTAGTTTTTGTGTAGGAGTCAACATAAAATTCCAACATTATCCTGGTATTATGTTAACTTAATTTTCTTTCAACTTTATTTTTGTGTTGCTAAAACTTTATTCTGTTAATATTATGACTTTATTCTTGTAGTGCCAATTCCTATGACACTAATATTCAATCATTTGACCTGAATTCAAAGTGTAAATAAGTAAACCGTAAAACATGCTTTTCAAACAAGATGGCCGCCCTGGCACCATCCTCAACTATGTAAACACAGAGTGGTGAAAAAAATCCATGTTTTCAAAAAATTAAGTGTTAAAAAAAGTACTTAGTAACAACAAACAAAGTTGAGTCCCAGGTTAGTGATGGTAGGTTAGGTTAGTGATGATATGACCATTTGATTTGTTTGGACTGGGACACCTACGGTGTAATGAAGTACTGTTGGATTCTCCTGCAGCTGTCTGACATTTTACCCATCAGAGATCTCCATCTGCACCAAATTACTTGCTTTCACTGCTTGTAAAACTTTTAAGTGGATCCAATGCAACATTTCTGTTCCTCACTGCAACAATATTGACAGCATCTGTTTTTATTTACCTGCATACGTTTCCATTCTCCTTGCACACCGTGTTTGATACCATCAGTAATGGCGTCCAGGGGGGCCGAGGGGACTTTGAAGGTTTCTTTTCTCTTCTTTTTTAAATTTTTTTTTAATTGTCCGACAGCATTTCTTAAACTTGGGATTGGAGCAGAAACTAAAGGCTGTGGGTTCACTTCTGGTGTTTCTCCAACTTATTCCAACTACAGCTGAGTCGGATGTGCCTGCAGCCTGAGAGGCAGAACAATAGATTTATTTTATTATGGGTCCCAGGAAGAATTTCAGAGGCTCTGCTGTATGCCGTCAGCCTGGTGACGATGCCCTGCGCCACCGTTTTAGTCTGCAGCATGCCACAGCATGCCAAGCTCTTTCTATATAGGTTTGAATCTCCTCTTTCTTTCTTTCCTTTCTTCTTTCTTTCTTTCTGGGAAATACTCTGTTTTTGTTTTTCAGTTGTGTGGAGAAAATAATGAAAGTGTTTCAAAGAAAACATTTTGCCTCCCGTGTATTTTTATATGTACATATGTGTGTATGATTTGGTTCTGCTGTGTGTGTATTTGTGCAGTTTTGCGGCATCCCTGATGCAATGAAGGAGTGGGCCCGGTTGGGAAGGGAGAGTGGGGTTACTATGGCAACCGTAACTGAGTTTCGCTCGTCAAGACAAGGGGGCGGAGTTAGCTGGCTGTGGGCGTGGCTTGTTTTGTGTTCAATGACGATTGAAGACCAAAGGTGATCTTAAGAAGATTTTTTTTTCCTTTTAAAAAAAGGTAAATGTGAGGGAAAAATATAAATCTATGTCGTAGATCTGATCAACAACGTTATATTTTAAATATTGTATTATTTTGTAGTCTTATGTTTATTTTTCTGAGAATGTAAATCATCTTTTAGCAGCAGGTGTGCTTTGATTTGATTTCATTGTAGACATCTGGCGCCATCTTCTGGACATAGATGTGAACCACAACATTTTAAATGAACAATGCATTTATTATTGTTAATGAACTGACTAATATTCCGTTATAGGTAAATCTAAAAATATTAAAAGTTTCTCTCCAGTTTAGATGTCTGAAGGAGCTCAAGGATGGAGCTGGAGGTAGACAGAGTGAGACTTTGTCTGCTGCAGTTTGGATGTTATTCCATTAAGTTTTGGTGAAGAAAAAAGCCGAATCAGATAGTAAAACCTTTAGTTATAGTTCTGCCAGAGAAATGCGGGATCCCGGAGGCCTTCGACCAGAATCAGGTTGTTCTGTCTGGGAGTCTCAGCTTCAGTCCTCCTGAAAAGCTCCACCAGCCTGGAGGAGCCAAGAGTAGAGCAGCAGGTCGCCTGGAGGTTGGTCGATGGATGGATGGATGGATGGATGGATGGATGGATGGATGGATGGATGGATCATTGGTTGGATGGATGGATGGCTGAGTCCAGAGTTGTCTGACTACAATCTCACAACAACAAAAAATCTGATATTAAAAAAAGAAATAAATGTCTCCATATTATTACATTTCTGCCTAAACCAATCAGATAAAACACATTTCTAATGAATTATCATGTATTTATTGGTGAAATATAAAGAAAACCGGTATTTAAAGGCGACTTTCCTCAGTTACCCAAGAGCCAGAAACTCATCTGAGATACTTATGAAGGCCATGAGAAAAGATGTGGAGTAGGAGGATAGCGGAAATACCTCTGCACCAATCAGAACGCAGGATCTCATTATTGACTGTCCGGTCAGCCAATCAGAGGAGACCATATCTCTCCGTGGCCCAGAGCTGGGATAATGTTCTTCACAGCTGTTTTTTTTCCTCTCTTTCTGAAGTCATGGCAGGATTCAGGCAGGATTAAACTTCCAGTTTGCTGAACGGTGAATAAACCGGGAACTTTTACCGCTGAGACCTGCGTGCACAGCTCCGTCTGGTGAGGTAATGTCTCTGAAATGTTCAAATGCCATTCCCAGCTGCAGCGGGCTGTAGCCCCAGGCTGCTCCGGGTTTGCTTTTTAAGCTTCGTCCCAGTTGAAACAGTTTACTGGGGCACCATGCGGACGCTCCGCTCCGAAGTCTCTGCACGGTTCCGCTTGAACGAGACCAAGAATTTTCAACTGTCCGCAGACGGACTGTGAGGAAGCGTGAGGTCCGACAGTGACCCAGACCGGGCGGCCAGACCTCAGTAGACCCTGCCGGGATTACTGTGGAAGAAGTCCGAAAACAAAGGAAACTTTTGTTCTTCTTTCTTTCCCCCCCGCTGGGAATAAACACAGGAGTTTGGAGAAAGTTCCAAAAGTTTTGACGCGCGCGCGCGCTTTCTTTGATGTGAACGCAGACAGGTTCTTCTGATCCAGGTGGTTCCAGGTGTGAGGATGGTGGAGAGCCGGAGCTGCGTCCAGAGGGAGGGGGTGTATCGCTGGTTCTCCACCCTCACCTCCGCCCAGAGAGCGGAATTCCTCTGCGGCCTGCTGGACCTCTGCATCCCCATCGAGCTGCGCTTCCTCGGCTCCTGCCTGGAGGACCTGGCCCGCAAGGACTACCACTCCCTGCGGGATGCGGAGATCAAAGCCAACAACCCCGCGGACCTCTCGGGACTCACCAACGTCACGGACGAGGTGGTCCGCAGCAAGCTGCTGGTGTCGCTGGCGCTGCTGGGCACAGACAACCGGGAGGCCGCGGGGGTCTTGTACCGGACCCTGACCCACATCGACACGGTGATCAACAACTACGGGCTGGCGCTGAACGACGGCAGGACGGAGGAGCAGTTCCTGCTGCTGTTCACCATGGCCTCCAACCACCCGGCCTTCAACTTCCACCAGAAACAGGTGCTGAGGCATCAGCTGGGCCACATCCAGGACATCCTGCAGGTGAGGGCAGAGGTCAAAGGTCGGTGTTGTCCATATGGACACAAACCAGCTAAACAATGAACCAAGTTAAGTATGACAGAAAGGGGCGAGGAATATAGCTAATTTAATATTTGATTAATCGTTAACTGGAGTAAACAATTTCAAAAATGCGTTTTGCTGAAAGAACAACATATTCAGAGAAGTAGTTAAGTCGAAATCTTACAAGAATAATATACATTTTGCATTTATAATGACAAAATCTTCTTTTTCTGTAAATAAACTCGCTCAAAAATTAATCAAATTCAATAGGATGTAGTACTGAAACGATTAATCGTGATGAATCCACCTAATTTAGTAATCGATTAATCATTACCTGGACTACACAGATTCAGGAAAAATAATCCAGTTTGCTGAAAGAACAACATATTCTGAGCAGTTTTAAGTCAAAACCGTACAAAATACAAACATTGAAAAAACCCTTGTCTGCCTGTCACAATAACAAATCTTGCTGGATGATAAATTGTTCCAGAAGTAATTGTGATAAACAATAATATTGTCGTTTTGAGGCGATTTTTAGGTAATATGATGAT
This sequence comes from Xiphophorus maculatus, assembly GCF_002775205.1. Classification (NCBI taxonomy): domain Eukaryota; kingdom Metazoa; phylum Chordata; class Actinopteri; order Cyprinodontiformes; family Poeciliidae; genus Xiphophorus; species Xiphophorus maculatus. The sequence goes on along the minus strand of NC_036444.1, from coordinate 2,684,552 downwards.
AATGGCATAATAATGCAAGAACACATTCTCAAAGATCAATAAACTTTAATTGCTAATGATCATTTGATACTGGAACTGGAAGACTTTTTAAATATCCAAAAGAAATCAATAAAATATTAATAACAATAAATAAAATGAATTATGTAACCAACCTTTGTAACCAAAATTGTCCTTCAAAAAAAGGGCGAGTTGAAACCAAAGCACCAGGCTGAAAACTTTTATCATCCAATTTTTTGGTAGAAAAGAGAAAAGCAATAAATCATGCACATGAAAATTATTGATCAGTTCATCCAAACAATAGTAAACAAATGATTCCTACACCTTGTTAATGTTGAGAAGAAAGTGTTACACAACCATCGATGAAATAATCAATTGTGATTCATTGATAATAGAAATATTGGTCAACTAATTTAATAATCAATGAATCATTAAATAGAGAATACAGTCTCAAAAATACTATTTGCCAAAAGAACAACATATTCAGAGCTGCAGTTAAGCCAAAGCCAAACAATTAATCGTCAGAATAGATTAATCGATTACTAAAATAATTGTTCATGGGATATATGTAACAGAACAAAACATAGAGAACTCTTACAAAGTCTGGAAAAATATGGAATTTTATTCCTTATTTTCCACATCTGGAAAGAGTAGAGAGAGTGAAAAATGTGTTTCCAGGACTGATTATCCATTTATCGGTCCAACATCTCTCTGTTTATCCTTTTAGTCATCTAATAATCGGATCAACCATCTGTCAATGCCTCCTATGATTCATTCTGTTATTTCCAGATTCTATGTTTAAATGTTTTTTATTTTAAGCTTTAATTATATTAATATGTCTGAGAACAGAACGGTCTGGTGAGAACAAGTTTGATTCAAACCCAGCTGCTTTCAATCAGATTTTAATCTAAATAATTTTGTCCTGTCGGATTAAAATCATCTTCAAACAACCAGTCAATAAAAAGTGATAATAGATTTCACTCAATGTTTGCTGCAGTTTCCCAGGACGTCCGAGGAAGCACAGAGTGATTTTTATTGTTGCTTTGGGACAGAATATCACGTTCATGTTCCAGAATCCTTCGTTTTAGGTTCTGTTTTTGTGTCTCTGTGGAAATTCTTCTACAAACAGCTGAAGTGTTTTCATGGGTTTTCTTAGTGTTGTTCCTTTTGCAAGAGGAAGTGAAAGCAGCTTCACGGAGAAGCCTGCGGTGTGAATGACATCAACAATACAAGACAGTGACGACACCAGAGCAGAAAACAGTGTTGAATGTGAGGTTGTCAGGTTTTCTAAAGGCATTGGAAGTTAAAAACACGGCTGCTGCAAAGTTTAATGCATCATATAAAAAGGTTTGGAAAAGCATCTCTTAAATGCCGGTAAAATAAACCAGTAAACTGTGAAAATATCTGGAAAAACAGTTGGAGCTAAAGAAAAACGGGTAGTTAAACAGATGGCGGAGGTGCAACAGCTGGATTGAATCAAAATCTTAAAGTTTGGATCGAAATTCTCAGAGAGCTTCTTAAAAGGAAATGTAACCCTGGCTCGTCTCTACGGCTTAAACGATTAATCGGATTTAAGCAGCTCAAACAATGAAATGTCTTCCTTATAATTAATGATGCATCTGTTTCTCAGTGAATCAAAAAACATCAGATTTCTATTCTGAGCTTTTAATAATCCAGCATTCACTAAAAGAATGCTATGTAGTTGCGTTTTAGGAATTAAAATGTTTATTTTCTTATTTAAAAAAGGAAGTGAATTATTTGTGTATTTACATCTTTTAAGGTATTTCCAATATTTTATTTTAAAAAAGGACTAAATGAGAAATCAGCAGAATATGCTGATTATTTTTTAACTGATTAACCGATTAATCATCAAAATAGATTAACCAATATCTAAAATAATTGTTAGTTGCAGGGCTAGCCGTCTCCACCTGACCGCAGAAAGGAAAGCGTCTTTAGTTGAAGTAGGTGGAGTTAAGCAAGCATACATGTTTCCTCTGTACCTAATTACAGGTGAGACATCAACAATGACAGGCTGTAACTCACCTCCACTGTTACTTATTCAACAGGAAAATTACACACTTACATGGGAAAGTTGGAAATGATACGTCGACGTTTATGTTTCCCTTTGAGTTAGATGTGAAATCTCAAACCTTATAGAGTGTACTTTTAAATTTACATTAAATTTGATTTCACAACCAAATAAAATATTGACAGATTTAAGGTTTTCTGGTAAAAACTCACCAAGCGCTTCACCAAATAAAAGTTGAAGCAAATATGGCTCATTAACAGAATATTTTCAGTTATTACAGAAAATAACTTTTTTGTTTGCTTAATTTGGGAGTTGACACGTGGGAAAAGTTTTGCAATAATCTAGACAAGACAAAAGCATAAATAACCGTCTGAAGCTCTCGTTTTCACACCAACGTTCTTACTATGGAAAAATTCTTTAAACAAAATAACTTTATCGACCATCTCAGTTAGTTTGAAGAACTCACAAGCTGAGTGTCATCTGCAAAAAAAGTTTTAGAATATGTTATAAAATGTAACAATAATCTATGTTAATGTTGAATGAGAACTGGTCCCAAAATGATGCCGTGTTGTAGCACTTCAGACCGGTCTTGGTCTTTTGATGGTCTCGGTCTCGGTCTTGTCTCGGTCTCTGGTGCTGAGGACTCGGGATTTTATTTCAAGACCAGTCAAAACCGCAACTGTGAAAATATCACTAAACTTATGAACAGGGGCGCTGCTGGTAATCTTGAGCCCCATGACAAAAAATTTAATTGGGCCCCCCACGCAGCTGCTGTTACAATTTTTTGAGTCTGTCTGACCCATCAAAGCGTCACAATTTTAAAGGCTTGCAACTGCCTTGCTTTCTTTGGTCCAATACTGATAACTAGCACAATATTTACTGCTCATGAATTTTACATGCAACAGTCCACATACAGTATGCAAGTAGGTTGCTTAAATTTTTTCTATTAGCTTTAGATACTGAAATATCTCTCCACCAGCAACAGTCATAGGCAACATGCAAGATATACATGAAGCAATCCAGATTTCTCAAAAATGCTATGTAGTTGCATTTTATTCAAGCTGCAGTATATAACTAATAAAAATATGTTTTCTCCACATCTGTTAAAGCTGCCACCATGTCGTGCCAGTTTGTTATGAGAGATAATCTGTGGAAACAATCAATCTCCTCCACCTGAACTGCTATTGCTGGCTAAAGTAATGCAACGTTCCGACCAAAACAATCAATCAGAACCAGTAGGAAGGTCTTAGCGCTGTCAATCAACCTCATTCACTCACTGCTAAATGTGCTAATGGTGGAAAAACAACATATCATTAGAGGAAAAATGTTTATCTGCTGTTATTGGTAGCTATGCTAACTAGACTGAGCATTCACAACAGGCTGCGCTAGCTACACTACAGGGATGAGCAGCCACATGAGATTGTGATTGACAGCACTAAAACTCTCCCGTCTCTGATTGGTTGTTTCTAGAAAGCACTGGGAAAAGGCAAAGGAAATAGATTTTTCACAGATTATCTCTCATGCCATACTATCACAACATAATGACAGTTTTAACAAATATGTTAAAAAAAATGTTTAATAAAAGTTACATACTGCAGCTTTAATTTCACTTAGGAGAGGAGAGAGGACGGGTCAGGAGGGACGTGGGTTAGAGCTGCTGCTGACTGACTCATCTGTTGTTAGATGGTAAAAGGTGCAGGGACACGTTAAATATATGAATATCTTGGTAATTTTTTTCCTTAATTCATTAAATGCTAGTGAAATGGAGGCAAACAGTAGACTGTGGCTAAGCTAACTATGCTGAATGGTTGATAATCACACAGTCTACCCACCTCTCTTGGAGAAAAACTGGGTTACAAATTGACACTTTTACCCTTTTCTCTCTCTGTCTCTCTATTTTTTGAAAACCTAACTTTATTATTTTTCTTAGCAGCATAGTAACAGCCACAGTCGCTCTTGTTTTCCACTGTCTGCTGCTGAACATTGTCACCGTCAAGCACCAAGCAGGAAGGAACCATTTCATACAGATCCGGGAGGTTCAGGGCAAATGTGTGTTTTTTGGTCTGGGAGGGGTAACATTTAACTTTTACTGCTAAAAACAATTTTAGAAAACACAATATAATTAATTTTGTAATTGACACAGACCCCTTTTTTTAAATTTCTATGAAAAAAAAATTGTGGTGGGCCCCCTGTTGGTCAGGGGCATAACCTTTCCCCCCTATACGGCGCCCTGTTCACGAACGATCTGAGTCTTCTGAACTTTTCTTTACTAAGAAGATACGACTGGAGAGTCACTGAGAGCCGTTCGTTGTTCTTGTAATGCTCTGTGTACAATGCAGTAGCTATCATTACTTATTATTATATTATTAAATTATATACATTGATATTTATTTAATTAGCAAATAAATACAACACAAGAACGAAAGAGCATGCAGAGCATGCGCATTGCTCATTGATTGTTTTCGTTCAAAGTGGCCATGATGGCAGACATTACAGCTTTGTGCTGCCTGGTTTCATGCAGTGGGTCAGACGGTGAGAACAGTCATGCTGAGCGCCTTGTGCTTGGTTACTTCTTGCTTGTTGCTCTTTGGTCAGTGTTCATAGTTGAGCGTTGTTTACCTTCAGGGCATTGCCTCAATTGCTCTGTTTAATGATGCAGACAGTGGTGATTTGTGACATGAATGATATGGGCAAATGCCCAGGGCGTTATCTTTTTAGATAAGTAGAACGAAGAGTTTGTTCTGCTTATAATATTGGTTACATTTATTTCAGCTCTAAGTATTTAATATCTAGGTGTTTTTATGGGAATGTGAATCTTTCAGATCAATTTGATTAGCAAATTTGTTACATATATACATGTATATATATAACCCCGCCTCTCGTCCGGAACTTTAGCCAGAAATAGGAACCAGCAGCCCCCCTGACCCCTCTAAGGGACAAGGGTATACAGAGGCATGATGCTGCCACCACCTTTTTCCAGGCTAGCAGCGGAGGAGGAGGAGAAGCTGCAGCAGAAGCTGGCAGTGATGGAGCTGCTGGTTGCTATGGCGCTCAGCCTCACCACCACTACCGCCATCAGGCCACCGCCGCCGTGCCTCAGGCCTCCCTGCCCAACGCCAGCACCACTTGCCTGCCAACCTGCTACTGGCACAAGGTAGGAAACAAACTTTTAATTTTTCCTTTGATTCCCAAATTCCTGCAGCTGCAGAATCATAACAGTGGATTGAGATGGAGGAATTAAAGTTAACTTAAAATAAAATCTAATCTCGCTTTTATCATTCAGATTAGTCTATTTTTTGTGTTTTTAAATTATGCAACCCTTCCAGTTTGGTTACTTTGTACAAGCCACATTTAATTTGGTAGAGGAAGAAAGTTTTATTTAAATCTTCTCAAAACAAAACCTGCAGCGCTGTGAGAAATATTTGGAAAAGAAGCAAGTTCAGGAGCAAAATATTGTTAATAAACGACGAGCGGAGGCTGTCGTTTCCACCCAGATGTGGTGGCGCAGCCGGGATGTGATGAAACGCGGAGAACGCAGCGGGAGCAAAAGGAGGGGATTTCCAGATGATGCCGGAAACCGAGCTGCTCCTTTAACCCTTCGGATCATCCGGCACAGGGTCAAAGGAGCAGAAAATGGGAGGAAAAGCAACGACTGTAGAGGAGAAGTTCAAAGGCAAAACATTTAATTTGTTTCTTAACTTGATGCAGATGTAAACACAGTTTTACAGCCTGTAGTCGATCCGACGCAGGCAGGAGCAGGGAAAGTACCCGGCTCAGAGGAGCGCTTGTATTTAGTGTTTTGTTGCCCTTGGCTCCTGCTTAGTGCAGGTCAGCACATTTCTCAGTGCTGAAATCAACCCTCTGTGGTGTGTGTGAGTCTCCAGTGAATCCCCAGGAAGTTATAAATGCTCTCTCTTTGGCTGTCTTTCCATCTCTCTGAAGCGACCGACGGGCTTCTATTTAAATCCAGAATCGTCACATATCACAGATTAACCAGAGAAATGCAGGTTTTTTGGGAAGTGAGAAAATGGAGGGATATTTGTGACTTCTGATTTTAACTATATCCTGTTTAGATGAGTAATCTCACCATCGTCTGTATGACTTCACCAGTCAGTCAGATTGTTGGGGAGGAAGTTTTTTCTGCTTCAGCTTATGAGGTTTGCATCTTTTTTCCGTAGCACTGGAGCAATTAGTCCTGCAGCAAAAAGGTCCTTGGTTCAAATCCCGATAGATGGACGAATGTTTCTGCAACAGGTCTTTTAAAGAGCAAATAAACCAGAAATAAACGTTGTTTTTTGCAGATAAAGTTTTTTTGCTATCTTCAAGTTTTTGTGCAAATTTTGATATTTATTTAATTCTTAAACATTTTGCCTAAAACCGTCTCAGTGCTGCCTTTGGATTGAACAGGTTGAATTTTCCTATTTTCCAATTTGCAGTTGAATTTTCCTATTTGTTGCAATGGCACAGCTTTATATCACACAGCCCTACACTAAAATATTCTTAGTTTAAAATATATATATATATTATTATTCAGTCTTTTTAATTTTTTTCACTGAAACAATGCTGTGTTATTGCATTTTAGACAATAAAATATTTGTTTTCTTATTTAAAGAAGGGATTCAATTATTTGCATCTTTAAAACTGTTAAATAAAAATGTAGCTGAGTGTGCCAATCTTTATATCCGATTAATGAATTTATCTGATGATTAATTGATTACTAAAATAATCTTTAGTTGCAGAGCATTTATGCCACCATTGTGCTTCCATTCCACTAAAGATGCTTTTTAATCAGAATCACTTTATTACAAAGCAAATTGCTTTGATGTAATGTAAATAGATGAATATAACAGATAAAAATACATTTAAACTAAATCTGTTTAAAATAAATAAAGACATGACACTTTAATCCTGGCAGCCCGCCAGGCTGATAAATCCTGGAGTTGAAATCATGATGGGTTTTTTGCCTTTGCATTGTGTTAGCACATCTTTATTCTCGAGAGCAATAAACTGCATAAACATCAGTTTTTATAAAACTGTTTGAACTCTAATAATAAATCTTTAACCATTTTGACCAAATATTCTGCCGTGTTTCTGCTGAGTCTTGCTGCATGCCATCACTCCATTCTTGTGACTCGTGTCTCTCTAGTCTCTCCGTTTCTCAAGTCATCTCTCCTAACCTTTGACTAACACGAAGCAGATGGATGCTGAGTGACTCCAGAGGGGTTTTTATGCAGAAACAATGCGGTGCTTTAAACACAGCATATGCAATATATTACAACATTACTAGGCCAGTTGAAACCTGCATAATCGGCCCATTATATGCGCACTTTATAGGGCAATAAAAACAAAGCCTGTGTGGGAATTAACAGCTGACTTTTATATGAGAGAAAGGAGGAGCTACTGTACCAGAAATCTGGATTTTTATAGCTTCAAGCCATGTATTTTTGTTAAATTTATTCCTGGAGTTTCTTTTAATTCAGCTTCCAATGTTGGTTCCCCGTTTTACCTCGAAGCTCTGCTTCCTTCCAGGCTGCTGGCAGGCGGACTCAGGAACATGCGGATGTGGCGGTAGCACTCTTAATTGTTTTCAGATCTACGGCCTGGATGATTTCTGCTAACAGCACGTAGCCTATCTGGGGTTTTCATTTCTGATGACTCAGCATTTTAAGTAGGGAATTTCTGATGCACTTTGGATGGAAAGACTAAAATATATATATATATCAGCTAGCTAGTTTACAACATTTCCAGTTCAGATTAGGTTTATTGGTGTCTGAACTCGACAATAGTCCTGGATCCGGGTCTGGGAGTGTTTCATAACCAGTTGAGGTATTGTTTATATTGGAAACAGCTTGTGGTGCAAGTTTGCCACATGTTAACGATCAGCTTTCAGCAAATGTGTATCAACCTCAAAAGCAAAAAACTGGATGGAAAGAAATCTGCTGCAATCACTGGAGCTATTTCCCGCTTGACGTATTTATCTCAGTTTTCCATTTAGAAACTGTTAATACACATTTTACATTTTTCCACATGAAGTTCGTCAAGTTCCTTTTTTACATCTTGAAGACATTTCAAATCTTGTTTCTATTCTGCTGAGATGGAGTCGCTGCTGTATATTTAGCAGCTGAATGTTTTTTTGGCTTTGTGAAATGCCTCAGATAATTAAAAGTTATTTTTATAATAAATCTGTTTTTCAGATCAAGTAAAACGAAAAATATGGAATTGTGAACTAAAAACGTCCTGTTTCTATTTTGTTGCAACCTTTCCATATCTTTTAGGACCTGACTGAATAAAAAATACTAGTATAATGTTTTAGGGATGAATCAGACTAATCGATTATTGCAATAATAATCAAATAATCTAGTAAATGATCAATTGTTAACAGGAGTAGACTCAAAGATTCTGACAGTTAGGGCAGCAAGTAAGTCAAAATTTTACAACAAATATAAATATTTTGCATTTAAAATAATTTTTTTGATTTGTTTTTGTTTTAAATACCGTAAATGCTGCCAAACTGAAGGAATGACCTTCCCTGTTTCATCCAGTTTTCTCTCCACTGTTTTTGATTTTTAAGCATTTATGAGTCACAGTGAAAAAATGCTAAACTGCTGCTGTTCCAGTGACTCAGCAGGTTGTTGCTAGGCAACCAAAGAGTGAATCAGTTAGTTCAAGCCATCAAAGTTGCAGTGAGAGGTTGAGCAGCTAAAACCTTTCCTCTGCCTACATCTCCCAGAATGCTGTGCAGTTCAGTGAATATTCTATCAGATGTGTTATCTATACTGATCATGTGGCTATTGCGATATACACACACACACACAGACCCCCCCCCCCCCCCCCACATATATATATATATATATTTTATATATATATATATTGTAATTGATTTATTGTCTAAGCTCTAATGATATGCTATTATATTGCTATTATATCTAATTTTATTTGTCACTTCTTTTCTAAATGTGACACAGCATTGTGAAAAGTGTTCACCTACCAAACGTTATTGAATGCGTTACTGGCAGAGTCACTGTTTGTTCTTTTTCTTCTCACTGCATTTTGTTGTAATAAGGGATTAATGCCTCTGATCCGCCATCTTGGTGGGCAAGCATAGAAGAGCCATGGCTTTGAAACCAACAAAAACAAAGTATATAGCAAAAAACAGTTTAAGTCTTAATTGATGTGATGCACTGATATTGTTCATACGTTAAATCTAAGCTTGTGACTTGTTTATTGTTGTCATAGCAACTCCATAGCAGCTTCTGGGACAATACATTGTTTTAAGACCATTTTCAACTAATATAATGACAATAGCATTATAATGCAATAATACATTCTCAAACATCAAAAATGTTTGAGAATGTGTTATTTAAATTCTTATGAACATTTAATACTGGAAGGCATTTAAATATCAAAAACAACAAATAAAATGGGTTATGAAGTCTCTGTAAACAAAATCGTCCTTCAAACAAAGGGCTGGTTGAGACCTGAGCACCAGACTGAAAACATTTAGAGAAAAGAGAAAAACGATAAATCATGCAATCTAAAATTATTGACAAGGTTTAATTTATCATGTGATTTATTGATTTATTGCTTATTGCGACAGGCCTGACTGTCATGGCAGTTGCCTACCAAGATGGCTTCCCGGATGTGTGACGTCACATGAGAACTATGTATTGCATTTTCAGAGGACAAAGATTTCTTCTAAAGACATTGTTCAAAAAAAGAAAAACAACTTCTGCACAGAACCTTTGATTTTTTATTTGATTTTAATTCTTTGGTTTCACTTGGATCTGAAAATGTCTCTTTCGCAAACATTTTGTCATGTTTCATGTTCATCAGATCCATTAAAAGTTCCTGATGATGCTTCAGTTTGCTGACATTTGTTCTTGAATCTAGTAAAACACAGTAAACCTTGATATTTCATGTGTTCTCCTGACCTCTGACCCCCAGAACCAGAGCAGAGAAGCGTCGACGGGGTCAGGCCCGTCCTCCGGCGCAGAGTTGGGAAACGAAGAGCAGGCGGTCCACCAGGAGCTGCCGGCTCCTCGCCCAGAGCGCCGCTCTCCTCCGTCGCCCCTGCAGGTCCAGGATGCAAGCAGGAGCCGCCAGGAGAAAGCAGCGAAAGGTGAGGAGCTGCCAACGACAACCTAAAGAAAACATCTGAGCAAGATGCAGCATGCCGCTGCGTCTGAACACAAGCAGAAAGAATGCGGCCCTGAGGGCTGGGCGGGAAAACTGCAGCGAGGTTGAGACACAAAAATATAAAGAATCAGCACCAACTAGAGCTGGACAATACGACTTCAAAATAAAAATAGATTTTTTAGTTTTTAAGAAAGAAAAAAATTACAAATGACAGAAAATATTTTTGAAAAAGTGCCTTTTATTTTCTTTATCCTCAATTAATCAGTAAATCAATTTATAATTTAAAACAAGCTCAATATTTTCTCTTTTTCTACCATAAACTGGATGATAAAAGTTGTCAGTCTAATGTTTTGGTACAGTAAAAATGAATTAACATAAAGCAAAATTACACATGAAACCCTGTATATGATTAATTATGTCTAAAATATATATTCAAATATAAAACTTGGAGCCGATTCCACAGTCAACAGAAGGCAACAGAAAAAGGGGGCGGAGCTGTCAGTTACTGGTTGCTATGGTAACCACCAACTGTCCAGGGCAGAGAAGCATAGGATTAAAATGGTTTCCAAACAACAATATTCTCATTTACCGCAATAAGTTCTGGGACAATTTATCGTCCAGCAAATTTTGTTATCGTGACGAGAATATTTATTTAATTATGAAAAGATAATCAGCAGGAAAAACATTTTAACCCGAAAAAAGTTAATATGAAAAAAGCCTATAAAGTTATCAACGTCTGACGTTAGCAGATCAGTTCGTGTGATTCTTTCTTCTGAATAAACCCAGGTGATTAAACGATTGTTTCAAAATCCTCCTGCTAATAATAATTTAATGCTGATGTGTTAAAAGATGAATTATTTCCCAGTTTTAAGACCAATACCAACATATAACTTCACAAGATGCCCAACATTCCTCATTTTAATAATTTTTATGTTGGAGTTACTATAAAATTATAACACTATTATACTAATTTTATGACTTTGTTCTCGTATGACTTGGAATTTATTCTGGTAATTTTATAACTTTATGTGTGTATTATTTTGACTTTACTTTGATAATATTACGACTTTTTCTCTTAGTACAACTTTATTCTGGAAATGTTATAACATTTTTCTAAAATTACTTCAACTTTATTGTCATATGACTTTTTCTTTGTTTGCAACTGTTCTGGCAATATTACAACTTTTTCCTGTATTATTACAACTAATACTGGCAAAAATATGACTTTATTGTCATATTATTGATGCATTATCATACAACTTTTTTCTTTTATTATTTTATTATTATAACTTTATTGTTAAAACGTTTGTGCTTGGTTTTTATTTACGGTTAGGTTCCAGACATGCTGGATTTTTTTGTTTACCTCATGTTTTTCAGTCAGGTGAAGCTTTCTAAGCCAAACTGATCAACAGGGACGTCTTCCATTATCAGCTATTAGAAATCAGCGACTCGTTGAGCAGCTCATGTGTCAGAGTTTACGCCAGTGCGTCCGATCTGCAACACAACACTCAGCTATGTCACCTCTGCTAACACTGCATGGCTGCCACCGACATAAAACCTTCAGCGTGCAAACAGGAGAGCAACCTGTTTAGATCCGTGTTGTCTCGTTGCTTTTTTGTTTAGCTGCGTTTCTCCGGCAGCTGATTGTTTCATTTTTCTGTCACTCTGTAAAAGCTGTTGCTGTAAACTAATAAAATCAGTAGGTAATAAACAGTTTGTTGATGTAAAACGGCCCGAAGCTTTTAGAAAAAACCCTTTATTCCCGTCTCAGCAGCTTGTCCCTTCACGCCCAAAGTTCGGTCAAAAATCTGTTCATAACAAAAGCCACACCCACATTTTTACTCGCAATAACTTTCCATTGACTTTAGTTTTAATTCGTTTGACTTTTTGTCTAATTCATTTAGTTCTAATTCATTTTCATAGTATGTTTGCTGGTTTTTAGTGCTTAAGTATTGCTTAGTTCTTATTAATCTTGATAGTAGTTTTAGTTTTTTTCAAACTTTGACTCAGTGATAACAAATTTTCCTGGACAATTGTCCCAGAGGTTATTGCCCTAAACAATAATAATATTGTGGTTTTGAAACTATTTTCAAGTAATATAATAGTAATGGCATAATAATGTAAGATCAGATTCTCAAAGGTCAATAAACTTTAAATTTGAATGGAACTGGAAGATATTTTAAATATCCAGAATAAATAAACTAAACAACAGAAATAACAAATAATATGAATCATGAAGTTTCTGTAAACAAAATAACATCAGTCTGACAACTTTTGTCATCCAGTTTGTTTTTTATTTTTGGCTTGATTACTGCTGAGAGGTGTTATTCTTTCAGGAAATTGCCTTTTTTAGAGCCTGTATTCTTTAAACTAATCTATAATCAATTAATCACGGTTGATTAATTGTTTCTGTTATTAATATGATGATATTTGTATTGTGAATTGTCAATTTGACATTAAAGGGTCTTTTTTGTAAATGTTTTTGTCAAAAACTAAGAAAATTTGTTAGTCATGACTTATTAGTGAAGGTTGACGATTCTATAATCAATTAATTTGATTAATCGTTTCAGTCATTAACATGAAGATATTTGCATTGTGCACAATTGTCAATTTGACATTAAAGGGGTTATTTTGTAAATATGTTTTTCAAAAACCCAAATTAGTTATGATTCATTTGTAAATAGAATAATAAAAGTATTTTAAAAAATCAAAATAAAAAAGCTGGTAGGAAAACCTACCAGGGAAGGTTTGAAAATAGTTTCATTATTATTCATTATTTTTATGTTTTTACATATAAAACATGAATTTTTTACCCTTGCATTTGATTTAGTTTCTCTATATTTTAGCATGTCAGTTATATTGACTTTATCGCCACCTACTGGTGTGGGATGTGTTGTTCAGCTTTTTTTTTTTTAGTGGAACAGCTCTTATTCTGACTGTGTTTTTACTGGTCTGTGAACTGATGTGTGCGTCTTGCAGCTGTGATTGAGCGGGTGGTGCTCAGAAGAGCGATACACAAGCCAGAGAACGGCAGCGAATATGTGTTTGAGGTAGATCAACTCCAATAAGGTAGTTTTTTATGGTTGTTTGCTGCTCTTCTTCATTGCTTTCCTCCTTTCCTCTGCCTCTCCAGGTGGGCTGGTCCGACGGTTTTACATCATCTGTTGTCAGAGCTCAACAGGAAGTGGCAGAGCTGATATCCCAGGTAATAATCTGGTGCAAATGGTAGCTACTGGGATTCGGTGATTTCTAATGGTGTAACTAGCTTATATACTGTACATATTGATCCCAAAGGGATTTCAACTGAATCCTGTTAAAGTAACTAAACAAAGCAATAAGGGATAAACAAGGACATGACTTTTTGTATTACCAGAATATTTCCTCTGCTTTAGGTAAAATTATTGTTTCCACTGTTCAGGTTTTTGTGTAAAAATCAGAGTATCGTCAGCATAGAGTGATACTGTGCAGTAAACTGTGGGTAGTTTTGATGTAATCATGCTGAATGTTGCTCTGTTAGCTCTCTCAGGTGTTTCCTGACGATGGACTGGAGAAGTTCCTCCCTCAGTCCGTAGAGGTCGACACCAGGTCAGTGCAGAAACCTCATCGCTCTAAAGTTTCAGTTTTTTGACCAAACATCAAATTGTTTTCACCCCAACTTTCACTTCTAAAAGGCTAAACCGGTATTCTGCATCCATTACGTCTAGATTGAAAACCCACCTGTTTAAAGTTGCTTTTGATTTATAATCAAAGAAACATTGATCAACATTTTTATGTGTAATGACGGCACATGGTAAAATGTAATGTTTCAGTTGTTGATTTTTGTGTTTTTGTGATGTAAATCAAACTTGATTGATTGATTGATTGATTGATTGATTGATTGATTGATTGATTGATAGTGAGACAAAAAACCTTCCTTCTTTATATGTCCTCTCTTCACTGTCATGTTGCTTTTTGGGTGGCTGTGTTGCTCCACCCAGGTGTCTGGCTGCGCTGCCCGGCCCCGTTCTGCAGCATCACTCCGTCCAGCTGTTCTTCAACTCCAGCCGACCTCTGACCCCCAGCTGCCCCGTGTCTCCTCCCTCCACCAGGTTACCTCCCACTTTCCCCACCTGCTCAGCCTCCAGTAAGTCCTGCCGTGCTTCCACCTGAATTGTTATATTTACTTTGACCAGGAACGTAGGTAAAAGAACAAACAGTTATTATAGAAAGAAAATAAAAGCAACAAACGAGAACAGTAAGGAAATATATTCACACATTCAATAGAGAGGATAGAGGTATAAACTGAGGTTTATATCTCTACCTTACTCAAGTAAAAAGTAGCCATCCAAGAAATTACTGAAGTATTAAGTCGACTCAATAACATTCTACTCAAGTAACTGATCAAAGGATCAATCATTTAATATTTAAAAATGACATTATCAGACGGACCAAAATATAAAGTTTAGTGGACATTTTGGTATTTTAAGGACAAAAATGACAATAATTCATATAAGTAACAAAAAACAACAAAATCAGGCAAAAGACATTTTTTCCTAATCAGTTTCCTTCACTAAAAAACTTAAACACTTTAACAAAACTGCAGGTTTGTGTTGATGAATTTGAAAAACATGTTTTTCATTCAGTGGATAGAAAATCCAGAAATTTGACTCAAGTAAGAGTAGAAATACTTCATGATAAAATTACTCAAGTAAAAGTAAAAAGTACGGCGTAGTAAAAGTACTCCTAAAAGTTTTTCCAAAATGTTACTCAAGTAAATGCAACTATGTAAGTAGCTTTTACCCAACTCCGGGTATAAACTTATTTTTTTATTTTATAATTGACAACTTCATTAATTAGTAACAATAACATTGATTATAGCAGTAATTATTTTTCATATTAATATGCAGTGATGAGCTTCTTAAAATACGTTTTAAACTGTTTTATTGCTTGATTTCTGATGCAAATATACAAAATATTTTGGTTGTGGTTCTAATTTTAAAGCTTTAAATTCTATTTTTTTGAGTTAATAAACAAAAATTCATTGATTTATGAAGTCTCTAAACAAAATGTTCCTTTAAAAACATCTGGATGGGACAAAAGCAACAAACTGTTTAAATTTGTCATTAATTGATTTATTGCTTCTTGCAACAGACCATTTATTCAAAACGATCAAGTTTGTTGCGTTGTGTAAACCCACCAACATTTCTAAATTTGGAGAACTTGATGTTTTTTGAGGCATCAAGTTTGCATAATATTTCTAAGTGAACTCCACGCAGTGCGTTTTGCAGTGCAGGAAGTCTGTGTGGTTTGTTTGGGATGAGAAAAGGAAGAGCCGGTCATAGAGACGAGGTGAGGCGGCGCTCTGAGATGTTTGAGGTGTTGGACGGAGCCGACCGGGTCTATTTCAGTCCGGTGTGGGAATTCACTGCGGCATGCTGGGAGCCCAGACTGGGATGACCTCATACTGGTGTGTGTGTTACTCAAATATACTACATACAGAGGACCTCTTTCACCAACAGTGGGAAAAGTTTTTTTCAGCTCTATTGTATTGTACTAGTTATGAGTATTAGAAATATGGCAGTAATAGTTAAGTATAAATACAGTTACTCAGATTTGTTTTTGGGTTACATCATGGGTCTGCAACCTGTGGCTCTTTGAACTTTCCACTATGGCTCTCTATAATTAACTATTGTGTCTAAATATGTCTGTAAATATTGATTTTAGCAGTTTTTTGTTTAAAAAGTGCTCTAAATGTAATTTATTTAAAAAAGATAAAAAGAGTCTGAGTGGTTTTCAGTTGTTCTGCAAATGTTGTTCTGTTATTTTCCATTTGTTGTTGCTCACTGCACCAAATAAATAAAACCTGCATCTCCAGGTTTTATTTTGTGGACAGATCTGTTCTACCGCTGCAGCGCAGCTTTGGATGACAAGTGAAAGAAAGGTCTTTTTCCCCTCCGGCGTTGTGCTCAGGCGCAAAATGTCTGGATGTAAACAATAACGTACAAGCGGCCCGTGGATTTCAGGCTGCGAAGATCCTCCATGTTGTACTCAAGTTCATTAAGTAGTTATTAACTAAGTCATAGTATAAGATCCGAGGCAGCTTGTCTGATATATTTTTCTTCTCCATCTCATATGAATTGATCCCGAAAGCATTCGTTTTGTTCATATATTTTTTTCTAAGAGAAAAATATATTTTGTTTGTTGATCTCAAAGCTTTTTGTTGGGTTCTGCTATGCGCTAACCTACTAAGATGGCGCAGAATGAATGAAAGTCCTTATGAAGATAGAAAGACATAATAGACGTAATGTGTGTGTGTGTGGGTGTGTGTGTGTGTGTGTGATGTGTAAGTGTGACTTCATCTCGGAGTGTATTTATAGCTGCCGGTCATCATGTCTCAGTGTTTATGCCTCTGAATTGTTCCAGCTCTTAGCTGCAGCATTGTGAACGTCAGGGGGAAGTTCTTCCATCAACACACTTTTACAGTTTTTCCAGTACACACTAGACTGGGAGAACAATCCCCTTAACCTGATCGCTTGCTTATCATTAGCTGTGTTTCCATTCATTTTAAAATAGCACAAATTGAAATGACACTTAATGGAAAGACGCCAATTTCTTAAAAATGTTTTTCGATAAACAGTTTTGGCACTACGATGAGATGGATTTTCAGCCGTATCGAAATAATATTTTTCATACGACACGAGCCGTGTGATCAACAACTGGATGTTACTACTGACGGAAACGCCAAAAAAGAGAACAGGAAGTGGTAGCAGAATTATAGATTATTTTTGCTTTTCTTTTTTCGGACAATGTGCAGCTGGCTCCACCAGAGCTCTTACAGCATCATAACTCACAAAAAGTTGTGTGTCATTCTAATGTGTTGACTCCATAGCGCTCCATGTAAAATGGCTGAGTAAAATTTTCCTAAAACGCCGCATACGTAGCTACTCCTAAGTATAATTATGAATATATCTCATGTAACTGTTTACATGCACCATAATTTTTAATGACTTATCACGTGAACAAGCTTATTCAAATATGATTATAAGTTTGTTTCAATTACAAAACTGATTTCTGCAGGATCTTGGTGTTAATGCTCCCTTAGATTTAGTTTCTTTGGGAATAATCTGTGCAGGTGGAATCCAATCGAGTGTTTTGTTTGGTCCGTTTGTATGATTCTGTGCTAAATCCAAGCAGTAAAATATTCTTGTTCTCACCTCAAAATGGTCTTGATTGGAGATCAGACAGTGTTTTTCTACAATCTTGAGTTTTGTAAAGTTTTGACCGGCCGAAACCAACCGAAGCCAACTGCAGTTTCTCTTTAGGTGCGCCCTAATAAATGAAAATATAATTAAAAAAGTAATTTAATTCACCCATAAACGGTAAAATGGAAGAATCGTCTTTGGTTTGATGAGAACAAAAAAAAGTTACAGTACGCTTATTATTTTTGTAGAAATAGGGTTAGGGTTAATGATTGATTTGTAAAAGCAAGAAAAAGGGTAAAACATCCAAGGGCCATAATAATTTTACAAGCTCTATAGAGGAATAAATTCACATAATTGATCGGCTTTGTTCATGTGATAACATATGTCCTCAATATAATAACACTTTTTAAAATCTTGTGCATGTTTCTGAGGTTTTCAGTGTTTCTAGTTGATGAAACTCTTTGTTTCTGTTTCAGACACCGGCTGCATGATGCAGTACAGAGGAGCTAACAGGTAAACATTCTTGCACACCCCAAAGGTTTCTGGGTGATAAACCACCAGTGAATATCATCGTCAACCGACAGTTGCTATTACTAACATCAGCAACATATATGGAATAAATTAAAACAGAAATCAAATCAGCCAGTCAAACCCAACAGTAATCCTGCCATTTTCCAGCATTAAAAAGATGGAGTGATTTCTTTTATATAAAAGTTACATACCTCAGCTTTCAAGGCATAAACTTCAAATATTAAGAGTAAGCTAGTCGCTGATGTAGAAGGTTGATCTGGGATGGAAAATGTGTTTTATGGGATGATGATTCTGTTTATTCTTTTTATTTTAAAGGGAAAGTGTTATGTAAAATGGATTTTAAAAGCTTTACATCATTATTCAATCATCAAAAATAAATCTGGAGTTTTGCTTTGATTCTTTCATACATGTTTGAGAAATCCTGCTATCTCCATGGCAACCATCCAGCTGTGCAAAACGCCTGGGTGGACCTAGCTCCGCCTTCGAGGTGCAGCTCCTCCCCCACTGGGTTTCTTCAGACTAGTCAGCAGCAATTAGCAAACACCTGTTGAAACTGCACATCTGCTGAGATCATTATAGGAGCTACTTCTCATTGTAGGTAAAACTTTGTTAAAGGGTTAACAGAGGAGCCATGTTGGCAGAGCAGGACTTTCTTAAAGAGACAGAGGCCCAATTTCAAGGCATTACATCAGGAAGTCAAATTTCCTCTAAGTCATATGTGACATATATATATATATATGTATATATCATGTTTATGAAAACTAAAGGTAACATAGTTACTTCTTTATGCTATAAAATGGTACTATATGCCTGGAAAACACGATACTGTCCCTTTAAGTCTCCTGTATCAGATGAACCTGAGTCACTTCCTGTTCCATGTTCAGGGCGGTGTACCGGGTGGCCAGCGTCCAGCCCGTGGTCAGCACCCACAGCTCGGTTCTGACCCGCTCCCCGCCTCACCTGTCCTCCCTCCTGTCTCCCCCCACGCCGCTGACTCCCTCCATGCACCACCTCCACCCTCCGCCCATCACGCAGTCGCTGCACCTGTCCCACTCCCCCTCCCTGACCCGCTCCCAGTCCCATCCGGCCCAGTTAACGCAGAATCAACCCAACACGCCGGAGCAGAACGGCATCCTGGACTGGCTGCGTAAACTCCGGCTCCATAAGTACTACCCAGTCTTCAAACAGCTCACCATGGAGGAGGTCTGTTCACGTTCTATTTTTATCTCATTAATTAGTGAGGGAAATATTCTAACCTCTTCTGAGAAATGTCCCGACCTGTTTGTGGACAGTTTTTAGCGCTGACGGAGGAAGACCTCAACAAGTACGACTTGACCCAGGGAGCGAAGAAGAAACTCAAGACTCAGCTGGAGCTTCAAAAGTCAGCAGAGTAAGCTGCAGGAGATTCGGTTTGTCTGATGCGTTCGGCTGCAAAAGAGTCTCAGAAAATCAGGAAACTAAGAAAAGCTTCTGCTTCAGGGCTGTAATCCATCTTAGGGTAATAAAACGATCACTCAGGGTTAAAACGATTAATCTGATTAATCGTGGTTAACGATTAATCAGATGAATCATTAGTTGGACTATACAGACTCAAAAAAGGCCATGTGGTAGAAGAACTTTTAGCCAATTAATAATTGCATAGCAAATGGTGGTTAGTAGTTTTTTATACAGTAATTTTAACTGGGTGAATCTAAAACTGACATTTACGGAATTCTGAGTAAAACAAATTTACAGACAAAAGATTTTTTATCTTAATTGGAAAATGTATATATTTTCTGCACATTTTGGGCTTAATTACAACTCTGAGTATGTTTTTCTTTCAGCAAATGACCTTTAATTGAGTCTGTATTCGCCAGTTAACAATTAATCGACCACTAAATCAGTTGACAATATTTTAAATAATCAATCACAATTAACCCTATTAATTGATTCAGCAGAATCAATGATTTGGTTTCCACCCAAAAGACAAGGAAAAATTGATCCGAAGAAATACTCCTGGTACTTTTAATGTCTGTTGTAGAAATTATTTAATTAAAATACTAGAAAGCTCCTTTTTTAAATTGTATCTGTATTTAAAAACATTGATTGATCTTTATCATTCTTAGTCAAGTTTCCTAATTTCTGCGGTGAAGTTCAGATACGATTCAGGGTTCAAATGATTGTTTTGTGATCAGGAAATGTTTAAATCAATCTGCTGAAGCATCAGTCTGCTTTACTCTGAGATACCTTCGGTTTGAACTCCATTATCGAGCAACAAGCTGGCTGATCGGCCGCCGATATAAAAGGTGTAAAAGCTGAACTTAGAGTCCATAAACGGTGAATGGTTAACCGGCTGCTGCAGATCAGAGAGATAAGATGTACTGAACGGGTTGGAAATGTGTGTGTGGAAACAGAAAAAACTCCTGAACCTGCAGGAAAACCCTTTTGTGAGTCCAAACCTGTGCATCCTTTCCTTCGTCTGTCAGCATCAGCAACTTTCCAGCCAGGTGGGGATGTGTGTGTTTGTGCTCAAACAGGAAGCAGAAAATAGAAATGTCCTCCAGCAGTTTTTCCACATGTTTTTAAATTACAACCAAGCTGACAGATTTAGTGGACAGTGTCTCCCCCTGGTGGATAAAAGTCGTCTTTTCTGGTGCAGCAGAGAGATGAAGACTGAGAAGCGACCCTGCAGCGGCATCGCCAGGGTGACCCCGTCCAGTCACATGGGAATTTCAGTGCACCCCACCTCCACCGCAGGTAGGGGGCGATAAGAGGCGCCACACCCAAAAACAGATTGTATCTTTTTATAAACATAGCCAGAAAGAATGCTACATTTAAGGATGTCTTAACACCGGTTCGATTGGGGACCAAAGTTGCAATGTTTGCTACATTTTCAGCCTCTCTTTCATACTGCAGTGTCAAACTACAAAGTTTGTTTGTGTAGAAAGTCTGGTTCGTTTGGGGTGGTGTGAATGTGTAACTGAACTCTGATGAGGACCAAAAAGGCAAACTCTGGTCCGCCTACAAACCGACAAATTCTGGTGCGTTTTGAATGCATTTGAACGCCAAGCGGACCGGAGATTTTTCCACAAGCAGGAAGCGAACTACAGCGCAGTGCATTCTGGGTAAATACAACTGAAACAAACATGTTAGTCTAGTGCAGGGGTGGGCACTCCTGGTCCTCGAGGGCCGGTGTCCTGCAACTCTTAGATGTCTCCCTGGTCCAACACACCTGAATCCAACAGCTGAATCTCCTCCTAAGTGCAGTCAAGTTCTCCAGAGTCCTGTTAACGACCTCATTATTTGACTCAGGTGTGTTGAAGTAGAGATGCATCTAAAAGTTGCAGGACACCGGCCCTCGAGGACCAGGAGTGCCCACCCCTGGTCTAGTGCTAGCTGGAGAAATGGAACTTTGTTTTTTACCAATAAACAAAGGAGAAATCCTCCAGCCACTAAAATCTGTTCAGTTCATTTGACAAAGTGTGACAGAGAATCACAGCAGCTGAAAATCTTAACAAATTCTTGACCAATCAAGAAACAGAAGGTTAAAAGTTTATTAACGCCAAAAAGTGGAAACTAGAATTGGCCTAGAAAACTGAATCAGTGCTTTTCGTATAGTTGCAATATTAAAAAAGAAAAGGTTTACATACTTTTGGATTTATTTTTGATTTCCCTTCTAAACATTTACATTTATTCCTAATGGATTAGCTGATATTATGTTTATGTTAAACCAGAGCAAAGTTTTAGGGAAATATTAAAGTGTTAAAGTTAAAGGTTTCTGCAGAAAAACCTTTTTTTTTAACTGTTGTGCAGGAGAGCTGCGAGTGGAGGTGGACGGAGTGCCGCATCTTCCTCTTCCTCCTCCTCCTCCTCCTCATCTGATGTCCACAGACAGCAGCTCCTCCTGGATGTCGCTCTGCTGCGACTCAGCCTTCGACAGGAGCAGAGACGCTGTGGGCCGTAAGTAGGACCAGGCAATGAATCAGTTTTATTCATTAATTTGTTCTTTTGGTCTCAGAAGGTTTTATTTTTTATTTTATCTGGATTTTTTTTCACCTGTAAATGCTTTGTTTCCATAGTGCGTCCAGGGCGGCCATCTTGTTTGACAAGTGAATTTACAGCTTTTACTTGTTTGAACTTTAAATTCAGGTCAAGTCTACAACAGAATATTAGGGCCAGACTACCATTATTTTTTTAAATTATGAGGATAAAGTCATAATATTACCAGAATAAAGTCGCAGTAATATGACAATAAAGTCAACTTAATACGAGGATAAAGTCATAATATTACCAGAATAAAGTTGTAATTTTTTCTAACTCCTAGACGAAACAAACAACAACTAAAATAGAGGAATATTAAGGACCTACTTTGGTATCAATTTTACTTTATTTGGATTTAAAGTGACAGAGGCCCTAAAACAGCTAAAATTTAATTACCTATGGATGATTTTGTGCTAAAGAAAAATCTAATGAACATGTTTAGTCACTTTTAAGCTGCTTCTGGACAAGATGATTTGATTTGGATCCGATTTTTTTCATTCAGTCGTGTCGGGATGACAGACAGACAGACATATTTCACATTCCAGACATAAACGTACCAACAGAACATGACATTTCTACTTTATTTAACAGTCTAATTTATTTATTGATTCCCTTTGGGATCAATAAATTATTTTTGAAGTTGAATTTCTGAATTTGTTGTGTTTTCATCAGGGTTTCTCATGCTGTGGTTCTGTGTTCCAGGTCCGAACGCCGCCGGCGGTACGGAGAAGGAGCGCTTCCTGTTGAGCTCTGCCGGTCCGGCCCGTCCCACGGCTCAGGTTCTTCCGGTTCAGACCGACCCGGCGCCCCTCCACCCCCCGTCCTGCTCCTCCCACCTCCCCTTCAGCGCCCTGCAGACAGCTTTCCTGCCGCAGCCCAGCTTCCCGACACGCGTCCTGTCCTCTCCTAGGAAGCCACGCCCCTCGCCGCTGGGCGCAGATGACCGGGCGAAGCCGCTGGGCGCCGTGGCAGCAGGAGCCGGGTTCAGCCTGGGGCCCGGGGTCGGCGTGGCGGCGCGGCTGGAGAGCCAGTTCTCTGGGCTCGGCGTGGCGGACGGCGGCCTTCAGGAGGCCGCGGCGTGCCGCACGCAGCCCGGCGGCACTGTGGGTCTGATGATAGAAACAAGCTCTGCCCTCACCTCCACCTCCAACAGCCTGCACCACGTCTCCCAGCCCCCGCTTCTCTTCCACCTGTCCTCCTCCCCGGCCGGGTATCACATCTACCCCCCCGCCGCCTGCGCCCCGCCCGCCAACGCCGCTGGGAACCAGTACTACCAGTCTACCTCCAGCCCCGCCCTGCCCACATCCTCCCCGCCCTCCTCCGATCACAACGCCTCCGTGTGCGTCTGCAGCTCCTGTGGTTGCCGCGGTAACTGCAGCCCGTACGCGGCGTTGCCTGGATACGCCGCCGCCGGCTACCTGCAGCCATCTTTGTTCACCCTGGGGCCGCTGCTCCACCTCAGCCCGCTCATCGCCTCGTCCAGCGCCGCCGCCCCGCCCTTCTCCTACTCCATGATGGTCCCGCCTCCGCTCTACCGCCAGAGCCCCACGTCACATGACCAGCAGCAGGGCTTCGGGTTCTACCAGCCGCACGGCATTGTGGGAAATGGAGGCCAGAAGCGTGCGGCAGGAAACATGTCGTGCTACAACTGCGGCGGCGGCGGACATCGAGCCGAGGACTGCAAGCAGGCGGCGATGGACTCAGCGCAGCAGGGTGAGAGAGAGAGAGAAACCGGAAGTAAAAAAATAAAAATACGAGAATAAAATCAAAATAATACCAGAATAATGTCATATTTCTATAATAATGTCAAAATATTACAGTACTGAAGTTGAAATAATATGAGAATAAAGTTAATTTGGTTTATAAACATGGCAGATTTGACTTCTTAGCCATTTTTTTTTTTCAAAATTAGAAATGCATTAATAGATGCAAATAATCCAACTCCTTACTTAAAATAAGAAAACAAGAATTGCAATAAAAGCATTTATTTAGTGAACACTTGGTCATTTGTTGCAAGTTAAAAAAACATTTTTCTGTTTGACTTAATATGATGTATGGATGATCTATTGATTAGTTTTTGGTGCAACTACTTGATATTTGGCTCTAAACTGGACATTTTAAATTCTAACTTGTTTTTTTGCTGCGTTTCTCAGGAACGTTTCGGCTGAAGTTCACTCCTCACTCTCAGAGCAAAGACTCAGGAGAATGAACCACGGAGAGGCGGTGACCTTTGAACTGCTGGAACAAATCAGCGAGTTGGTGAAACGCTGATGGAGAAACGGTTCAACTTTCCAACAAAGCGGAGCTTCAGACT
Organism: Xiphophorus maculatus; assembly: GCF_002775205.1. Classification (NCBI taxonomy): domain Eukaryota; kingdom Metazoa; phylum Chordata; class Actinopteri; order Cyprinodontiformes; family Poeciliidae; genus Xiphophorus; species Xiphophorus maculatus. The sequence continues at coordinate 2,660,344 of NC_036444.1, read as the reverse complement.
CAGACTAACTACAGGAAGAGCTTCATGCTTCCTCACCACAGAGGCAGCTGCTCTGCCAAACTATGGAGTGTTTAGACTTTAGACCAAACTTTGGGTTTTCACTTTTCAGACTCTGTAATTTCAGTGTCATCCTTCATTTTAACGCTCGCCGTTATGCTGCAGTCGGGTTTCAATCGGCTGAATTCCACATAAACAATCATATTCAAAAGGAGATTTTAAAACGGGGTGAAACTTTTCTCTCTTTTTCCAGCGTCGACCCAAACCGACGAGGCGTTCAGGTGACGGCCGCTTCAGAACTGCCAATCATGTTTCAGGCAGCAGCTGAGTTGAACGTCGCTGCTGATCAGCAGCGTTGTCGTCGTTTATGTCGCCTCTGCAGCGTTTCTACCTCAGATCTGAGCTGAAGGCAGAATCATGTGACGTTTACATCGAAACGTTTCAAAAACGCCGACTTCCACTCCCTCCTCCTTCAGATTAAACCGAATTAGTGTCAAACGTCTATGAGGCAAATGTTTTTGTATCACTATCATTTTAAATGTATCAAAAAGATGTCTGCTGCCCAAAAGCAGTGCAGTTGATTGACATTTGATTATCTCTAATTAGTACATTTAAACATTAGTGGCACAAAAAAAACAAAACTGCAGCACAAACCTGCACAAATATAGCACAATTAATTTAGATCAAATTTGTTAGATTTGTTCATTTTGATTGGATAAACAAACTTTTTTGCTGCACTAAACTAGTGCTGTTGACTGACACCATATGTGTTAGACTTTGTAAATATGTGTGTTGCAGTTGACCTTTGATGACCTCTCCAGGGATTTATTAATATCTTTAAAATGATTGTGGCACAAATAAAAATTTTGCAGCACAAATCTCTGGGAAATTTTTGCAGCATGTTTGATTGATGCCACATTTCGTTTGATTTTGTAAATATGTGTGGCCTGGTTGACCTTTGATGACCTCTGGAAACATTCGTTATCTTTAAAATGATAGCGGCACAAACACATTTTTTGCAGCACAAATGTTTGACACCAATTTGGTTTAATTTGAAGAAGTTTTGTGGGGCCAATTTCACTCAGGTCCGACTTTCTCTGTGTTTAGTTCGGTTTTCCTGCTTTTCGCTGCTCCTGCAGACTAGCGGCTGCCCTGCCTGGCAGCACGGCGACGTGTTCAGGAAGTATCGGTGTGTGTGTTGGGGTCTGAGGTGTGTGATTCTGGGCTGGACCCAGATCTGCTCTGCTCCCCTGCAGGGAAGGCATAAAGCAAGAAGGGGATTTAATTTAAAATACTAAACGTCCGACTAAGTTCTGATGGAAATAAATAAAAAAGGTTCGTTTGTGTTTTGAGGCTCAGATGATTGTATAAAAATGTTCTGGGTTGTATTATTATTTTGGGGGAATCTCTAGTTCAACTTTTATAGTTTTTGCTCCTGTTTGTTTTTTTTCCAGCAGCGTCTGATGTTACTTTTTAAAATGTTTTGTTTGCAAATGTTTCAGCAGTTTGTCTGGAGTTCAGGTTTTATATTGTCTGTTTGATGGTTTTTCTTCAGATTTAAGGCTCATTATGTCTTTATTTCTTTATTAACATTGTAATATAAAGAATTTAGTGCCTTCATTATTCACATCCCTACAGTTAAAACTTTGATTAACTGCCTCTAGTTTCACATTCGACGAGATTCTTCATCCAGATGCATTCCTCTTTTATGCATCTGTGATCATAATCCAACTTTTTCAGAGCCACATTTTAGAGATAAAAACAATACAAAAGAACGAAAGAAGTTATTTTAATTCACTATTATGTAACATTTGTTTGATATCTTGTATTAAGCGTAGATAGAAAAACTAGAGGAGTAAATTTCCACAGAAAAATCTAAAATTTTTTAGAAAGAAAACTTGGGACTTTTAAGTTTCAAAAGTAAAATATTTTCAACTTTTGAAACTTAGAAAGTTTCCAAAAGTCAAACATTTTCCATATTTCTTCTAGAAAATATCTGAGATTAATCTAAAAATCTCTGAGGTTTCACAGACAAATTTCTGAGATTAATTCCTGATTAATCTCAGAAATCAACAGGATAATTTCTGACAAACTAAAATATGTTTAGTTCCATATTATACAAAATAAAAATAAAATATCAATTTTAATTTTATCAATTTAAATGTTTGCAAAAAAAATCTAAAACAAAAGAAATCTTGCCAAGTTTTCTTCCATTTAGCAAAACAGAAATAATTTTTGTAATTTTGACCTAAAAGAAGTTTAGTCTGATTTAACTTCAGTGAAAAAAAATTTGTCTTTAAATATCTTGTTTTAACTGTTAGCATTTTCCAAATTTTAGCTTTTAGTCAAACTTTAGATTGTTCTTCATTAAGAAACTGCAGTTTAAATATCAATGACTTTCAAGGACTTTACACAGAAACCAAGCACTTTCCAGACCTTGGAAACACTGAATTGAAATCCAAGTAGTTTTATTAATTTAATGAAAGTTGTAAAAATATATATAAAATTAATTCCTCTCACTAAATTTTCCTGCTTTTATCAAATAAACTAACTTTGGTGATTCTAACTTAAGTCTAGAGACGTTTGGTTTAATTCAACTTCAGACAGAGAAAAAGTAAGTTTTTGGTTTCAACTGCAGATCTTTAAAACAAACCAGATCTTTAAGGCTGTTTTTACTCCCAGAAACTAAACACAATAATATTTTGCATCTCTTTATTGTTTACAAAATACCAACATAAATACATAAAGGATGCTGTGAGATATTGCTGGATGCGACGTTTTGACAAATCCGCCGCCCCTGTGTAACAGGACACCTTTACAAAACCATGGAATAAAATCACATTAAATAAAACAAACCCCAAAAATAATAACACTTCAGTATAAAGCAGCTAAACCTCAACATGTTATGATGAAGATGAGGAGGAGGAGGAGCAAGTTCAGCCCTTTCAAACAAACCCAACAGGGAGGCGTTTGATTCCCACGATCGCAGCGCTCCGAACTTCTGGGAGTTTTTAACAAAGAAATGAAACGAGGGAAGAAGAAGACAAAGACATCCCCGCCCTTCCTCACAGGCAACATCATCATCATCAGCTCCTTGTAGTGGGTCCACAACTCGACTTGGTGACACTTCTAAGAAAGCTGCACACTATCGCTTAAATTTCCATTTATTTTACACAAACAGCGGTCTGCTCTGAGACGTTACGGGGAGAGGAAGGAAGAGACGGGAATAAAAATGGGAACATGATGGGAATGAGGAAGCATAAGCATCTACTCCAGAGTTTCAAAAAGAAAAAAAAAAGAATTCACAAACTTTGAATAAAATCCTGCATGAAAACAACAGGAGAACTCAGGAGCCGCTTCCTATTGAACCTCCAACCATAAAGCTGGGCTTAATAACGGTTTATGTATATATTTATATAAATGGATCCATAGAGATGTGACCTCACTACCTGAAACTCGTAGAAACACATGGTCATAAATCCAGCTACAGCACAGGAGGCGAGGGCCCCCAGGGGCCCCAGCTGTGGCTGCCGAACGTCTCCTGGGAGGCGTACACCATGTACAGGAAGCCGTCCTGGTCCTTCTGGCGCTCGTACACTTCAGAGATGGGCGCCGACACGGACACCATGCTGTGGCCGTTGACCAGCAGGAAGAAGGCCTGGTTGGAGTTCAGCTGGAGGCGCCTCCTGGTGGGCAGACAGAGACATGACAGAGCAGAAAAACGATAAGAAAAAGGAAAGTTTCATCAGCATACAGCGTCAAACCCTTTTTTCTCATCTTTCCTTCTTTTGTTTCCATTTATTTTTCTTCTCTTTATCGTTCTCTGATTTAAGGAACCATCAACAACATGTCGACTTTTGCATCAAACCTTTCATATTTACCTGGATGTGTTGAAGTTACTGCTGATATTGTAAAGGTGTGCTTCCCTGAACCGGTCCACAGTCTACATAAAACATGTTCATTACATTTTTTCTCACTAAATCATTCCTGGAAAATGAGAGTTCAGTCTCTCAGTTCTGCCTATTTTCAGCTGTTTTAGGATTCTGCCACTAAAAAAAAAAAAAAGGTAAAGCATTTTTGGATGGTTAATTGATAAACCTCACACTGCCAAAGTATTTCGTGGTGATCGTTTCACTGACTTTGTGACGCAACTTTAGAAATATTTAAAAGGAATTTTGAAATATGTTTTCCTCTTTAAACCTTTTCAAAATACAATACTTCAGACTTTTCTTTGTGAAAAATGCCAAGAATCTTTTTCTTTCCACTTCACAGTTTTAAGCTAAATTATGCAGCTCCATCATGAAAGACTCATTAGAGACACTGACAATCAACATACAGGTTTGGGAACTTTAAAGCATTTCAGGCCCTAAATTCAACAGAGCTTTTCATCCAGACCTGCTTCATCATTGATTGTCCTACAAGCTCTCTGTATTGTGCACAATATATGAATAAACCTGATTGAGTGATTTCACCTGAACAGTGCTTGGTAAAATAGTTTTCCCACAACAATTTGGTGCCGTGACCCGGATTCGAACCGGGGTTGCTGCGGCCACAACGCAAGAGTACTGACCACTATACGATCCAAAAGAATTGGATAAAAGGTGAAAACAGAAAGGACTAAAGCAAGAAGTGCTGATTAAATATTGAGTTTGTACCTGATGATCTTGATGAGTTCGCTCATGTTGACATGGTCCGGTACCAGGAACTTGGTTTTATCCAGGATGGGCAGCTGCTTTTCTCCTATATATCGCTCAATGATGACCTGCAGGAGCAGAAAATGGGAAACAATCACATTCATTCTGGATTCTCCAGCAGTTAACCTGCAGTCAGACCCAGTGGGCCAGAAACAACCAGAACACTTCAAATAAATCTGAGTTGGAGCAGAAACCAAAGGAATGAGGCTGCAGTTCTGTAAATAATCAACTTATTTCTACTAAAACATTTAAAATCAGAAGCCAGAAGATGTTTTCTGTTTTCATTTTGCTGAAATGCAGAAGCTGTGTGAACATCTAACCCTCTGACCCAGCAGTCTCTATTAATGCAGCAGATAATTATTTAACATGCAGATACAAAAAACTAACTTGGCACAAAGTTACAATTAAAAAAAAAAAAGAATAACTGAAAAATTCTTGAAAAAATAAAATTTTCAACTAAATTTGCCATTATTTATCACATATTAATACTTTTGTGTTAAATTGTGCATATTTGGAACATAGAAATAAAAATAAAAAATTCAAAATGGCTGCCATGTTTGGAAATAAATCTTGCACTAAAACGGGCAATTAGATGAATGTGTCTGTTGTCAAATCATAGCCTTAAAAATGAACCTTAAAAATCAGATGCATTTTCTTTATCTTGCGTTTCCTTTTTCTGGTGAACATTTTTCAAAATGGCCACCGTGGTAGTAATGGAGTAATGGCTGTTTGCCATAAAAGTGGGCAGTAGTTATTGTCAGTTGCGAATACAGCTTACCCAAACATTAGCTTCACTAACCACTAATCCAAATGCAAGAAGAATCTTAGCTCCGCTAATGCTAAAAACATAAACGCAAAACATTTACATAAGCTAGTATTAAACTGTTAAAAGTATTAAAAAATTGCAGAAGGTAATTCTAAACTGCTAAATACATAAAATAATTAGCAGAAGCTAACTTTAAACTAGCATACACATAAAACAATTAGCAGAAGCTAATTTTAAACTAGCATACACATAAAACAATTAGCAGAAGCTAACTTTAAACTACCATACACATAAAACAATTAGCAGAAGCTAACTTTAAACTACCATACACATAAAAGATTAGCAGAAGCTAATGCTAAACACATAAAAAGTAAGCTAATGTTAAACCTCTAAAAACATTTTTTTTAATTGCAGAAGCTAATGCTAGACCAATAAACACAAAAACTAGCAGAAGCTAACGCTAAAGAAAAGTAGCTGACAGTGTAACGAAGCAAACATTTTCAAACTGCCTTGTCATCAACATTTTAACCTGCAAACTCAATTTTTCTGAGTATTGCGATTTATCTTCAGTTGCTTCTCTAAAGTCGTTGCTTTTGTTTGTTTGGTTGGTTGCGCCGTGACAAAATGTGGAAAACTTCAGCAAGTGTCAATATTTTAGAAAAGTGACCAGAACGCAAAAGCAAGAATTAGCCTGAATGGAGAGAAGTCCAGCTTGATCTCGTTGTGAGAGAGGATTTTTATTTTTAAACTCTGAATTAATCCAAGTTTAGCTCAGGGTTTGTCTGGAACGCGAGACGTCGCCTCGTCTTCATGGTGTTTCATTACAGTGACGCAGCACATCTGCCTTCGCTCTGGCCGCACGATGTGACCCGGCAGGTTCTAACCACAGGACCAAACAGGAAGCAGAGAAAGCAGAGATGGAGGGGCGGGGTGCGCCGCCGCCGGCAGCAGATGGACAGCAGAGCTGATACTCTATCTGCTGATGATACGACGAGTCGCTGAACACAAAGTGAGCTTCTGCTTTCTAGTGGCTTCGCAAGAATCGACCTCACAGACGACTTAACAAATAACGTTTAGGTGAAACTAAAGATTATTCTAGTTATCAATTAATCTATAGATTATTCTGCCGACTAATCGATTAATCATAAGAAAAAGGGAGATTAGAAATACATTAATAGATGCAAACAATCCAATACCTTTTTTGATAAAACTTTATGTTTCTTAAGATGCACTCCTTTTGTAGCAAAGGATGAATCTTAAATTTAAAAAATACTTTTCACCCTTACTGCTTGTCTTTGTACAGAATGTAGGTGATCTATGATTAGTTTATGAATGAACTAATTGACAGTTGGGAAGCAAAAGTTTCTAAATACAAGATTTGTTTTGCAGAATTCAAAGTGGGTGAAGCTAAAAATGTCACTAGGAGAAAAAACATATTTACTAACAAAGAGTTTTTTAATATTAAATGCCAAATGTATACATTTTTGTACAGTTTTGGCTTAATTACTGCTCTGACTGTGTTGTTCTTTCATTAAATGGCCCTTTTTTGAGTTAACAATTAATAGATTACCAGATTTGTTGATGGTTATGTCAATAGTTAATTAATTATAATTATTTGTTTCAGCCCTAAAATAAACTACCACTTTGATTTATTTTGATCGGCAGCAGTTTCTGGAAGCTCAGAAATAAAGGAGAAGAAAAGCAGAAACCTGTCAGACAGACAGAGGAGAACAAAGGTGATCGCCCAGGAAGTGTGCGGTCGGTGAAGTTTTTGCTGCAGGAAGCGTCTCGTCTTCCTGTGAGCGTTTTAAAAAGAAAGAAAAAAAAAACCCAGACACTAGTTTCAGTTTTACGTTTGGCAGCTGAACTCACAGGAACCTTGTTGGGGTGCTGGTCCTGGATCAGTCTGACATCTTCTACTCGCTGCTCTGTTGGGAGAGAAAACAGGAAAGAAGCATCAGAACGAGCCGTTAGAAGAGAGGAAGAGGGAAAATCCAAACACTGTAATTTGAATAAAGTTGTTCTGCATCATAATGGATTTGGTTACAACATACAGGCAATTGTGGTTCAACAGGTTTACGCTACAATTTAAATAAAATAAAAAAAACTCCCCTCATATGGACAGGCTGTACTGCAAGGGTTGCTGTTGATGTTTGCAAATCCAGTATTTAAACTGGTGCCAACATGGCGACAGGAGGCAGAGCTCTGCAGAGAGACTGAGAGCTGACACGTTTATGGGAATAAGAGAGCAAACATTTATTTCTCAGCAGAAAAACTCTGCAGGCAGGAGGACTGCCTCCTGCAAGATGGATGGATGTCTCCCATTGGAGACAGGAGGGAACCGCTGGCAGAACTACTCACTAGAAGAACTTTATTAAGGCTGAAGCGATTAATCGTGATTAATTGATCATTGAAATAATCAACTAATTTAGAAATCACTTAATCATTAACTGATACAAACTCAAAAAAGGTCATTTTCTAAAAGAACAACTTACTCAGAGCAGAAATTTAGCCAAAACTGAACCAAAGACATATACATTTAGCATTTAAGATAAAAACAGTTAGCACCTTTTAAGAAGATTTTTCTATCCAATTATTGAATCAGTTAATTCCGAAAATAATCAGCAGATCAGCCTGAACATGTTGATTTTATTAGGACATTTTCAGCTGCAGATGCATCCTTTGCTACAAATAATCCAATATTCACATAGGAGTGCTGTTATTACATTTTAGGCATTAAAATATTTGTTTTCTTGAACCATTTGTTTACTTGCATCCTTTATTATATTTTCATTATATTGTATAAAATAAGATTAAGCGATTAAGTGAAAAATCCACAGAATGTGCCAACATTTTTTAGAAGATTAATTGATTAATTGTCAGAATAACCAAAAATAAGCGGATAATAACTAAAATAATCGTTAGTTGCAGCCCTGCACCCAAACTCTGGAACTTTAAAATCTGCTTTTGTTTGAAAGTAAAAAAACTAAATATTTAAACAGAAATCTGAATTAAAAATCAAATTAGAGCAACCAAAAGGGAAAGGAGAAATGATTAATCGTTGTTTAACAATTGATTCTGCCCTTTTTGGGGCTCTTTACAGTTTTGTTGTGAATCCTTTTTGTTTTTTAAGACGGTAAAGATGAAACCACATTTTCTCAATTCATTCTGAGACTTTAGTCTTTCTGCTGTACCTGGAAGGGATGACTTACGGACGACCAAATCTATTTTATTACGCTTTAATGGCGTTTAATTGAACCAACAAGATCTGAATGAATCCAGTTTGAACAAGAAAAACAAATTAAAGTTACTCTATAACGTTACACTTAACGTTATACTATCAATAACAGAGATGTTACTGAATTGCAATCTTTGCATTATTGATGCACGACATACAAAATATTTGATGGCCGATATTTTACCACGATATTTTTGTGGTAGCATTGTATAACTATTTACCACATGTTTTTTAGGCAATTGTTTTGCTGTGACTGTAAGACCACAAACATGAAGACAGCTTTTTAAAATCATTTCTATTCGAGGTAAGTTTGTTCAGGCAGCTACTTACTTTAAGAAATGTGATTTAAATCACCAAACACAGACTTCATTTAATCATATTTTGTAATTTACTGATATTCATCAATGCTCTTGTGGAAAAATCGGTGCAGAAAGAAAATGAAATTTTTTTTTTAACATCAACTGACATTTATGGTAACAACAACAACAGGAAATGTTATCATAATAGATTTTTCACAATAAATAGTAAACAATATTCTGCCAACACTGCAGAAATGTTGTAGCAGCTGAGATGTTTAACAGACAGCAAAACAAACTGTGAGACTTTCAAGCCTTTTTAAAGAAGCTAGAATCAGCAGGTCGGTACTGATTGGTGCATTTTATTTCTGTTTCGTCAAAATACATCAAGTTAGACCAATTTTAAAGGTCCAGAACCAGGAAATTAGTTTTTTCATTCACGACGAGGTAGAAATTTACATACAGGCTGATAAACTGTATGAGGCTGATAAACAGCTGAACTTTGACTGAATCAAACCAATCAGGTGGGCAAATGAAATCAGAAACGGTTTGCAACATTAAGTTGTGCCGTCTCAATTTGCTGCTTCGGTCTTGTGACCGTCTCCAAACAAAATGTTTACTCAAGACGACTGACTGCGGTCAGAGTGTGACTGAACGGCCACTTCCTTCAGGCCGTTTTCACGCCAACACAGAGGGAATGTAAAAACGCCAATCGGTGATCAGGTTTCAGTTGAGAACAGAGTCAGTCTCTCATGACCTGCGAAGCCTCTGAGTCAGCAGCGTTCAAACAAAAGAGGACAAACAAACCCAGAGTGGGAAGCATTCGCCCTGGAGACGTTTTCATGGCTTTTCTCACGTGCTTCTGTTGTGTTTCACAACCTGGGAATGAGTCGGCTCAGAGGTTCCTCATCAGCTCATCACAGCTGCTAAACCATCAAACCAGCAGCTTTAACTCGCAACGTCAAATACATCCGAAGGGTTGAGTCACAGTAACAGGTCAACAACCAGCGACGGTTCTAGGGATGAAACGATTAATCGGATTAATCGTGAGGAATTATGAGAATTAGTCAGCAAATATTTATTTCGTAGAATAAACGTAGAAAGGATTGCTTCGGGGCGTAGGGGATAGCGTGTTTGGAGGCCTTGAGTCCTCGACATGGCTGTCACGGGTTCGATTCCCGGACCCGGCAATATTTGCCGCATGTCTTCCCCCCCTCTTCTTCCCCCTTTCCTGTCAGCCTACTTTCATATAAGGGACACTAGATCCCACAAAAGACCCCCTGGAAAAGTACTAAAAAAAAAAGGATTGCTTCTAACAAGACAGATGCATCCATTTGAAAGTTTTCCAGACGGGCAAGAAAAAGAACTAACCAGAGTGACTTTATCAGGGCTGAAACGATTGTGATTAATCGCTAATTTAGTAATCAATTAATCATTAACAGAGTATACAAAAGACTCTTCAAAAGAAAACAGGAAAAACTGATCTTTTCACATATTAATGTTGCTACAAATGATCAGGCGTTCACTAAAGGAAAGCTGTCGTGTCTTTGTAGGGAATAAAATGTTTAACATTTATGTAAATCAGCATATTTTAAATTTATTTCTATGGTATAAAAAACACTTAAGAGGTTATATTGAAAAGTGTGCAGAATGTGCCAATTATTTTTGATCTGATTAATCGATTAATCGGTTACTCAAATAATGGTTGGTTTCAGCTCCAGATGGTTCTGAACGTTTGGACCTCTTCCCCACCCAGTAGCTGTGGTTCTGAACATGAAGCTGCGAGTCACAGAAACGTGTTTCCCCACACGTGACGCTTCTGTTTGCTGGGCTGCCCCACACGCGCAAGTTGAGTAATTTTGGACCAGCAACATGACGGTTCGCCACAGGTCAGTTATTAATAGCGTTGCGGGGAAAACATATTTCCAGGGCTCGAGGTTCTGTTCAGGATCTTTTTCTTTCACACCAACAGGTTCAACATGTCGAAAACAAAGAACTGGTGTTTATTTTTAATGAAGGAGGCCATGTAGATTTTTTGAAAAATGTTTCATTAGCCTTTAAAATTAAGCCGTTGAGCTTTTTTTTTAGCTTTTGGGATTGTTTTGGGTCTTTACTAATCTGGATTATTAGAAGTTGTCAGCTAAACGTTTGAAAAGTACAATGTACTAAGAAAGCATGAAAGAAATACACTCATTATAATCAGACTGTTTTAGTCATTGAATTTACACTGAATTTTATCTTGTACTATTATGTATGCAATGACTCCCAGAACGCTTTATCCCACATCACAAAACATCTGGATTTTTATCCCCCACTGCTTCTTACATGCATAAAATAATCTGAAACAATCCCACTTTTTTTGGCCTGTATTGAATCTGGTTCAATATAATGTTTGCTATTTAATAATTCTGTCTTTTATGTGTTTGATTTTGTTTTATATCTAGGACCTAAGAACTACATTTTTGTATTGTACCTCAACATGTAGCAACAAGCAATTACCCGCATTAAATTAAAATGAGTTAGACAAATCCCATTTTGTTTCTGGTTTTCACTGCGTGTAGTTTTTATTTATCATTTCTGGCTGTTATGTTTTATTTTGATTTATTTTGGGTATTTAAAATATCTTCCAGTTCTTAAATTAAAACTCTGCTGGTCTTTGAGAGGGAAAACTTGCATTATTTTTGCCAATGTCAATACATTACTTGAAAATGGCCTCAAAACAACATTATCATTTATCACAATAATTACTGGGACAATTTATCAAACAAAATTTATCATGACTAGTCTGATTGCAACATGCAGAAGTAAATATGACGACAACGAATCTTGAAAGAATTTTAGTTTTTCACTTTCAAGTTGCTTTTAAATGTGACGTACAAATAAAAACAATAACTGTAGAGACTGGTTGTTGTGCAACCTACAAATACTTTCGCTACATTTTTGAAAATCTATGTAGATTTTGTTGTGTTAAAACAAAGTTTAGACAAACCGAATCAGCAGGTCTTAACAGAATGATAACACTTTTAAAGAAACTAAAGCCAGGGTGAAATTTGAGTAATCTTCTCACGGTTTATCTCCACAGCTAATCAAGATAAATACCAAAGCTGGTGAACAAACTGACACACACAAAGGAAATTCTTGTCTTCTGCCCCCCAATCCTGCAGCTCTCCAGCTCTGCATTTCGACACCACTTTGTTTTCCTGCCTCTGCTCACATTCAAGTAAACACTAGAGAGATAAAGGGAGGCCAGGCTGTGCAGCAAACAGCCAACATGCCATATTTAAACCCTCATTTAACCCCACAGCAGCACTGAGGCCTAAATCAGCTCACACAGACACGCCAATTGTCAGAAATATCTCTGCTGCACGCAGAGAAATGATAGTCATTTTGAAACGTATAGATGTCTGCAGATAAAACCTGACGGAAAACAGCAGCAGGTCGTAAAAGAAGCAGAGACTCACCGTAGGTCCTTCTTTGTTTGAAGGTTTTCTCTGAAGACATATTGCGTCAAAGTCAGCTGGCAGCGTTAAAAAGCAGAGTCAACACGAGATAAAAGCCAAAAAAAGAGAGAGAGAAATAAAAAGGGAAATTAATGCCAGAAAGAAAAGCGAAGGCTTTATGAAAAGTGGAGGTCGTCCAGGTGGCTGAGTTCAGAGCTGCTGTAATGTCGTCGCTTCCTTCCTGCCTCTCTGTTTTTATCGAGCTCTGGCAAGCAAAACAAACCTGTCAGCTGACCTCTGACGTCACTCAGCCGTCTGCGTCTCTCATTGGCTGGTGTCCGCTTCAATTTAGTTCTGTTCCGTTTAGCTAAAGATGAGAATAAATAACAAGATTAAGACATACAGAACTAAACTAAACTAATTAGACATTATTAATTTAATGTTTTCACCCAACATTTGTGTTAACTTATTTATGGTGCTAATTAGACCTGTTACGGAATGAAACAGACTGTTTAATCGTAATTCGCTGATTATTTTATTGATGCTGCTGTTGCTCAAACAAGACTTCAAAATGTTTTTTTAACAACTATTACTTTTTCATTGTTACAGTGCTGTCAGTAGAGCTAAGAAAGTCTGTGCTGCACAGGCCCATGAACCCGTTTTGGAATATGAAAATCAGTTTTACAAATTGGATTACAAGACAGATTTTTGAACAATCATTGATGTTCATCCTGCAGCATCTCAAATATATCTTAATACTGAAAGATCCCTTTACGCCACTTTAGAAGCTTTTATTCCATTTCAGGATTGATTGATAAACCTATACACTACATTTTAGTGGGTTAAATTCAGATTTAGGTTAGTTTCCTTGTACATAAAATAAATTCAATACAATCAATCCAGTTCAGCTTATTTTAAACTAGCAGCTGAAATCACTCTGGAGACGCATTTTGTTTCACTCAAAACCTAAAAATTCTAATTAAGTTCAATCAAATTTTTTAAAAATTAAAAATGTACAATGTAAAAGGGACAAATTGGAAGTTGATTATGCCCTGCGACAGACTGGCGACCTGTCCAGGGTGAAACGTTCACTGGAGATGAGCACCAGCACCTCCTGACCACTAGAGACAAGGGTGTAAGAAAATGGATGGATGGATGGAAGTTGATCACTGTTAAACTGTTTCATTTTAATAATTCAGAATCACTGAAGTTTGACTAATTTGATTTATTTATTAAAAAGCACCAATTAACAATTAACGTCGTAATGCAGTACTTTTTATTTAATACAAACAGGTCAAATTCAAATTTTAAAACAAAAAGCTTATTCCCATTTGATTCATTTAAATTTGATTTAACTTATTGTAAAGCACAACCAGCCAGCTAATATCACAATGATGAACAGAAAATACAAACAGCTAAAATATTTTTAATTTAATTATATTTTAGCTCTTTTTAATTAATTAGTTTAAGCCATATATTTTTAAGCCATACATTCAAAGCTAAAGTTAATCTGTAAATGAGTCAAACAGAAACCTGGTTACATGTGATCCACTATGATCTATCTGAAATATATAGATGTTTTAAAGTCCAAGTAAAACAAATACTTTATTAAAAATTACCAATTAATTTGAAGAAAGGAGTAACAATACTGCAAGCGGAATATAAAACGGTCAAATGCTGAGGTTTAGTTTCAGGGTCATGTCCAAGATAAGATAACACCAACATGTCAAAAAATATATAATAATAACTCAAAGTCAGCTTGTAAAAATAATCTTTCTGCTTAGGAGAGAAAAAAAGTAATTTAATTTAACTGCAGGCAGATTTAATTTAAAAGCTATTAAATGAAATAAATCGTTTTTAATACGTCAATATGAGAATAATTTAGTTTTTAAATATGTTCCTTATTTGATCATGCTGGTAAAACGCCACTAAAATCTGAAAAATCGTTAAAAATCCCCATTAATGTGACAACATAAACAGGAAGGTTGCAGCGTCACTGTCTGACCAGCAGGGGGAGCACTTTGACCGCTGTAGCCGAAACGGCTCTGGGGTCATGAAGGTGCATCTTCATTCAGCCAATACACTGAATAAACAACAAACATTTTATTACTTACATGTAAAAATCACTTGGTGGAAGAGGGTTGGGATGAATAAATCAGGAATTTGGTCAATTAAGCTCTAATTGTTGGCAACTAGAGCTTTAAAAAGCTTTAAATAAAAAAGAAGAAAACAAATTATATAAATAACAATAATAAAATCATAAGTCAGCTTTTCTGTGGGAAACTTCTGCTGTCCTATTTCAAAACAAAATGTAACGTCTTTAATCGTAAGTTGACATCAGGTTTTTAGGAAATTCACGACTGGTATTGCTGGTGCAACGCTTAATTTAGTAGTTATTTTGAGAGACATTGCTACACAAAGACAACCAACCCAGTCAGTTAGAAAATGGCTGGGTTGCATATCTGGTTGGGTTCCTATGACAACCCAACGGACAGAAGAAGAAGAGCACCATGTCTCGGGTTGTGAAATGTTCCAGGAAGTTAGGCCTGCGGCAAAGAAAACCATTTTCTTAATATGTGGTTTAATACATATTAATATGTGGTTTAATAATGGCATTTTTGAATGCATGTATTTTGACCAGAATTTGTCTGTACAATTGGATTGAATTAACTTTTTTTCCCAAAATGCCTCATGAGTATTTCTTGTGAATTGGTGCCATAAAATTAATCCAAATGTTTTTGTTTCTTTTAGACTTTTGAAGAAAATAAAAGTCTATGTAGCAACTTTTCTACCATCCTAGCTCTGCTGTTCTTTTTGCTTCTCAAAATGCAATGTTCTCTGTCACTATTTTGAACTTTTAGTAGCAACTAGTTATGCTAAAATGCTACTGCTATTTTATATCCACAGGAACAAGTAAACAATTGATTTTGACTCTTTTTTTCATTCCTGTGATTTTACATTCTCCAGCATTTTATCCTCCTATTTCTCTTGCTACTTTTCTAACATTTAGGAGCAACTAGCTGTGCTAACGTGCTAATGCTAGCTTGTACGGGAACAGGAGATAGCTTTTAGCTGTTTTTATTTCTCTAATATGTATATGCAAACACAACATTTCATTTTTTTTATAACAGTTTAAGTGCTAATATGCTATTTTTATTCAAATAATGTTTAGTCTCTAATGCCGATCAGTTTGCCATATCCATCATCCACAAGTAGATGAACCCGGATAAAGTAAACATTGATTTTGTTTCACCTCCTTGTTTATTTGGCTGACTAGTGAAGTTTGTGTATTTAGGGGACAAACATCGTCACTTATCTCTGCCATTGTTACTTCACGGTAAAGGAAAAGAAAAGAGACGCAGCTAGCTAACCTCGTGTGATTTTCTAGCTAACCTCGTGTGATTTTCTAGCTAACCTCGTGTGATTTTCTAGCTTACCTCGTGTGATTTTCTAGCTTACCTCGTGTGATTTTCTAGCTAACCTCGTGTGATTTTCTAGCTAACCTCGTGTGATTTTCTAGCTTACCTCGTGTGATTTTCTAGCTAACCTCGTGTGATTTTCTAGCTAACCTCGTGTGATTTTCTAGCTAACCTCGTGTGATTTTCTCCAGGTGATTCAAAGTATTTTCTGTTACATCAGCTCTGCTGGTTTCCCTCTGCTCGTTCATAAACAAAAGACATCTTTCCACTTTATATTTTTAGGTCAGCCCTGCTGTGAGACCCTTCCCTGCGGACTTCCACCTGAACCCCCGACCGGCGCTCAGTCAGGTGTTCGTGCGCGAGCGTGTTATTGGGAAACATTAGTGTTTGCACGTGCGCAGGTGTCGCCGAGTCAGAAATGAAGCCAGTTAGAAACGATCCCCCACAGTCAGGCTGTATATCTGCCCCAGCGTGGAGTCTAAAGAGCGGAGCATCTCAACCTGTGCACGTCAAACACAGGTGATAACGCACCTAGACAGGAGCGGAGGAGTCACAGGACGCCTGGTTCCCTCAATCAAATATTAGCTGTCAATACTTGGACCTCCCTTCTGCTCTTTAGGAGGTGGTGTGATTTCACAGGGGGTCTCAGTAAACTGTATAGACGTGTGAAATGAAATGTTGACACTGGTTTATATGTTACAGCAAGAGAAAAAAAGACAAAGAAAAACAATTCCAGTGTAGCTAATATCCAGGTGAAGGTAAACACAGGTAGTTTGGTTTACAATGAAACTCCAGCTGAGCATTCACAAAATGTGAATTGTTTCTGGAGATCCCAACTGCACTGCAAAAATTCACCTTTCAAAAAAAAGAAATATATATATATAAAGTGCAAAAATATGGTATATAATTTAGGAGTGCACCAATTTATTGGTACCGATTTCCTTAATTTTGGGAAATCTGTAATCGGCCCGTACTTACATGCAAAGCTTATTTGATTCACCTCAGCAAAGGTCTAAAAATCAAACACTCGGGGTGCTGTGGTGGCGCAGGGGAAAGGCACGACCCATGTATTGAGGCCTTGGTCTTCGTGGCAGTGGATGCAGGTTCGATTCCCAGCCTGGTGACATTTGCCGTGTCTCTTTTTCCTGTCGGAACTACTTTCAAATAAAGAGCACAACTGTAAAAACACAAAAAGTATTTTTGGTCAAGTTTCTCTGTACAGTCAAAATAAGACAAAACTAACCTGTAAGTAACTTTAGCTAAATATAGGAGCTTGTTTTGAAAAAGTTCTAGTTCCACTAGTAGATTATTTCACTTATATCAGTAAAATGTCTTGTTTAAGTGAAACTAGTACTTTTTCTTTAACCAATATTAAGAAATTATTTACTTAAAACAAGCTTTTATCTTGTTAGACCTACTTTCAAGTTAGTTTTGTTTTATTTCAAGTGTACTATGATATTTTCTCTAGAAACTATAAAAAAAAATACATGGGAAGATTTTGTGGTTTTGCCGTGTGTCACATTCTAATCATGAGCTTCAAGGTATTTTTTCAGGATTTCATATGAAGCCAATAAAAAGGCGTCCATAAGTCCAAATTGTGAGTTATACATCCTGCTTTACTCTTATTGCGACAGAAATTCTCAAATTTCTGTCTGGACTTTGGCTAGACCATTGAGTCTGCAACCTTTATAATCGGGTTTGTCATTTTCCCCTCAGCGCAGCGAAATAAAACTTATTTAAGAGCCGCAAATTGTTTCCTGATCTTTAAAAATAAAAAAAGTGTTCATAATTGTTGATAAATGTCTATTGAAGAAAATGTGTTTAAATATTTAAAGAACCATTATTTTATTTCAGTTTTAAGAGTATAAAATAAAGAAAAATGGCAATAAAGTAGATGGATACATTCTTTTCTTTATGGTATGTTGATATTTGTGGAAAATGCTGTAAAAAATAATAGTATTTTATTATCTCTAAAGTTTATTTGTTGTTGCATGAAATCAAGTCTTGTAAAGCTGATTCTGAAAACGCACATAGATTCCAACCAGATGATAACATAAATAATAATAATAATAATCAGTTTGATCAGATCAGTATTTTCAGCTGAGTTGATCCGACTCCACTGACTTGAATTCATCTGATTATTTTTTGCGGAAATACAGAAAAAATGAGTTGTTTTAAGGGTGAAAACCTTTTTCTTTCAATAAGCTGAACCCTGCAACCTCTCCCTGCTGGAACATCGTCTGGATGAATAGAGTTGATATTTATAAACCATTTATTTTATGATCCAGTCAACATCTCTCTAAGGTTTTCTCAGGCTTTAAAGGAGAGGAATTCGATTTAGACTTTAGGTTTAGGGTGTTGCTCCAGGAAATACTAATTATTTTAGTATCTTTTCGGTTTATTTTTTAATTTTTATTTTTAACCTCTCGCTGTCAATACGCCTTGAACTCTTCCCCTTTGAGCATAAGCAAGTGAAACGTCATCATCGAAAGGGCAGAAACTTGAGAAAAAAGGCGATATATCTGAGTTATTCCAGCCCAGCCTGCGGTTCAGGGTCAGTTCTGCTGGGTTCAGGGTCAGTTCTGCTGCGACAGCTTGGAGAAATGTGTGTGTGGTTCGAAATGTTTCTGCGAGGGACGCTGCAACAGGAAACACTCAGGATTCTGGACTCTTTTTCTTTCTTCCTTTTTTTTGTGCTTGCGCTGTTGCCAAGACAACAGCAATTAGAAAGCAGAGAGCGGTTATGTTGCCATGGCAGCGAAGGTCAGGGAGAAGGCTCAGAGTTTTACCTGGTTCTCAGGAATAAGACGGATACAGGAGCGTCTTTTGTTTTATTTATTATTTTATGTGGGGCGGTTTGTTTGCTGTCCTGTTCAAGAGAGTTTGGCTTGACCTTTAACCCCGCAGGGTCCCAGGTGAGATCACGGAAAGCTGTACATGTGTTTGTAGAAACGGTAGAGCAGCAGAAAATAATGTGAAGTGGACGACAAAAAAAGCTAAATTACGATGGTGAATTAAGTTCATTGTACATAGAAAAAAGGAGAAGTAAATTTCTGCCAAAATTAATAATTTTTAACCTCAGAAAAAAGGAAATTTCTGAGCTACAAAAGTTGAAAAGTTTTTTACTGAATAGCTAAATAATTAGTTAGTAAGGTAAATATTTAGCTAGCAGGCTAAACATTCAGTTTATGAATTAAACAGTTAAATATTTAGCTAGCAGGGTAAACATTCAGTTTATGAATTAAAAAGTAAAATATTTAGCTGGCAGGGTAAACATCTAGTTTATAAACTCAACACTTAGCTAAATAATATCCTTATAAACTATTTATCTTCAAATTAAATATTTAGTTTGTAAACCCACAGCGTCTTGAATGCTAGTTTGTCACTAAGAAGCATTTAGCTAGCAAGTAAGCTAAATATTTTATTTGCTAGCTAAACATGTAGTTAGCAACCTAAATATTACCTTAATTCTAAATATTTAGCTGTAGGATAAACATTTAGTCAATCACCTAGACATTTAGCTAAATAATTTGATTACAAACTATTTAGTTCAAATCTAAATATTTAGTTTAGAGAGTAAACATTTAGATAAGAAGCTAAAGATTTTACTTGCTAGCTAAATATTCTCTTAGCAAGCTAATTGTTTTGCTAACTAAATATTCAATTTAAGTCTAAATATGTATTTAGTAGGCTAAACAATTAGTTTACATACTAAACTATTTAGTTAGCTAAATAATCTGCTTACAAACTATAGGTATAAACTAAATGTATATTTAGCAGGGTAAACCAATTTACAAAGCTAAATATTTTGCTTAGAAATAATTTAGCTCCAAACTAAATATTTATCCAGTGGATGATCAGCCTCCCTAAACTAATGCAAGCTAGTACACTGTAAAATAAAATCTGTATTTTCAATAGTAATATACAGTAAAATTGACAGGAAACATCTGTTAACTATTGAGAATTTAAAGCTGTTGATTAACTGGTGAAAACAGTTGCTTGTATATTTTACACTTGTACATTCATTTTATAGGTTGTTTTTATGTTGATTTTAGAAAAAATTTTTATTTTCCTTAAGTTAAAACCTTTTTACAGTAAAACATTGACTCCAGTAGCAATTTGAATTGCAAAATCAACAATGATGATGCCATCTAACAATGAAAGGAAAAAAGTTTTGCCAACCACATTTTACTGTAAAATGTACTTCTGTCATGAATTGGTGGTGAGGCAGACGCAGCAGACCCAGGTAAGATGAATAGTAGATTTTAATAACGAAACACACAGTCCAGCAACGGGCCGCATGGCCGAGCGGAAGCCAGGGCTCGACGCCGGTAGCAACCGTTAAAACGACTGGATAAGACGGAGGACAGAACGCAAATTAGACGAGGACCTGACAAAGAGCAGACGCACACGTGACACTAAATACACTGGGGGTAATCAGGGAACAAGAAACACCTGGGAACTAATCATGCAGAGACAGGACAACACGGAGACACAGATACACAGGAAAACTCGAAATTAACACACAGAAAACACAGAACATGACAACTTCATTTTTTACAGTGTAAATGATGCAGATTTTTCTGTAAAGAACCTCTGAAGTCTTAACAGATGACGATGCATAAAATGAAGAAAATTATGGACGACCCTGATCATCCTTTTCATGGGACTGTGTTGGGAAAACAGAGTGTCTTCAGTCAGAGGCGTCTTCAAACTCACTGTAACACAGACTGCTACGAGACATTGTTCCTGCCAACAGCCATCAGCATCTACAATAACTCTTTGAAGAATTTGAATTAATGAGTTACAACATTTACTTTCCCTTTGGGATCAATAAATTATTTTTGAATCTGAAAACAAATGATTTTCAATGAGAAGATTCCAGTTTCTGGCGCTCCTGCATCTCTTATATGTGACCTGTTTGCTTTGTGTCCTCCCGCCATGCGAGTTTCCCATAATTAGTTGATTATCACAGCTTGTTGTCACACAAACACACTGTAATGACATAACATGGCCTCTTTTCGTCCTTCATCTGCATTTACTCTGCAGTAAACGCTTCGCTTCAGTCAGTCGGACACACAAACGTGAATCGGCTGTTCTGTGTAACCAGAGGCAGCAGAACACTTAATCCCCTCCGCACCTGCTTTCCATCTCTGCAGCTGGCCGGACGGCTGCACCTCTCAGGCCCTCGTGTGTTTGTTATACATGTCTGCGCAGCTCCAGGGTCTCTGCTGTTGCTGCTGCGACCATTTGCATATTTGCAGATTTCTGTCCGTGCCGGCGTGTGATTAATGATACATTTGAGCTAAGCAGGTGGAGAACAGATGGATGTAGTAAAGAACAGAAGTTCTGATCCCAGACGCTGCCGAACAGACGGCAGGGAGCAGCGTCAGGGTCACAGCCGGCGACACCTGAAATCGATTTTTAGCTCTCCGTGTGTGTATGAGCGCGGTTCGGAAAGATACACATTCAAAAATATTTCTGTTAGTTTATAAATCAACAAAATACATTAAAGATCGGCTGTTGTTGGGTCAACCTTCCAGAACCTCTCAGGTCTTCTGGTTCTGCTCTGCATCCCCAGAACCAGAACCAGAACCAAACATGGAGAAGCAGCATTCAGCTTCTATGCACCACAAATCTGGAACAAACTTCCAGAAAACTGAAAAACAGCAGAAACACCGAGTTCCTTTACATCCAGACTAAACCCACCTTTTTAGAGTCGCTTTTAAAACATAATAAATGAAACATTGATAAACATTTTGATGGGTAGCAATGATTTTTTGTTACTGGTTTTCAGTTATTGACAATTTGATGTGCTTATGGTGTTTTTGTTTTTGAATGTTTTCACAGAGTAAAGCACTTCGAACTGCTTCGTTGCTGAAATATGCTGCACAAATAAACTTGATTAAATTATCTTAATCTTATTGGAAGATTTTAATTAATATTTTTCCATAAAGTTCAACAATTAGGTTTGTACGTAAGGCTTTATTGTGAGATGTTTTGTTTCTCTTTGGTACTTGACAAAATGTAACGTCTGTTACTGGTTGAAATGTGCTAAACAAATAAACTTGATTGAAAATTAACAGCAATAATTTTATTTAGTCTGTTACAAGTGAAAAAATGTCATTTTCACCATGTTATAAATCTGTTCATAAACAGTACAGACTCAAACTAAGTACTTATTTATCAAGCTAAACATTTAGGTTTGAAGCTAAGTATTTAGCTTGCAAGTGAGATATTTAGTTTACAAACTAAACATTTAATTTACTAGAAAAATATTACGCTAACAAACTGCCAAGCTCCAAATAAATATTTAGTTAGCATGCTAAACATTAGCTTCAAACCAAATATTTAGTGTAGATCCAAATATTTGGTTTTAAATAGTTTTTTTAGCAAACAAAATATTCAGCTTTGAAACTGTGACCTTTAAAAACAGGTGAAAACATGACTGAAAAATTAAACCTCTTTTTCTCATTATGCAGAGTAAACAACAAAAATTATTGCTGTTAATTCTTGACAGTGTAACTTTGTGTGTGTGGCTTTTACAATGTAGGCTAGACGGGAAAAAACTCAAACTAAACAAATTTATCTTCCAGTTCTCCAATACAAGTGAACATTTCTTAGCATTCTTTAGAGAGAAGAAAAAGTCAAACCTCCTTGGTAATAAAACTTAAAA
Organism: Xiphophorus maculatus; assembly: GCF_002775205.1. Lineage (NCBI taxonomy): Eukaryota > Metazoa > Chordata > Actinopteri > Cyprinodontiformes > Poeciliidae > Xiphophorus > Xiphophorus maculatus. Next base: position 2,637,818 of record NC_036444.1, on the reverse strand, counting down.
ATCAAATGAATTTTATTAGCTGTAGGATATGTAGAGTTAAATATTAAAAAGTAAAACAATAAAAAATTAAAAGAACCAGGGAATGAGAAAAAAAAAAGGAAGCAGAGAAGGAAAGAGGGATCCTAATCTTACTTCCTAAAAGTATGGAAGTAAAGTCTGGAGAAAAAAAATTCATGTTCCTTATCCAACTGTAAAAGTTTCATTAATCATCCGTCCATCTGCCTGTTTTTCTTTTTTGGTTTGATATTGAAATCCAGCTGTGAGAACATCTCTGAGTTTTTATATCTAGTCTTTAAAATTCAGAGAAAACTCGAGTCTGGACGTTTGCAAGTAGAAATGTCCAGGATCCCTGAGTGAGGAGCGGAGGACGACTCTCCTCCGTCACGCGGAGACGTGTCTCATGTGGAAGTTGACCACGTACTCCGCGTTGGTCCGCTGAACGGAGATGGCGAATGGTTCGAAGGGATGGAAGGTGAAGGCGACGAGGCGCCGCACGGCGTGGTTAACGGGTCGACCCAGAAGGCCCGCCTGGATCTTAAACTTCAGCAGGCCGGCGTCGCGGGCGTAAAACCTGCAGAGGCAGAGCGGCTCCGTTAAACTGCTGCATCTGACCATGTCTTTATATTTATTTATATTCATTTATTTTCATCGATTTTCCTTAAATGAAAAAAAAAAAACCAGTATTTATACATTATCAAATTTGTTATAATTTTTTTTATTTAAAGCTGTTTCTTTATTGTATTTTTTAAATCAATTGTTTCATTAGCTGTGTATATATTATATACATATACTGTATATGTATATATATATATAAATTAAATAGTTTCATTATCATTTTTGTAGATTTATTTTTATTATTTCAGTCTATTATTTATATTTATGTTTTTTACTTGTATATTAATAAACAATAGAGTCGTTTGATGAATGAAAGACGTGGAAACAAACAGCAGAAGGATGGATGTTAACTTGAAAGGAGCAAAGCTGCATCTTTGAACTTTCAGCTGAGGAAACGATAAGAAGCAAAAGGTGATAGCAAACCTCCATGATGATTTTAAATGCCAATTAAAACCCTAGAAGCTGTTCCAGTTCAAGTCATCTCTATGTAAACCCCATTAGCCTGACTGCAGGGCTGCGCCATCCGGAGGTGTGCGCGCCCTGATTGGAGTGGCTACCTGATGGGGTGGTCTCCGCAGGTCTTGGGCCTCTCCATCACTGACACCCACTTGTCGTCATAGCTGAAGAGCGACAGGTCGAGGTAAGGGCTGCTGCTGTACGACTGGGCGCTGATGGGCAGCTGACCGAGCAGCCGCCGCACAGCCTCCGTGTGGCCGCCATATTTGGCGTTCACTATGGTGTCTTTGAATCTGGGGAGGAAAAACGGGGAAAATACTTCAGTTCCACTTTCTTCTGCTTCGTTTTTCACTCTAAAGGTGACCCATTATGCTTCCTTGAACAGATTAGGGCAGGTTCTATCCTGTTCAAAACACGTTCATTAAAAATAATTTTTAGACAATGAGATTTCAGTCTGATCAGTTCTGCCTATTTTCAGTGTTTTAGGGACTCTGTCTCTTTAAATCCAAATAAGTTGCTGCTGGCCATGCCCCCCCAGCCCAACATTTACACTCACACACGATAATCACTGCAAACAGATGCAGAACAATACAACCGTACATCTTTGAAAAGCAGAAGTGGAGCCTCCTGCACAACCAACAATAACGCAGCAAATGGTATCTGGATGGTAAGTCAACAACAAAACTCTTGTCTTTTCCAGCAGCCATTGTACGGCGACCAAACCAACTAACCAAATGGACTGGAGCTCCATTTTGGTTGCTAGGTGACGGGCTTTGCTGTGGTTGCTAGGTAACATGGCAGTTCCTGCTGATTTGTGACGTTACATTCTGTTAGCTTTTGAAACGGCTCGTTTTGCATACATCAAAATACATCAATTTCTTGCAAAAAAACAGAAACGACTGGGTGTTTTTGGTTTCTTAAAGAGGCAGTATTATGTGAATTCGACGTGTAAAATGTGACTTTTTAATCATAATAAATCCCTTCAAGATCAAACAAAGCTTTTCCTCCCATAAAGGGTTTTATCACCAGAATGGGTGAAATTCAATCAGATCCCCGTTTAGCTGACCAGGTTAACGGCCTGAATCTCCGTCCTGTTTCTGCTCTTAACTCCCCCGGGCGTCTCTACCTCGTCCTAACGTCTGTCTGTGACATCCTGTCAGTTCGGGCCACGGCGGCAGAGCGGCGGCGGAGCGGTACCTTCTCTGGACCTGGCGGGCGTAGTTGTTGGAGGAAGCGGAGCAGGGGAACTGGACGGCCTGGCTGTGCAGCGTGGCGTTCCTGAACAGGTCACAGAAGTTCTCAAACAGCTCCAGCAGCTGGTCCGACGTGTTCTCGAACACGGCCAGAACCTCCGTGGACACCATGTTGTACACCACAAAGAACGACGGCTGGTAGGGAGACCAGGGGTCAAAGGTTAACGCAGCGCAAAAGGCTCAGAGAGAAAGATAAGAAGAAGAAAGACTTTCTGTTAGAGAAATCCATCCATCCAACCATCCATCCATCCATCTACTCATCCATCCAGTCATGTACTCAACCAATCAATCAAAAAAAAAAAAAAAACAGTTGAAAACAAAGTGAGAAGGTTTGATTAAATTTCTCCATTTGTTTTTTTAGAGGATTTGACTAGGACACTTTAGTATAACTAGTTTTCAAGTCACTGTGTGTGTTTGGAAAAATGTATATGCTAAATAAACCATCTTTATCTGCTCAGACTCCACTTAAATGAACTGTGGATTAATTAAATCCTTCTGTTCCTGTGACAAGTGAAGCTCAGGACTGAGCAGAATCCGTTGGACGATCGTTTCCTTGGAAACCCGACGGGGGAAATTCTCCTCATCCGAGGAAACCGGGGCAGCGGGACAAAGATCGGCGGGGGAGGAATGCATACCTGCGACGGGTCGGTGACTCTGAGCGTCACCACGTCTTCGCTGGTGTATTTGATGAAGAGGTGATGCTCGTCCAGCAGCTGCATCTTCCACATCCGGAGCCGCCTGAGCTGATCGAAGAACTGGAAAAACCTGACGGAACAACTCGGGTCAGAACCTAACAAGCCTCAGACACATTCAACTAAAAAAAATCAACTAAGAACGGGAGCTTTGTGAATCGGCGTTGTCACCTCCTCTTGGCGGTGGCGCTGCCGTCCTGCTCGGCTCGCCGCCACAGGTACACCAGCAGCCTGTGCTTCAGGGAGTTGATGGTTTTGTCTGTGTAGAGGCGCGGGAAGCCAGTCTGGCTCTCCGCCTGAGCTTCTGCGTAAACCGCCGACAGCGTCAGCAGGTCGTCCTCGTAACAGAAGCGCCCGATTGTCCTCACGTCCAGAAACGTCCCGTCAGGTGTCACCTGAGGACAGAAGAAGAGACAGAAGGCAGCAGGTGAACGTGTGTTTAAATATCTACAAAAACATTAAATGTTTTGTGTAAAAAAAAAAAAAAACAACAACAGATTTTTAATAAAACTGGACGACATTCTTCCATCCATCACTCGTAATGCAACACCATTTCAGTTACTTGAGGTCTGGACTTTGACTGGGTCGCTGCATCAGTTTTCAATATCTGGATCTTTTCTTTATCAGCAGTTCTATTGTAGCTTTGCTGCCGTTTTACTCTTTAATGGTGACCAGCAGGTGTGAACATACTGCAAACTCCAAAACACACACAAAAAACAAACTCACTAGAAAAACACTGCCAAAGAAAAATGCTGTAAAGGCAGAAAATGGAAGCAAAAGGGAAAATACAGAAAAACAACAGCAAATATCAAATGCTCCAACAACTCAAAGCCCTCCAGGCCACTAGGGGGAGTCGACCATTAAATCACATAGGACTAGACACTCAGTAAAGACAGGATATCCAGAAGAAACGTGGAGGAATTAAAGAAAAGGTGCATCATACTTTATGTCTTTTTACCCCAGACCACTAGGGGGAGTCTGGAGTACATAAGTAAATATTTCTCTTGGTCTCCATGATTCTGGTTGTTCTCTAAAGAACCTCAGGCCTTCAGAGAATATCTGGATTAATACTCAGCGAACATTAAACACAAAGAAGTTTACTACTGAGACGACACTAGGAAACAAAGCTGAACTGGTTTTAATTCAGGGTAATATTAATAAATGGGGTGAAGTTAAATGCATGCTGCACTTTTCAGATTTCTTTTGTTTCGCATCACAATGTTTGTTTTCAATGACTGATTTCTCAGACAACAAACCAGAAAGATATGTCCAGATAAGCTGCACTGCTGCCTAAACGATCTGAAAAACTTTGCAAATCATCAAGGAACTTAAATGCATGCCGCACTTTTCAGATGTTTTGGCTTCAGTTCACAACGTTTTTTAAACAACCCATTTCTCAGCTAAATAAATCAGAAAAATGAGTCCAGATAAGCTGCACCACTTTCTAAAATATCTGAAATACTTTGCAGATCATCTAGGAATTTAAATGCACTTTTTAGATTTTTTGTTTGTTTCAGTTCACTTTGCCTATTCTAAATGACACATTTTCCACCTAAACAAACCAGAATAATTAGCCCAGTTTAGTTGCCCTGCTGCCTAAATCATCTGAACAATGTTGCCGATTCCCCAGTGAAGGATTTAACCCCTTAGGGGACGACCTGCTCACCTGAAAGACGTGGATGGTCTGCTGTTGGACCGACAGCACGGCCAGGATGTTCCTGTAGAGGTAGAGGCCCTGGTTGTGAGATAGGATGATCTTATCACACTTGAAGGACCTGGTGTCGCACAACCTGCCAGTGTGCAGGTCAATGATGTGCAGGGAGTAATCCTCCAGCGGAGACCGCGGGTTGGGAGTCACTGACTCATTGTTGCGATACACCTGGTGGAACGTCAGCTAAAAATAAAACCTCTGAACTCGGCTGCTTTTCGCTCAAACCAAACCTCATTACCTCGAAGAAGTACGGCGGCGGATCGTCGGGGACATAGACGGCGGAGCCGACGATGACATATCTGCAGTCGTCAGTGAAGAGGCTGCACTCGCGGTTCAGGTGCTCTCCATTCGAAGCCACGTTGGTGACGTGGAGCAGCGAGAAGAAGCGCTGGAAGAGGCGGCTGCGGATGTTGAGGGAGCACTGGTCGTTGGCGGTGGACAGAGTCTCTCCTTCCTGGCCTCTCAGCAGGTCCTGAGCTGCCTGGCAGCCTTGGTATTCATAAATCTGAAAGAGAATAGCAACCAAATTCAGCTCAGAGGTAAAACTAGCTAAAAAATACTGAAATTATAGACGTAACAGCCTTCGTTTTAGTGTTTATACACTGCAAAAATATACAATTTTACCAAGTATTTTTGTTCTAGTTTCTAGTGCAAATATCTTATCACACTTGAAATAAGACAAAACTAACTTAGAAGTAACATTTCAGCAAGATATAGGAACTTGTTCTAAGTCAATAATCCTTAATATTGTTTTAAAAAATCACTAGTTCCACTGGAAGATTAATTTACTTATAACATTGGGAAAAATATACATATTTATTATGTTTATAACTGTATACTCGACAATTATGACATTTATTTTATTAACTTGATTTTATTCATAGCTGTTTTGTCTTTTTTGAGTGCCAACAAGTTTATGTTGCAGGAGTACAACAACAAATAAAATCCTCGAATCCTTTAAATGTCTTTTATAAGTGAAATGGCCTCAGAATAGCAATATTATAGTTTATCAAAATAATTCCTGGGATAATTTATCATCCAGCAAAAATTGTTACAATGACAGGCCTACTTATTATGCAACTGGTACATGCATAATCACAATGCAATACTTAACTAATAAAAGCTAACAAATACCCTCTAAAAACTAATTAAAATAAACTGAACTAGACAAAATGTCACAACAAAATAAAGCTAAAATGGTTGAAACGATTCAGGATTCTCCTCTTACTTCCAGCGACGTCTGGTCCGAGGAGAAGGCGATGAAGTAGCGTCCATCCGGCGAGAACTTCCTGAGGAAGCAGGGCGGCTTCTCCACGTTCACCACGGTGAAGTTCGGGAACAGGTTCTGGTGAAAGCAGCGAACCCGGTACCAGTGGGCCCCGGGTCGACCAGAGCAGACCCTTCGCTTCTCCAGGCGGTGGACGACGTTCTGGTTCTGGATCCGCCTGGGCTTCAGGGTCAGGACGTCCTCTTCCATGGTTGCAATCACAGGACCGTTTCAATCGTCGCTACGTTAGACGGGTGATGAGTTAAGAAAAATGAGTTAGCATTGTCCCGTCTGCTGTGGAAGGACAGAAGAGGAACAATAAGAGCCGGTGACGCTGCTACAAAGGAGGCCAACAAATCTGACCCAGTTACACCAGTTCTGTAAGTAATGAGACAAAATTAGGTATGAACCGATCCACTTTTTTCATGTCCGATACCAGAATCTGAGGTTTAGCATTGGCCAATATTGATCCGATACAGAAAAACAGTTCTAAAAATGTTTCTTTTTTAAAACCCAGACATAACTGCACAGAATTACAAATTTATTTGATATTGCTGCACTAATACAGCACATTTAAATACACCAAAAGCATCACAAGCTTGGTTAAAGATGTAAGACAACTTTAATTTATTCAGTCAGGGCAATTAGGAGAATAACAGCTAATGTAAAATAAATAATAAAGAAACTAACAAAAGAACAATAGATTGAATACCTTGGTAAAACATAAACTGTAACAAACCTTCTTTCAAATGGTTCAGAAAGTGCAATTAGGGATTCTAAATATAATGTAAAATAAATAATAAAACATGATGTTGCTCAGAGCTCAAAGTATAGAATTAGACTGAATAGATCTTCCCTTATGGATGGGGAACAATGTCACTTTTACCTGATCAAGAATGTTTTCAATATTGGGACTGATACAGATATTAATCTGACATTTTGTAGCTAAAATGTCAGTAAACTCTGGTGAGTCACACTTTCAAAGGAGTTTCTACTAAATACTGAAAAAATGTAAATTAAGTTTAAAAAAAAAATAATAAAAGAATTATTTCTGTCATTATTTTGGTATTATAAAATAAAACCAAACCCTTGTCTGATTTAATGTCAGGAAGCAAAGATTTTTTTATGTTGTCTTCAAATATCTGAAACACAACTAAAAAAACAAACAAACAAGAGAAATATAAAATAAAAGCAGTCAAAACATACAGAGACAGAGTGAAGCTAATAGCAATGAATAAAACAAATATGTGACTCTTCCATCAACAGCAGAACGTCTTTGGTTAAATTAATGAAACTCAGAATATAAATACATGTTTTAGACCAAATGGTGCAATAAAAACTACTTTATTAAAGGCATTTCAGGCTAAAAGAGATGAAAACAAGGAAATAGAAACATCTTTCATGAGCTAAAAGAAACAAACTGGCTAAATGTGAAGGGCTGCAGCTCCTCTTTGTAATTCATTAGCTAAATATTACCCCTAAACACTCAGCATAAACACAATACTTCTCTAATTTGACAATAAATACAAATTAATTTACAATCTAATATCTGCCTGAGTGAACTGACTTGCTGTCTGTTCCTCCAAGTTCATGAATTGTAGCAGAATATGAGGCTTAACTTCGACAAAAGCTTACCGTTAATGAGTCAATTTCAAGATCTTCGGCATCTCACTCCGCTTAAACTGGGACCTCAGGGGTAATTTATCTAATAAAATCCAAAACTAGGTGCAAATGTAACGCTAATGAACCATATTTCTCCAGAGTCCGAGAGAATCTGGAGTTTCAGCTCTGTTTGTTGTTAAGGAAGCGGACAGGAAACGAAGAAGAAGACTCCGGGTCACAGCGCCACCACCTAGGCTACAGACAGGAAGTGGTATTACAGTTTATCATCGAAAGTGAATTCAAACTCAGTCAGGTTTATTAGCCAAAATTGTGGGCACAAACAAAAAGCTTGATATTAAAGCACTCCTAGCGTACGGAATTAAAGTATAATAATGTAAGCTTTAGAGGGTGGAAAAAGAGTAAAGAGAAAATTTAAAAATATATATTTGCAACCATTTTTGTTAAAAGGATCCAGGATTAGTTGAACATGTTGGCCTAAACATGTTGCAATTTTCCTATAACCTAAAAATAGCTATTTGTGGTTTTCCAAAACTCATAATTACTTCAAAAATGTGCAACTTTTGCTCTATTTTTCAGCCATGGAGGTCGCCATTTTTTCACCGGTGGGTTGATGACACATAATGGTCCATTCTGTTCTGGAATCTACAGGGTAAACACAGGAAGACTAACTTTAGAGTCGTTGTTTAGGTTGACTGGTGTAATTTTAGATAATGCCACACTGTGTCACTATTATAAAAATAAAAATTGAGGGAAATCTGGATAATTTCCCACATGAAAGAAAGGAAAGCGCAGTGGGAGAGCCGGATCTGGACCGGGGCATTTCTCCAGAACATTTGTACTGCCTGCGGTACTGACATCACCGATCCGACCGGACTCAGCCCAGCTATTGCTGAACCGGACACATCAAAGGAACATCAAAGACAAGCAGCTAACGAGCTATTGCTACTGGAAATGCTAATGGAGCTAGAACACCGTTACTTTGAAAAAAATGATTGTTGTGACAGTGAAAATCATTTCACTTTGTTTTGTAATATTTAGCTAACTAAATATTTAGCTCCAAGCTAAATACTTACATTGAAACTAAATATTTACTTAGGAAGCGACATATTTAGTTAACATATTAAATATTTAGCTTCAAACTATGTATTTACTAAGCTGAATCTTGCTAAGTCAGATTCAGCTTAGTTTGAAGTATTTAGCTTCAAACTAAACACTCCAGAAGCTGGAAGTAGACTAAGGAGCCCGGCATTCTGGGTAAATACAACCAAACAAACATGTGTAGCTAGTGCTAGCAGGACAAATGGCTCAAGGAGCGCTAAAATCCAATGCCACTCCATTTTTATGTACACTTCGTTGGGAGATTGCGCTCAGTGCCTTCTTCAGAGGTTGTCATGTTGTTTCCTTCAGTAGAGCTTGGTGCAGCGCCCCCACAGGTAAGGACAGGAACAGCTTGCTCAAAGGTTTTGGTTTCTTTGAGTCAGTGCAGTGAGAAAGAGAACCACAGCTGCTGAAAATATAACAAATGTTGAAATTTTGGTTCCCATCTGAACCAAATCTTATCAGGTGGAAAACGTGCGTTCAGTTCCATGTTCCCAACTTCATTTGACGTTTTACCTTCCATGTAAATTAATCCAAATTGAATTTTGTGTTGAAATTCCCAATATTTTACATATATTTAATGTAAAAACGAGAGCAACTAGTGAATTATGAATCTCTGGGGATCACAGTGCACTGAACATTAATGAGATTCAAGCTTCAGGAAAAACCTCATTGTGGCCAAAAACGGGAGAAATAAAATGTAGGGCAAATTTACACCTGCTGATCTCACTGAGATGCCAATTTACTGATCAGGTGGGGGGCGTGGAGGTTAGCAGGTGAGGAGCACGAGTGCCCCAGAAAACTTTCAATATGATTACAATTGCTTTGAGTAAAATTGGGAGAAAAAGAAAAAAGGAAAAAATCAGAAATAAACAACAGACCTTTGGCTGCAGTACCTGGAGTGTATATGACAGGCTGGTTTGTTTAGCGTAATTTATTTAACTGATTTGTTTATAACACCATGCAGCATATGCGACCCGGAGGCGACATGCGTTTTGCTCCCCATAATGGCAGATAATTAAATTACGATTATCCTCTTTCTGTGGAGCATGTTCTCACAGGCAGGGAACATCTCAGCAAAAAGAAAGGAGACAAAAAAACAGAAAAAAGTTCATCGGTTTTGGACAGGCCCTAATGGTTCTTAGCGCAATTATCTCTGACCGAAGAGTCTCGATTAAATGTTGCAATTTTCCATAAAAGCACATGTATCGGGCATAAAAGGCGAGCTCGAAAAGAAAAATGAAGGAATGAAAGAAGAGAAGAATGTGAAATTATCCACTTTAAAAATCTAATGGCATTTTCCTTTTCATCTGCAGCTGATTAAACCTTCGCCTCAACACGTGGACGAGCGAGTCTCCATGCTTGCATTCAGGCGTGCACATGCGCGCAGGTGGTCTGTATGCACATGTGCAGGTGTGTGTGTGTGTGTGTGTGTGTGTGTGTGTGTGTGTGTGTGTGTGTGTGTGTGTGTGTGTGTGTGTGTGTGTGTGTGTGTGTGTGTGTGTGTGTTGCACAGGGTGAGAACCATGCACTGTCCTGCGGTTGTTCTGCGGTTATTGTCCCTCTAATAAGCCGCTTGGCACGCCGGACGCTCGCCTTAGCTTTTAGCATCAGCTTGTGAAGAACAGAGTTGTATCTGAGCACTTTCTTCAAAAAGACACAGGTGCTTTTTTATGTATTATTTTCCTCCTTGAGGGCTTTTCACAACCCAACATGCACGCTGTCCATTCTTCCTGCCCGTGTTCACACCTCTTTCGCAGGTGAAACACATTTTGCTCTTGACTGCAGGCTCTCAGGTCCAAGCACCCTTTCCTGCAAAATGGAGACGCTGGAAAACTTTTAAGTTCCTTTCAGGGGCTCAGAGGGAAGAAATGCAGGAAGGCCATGTTTTAAAAGTTTAAAGGAGAAAGGCCAAAGTGCTTTGGAAAAGTGAATAATGGAGTTGAACATAGAACAAGCTCCTGAATTGCAGTGATTATCATCATTATAAAAAAAATTTTGTTGTAAAAGAGCATTTGCATTAAGAATATAGTGTGAAGCTCCTATATAGAAAAAAGGCACTTAGAAAAGGTTATTCTAAGCTTGGGAAGCAAATCAAGACGCATTGTTTTACCACTTCCTCTCTTCCCCCATCTTTTCATCGCAGACAGTTCTGTTTGGCATTTAACAAAAGCTTTTAACTTTTCCATCCAGCGTAATTTCAGAGCACAATAGGACGTTTTTAGACTGTAACTTTCCAATCCGTATGCACCTGAACTTTTCATGTCTTTTTGTGACAGTGGAAGATTTCTGCTTTTTACAGAGAAATTACTGTGATCACAAATGCATTATGGTCCGGCAGCCTCTCGGCGGAAGAAGGAACCACGGGGGGCAGAGAGGGACGGGAAGATGCAGCTTTTTGTGTTTCAGTCGTGCACGGACCAGAGCCGGAAGAGGTCCGGAAACCTCTAAAGTACGCTTTTATTTCCTGTTCTTCTCTGCAGGTCAGTGAGTTAGAGGACAAGACTGGAGCAGGGAAACTGGAATTTTTTATTATAGTAATTTCCTCAAATAAATGCAACCCCAAAAAGTCACAAGCCACTTTGGTTGAAAGGGTGTAGTCTCTGATTTGTACAATGTTCTTCTGTCCGGAGACTGTCCTGCAATATTTTTTAGGTTACATCTTCACTGGAGATGAAACTGTAAAGTAAAAAATCTATTTTTGGTCTGTTCTGATGCATCTATTGTAGATTTATTAATTAAGTTGTAGGCAGATGATACTGCTACTAAACGGCCCAATTCTGATCGTTTCACCCACAATTTTTTTTTATTTGTTGCACTTTTATCTAGCTATCTAATTTGAATACATATCTGATAGTTTTCAAAGCAGTCTGAACGGTCATATTGCATTTTTCCGACTTTTCCGTCATCGTCATTCTGCTCCAGAAGAAGTCAGACAAGGTAAATCTGGATGTAAACAATGGCTGAAAATTATAATAATACAAAATTATGGAATCAGTCCATGTCTGTGAACGCATCACATCCCAACCTCACCAATCCTGGTCCGACTCCAAATCCAGCAGCCATTATAACTGTCATAAAATGTACGGCAGTAATAATGTGTGACATCAATGCAAACCATTTACACAGAAGTCTGATTTAATTTAATTAGTAGTATGAACCACCACAGGAAAAAAACAAAACAAATTTCAGCAAGAAATAAGAATTGAGCATCAAGACCTGCTGAGCAATCATAGCCTCTAATTCACCATGTCATTTGGTGTTTAAAGTTTACCTAGTTAGGATAATAAAAATAAACACGTTCATTAAATTTTTTGCTCTAAATCAGAACTGTTTTAGGGCGTACTGTTACTTTTATGCAAATAAGCTGCTGCTGGCCACGCCCCCCAACTCAACGTTTACACTTCATACACGTGAAAATGGCTGCAAACAAATACACAATTGTGCAACTGTACAAGCGCTGGAGCTTGACCTCCATTTGGGTTGCTAGGAAACAGGCTGGGCTCAGCTGGGGTTGCTGGGTAACGGGCTGGGCTCAGCTGGGGTTGCTGGGAAACGGGCTGGGTTCAGCTGGGGTTGCTGGGTTACGGGCTGGGTTCAGCTGGGGTTGCTGGGTAACGGGCTGGGTTCAGCTGGGGTTGCTGGGTAACGGGCTGGGCTCAGCTGGGGTTGCTGGGTAACGGGCTGGGCTCAGCTGGGGTTGCTGGGTAACGGGCTGGGCTCAGCTGGGGTTGCTGGGTAACGGGCTGGGTTCAGCTGGGACAGTACTCATTCAGAAGGTTTTTGAAACGGCTTGTTTTCAGACACCAAAAAACCCCAAAACATTAACTTATTGCTGGAAAACGTTTTTTAACCACTTCAACTGTTTTTAGAAACTGAGGAGACTCAGATGGAAGTACAAAAACGTGCAGTTTCAACAAATACGTAAAAATAAAGTTTTAATAAACGTTACATTGTGTTTGACACAAAGGAATTCAATTAAAATATAAACTAATGATGCTTGAATCCAAAAATTTGCTTATTAGCCTCTGATTTAATTAGAACTTTATTTTGAAAGTGTATAGACACAATAAGAATAACTATACATCATTTTTTTAAATGACATTTTACAGTATTTAAAGGTAATCATCAAAACTCACTATGGAAAAGCTTTACAGGGCTTATAACTGATGTAATTTGTAGCCTTTTTTCAACCTAATTTATAGTAGTGAGTTTAAAAAAAACATGAAATATAACTTATTACAATTAGAAATTTCCCTTTATTGTCCTGTAACATCCTGAAACACAATCCATTCCTGGAATAAAACACACATCAACCAATAAGGCAAAGTTGACTTTCTGTCAAAGTCTGAAGAAATTGGGTAAGGGTTAACTATAGGGTAACCCTAACCCTATTACAACAAACACAAATCTAATTTAGACACAATAAACATGCTGATGTATAATGTCTAATAATGTGCTCTTTGTGTCCTGGCTGACTGCGTGGGGGTGTTTATAAAGATATAGGTAATATAAAAAACACATTAATGAGAATAAATCAGCTTTTCTGCACTGCGAGTGAAAAACTGCAACCCTGGAATAAACTCACCTGAAATTTCCTCTATTTTCCAGTAAATCCAACACATTTCGAAATCATTTTGGAGAACAGGAACTGCATCTTCCCAATTCTGCTGCTGATTTATTAAAAAACGGAAAAAAAACCATCTGCGCATTTTCAGCAAAGTATCATTAATTTCAACTTCTCTCTCTGCCTGTGTTCCTCCAGGCGTCTGTTATTTAGTTTAGCTTAAAATAAATTCTCAGTCTCAGGAAGCTGTGAATATATATATGTTTTTCTTTGTCTGTGCGATTTGTTTTAATGGAGGCCTCCTGCTAAATATTAAACATTTTCAATATCAATTATATTCTGGCGAGGCATAATGTTAGACGACGGGGGAAAGCAGCTGAGTTTGTTCCTTTATGTTCATCAGTTTTTACTTTTTGTTGTTTTTAATTGTAATATCAGTATATTTAATTTGTTGTATTCATATTCACGGTGAACAGAGAATCTACACCATGCAGTTGTGAATACACAAAACGTTTTCTCCACAGTGACCTCAATAAGCAAACAATGATATAAAACCATTGCACCTAAATTAGAAACAATTTGCAGGATATCTCATAACTTCCTTCTGAATTGTGCGCCTGTTAATTAGATGCTTCAGGGTTTTGATGTTGACCTGGAGGATAAATCTGCACTGGACACCAGAATCACAAGACAAAGTTTAGAAATCAGGGAAAATTTCTCCAAGTAAAACGATCAGAAGTCGGCAAGTCAAACTGATTTGCGATTGGTTGATGTAGTTTCTTCCACAACGTTCTTTTTGCGTAAAAGTGTAAATTTCTGCATGTCTGCACATAGTGGTTGGGTGTGTGAATTGTAATTTCGCAAAATGATGTATGGCCTTCATATTTTTCCATCGCTAATTTATAAAAACAGCTAAAGACTGAAAACATTTGCTTAACACAACACTTGTTGCCAGTTGAGGTGACTGGAAATTGGTCCACTCGCATTTTTGAGAATAAATATCAGGAGTTTTCACAACTGATAGTTCGGTGGATTCGATTTGATTTCTTAAGCAAAGTTGCAACATTTGTTACATTTTCAGCTGCTGAGGTTCTCTTTCACACTGCACTGCATCAAATGAACCAAACCCTTTGAAAACCTGTTCTTCTCCTCGCCTGTTGGGGCGCTGCACCAAGAACTACCTAAGGAAATTACAAAAAGCCTCAAAAGAAGACACTGAGCGCAACTTCCTCCTTCACAAAATGTGACCAAAAAAGGAGCAGTGTCAGATTTAAGCGGTTGGAGGATTTCTCTTTTGTCTTTGGTAGAAAACTACAAGCCATTTTTCCTGTTAGCGTGAGGCTAGCACATTTGTTTCGGTTGTATTTACCCAGAATGCCCTCTTCCTGCTTTTGGAGCAGTCTCTGGTCTGCTTGGCATTCACATTTACATTCAAACCGCACCAGAGTTCACTTCTTACGAACAGAAACCGAGGTTTGTAGATGGACCGGAGTTTGATTACGCATTCACACCTCACAAAACTAACTGGACTTTCTAGACAAACGGACTGGAGTCTGATTAAAGCGGACTAAACAGGACTGGTGTGAAGAAGCCCCTAGGTCTCCGTCATAAAATCAATAACACTGCATTTTCTTCCAATTAAATAGCTTTTTTGTGACATTTAAATTAATTTAATGATAGAAAATATCTAAGTGTAGCAATAAGCTAAAAACAGAAGAAATCTTTAATGCTTTTTCACAGCACTGTACTCTGCAAAACACTACCAAGAATATTTGGTCTAGTTTTTGTTCAGATATCTTAGTAGATGTAAACTAATTAAAACTGACTAGTAATATCTAGTTGAAGTAGCTATTCAACTAGATATTGGAGTTTAAGTAAATAATTTCTTCATATTGATGAAAAAGTACTAGTTCCACTGGCAGATTATTTCACAGTTTTTTCATAAGTGAACTGGTGCTTTTTCATCAACATTAAGTAATTATCCACTGAAAACAAGCTCCTACATCTTACTAAAGAAGTTAGTTTTGTTCTAATTCAAGTGAGACATTTGCACCAGAAACCTGACTAAAAATACTTGCTAAAATTGTGTTTTTGCAGTGTTTCTATAAAGAATGTGAACTATATTTATGAAAAGAGCAAGAAATTGCACAATTAACAAAATATTTTTGTCAAAAGGACACTCGTCCTCGTTGTCTCTGCATGTTGGTGCGCCGCTGACCCCCTTCATGCGTTTCCACGTTTTAACATAATGGGAATAAAAACAGAGGCTGTGGCATTTACGGGCGTTTTTCTGTGTTTGTGTGCAGAACAAACAGCAGACATTAGGCCGCCATCACACTTCGGGTCCACTTCTCTCTGCGGGGTCAAACTTTCCGCTCCACTCAGGTGAGGCGCATGAAATAAATAAATAAAAAAAATCATGACAATTATTTTGCCATTTTTCCCAAAAGTAAAAGAGACCATGCTTAAAGGAAGGGCTTTTTAAAAGAGGTCAGCTGAACTTGCCTTGCTACCCTCTCACTTTCCCAATTCAGTGAGGGGCGAATGGTCTTGGTGGGGGACTGAGCGGCTCTGCACATTACAGCCGAGTCTCAGCAGCCAGAGCAAAGCAGCCCTGTAATTTCTGCCATTTGACAGTGTGAGCTCAAAAGCAGAGTGATGGCCACTTTTCTGTTATTATTCCCTTGGCAGAGTGCTCGCCGAAGGAAACAACCGCGCTTTAAGAACACGTCCATCAGCCACTGGCAGTATTTGGAACTGGTATTTGTAAAAAAGTAACTCTGACATGTTGTATCGTTAACTTTGAAAAGCGAGCGGTGTTGCACATGTTACAGTATATAATATCCCGCCCTCCATCTGTCCCCCTCGCGTCATGCATTATATGGCAGCAGCTGCTGTTTAAAATTCTCCCAAGCTGAATTTTGTGTTTTATTACTGAGGTCTGTGATCGACGATCAGGCGACAGAAACTTCTCTTGTGTTGAAGACGTCGGACGTTTCTCAGCTAAACGTGCTCATTGGGAACATTAGGATGTTTAGCAGAGATATTCATTTTCTTTCACTTCTCTCATCTATTATTTCCATGGTCATGTTGCCCTTTTCCAGTGGTGACAACTGCAAACTAAAACGTTAGCTATGCTAACCACAAAGCACTAATCATTAATGATAGTTCCACTAAGGCTAAAGTGGTATTCCAACATGGCATTTAGTGGAAGCTAATGCTAAAGCACTAAAATCAACATGGCATTTAGTGGAAGCTAATGCTAAACCATGCTGACTGTGCATGGTCAGCATGGTTTGTCTTGGAAGCACAATTCGTACTGTTACCTTGTTTAAGCATGTACGTACCTAACTTTACAGTCCTGTTAGTTCAAAATATAATTTTCAACTTGATTTGTCTGGAACAGATCAGTGACCAGCACTAATCAAAACATCAGCTCCACTACCATTAACACTAACATGCCACTCCAACATGGCATTTAGCGGAAGCTAATGCTATAGAGTGCTAAATTCAACAATGTTGACTGTGTCACGCCACAATCTGTCCCAGTGCTATCCGTACCGTTAGCTCATTTGCTCACATGCTAAAGAAATACTTCCAGGAGGGTATTTTTATTTCTTTTCTCTATTTCTATTGCAATTGATTATAAAAAATAGTGTATAATTTAAATAATGACAATTCAGTGACTCAATACACAATTTTCTACTTATTTGTTTCCTAATACGAAGTTATGACAATTATTATTCATTAAGGAATTTATAACATTGGTTTGGAAAATAGGTCCTTTTATTGTAAGTAATATTTTACTTATTAAAACTTGAAGAGGCTTTCAAAACAACTCATATGTGAATTTTTGCATGTATTTGTTTGACCCCACTGGCTGTTTGTTCATAAGTGTTGCATTCTTCTGCATACCTCAGTCGTTCAGTTGTATGTTGTAAAATAAAGATTTTTTGAAAAACAAATAAAAAAAACAAGAGAATGTGAAGAGAAGAAATGTTGAGAAAAGTCTTCAGAATAAGAGAATGAAAATAACGTCTAACCACTTGACTTCTTAACCAGAACTTCAACAAAAGTGTCAAACTTTATTCAACTGAAAGATCATGAAACAGCCAAGTAAATTAAATTGAAGTTAGCAAAAACGCTAACGCGCTAACCCAAGAAATTTGCTTTGCTATTAATGCATTAGCATATTAGCGGAAGTGTGCTATATGCATAAATCTAATCTAAAGCACTTCACCCCAAATGAAAGGAAGACTGAATGATGGCATAAAGACACATAATTTGATTGGTTTTGATTAGCGCAGTGAAAAAGTTCAGTATTTTTTCCTTTTTTGGTGGAAACCAAAAGACCCAAAAACCTCAGGAAGCTTTTAGGTTTCACCTACTTCTCCCAGTTTCATAAAATCTTATATAAATACAAATTATTTGCTCACAAGAACGAGTATAAAACTCCACAAACCAGATTTAATTTGCAAATCATCCTTGTCGCCTTTATAATGACTCTGTATGCCTGCGGCTGTTATCAGCCATGCTTGTGAATAAAGAAACGCAATCCAAGCTGATGTTTGTGTCAAAAGGAGTAACGTTTGCATGTCATTATGATAACAGCGCTTGGGTTGAGGAGTTAAATTGTTTACAGCGCTGATGAAAGCGAGGTGTGATCGTACAACAGTTTATTCAATAAAACAGACATCAGAAGCTGATGGAAGGGGATATTTCAGGCGTTGAGCTGCAGCTGCAGAGATGATTTTTTTTTTCTAACCAGAACTGCCTCCACGTTATCGGGTAAATGAGTTTTAGTAAGTATTAACTGAGATCAGTGGAGGTTATCTGATCACAGTGGGTCACATGGAACAAAGACTTGTCCCTATTCTGCAGCCACCTGCACTGGCCACTGCAAATGAGGTTGAAAGCCGCTCCGTGTGAGTTTACCTGCGCTCTGTGCATGTGACTAAACACTCATGTAAGTATGTTTATCTATGCATAACTGCGTGTGTGTGCATGTGCGTCTCCAGGGGACGATGGGGGTCGACAGATGCTCCTTCTCAGTGAACACAATGAATTACTTATAGGCCGTTAAGCCAAACACAGCCGCGCCGGCCGCTGGTTTACCCAGCACTGATAGGGCCATCTGCCGAGCTGACTCGGCCTTTCCTCGCTCACGTTACCGGACGCTCATCTGACCGCTGACTAATGACAGCAGGAAACCGTCTGCAGGGATTTGTGCATGCGGCACATGCAGGAAATGAGACGGCTGCAGGCTGCGTGGGCTAACCGGGGTTAGGGTTACGATCAGGCTCTGTGGTCAAACGAGGGGATTTGAGGCCCAACCTGCCGTGAGTTTGGGTTTAGAGGAGGGGAGTGTTCAAACACTTAGTCAAAAATATCATTTTTAAAGCCACAGTATTATGTAAATTTTACTTTTTTAAGCTGTACGCTATATTATAATGTTATTTTCTGGAGTGTTTCCATGTATGTTTGAGAAATCCTTAATCTCCATTCAGCTGCGTTAAACGCCTGGGTGGACCTAGCCCCGCCTTCAAGGTGCAGCTCCTCCCCTACTCAGCTCCTTCAGACTAGCAAGTAGCAATTAGCAAACTCCTGGTGGAACTGCTGAGCTCATTATAGGAGCTACGTCTCAGTGAAATGCTGGTTAAACGCTGTTAAAGGGTTGATAGAGGAGCCATGTTGAGATGACTTCCTGAAGGCGGAGCTTCAGAAAGACCAGGAGCTTTTAAAGAGACAGAGCACCAATTTCAAGGCGTTAATCAGAAAATAAATTTTGTTTTAAGTTGTATTTGATATAAATAGCATTTTTATAACAACAGAAGCTAACATAGTTTCTTGATTGTGCTATAAAATCCTTGGAAAACACATACTGCTTTATTAAAAACAAAAATCAACAAAAATTTGATTTTTTGTTTTTACTCATTTGGCAATAAACTAACCATAAACTTATTTTAATTGAACAAATAAATAAACAATCACATTTTTATGTAAGAATGAAATCATAAATCCAAAACAAATATTTTTTCCTTGAGAAAGCTGCAGTATGTAACTTTTATAAAAAAATATATTTTTTACATATTTGCTGAAACTGTCACCGTGTTGTGACAGTTTCACAGTTCACAGATAAAATGTGAAAAAAAAAAGGTTTCTGATCCAGTTGCTGACAGTTTGTACGTTAGAGTCTGAAGAGAGTAAAAAGTAAGAATAACTTGTCATGTCATGTTAGCAGATACTGAACCCTGAAAAAGAGAAGAAGATAAAATAATTAGGTCAAAAATGCACTTTTTGTGTGAAATTACTGATTTCTGAAAAGGTAAATCTGTGGTGAAGATGTTTAAAAGCCCTGAAATAATCTATCCTATTGCTGAAATAATTGCTGCTGCAGTGAGATTGTGAACTCTCCCTTACCATCGCTAAGATAAACTTCCATATCTCAGAAGCAAAACAAACTAACAAAACTCATTCTGTGAAACACGGAAGTGGCAGCATCATGCTCTGGGGATGGAAAACCTGTTAGAACCTGTTGAAACTGGGGTGGAGGTTTGCCTTCCAGCAGGACAACTACCCCAAACATACAACTAGAAATATAACAGATGGTTAAGATTAGTTGGAATCATAGATTAGGACGGCCTAGTCAAAGTCCAGTCTGAGCTTGAGCTGTTTTACACAGCTGAATCTGCAACAAAAATCAGTCAAACCCATAAAGAACCACAGCTGAAGCTGAAACATAAATGGGCTCAACAAATTATTTTCTAAAGTGGACAGAATGTAAATGCACGCCACACTTTTCAGTTTTCCTTGTAAAACAATACTGAAAACCTTGAATCTTTTCTTTTATCCACATCTACTTTGTGTTTTTCTAACATAAAATGTAATGTAAATGTAAAAAGTGTTTTACTTTGTACATCAATATAACCAAAATGAATTTACAAAAATAATCACTTTAAAACCAAAATCAGAATTTAAACAACATAAATTGTTTTATTCATGATGGATTTCCCAAAAAGTCTCCCGTCTTTCTAATTTAGTTGCGTTTTTAAACTACAGAGGTTGGTAGAACCTCTCTGTGACCCTTTAAACCTATTTATAAACCTCTAAACTAAAAAAAAAATAGTCACCAAGGTGAATAAAAACGCACAAGATCAGGTTCCAGTTTGTGAATATATATTTAATTTTTCCATAAAGTAATTACAGGAGTACCAGATGCAGGAGCTTCAGAGATAATCTGACCTGCAGCTCCGTAAACATGCTGCAAATGCAAATTTCTTCTCGTTCGTGAGAGGAACGGCCAGCTGTTTCTGCCTCTGAATAACGGCTCTGATTGTATTTTTATCGGCTGCAGCTCACTGCAGGTCGTAGAAACTGGAAATAACAGCAGCAGGGCAAAAAAATTAAATAAAAACTTACATCAAACTAAAATATTTCACAACCTTTCCTGTTATTTTATCCCACAAACGTCACAATGTTTCAGTTCCTCATAAAGTTTGTGTTTTAACATCAGAGTTTAAAAAGTTAATTATTAGTTGATGCACATTTTTATTGTAGATTATGTGGTATTAATTACAGCTGCAGCTAACTGCTTATTTTATTAATTGATTATTCTCATTACTAATTGATTAATCAGATTTAAAAATTGCCACATTTTGCTGATTTTTCATTTAAGCCTTTTTCAAATCAATATGAGAAATACATTAGTGAAAAATACAAATAAACAAATATTTCAATAAACATTTTACTACCTAAAATGCAATAACACAGCATTCCTTTAGTGAATGCTCAATAATTTGTATCAAAGGATGTATCTGCAGCTAAAAACAATACTTTTAACATTGACATTTTTTGTTTACCGCATTTGAACCAAACTGAAGCTAAAACTGCAACTTGAGGAATTCTGTTTAATCCAACTTCAGTTTCTTTGCCTCGTCGAAATCAAACAAACAAATGAATCCAGGCGCTTGGGGAGATGTGAATGTGCAAAAAAGTGAACTCTGGTGCGGTTCAAAAGTAAGTGTTTGAACCGCGCTCCAAAAGCAGGAAGTCGACTACACCACAGGGCATCATGGGTAAATACAACAAACAAACAAACACTAGCTAACCAGCGCTAACAGAAGAAATGGCGCTTGGTCTTCTATCAAAAACAAAAGAAAAATATTTCAAACCGCTAAAATCTGACACCACTCCATTTCTGTTTTCATTCTGAGCTGAAGGAAGTTGTGCTCAGTGATTTCTTCAGACGTTTTTGTGTCGTTTCCTTCAGTAGTTCTTGGTGCAGCGCCCCCACAGGAGAGGAGGGGAACAGATATTTGACAGGATTTAGTTTGTTTGACACAATGCACTGTGAAAGAGAAACTAAAAATGTTGCAGTTTTTGTGAATTACAGTAAATATGGGCACACTTTGCAAACATTTTCCTTCCAGAGTGCAACTTTTGGAGGAGATATTTATTTGTTAAAAATATACAGATGAAGATAAAATTCTGGATTTCACGCCTCTGGTAACTTTGTGAATTTCCTCCAGTCTGAACTGTTGAGGATAAATCTGATACCAAATAATGAAGCTGCAAAAGGGAAAATCATTTTAACAGCACATCATAATGTGTTTGTGAAACGATCTAGGTTAGATAAATAAGAATAGTTTCAATAGTGTGTGGGATTACACTTCTGTTTAACTCTTTCTGCAGCGCTTCAGGTGTGACAGGATACAGAGAACACAGAGCTGCTGCTGCTGAATGTGAAGCAGAATCTGGGAATAGAAATATTTTAGCAGCATCATTGTTTATGTAAGTTAACTAACTCGTTCATTATTAACACACGGTGCAGCACAGGGTTCAACTGGGTTTTATTTTTCTTCTTTTTTTGAAGAAACATGAAAGTCAGATGAAGATGAGCTAATCAGATATTTGAATCCAAAAAGCGTTTTTCTATCTGGGAGTAGTGATGGATTCTGAGCTGAACCTTCAGAGCCACATAAAGACAGTTACAAAGTCGGCCTTCAGTCACCTGAAGAACATTTCCATTATCTTAGTCACATTTATTACTACAACAGCGTCTTCACAAGTCTGTCTGAAAAATTTATCCTCCAGCTGCACTGAACCAGAACGCTGCTGCTGGAGTTCTGAATAAAACCAGGAAGATAGAGCACATCACCCGGTTCTAAAGTCCTTCCACTGAGACAATAGACTTTAAACTACTGTTGTTAGTTAGTAAAACACTGAAAGATCAGTGTAAAACAGTAAAGATCTGCTGCTGTTGTATCAACCTCCCAGACCTCTCAGGTCTTCTGGTTCTTGTCTGCATCCCCAGAACCAGAACCAAACATGGAGAAGCAGCATTCAGCTTCTATGCACCACAAATCTGGAACAAACTTCCAGAAAACTGTAAAGCTCAGTGTTTCAGCTATGAAGCAGCTGAAACACTGAGTTCATTAAATCTGGACTGGATCTCACCTGTTTAGTGTTGCGTTTGAGCCATAATAAATTGAACATTGAGCAACATAGTTGATGCTTATTCATGATTTTCTGTTATTGGTTTTCACAACTGTTGACAATATTATGTGTTTATGATGTTTGTTTTAATGTTTTCATTAAATGCCGTGTTACTGAAATATGCTATACAAACACATTAGGTTGATTTAATTTGTCGATTTTAATTAATATTTTCCCATAAAGTGTAGCAACTAAGGTTTTATCATTAGACGTTTTGTTTCTCTTTTCATGTCTCTAATAGAACCTGCTGGACCTGTCAGAACCAGCTGTAAACACGGCCAGTTCGGCTCACAGATAGCGAAACATCGCTGCTGTTTGCTGTCCTTTGTCACACTCCTGCGCTCTCCCATTAATGGGACCAAACTTGACCCGGGTTTGTACATGGACAGGAGGCCAAAGAAAACCCTGCACAAACATCTGTGAGTGTTTTTATGAGCGCGTCTGAAAAGCTGCACACATGGGAAAAAAAGGCCAGAAAACATCAACAGCAACCGAGAAAAAAATGAAAAAGAAAAAAGAAAAAGCACTCGACAACACAATGGAGTTTCCCCACAATGGGCCTCTGAGTCTGGGAAATTAGAAAGTACAATGATGCACACAATGGCCTAACAAATTGCTCATTTGTGTTTGAAAATGCATCTCCTTTTGAGCGCTTCTGTCAGAGGAGCCACACAGTGACAGATTATGTGTAGCTGTCATCTGCCGAGCGAGTTCGAGTTCAACCCAAACGTAACATCAGTTCTTTCTTTCTTTTTGTTTTGTTCAGATTTTCTTTTAGACATAACGCTGCTTCAATCTGAAGAGCTGGAGTCAACAGGGTTCAGATCACAGAAAAAAGTGTTTAAATCCAGCAGTTTATCATATTTAGTCAGTAAAAGTAGCATACATTATATATTTACGATTAAAGCTAAAATCTGTTCCCAGATTTGAGAGATTCAATACTGATGGAAATCATTTTGAAATTCAGAATGCAACTGTTTTCTCCAGGTGTAAAAAAAATAATTAAAAATAAAAGACTTTATAATACAGGGCAGCTTTACAATTTGATAAAAAATGCTATACACTTATTAAAAACGGTATAGTGTGTGTCTCAAATAATCAATAATAATTAGAATATCGACCCCAGAACAGAAGCAAAAAGCTGATGTTGGCTGAAACATGCAGGAGATCCTGATCATCCACAGTGAGTTCAGGTCCAACATGGCTGAAGCGTCGCTCTGAAAGGAAGAAACCATTACTCTAAAACAAACGTTAAAAACCACAAAACATTAAAATTCCCCTGGAGGTCAGATGGAACTTAAATCCAATTGTTTGACAAAATGGCCACTTGAAGCAACATCTAAAGATTTTGTCCAGAAACAAAACTGAAGTTATTAAAAATTAACAGTATAGAGTCAGCACACATTTCCAGGATTAAAAGACTAATGTTGCAAAAAGAAGAGAGTTTGTCTTTAGTCTCATT
Source organism: Xiphophorus maculatus (assembly GCF_002775205.1). Taxonomy (NCBI): domain Eukaryota; kingdom Metazoa; phylum Chordata; class Actinopteri; order Cyprinodontiformes; family Poeciliidae; genus Xiphophorus; species Xiphophorus maculatus. The sequence goes on along the minus strand of NC_036444.1, from coordinate 2,613,579 downwards.
GATTACACTGCAAAAACACAAAATTTTAACAAGTAATTCTGGTCAGTTTCTAGAGCAAATATCTTAGTACACTTGAATAAGGTAAAACTAGCTTACAAGTAACTATTCAGCAAAATATGAGAACTTGTTTAAGTCAATTATTGATTGCTATAATATTAATTAAAAACTAGTACCACTGGCTGATTGTTTCACACATAACAAGACATTAAGTGAAATAATCTGCCAATAAAAGCAGTACTTTTTTATAAATATTTTTTTAAAAACTGAACTAAAACAAGCTAATATATCTTGCTGAGAAGTTACATGTCTTATTTCAAGTGAACAAAGAAACTACACCAAAAATACTTGGTAAGATTTTTGTTTTTGCAGTGTAATCAATGTGAAACACATGGATGAGCGTCTCTAAAGCCAAGACATTGTTAGTCCTTCGATCATAAAAATGTTCTTCAGGTGATAGAAGGCCGACTTTGTAACTGTCTTTATGTGTCTCTCAAGGGTCAGATCTGAGTCCAGCAGAAACTGAACCAAAAACGCCTGGTAAGATTTTGCCTTTTTACAGTGCACTGTCACAGGGCTTCACGCTTCTGCCTAAAAGGTTAATCTGCTGTTGTTGTATCAACCTTCCAGACCTCTCAGGTCTTCTGGTTCTGGTTCTGCTCTGCATCTATGTGGTGCATAGAAGCAGAATTCAGCTTCTTTGCACCACAAATCTGGAACAAACTTCTAGAAAACTGCAAAAGAGCCGAAACACTGAGTTCCTTTAAATCTAGACTGCTTAGAGTTGCTTTTGATTCATAAAAACTGGAACACTGATCGGTATATTTGATGCGTATTGATCATGGCAAAAATTATTTTGTGTTTCTCAATTGATTATTGATTATGTTTTTATGACATAAAGCATTTTGAACTGCCTCGTTTCTGAAATGCGCTATAAGAATAAACTTAACCTCGCCAGAAACTAATTTCAGATATCTGGAATGTAAGTTTAGTGAAGCAAATGTTACATTAAAACAGGTTTTAAAGTAAAAAAAAAACTCACCTATATTTCTTCTTCAGAGTTCAAAGCGTTTAATTATCATTGTAGAAAACGTCATAAAAGTTCAAATATTGAACCAAAGTGAGGATAACTCATCACACTGCTGCTGAATATGTCTGAATATGTCTGTAGTCCACCTGGGTCTGTTTTACTCATCTGGTGCTGATAACTCAGAGTCTGTTTTTGTTATTTTCACCTGGAGTCACCTCCAAATCCTGACCTGCCTCCGGTCTACAAAGAATAAATCACACAGAAAACCGAGATGTATGAGAAATGGAAGGGAAAAGCGCTTTTTTGTTCTAATTCCGAGGAGGCAATGTGGTCATTTTTCTTATATGGTTGAAGAAAAGCGGAGGAGGAGGCGGGTAGGTGGGTTGTTAGGTGAGGGAAGGGTGACGTCAGGTCCCATCACGCTGACAGACCTCCTATTGGTCCAGCGGAGGCTTTTAAAAGGTGCAGCCAGCAGCGCACCGGAGGCTTGATCTCTGCGCTCAGGACGCGCCGCGGCTCTCCATGCGCTCCAACCCGGAACGGAGCTCCGGACCGACCGGAGCCAGGTGAGCTCGGACGGAGACCCACGGAGGGGAGTGTTTGGAGATACAACAGCGTGACAAATCTGGTCCCATTACGATGTTCTTAACAGTTTTTTTCTTTTGGTTTAGATGTTGGTGAGGACGCGGCGCGGACCGGACCTTTCATATCAACAGGTAGGTTCATCCAAAGCTCCATTTTAAAGAAGCAAACACTCACAAATCAAACTCCGAACATTTATTTAAAAAAAGGAAGTAAATCAGAAATTAGACAGGAAATTAACGCGTCGTTACGGATTAAAATGACAACAGCTTCATGTTGACTGGAGCTCCTCCGCTGCTGCCTGGACTGAAGAGAGGAGCTATTAAAAACAGAAGAATTAGGAGAAGAAGTGTGTCGGTATCAGGAGAGGTGAAAATGAAGTATTAGTCTATTAAAAAAACCTGAAATTTCACTTTTAGTAGATTAGTTTCTGTATTTGTATCCCTGGTGCTGTGTTGCGTTTGGGGAGATTTCAGCACCGGCGCGGGCGGACAGCTCCGCGCATCTGTCCCCGCGGCAGAGACTTCCGGTAGCCGGAGAGTTGACAGCATGAAAGGCGCGAAGACGCATCACGCATTTTATTCATTTCTGTTCGCCTGTCTCCTTCTGGAAGCGGCGAGACGCGGGGCTGGAGCGCAGCCAGCGTGTCATATTTACATACCCTTCCTCCCCTCCTCCTCTTCCTCAATGCATGCACCCACATGCACGCGCACCAAATGGTGTGACACGGCGCGTACGAGCTGCAGCCATGAGAGACATTCAGCGCTAACAGGTGTTCAAACAGGCCCGCTCGGTACATTCTTCCAATTATTGCAATTAGATGCTGCCTGGTTACCACTCCATAATGTGCAACTGCTGCTGTAGAGGGGTGTGTGTGTGTGTGTGTGTGTGTGTGTGTGTGTGTGTGTGTGTGTGTGTGTGTGTGTGTGTGGAAGGAGAAAAGGGAGGATGACACCGACAGACAGAAATAGAGGGGAAAACAGCAGGAATGCGCATGAAAGAGTGGGTGCATTTGATGTCGCGATTGTTGCTCTCTGTGGAGGATGGGGAGGAAAAAGCGAAGCATTCTGAATTATATAGTAGTGAGTGAACGCCCTCTGCATGCATAACTAACCCTCTGCTTTCCCCCTAACCCTGAGTCATTATCAGCTTCACCAGACTGTCCACAAACTGGAGGCAACAGTTTGATTTTTAATAAACACAAAAGGGAATAAAGAGCGGAGATTAGAGCAGAACAACGGGCTCCTGGGATGGAATAATGTTCTTTATTTTAATTGAAGGCGTTCAGGTTTGCAAGAGGTTTGAAATCCGTTCTGATTTATTCGTTTTAGTTTCCTGATCCACATGAATGATCAGCAGATCTGAACAGAATGCAGGTCAGGTTCCTTTATTTACGTAAAAAAAAATAAAAAATCAACAGGAAAGACCGGAAACAACCAAAGTACTACTTTGGGAAACCTTAGGATAATCTCCCAATTCTTTCATTTTATTTCAAAATTGCCATTTCTGCAGCATTTAGTACTTTGATCAATCTTTAAAAAGCGCTTACAGGGGCAATCGCCCAGGGCTACAAGTTCTCAGAGGGAAGCAATTTTATTTTTTATTCTTTATTTTGTACTATGCGTGTTTTACAAACTTAAGGGTTGATTTTAGCAGTGGTGGTGTTTTTTTGTATGACTTTATAGCAGGGCTGCAACTAACGATTCTTTTAGTAATCGATTATTAATTAATTGGATATTTCCTAATTCAACCTGTTAGATAATTGCTTATCTTTATTACAAATATCTGGTATTTCTACCAGAGTGTGTAGACCTTTTTGTACCTGCTGGGTTCTTTGTGACAGATTTCATCCAGTGAAATTAACATAAAGCTGAAACAAACTTTAGTTGACGATTATTTCTGTAATCGATTCATCACGATTAATCCGGTGAATCGTTTCAGTCTTACACTGCAGCACATATTTTTGAGACCAACATTGTATCGTTTATTATTTATCGTGATGCATTTGCTCTAAGAATATTGATCTATTGTTGTCATGATAAATTCCAATTGATGTTTAAAAACACAAACTGTTCAGGATTGCTATTTTTACAAATTTCTTCACTTGTTAAATAAGAATACCAATAAGTACAATATGAAAACGTGACTAAATGCAGTTAATATATAGAGTTTAGTGAAAAAAACTCCAGTAATTTGTCCTAAATAAGTGTATTATAAATGTTTTTCAAGAGCAGCATTTGTTTGTGGGGCTATGATTGTTCTGCCAATCAGTCCAATAAAGAAATAAGTACACAAATCAGATCACGACTAGTAATGCAGGCAAATCTTTTGAGTTATTTCAGGAACTTTATCATAATTTTTATGCATTTCTTTGGCGGGGGGATAAAGCACCAAAACTGGCTCCTGCCCCGGCCCCTGGTTCTTCTAAATCCAGCCCTGTTAATTTTTGTTCACTTTTTAGAACGAAGAGTACAAATGTATAAGATAATGACAAGTAATGCTGGCAAAGGTTTAAATGTATTTCATGAGCTTTATTACAGAATAATATATTTCTTTGTTTTTTGGGGGATCCGGGCACCAAAACTATTTTTCTAAATATGCCAACTACCGAAAACTAGAAAAAAACCTGATCTTAACATTCAACCAAACCAGTGGAAAAACTTTCTTTTATATGTTTGCATTTAAACTAAAGGACACTGCAACCTGAACCCACCGTTTTGCAGTGACTCCAGAAGCTACATCTATTTGAGGCTAAACAGAGGAATGACAGAGGATGATCTGGCTGGTATTTCATCACCAGCGACGAGGCAACATCTTGATTTGATAAGTGATTGAGCTGTCATGCTGTAGAGCGAGCGGGGGTCAATCACAGCGGCCTTATCAGGCCGAGGAGCAGAAAGAAAGATAACAGGGCGCCATAAAGCGGGAGGCTATCGGCGCAGGTGGGAGTAAATGTGTGTCATATTAAGCAGGGAGATGTTTGTGGCAGCTGTCAGCCTTGTTTGAACAGAAATCACAATCAACAGCCAGGTGTGTTTGTGACTCTCTCCGCCCTGCACCTTCTGCTCCTCCACTCCTTCCTCCTTCTGTTCGCCGCTAACCTCCTCCTCCTCCTCCTGCCTCCTGTTGCTTCTCCAGCTTCAAGTGACTGACATTGCATCAGTTCCACCGCCGTCTCGAGTCGATTTATTGCAGCTTCAGATTTCTTTCAGCCCGACTTCAAAAAGCCTCCTTGTGAAAACAAGGTGCTCCCTTTCTCCTGCCTCCGCCTTGGAAAGCTTTTCTCTTCGATTCTACCCGGAAAGAAAGAGAGATAGAAAGAAAGAAGCGAGCTGCAGGGCGAACTGCGATGGGATTGACACGCATTTACTTCCATTTCACTGATTCGCTGAGTGAAATGCTGATTCCATGCGTGGAAATTGAGTAGTTTCAGTTGCAAAACAGAGGATACAAAAATAATTTTTAAAATAAAGTGCAGCAATTATGTAAAAAAAACAAAAATAAAACGCTTTACAGTTAGGTCTGTCGCAAAAATCAATAAATCATTTAATCACACAATGAATTAAAACAAAGTCAATAATTTCTATTTTCATGATTTATCGTTTTTCTACCAAAAACTGGATGATGAAACTTTTCAGTTCGTTGCTCTGGTCTTTACTAACCTTTTTTGAAGGACAGTTTGACTTGCAGAAACTTAATAATTCATTTTATTTGTTGTTTAGTTTGTTTATTTTGGATATTTAGAATGTTTTCCAGCTCCAGTGTTAAATGTCAATTTAAAGTTCATTGATCTTTGAAAATGTGTTCTCGCATTTTTAAGGCATCATCATTCCATTACTTTGAAAATGGTGTCAAAACAACAATATTATCGTGTATCGCGATAACTTCTGGGACAATTTGTAGTCCAGCAAAATGTATCGCCATAACATTTTTTTTTTTTTACAGTTTTTCAATCAATCAATCAATCAATCAATCAATCAATCAAGTTTATTTGTATTGTAAAGGTTTTTTCAAAGTCGGGTCTCAGTTGGAGGGAAGATGAGAAAAAAAAGCAAAATCTTTTTTTCAGTAAAATATAAGTTAAATTGAACTAAATGTCATTTTCTGATTGGCTGCCAGTGAAATTCATCAAGCTAAAAACTAATGGAAACGTTTCTGACAAGAAAAAGACCAAAAACTGTGGAAATAGAAAACAATTTGATGTTGATGTTTGATTAATATAAAATATGACATATTTATAAAAAACATTCTAAGTCGATGTTTCTTTATATATTATTTTATATAAAATATTATTAAATGCAGTTACTGTGTGCAGTTATTGATAAAAATCTGAATTGCAGTCAAAGCCAAAGTACATAAAAAAAGTATAAATAGTTTTTATAGTCACATTTATCATTATCACAATAGACCCAAAAATATCACAATAAAACTTAAAATCCATTAATTACACCCAGATGTTTGAAAGCCTCTATTTCTGTTAATTAAGCTTCAGAATTATTCCATCAGATTATTGACAAATCTATTTTTAAAAACAGAAATGTGCGCTTACTGAAAACAATGTTTCATACCTGCTTAAAGGTTGTTAAATTTAAAAAGTAGTTTTAATCGGACACATAAAAGACTTGAGCATTCTAATTAAAGTTAAAAAAGTTAAATTAACAGGAAAGTGGAAAACATTTTTATGGTTTCTAAATAAATATTTTTGAATCTGTAGCTTTTTACAATATTTCACTTCTTTTTCAATAAATTTGGATTTTATTGAAAAAGTAAATTTATTTCAGGAACTTTAGTACAAAGTAAATCACATTATATTGATTATTTACACACAGGTGGAAGTCTGAAAGTCTTTATTTCTGTTAATTACGATAATTTCTGCTTATAGTCAAATTAGAATAACAAAACTATATTTCATAACAGAAATGTGCACTTAATGAAAAAAAGTATGTTTAATACCTGCTTAAAGGTTGTTATTTAAAAAAATACTTCTAATTTATGGAACATGACTTTAAAGTTTGAGTTAGAGAATAATTAATACAAAAGTGTAATAAGTTTCAATATTTTGTGAAACAAATATTTATATTTTTACAGGATTTTTCTTTTTATTAGTACATCCCTAATCAAAATCACACAACTACTCAAAAAAAAGAGCAGCAAACATTTAAGTGTCACTTAATTTATTACATTTCTAAAAAAAAAAAAAAAAGTGGCTTTAAAAGATAACAAATTATAAGAACCAAGTTAGACTTAATTTCTGATGTATAAAACCATAAAAACCCAAAATGCCCAGTGACCTGTACGTATCTTCTGCACCTGGTTGAGGCTCACGTTCGTTTACCAGCAGCTTTCCCCTCCACTCGTCCACTTAGGGAGAAGCTAAATCCATTGTTTGATGTGGCCTTTTCATTTGCTGGAGGGAAGCAGACAGGAACAGACGAAAGAAAGCAGAGGATACGAGACAAAAAGAAATGATCAGGCCTGATGGAAAAAGCGAGGGGTCTTAAAGAAACAAGCCTATCTGATTTTCTCAAAGCGGCTTAAACACAATCTAAGAAACGTTGAGTTTTGCCTTTAAGAGGGTTTTTCTTTTTTGCTCTGAAGTCTGTTAAAATGGTCTTACTTTTGTGTTTCTAATTTCATTAAATCATTTCTAAATGAAACAAAACAATGAGGCAAATCAGAATCTAAATGACAGGTAATGGATAAATAAGTATCCAGGGATAGATAGATATTGAACAGACATCACACTGATAATTAGTCAGGAGTAAAGCATTGAATGCAACATATTTCAATACTTATTTAATCTGTGAAGGTGATTACGTCACATATATATTTGTAACTGTTCCTGGGAAATAAACATGGGGTTACATCAAGAAAGTAACACACATGATTTATTGTTTTCCTGTTTTCCATTTTCTTTCTACCAAAACTGGTCTTCAGTTTGGTGTTTTGGACATTTTTGTTTACAGAGACTCCCTAATTAATTTTATTTGATGTTTCTGTTGTTTTATTTATTTTGTATATTTAAAATATCTTCCAGTTCTGGCATTAAATGTTCAGTGGAACAGAATGTGTTCTTGCATTATTATGCCATTACTGTTATAACACTTAAAAGTCGTCTCAAAACAACAATATTATCGTTTATCGCAATAACCTCTGGTTCATAAAAAAAAAGACCTTTGTCCATTTTCACTTCAAAATATATTTTTAAATCTAATACATCTGACTGAACCATCTAAGGCAAACCAGCATGAAGGTCAAATGATTATGTTCAATAATATTTTTAGGCTGCATAGAGAAAGAGATGTACCGATTGAAAGGAAAACTTTTTTTGTCTTAACCAAAAATAAACCTGAGAAAAATATACTGTCTGCAGGCAAACCCAACAAACGTGAAACACTTAAATAGAAGAGTGATTGCTACTTTATAAAGTACACGCATCACAAATATGGTGTAAAGGAACTGTACAAAAACTTTGATGACTTTGAAAACTACATTTGATCTATGTATTTAATTTAAGAAGCCAAAAATAAAGTGGTTGGACTCAACGATTAAACAACTAGCTCTACCCTATAACTATAAATAAATCATTTTGAACATGGCGGAAAAGGAAGTAGACAGACACAGACTTCCGTTAGCCAATAGCGCGGTGCTAGCTTGATAGGAAAACTTTCACAATATAAGTTTGCATAGACAGATGTTAAATCTCTTAAAACTGAATTTTATTTAACATTATATATCATATGTTTGTGTACTTCCAAATATTCATCAGAAAAGTGAAATAAAACACCATCTATTCGCTATTAGCACGTTAGCCACAGGCTACTGTGAGAATTAAAATGCTAGCTTGTGGATAGAAAACTTCTGACTGCATATTTAAGTCACATAATCTTAATTTGACACAAAAATTTGTAGCTATACATTTTTGTCATAAGGTGTGGTGAGGGTTGGTGAGGCAGACGCTGTAGACCCAGGTAAGATGAAAAGGATGTCTTTAATGAAGGGTAAACACACTCTAGGAACGGGCCGCACGGCCGAGCTGAAGCCAGGGCTCGACGCCGGTAGCAACCGCTAACAGACAGAAACACGGAAGACAGAGCACACATTCGACGAGGACCCGACGAGGAACAAAGAACACAGGTGGAGTTAAATACACGGGAGGGTAATCACAGAGACGAGACACACCTGGGAACAATCAAGGGGAGGACAGGACAACGAAGAGACGCAAGGACACAAAAAACTCTAAATGAACACAGAAAACACAGATCCTGACAGTACCCCCCCCTCAAGGGCGGCTACCAGACGCCCAAAAAAAAAACCACAACAAGGGTGGGCGGAGGGGCGCCGGATGGGGGGCCAGAGTCCAGAAAAAACAAAAACACAACAAGGGTGGGCGGAGGGGCGCTGGACGGGGGGCCAGAGTCCAGAAAAACAAAAAACTACCCACCATCGTGGGCGGAAACACAAGAAGGGCCAAGAGTCCATAAACAAACAAAAAACTACCCACAGGGTGGGCGGAGGCAAAGGAGGCGGGAACCACGGAGGTGGTCCGGTGGTCGTCCGCGGCGGCGGGAACCACGGAGGTGGTCCGGTGGTCGTCCGCGGCGGCGGGAACCACAGAGGCGGTCCGGCGGCCGTCCGCGGCGCTGGAGGCGGGAATCACGGAGGCGGGAACCACGGAGGCGGTCCGGCGGCCGTCCGCGGCGCTGGAGGCGGGAACCACGGAGGCGGTCCGGCGGCCGTCCGCGGCGCTGGAGGCGGGAACCACGGAGGCGGTCCGGCGGCCGTCCGCGGCGCTGGAGGCGGGAACCACGGAGGCGGTCCGGCGGCCGTCCGCGGCGCTGGAGGCGGGAACCACGGAGGCGGTCCGGCGGCCGTCCGCGGCGCTGGAGGCGGGAACCACGGAGACGGGAACCCCGGAGGCGGGAACCACGGAGGCGGTCCGGCGGCCGTCCGCGGCGCTGGAGGCGGGAACCACGGAGGCGGTCCGGCGGCCGTCCGCGGCGCTGGAGGTGGCGATGAGTCCCGGGGGCCGCCCACAGACGGCGACGACGAGCCCCCCGAGGCAGGGTCTCTGGTGGAGCACAGGGGGTCTCGGTCGGAGCACAAGGGGTCTCGGTCGGAACGCTGGGGGTCTCGGTCTCGGGAGGAACGCTGGGGGTCTCGGTCTCTGGAGGAACGCTGGGGGTCTCGGTCTCTGGAGGAACGCTGGGGGTCTCGGTCTCTGGAGGAACGCTGGGGGTCTCGGTCTCTGGAGGAACGCTGGGGGTCTCGGTCTCTGGAGGAACGCTGGGGGTCTCGGTCTCTGGAGGAACGCTGGGGGTCTCGGTCTCTGGAGGAACGCTGGGGGTCTCGGTCTCTGGAGGAACGCTGGAGGTCAGGGTCTCTGGAGGAACGCTGGAGGTCAGGGTCTCTGGAGGAACGCTGGAGGTCAGGGTCTCTGGAGGAACGCTGGAGGTCAGGGTCTCTGGAGGAACGCTGGAGGTCAGGGTCTCTGGAGGAACGCTGGAGGTCAGGGTCTCTGGAGGAACGCTGGAGGTCAGGGTCTCTGGAGGAACGCTGGAGGTCAGGGTCTCTGGAGGAACGCTGGAGGTCAGGGTCTCTGGAGGAACGCTGGAGGTCAGGGTCTCTGGAGGAACGCTGGAGGTCAGGGTCTCTGGAGGAACGCAGGGAGTCTCGGTAGGAACACAGGGAGTCTCGGTCTCAGGTGCGCCGGCTGGAACGCCGGCTGACTCGGCCTCGGGTGCGCCGGCTGGAACGCCGGCTGACTCGGCCTCGGGTGCGCCGGAGCGAAGCCTTGGAACCGGCCGCGTAGGCGAGCCGCAGCGAAGCCTTGGAACCGGCCGCGGAGGCGAGCCGCAGCGAAGCCTTGGAACCGGCCGCGGAGGCGAGCCGCAGCGAAGCCTTGGAACCGGCCGCGGAGGCGAGCCGCAGCGAAGCCTTGGAACCGGCCGCGGAGGCGAGCCGCAGCGAAGCCTTGGAACCGGCTGCGGAGGTGACAGCTCCGGAAGGCGACGAGGGGCCGGGTCCACCGGCGGCTCACGTCGCTGTCTCCGGGCGGCCTGGGGTGCGCCTGCTGGAACGCCGGCTGATTCGGCCTGGGGTGCGCCGGCTGGAACGCCGGCTGATTCGGCCTGCGGTGCGCCGGCTGGAACGCCGGCTGATTCGGCCTCGGGTGCGCCGGCTGGAACGCCGGCTGAAACGGCCTCGGGTGCGCCGGCTGGAACGCCGGCTGAAACGGCCCCGGGTGCGCCGGCCGCACCGGTTGGGGGTGCTGGTCCCGGAGCTGGAGCTGGATCCGGGCTGGCGGAGAAACTGTGCGGCTTGGGAGGCAGAGGTTCGCCAGCCATGACGGCTAGAGCCGCCATACGCTCCCACTCTGCCTCCCTCTGCAACTCCACCAACCCCTGGTGCGGAAAACGAGGAACCCAGTAGTCCAGTAGGAGCCCCAAGCGGATGGCGAAACCGAGCCGTCTGCAGGCAGCGTACGGTTTGGCCATCGCCTCCTTATATTCCCCGATCGTGTCCGTCAGCTCCTTTAACTCCACCGGGTCCATGGTGAAAAGAAAAACGCGTGCCTCACCGTACTTCCTGGTCGGGTCCTTCTGTCATAAGGTGTGGTGAGGGTTGGTGAGGCAGACGCTGTAGACCCAGGTAAGATGAAAAGGATGTCTTTAATGAAGGGTAAACACACTCTAGGAACGGGCCGCACGGCCGAGCTGAAGCCAGGGCTCGACGCCGGTAGCAACCGCTAACAGACAGAAACACGGAAGACAGAGCACACATTCGACGAGGACCCGACGAGGAACAAAGAACACAGGTGGAGTTAAATACACGGGAGGGTAATCACAGAGACGAGACACACCTGGGAACAATCAAGGGGAGGACAGGACAACGAAGAGACGCAAGGACACAAAAAACTCTAAATGAACACAGAAAACACAGATCCTGACAATTTTAAGTTGTACAATCTTGTTTTTTGTCGGTGTCTCTGTGATAACTGGTGTTTTTTTAGTCATATTAATGTAATTACATTTAGCATGTTAGCATGTTGGAATATTGTTCATACTTGTAATATGAAGGTCAAATCTTTCTTGTAACTTTGTTACAACCAACATATTAGTCAATTGTTGGTGTCCATCTGTTTAGTATTTTTTATTGTAATTGGACATTAGAAAGTGTGTTGGGAGGAAAACAAAAAGTTTGAATATGATAGAGGATCATATTCACAGATTTACAAAGAACCTTTGCATTTTCTCATGGTATAACAAGACTGTACTGTAAATGTCCCTGAAACTTGGCAATTCCCATGTTGTACTAAATTATTTGCTTTATTTATGTGAACTAATTTATTACACCCGATTTCCATTGATTGTGGTTCTGATTCTGTTTTGGACCAAACCAGCATACCTATGAGAAACATTTTTCTTTTTCTTTGCTGAAAAACAAAAAATTGAAACTCTGAAATATAGTTTTTAAGTGTGTGATTAAAGTGATTGTAGAGTATTGTGTTAGTAGTTCTACAGTAGCTTAAATATGGAGATAAATTATCTAATTTTCCAGTCTAACATTGACAGAATATTTTTTAAAACTGTACATAAAGTCAAGCTAAACTACGCCAACCAACTTAAATCTCTGATGTACAATTTTAGCAAACCAAGAGCATAAACAGCAATTTATTTTTCAGCAACTTTATTTTTGCTCCTCACATAAATATTGCACAGAATTGCTTTAAAAATTCAGCACCAACATATTCAAAACTCAGTTAATTACACCTGAAAATTAGAAAAACTCTGACACTACTTTAACGTTACATCATTAAAATAAAGACTCCTAAACTTCAAAATTCATAATCATCTGGCTCCCATTAAAAGTGTTTTTCAGATTAGCTTGTCACACTTGGTGTAATGACCTTTTCTTGAAGAAAGGCCAATTACTTCTGCATCTTCTTTTCTACTGTTCATTAACTACAACATCTGGAATTCAATCAGAAAATTAAGCAGATATGTGCAGTAAGCATCTTCGTTGGTTTCTCGCTATCGTGATGCACAACTCAAATCCACACTTTGGAACAGTTTTATTTAAATCCTACGCGTCAAAACAGTTTCAGGTATATAGCTTTCAATGAACATACTAATTAAATCCAAGACTGACAGATGGTCCAACGTTCCACTTGTGACGAGTGGAAAAGAAACAGCAGGGACAACGGCGAATGGTGCAAAAATGAGACTGGAGAAACTAAATAGATTAACGAGCTGAAGTCTGTTTGCACTTTATCTCGTTTGAGCGACTGCCTGATGAGCTCAAACTGTGCGTGACTGATTTCTGCTCGTACGGATCGACCCGGATGGCTCTCTCGTGACCCCCTTCCCCTTGTCTGGTTTTCCACACGATCCCTTTATTTGTCAACCGCCGGTGCTGCTGCTTTCCGTTTTAGTCCGGCGCTGAGTAAAATGTGATGCAAATGCTGCGCAGCTCCTCATTACATGCAGGTTGTGAGTCATGATAAGACGCGGCTGTGTGTTCGCAGACAAAGTGTAACATCTGTATTGTCAGGCTGCCTCCTCTGCACAGCGATAAGAAAGGATTTATTTCAATAGCCCTCACAAAAGACTGTCAACATTAAGAAAAACACGGATTAACACAAATAAAGGATTAACTTCATAGTTAACTCAAACTAACAGGCCGAAGCGTCACTATCCACAACAACTCTCAAGACACTTGGATGATATGAGTAACAATAACATTTCATTTTACTTTGGGATAAATATTTTTTTAATTTTAAAATGAGTCCTTAGCTTTATTCTGTAAAAATTGGTCCATTTTTTTTTAACTTGAAACAACAAACGTTTTCCAAACTTGGAGAAATGCAGACACCAAATCCATATTTCTCAAGACAATAATAAAAAAAAAAAAAGACTAAAAATTCATTTTCAAGTTTTTAATGCTTGGATGTTGAACTAACAGTGAAATAATAACTGTAATTTTTCTAAAATATCTTAACAGACAGAATAGTTGATATTTTTTCATAAAGTTCAGCAATTAAATGTAAGACAAACGTATGTGAGACTTCATCATTCCTTAGAAAGAGTCTGCTGTTTTCCTGTTGGACGTTCCAGAACCAGCAGTAAATACAGTTAACTAAAACTAATGGGGAAAAACTATGAGGAACTAGAACCACATTACTGTTATAATATCTTCTTTTTGTGTTTATGAATCTATTCCCCTTTTGAACTTATGCAAAATAACTTTCCCCCAATACAAGCAGTTTATATCAGCAAATGTATGCTGGTTCGCAAAATGGCTACAGTAAAAGTTTAGAGAAAACAATAATTCAACAATAATTTAATATATTTTTTGAAAATGGTCCTTTCTGATGAGTATTAATTACCCAATTGCATGCATAATCACAATACACTTGTGATTATGCAAAAGGTCAATACTTTGACCTTTTTCTGCACCTGAAAATTAGCCACGGTATGAGAAAACATAAAAACAATTTTTAACTTATAGAACAAGTCGAATTAGACAAAAAGTAAAAAACAAAATAAAACTGAACTATAATGAAAAACAAAAAAACATTATATGCTTGGTTCAACACATTGAGGATTCCTAAACAATATTTTAAAACCAGAATTACCCGACTGATTTATCATAAGAGAGGAAACTAATAACACACATTGCTAAATGTAATAGTTTCCCAGAATAACCAGGCTAGCAAAAATATAATTAACTTAATTCATCAAGAGACTACAAAAGCCATTTATTTATGTTTTAATTTGTGCAGGGAGGCCTGTATGCTGCATCTCTATGTATGAAATTAACTGAACAGAAACAACAGAGACATCATTTCCATGTCAATGCTTGAAACCTGTGCAGCACCTGAAGCACAAACGCAGAACTTCGAGAGAAGAACCACTTTATAGTACTGGGTGTCTTAATTGGTTACCATTCAATTTTAAAAGAGTTTAAAAGAGAAAACTCACAGAGCAGCACGCGTCGTTGTTCGTGTTTGATTGCGTTTCAATGCTCACATTTCTATTCCGCCTTTCAGGCTATAGAAAATTTAACAGCTCCCACGATTATGTATTTTCTTGTTCATCTATTTTTGTGTGAATGACTGCTGCGGTGTAACGACTCGCTTTTCTCTACAAGGTCGACGCGCTAGAGAGAGACGGGAAAGCGTTTCCTCGTCCACCTGCACGCTGTGAGTAACTGTTAGCATGTCGGCCATCTGCCGCCTTGTCGTGGTTTTTTTTTAAATTCTCCACGCATTGCATTGTGAAGTGCTAGAAGTCAGCCTACGTGTGTCTATTTCTTTCCGAATGTGAGACCTTCCTTTGCAAGTTTCCTCAAGTGTGATGCCTGTTACGAGTCTGCATGCAGGTGTGAAACCTGGCGTGCCCCGACTGCTTCATTAGACGTACCACTTCGGCTGGTTTGTGTGATTTTCCTCCTTTTTTTGTTTGCTGTTTCTGAGGTGAGTGTGTGTGTGTGTGTGTGTGTGTGTGTGTGTGTGTGTGTGTGTGTGTGTGTGTGTGTGTGTGTGTGTGTGTGTGTGTAGGTGTGTGTGTGTGTGTGTGACAAACTCCTTCAAGCATGATGCGTGTGTGTCATCATGAGTTTCTGCGTCTGCCTGTATACGTGTGTTTATAATCCAAGGCCATTCAATAGCGCCACATGGATCCATCCCATATCCTGGTCGCCATGGTAACCGAGGCCACTTATCACAGAGGGTCCAGGCAGATCAAACAGGTGTGCATCTCTGCTCAACAACTGTTGCTAGGAACCTTTGTTGCGCAAAACGCACAGGTGCTTGTCGCCACCGGTGGAAACCAGCAGGAGCGCAAAAACATTGTCTTGATGTCCCAGTCTGAACTGGTGTGTGTGCGTGTGTGTGTGTGTGTGTGTGTGTGTACAGAGTCTTTGTTCGAAACAGTTTGGCTTTTTCTGAGAGGATTTTTTTTTCTTAATATCATGTCACTCTGTGGGACATCAAGTTGTCATCTAGGTTAAAGGTCAAATATGACCAGCGTTGAAGTTAAAATGTTAGACATTGTTCTCTATTTTTGCTCCTTTAAACTAAAATCTGAAAAATTGATTTTAAAAATTCACAAAAGCAGTAAGTACAGCTTTCATTAAAACTAAAAGGATTTTTAAAAGAGCCATGTAGTGACATTTAAAAAATAGCATGTGAAACAAACTTTGTAGTTTGTTCACATCTGTGATCGTTTGTACCTCCAGACAGATAGTTTGTGATTTTTAACAGTTTTGGTCACATCACTGACCAAAATTGCAACATTTGTTAAATTTCCAGATTTTGTAGTTCTCTCTCAAACGGCATTGTGTGAAACAAACCAAACAGTTTGAAAATCCTGTTCCCCCCTCATCTGCGGTGGCGCTGCACCAAGAACCACTGAAGGAAACAACATGAAAAACTCAGGAGACGACACTAAGCGCAACTTCCTTCTTTACAAAATCTAGACAAAAATGGAGTGGCATCAGATTTTAGTGGTTGTAGTATTTCTCTTTTGTTGTTGGTAAAAGACTACCTCATTATTCCCAGTAGCGCTAGATACACACGTCTGTTTTGGTTGTATTTACCCAGAATCCCCTGCGCTGTAGTCTGCTTCCTACTTTTGGTCTGCTTGGCGTTCACATATTCATTCAAACCGCACCAGAGTTCACTTCCACCGAATCCAAACTTAGGTTTGTAGGCGGACCAGAGTTCTCATTTGTTGTCTGTATCAGAGTTTGATGCATATTCACACCTTCCCAAACAAACAGGACTTTCTAGGCAAACAAACTAACTTAAAGCAGACTAAACCAGGCTGGTGTGAACGCACCATGAAATCCTTAATCCTGTTTTGTGAAGTTGGGTGCAAGAAAAGTTAATTTCTGGACCTTCAAACCCATATCTTTCAGGAACATGAAAAAAGATGTCATAACTTTGAAAATACACCAAATTAATGTTAAACGTTTTAACTTTTGCATTGCTTTTATTTAAAACAAAATACCAAAAACAAATTAAAGTATTATCAGGACAAGCATAGAAAATAGAGAAAGCTGCATCATATTTCCCGGTTAAAAATATTGTATTGCCTGTCTTATAATCTGAAATACTCAAAATGAATGTGTAATTTTGTTTAAAAAACAATCAGAGAAAAATTGTGAATGCAGAAAAGTCAGTTATTTATGTGACTGGTGTGTCGCATAACACAATTTGTGCCGCTTTTTGCCTGTGATTTAGTTTTTTATTTTTCTTATGCTACACAGGATACCAGTAAACTTCTATTCATCTGTTTCAGCACAAAAAATAACCTAATTTCAATCATGTTATGTACTCAAACACAAGTCAAAATATTTTCTAGTTTACGTTTTTCATTATTGTTTCTAATGGGAATACCCAATTGCATAAACACAAATACAAACCCACAGGGCAGTACAATTCAATTTAGTTAAGATCCTTCCTTTCCATATTTATATCCCACTGCACAGAAATCATTTCAAATTCTGTGTGGATCAAAATTGCAAAATGTGTAAAATGTGTGTGTGCAGTTTCAGTTTTTAAATTCAAGGTTACAGCAGGACATGTTCAATAGAAAGAAATGGGAAAGATTGGTACAAAGCAGCAGAAGGAAATTACAGGAAAAGGATTGAGAGGAAAGCGCTGGAGGCTTGGTCAGAGAAACCGTGTTGAATCCAGCTACGGTTCCTCGACTTGCAGATCCTGCCACCACTTTCCCCTTCCTCCCTCCTTTTACTCACCTTGCCTTTGTTCGTAACAACCTTTCGCCTCCTTTCCTCAACATAGAGCTGAGCGACGTGGCTTAAATATAAAATCTCAGATTTTTTTCATACCAGATCTGATTTCCGGTTTTAAACTATTTTGTTTCTCGTTTTCTTTTCTAAAAAATTGAGTTAGAAACAGCAGAAAACATTTTTTAAAAGTGGCTTATAATTCATCCATCCCCTCTGTGAGTTGAACAATGGCGTGGCATTGGCCAGCTATAACAATATTAGTGACAAGAATATAGTGCTAGTAATAGCAAAATAATATCCTAAAAATACAAGGAAGTTACTTTCATAAGAAAAATCTTGGATAAAGCTACAAAGGTCTGATGTGAGCAGCTCAGCAAGTTCAGTTGTTTCAAAGTCCTTCTACTGATTTGATTCTGATGTGTTAAAAGATGAAGTATTTCCTTAGCTATAAAACCAATACCAAAGTAAAACAAGCTCCTCAACATTCCTCATTTTATATTTTTTTTGTTTTGTGTAGGAGTTAGCATAAAATTACGACTTCATCCTGCTAATATTCTGACATTATTCTCATGTTGACTCAATTGTCATATGACTTTATTCTCCTATAACTTTATTCTGGTAATATTGTGACTTCACTCTCGTAAGTAAAAATACTGTAACTTCGTCCTAACACACTTCGTAGATTTGACCTGAATTCAAAGTCCAGGAAAACAACATGGCTGTTCTTGGCGCTATAGAAACCTACAGAGTGCACTGGTGGAAAAAAAAATGTAAAAATCCAGATTTTCAAAGATTAAGGTTGAATTCAGACCAACTTTGTTCAGTCCGCTAATCCAACTCCAGTCCATTTACCTGGAAAATCTGGTTCGTATGAGTTGGTGTAAATGCACAATCGGACCAAAATATGAACTCTAATCTGCCTACAAACCTACATCTCAGTTTGATTGAATTGTACTCTGGTGCATATGTGAGCGCCAAGCAGACCGCAGACTGCTCCAGAAGCACGAAACGGACTATAGCGCAGGGAATTCTGGGTAAATACAACCAAAACAAACATGCGAGTTTAGTGCTAGCGGAGAAATGGCTCGTGGTCTTTAGCCAAATACAAAAAAGAGAAATCCTGCAATCACTAAAATCTTTGTTTACATTTTATGAAGAAGGAAGTTGTGATCAGTGTCTTCTTCAGAGGTTTTCATGTTGTTTCCTTCAGTGGTTCTTGGTGCAGCGCCCCCACAGGCGAGGAGAAGAACGGGTTTTTCAATCGTTTTGGATTGTCTTGACAGTGCAGTGTGAAAGTGAACCAGCTGAAAATGTAACAAATGTTGCAATTTGGGTCCCCAAATGAACTGAGTCTAAATCTACAAAAAACAATTTAATTAATTGATCAAATCAATTTGTTGCCCAGTCCTACCTCATCCCTCCGTCCTCCAGTTTCCACTTTAACTAGGCATCCTCACAAGGCACCATGCTGTTGGCGCAACCTCCCCCACTATCTAATAAACCTGAAAGGACAAACATAAGCCTCCCCAAAAATTACCTCTCCTTTGGTATTAATATACAGCTCATACGTTATGAGCAAAGCTACGTCTGACATTAAAACATATCTCCTCAGCATTCTCACATTTTCCTGTTTGGTTCTCCCCTGGCTTGCTTTCCACGTGGCTTCCTCTGATGATATTTACGAGATAATTAATATTGACAGGAAGCACTTGGGCTTGCTCAGTGAGCTGTCCGCTTTACAAGTATCCACACAAATCCATATTGACAAGCCGGTTGCAGTCTGAGGTGCCCTCCACCTGTTTGTGAGTTTATTTCGGTGTAAACAATTACTGCAAGCTGACAGGAAACCAAACTAGCCTGAGGTAGATTTACACCTGCAGTTGATCTGATTTTGCTTCATTTAATTAAGATATTCGGTTGGTTCCAGAGGCGTAAAGTTGAATGCAATTTTTCAATAAAAGATTTTTACCCTCCGCTGCTTTTCCCCCTATATGTTTTCCACCCTCCCCATATGCTCATTTCAGCTTTAATCCCAGCATAACACCTTTCGTTCCTCTCGCTCTCACTCCTTTCTCTCCTCTTGCTCACACCAGATCCCTCACCTCTCCTCCTCTTCCTCCTACCTGCTCCTTGCCTCTCTCCTCTGTGTTTTTTTCCACTCCCGGTCCTTTCCGTAACCCAATAACCTCGACTCTTGAGCGCGCCCCTCACCTCTCCGCCTCATCGCGCTGCTCTTCCTGCCCACCGCCTCCTTGTCTCTGGCCGTTTGTTCCCCTGCGGCGAGCCCTCAGCTAAGGCTGCCATGTGCAGGATGCTCCCTCGGTGAGAGGTCAGTGGTCTGGCTGTTTTTCTCTGTTCTTCCCCTTAGCAATTACCGCGCCATGACTGGAGATCACACAGTTTTTCAGTCCCTCTTTTGCAGCCTGCCAAAGGATTAAATATTATTTATCATGTCCAGGATTTTAATAAATGCATTTAAACTTGAATATTGCTTCAGACTGAAAAAATTACTTCTTTATATTTTTCGTTTTGTTTGATACTTGACATGATTTTGAAATTACAGGTTATTGCTGTTATTCAAAATTAACTAGCTGCACTACTGTCAAAAGTTAATTAGTTTACTATCTATTTCTGAAATAAACTTAGCGTGATGTAACTGTATTTTTGTCACTTTCGAGTTTCAATAGTAATGCTAATCAAGCTATCAAAAAGCAATTAAACTACCACACATTTTTTGATAATTACTATTTCTAAACTTAAAATCCCATCCAATATAAAATAGAGCTGAAAAATCTTGACATCCGATACTAGTATCGCTGCTTTGGCCAATAACAGATATTAACCATTAGTATTTGTATTATTTACATATGAGCATATATAATATATATTTATATACACATTGTATGTTATGGTTTACAGACAGAATATTAAGAATGTGCACAACATGAAGGGCAAAGGGCAGATTCTTTTACTTACCATCTGTAGCTGCGCTGCTGTGGTTGAACAAATCTGTTAAAATGAAATCTGGAGATGTAGGTTTTATTAATTTAGTGCAACAAATGGAAAAATAACACAGAAAACCTATTGAAGAACAACTCAAAGCCACTCATTTTGTTTTTGTCTTGCTCTCTGTCTTGGCTACTCCGCTACACACAGACCCGTTGCTATAGTGACAGGCTTAACAACAGCTCCGCTACACGAACATCCAGTCCGTTACAGTATTATGTTTTCAGGCTTGATGTTTATTTTGTGATTATTAATAAGTGATTTGAACACAGCGATGCTTGACTAGCTGCACTATTGAATCTGTCAGAGTTGGTGTGAGTTATTTTTTTAACTGAACTAAAACACAAATTTCTGCAGCACATCTACATGTTAAGGTTCTCATAGCCGGGCTAGCATAACAGTCCTACTTTTTTTTTTTTTCAATTGAAACTTTTTGCTGACTAGTGAAACGTGATACCCTTGGACTTTATTTAACTGCCATAGTGTTGACAATTAGTTGCAAAACTCCATGTGCCTTTTTCTTTTAGTTAATCATGCATACAGATAAGATTTAGCGTGTTATGTTGACAACTTGCCAGCTAAAGCCAATGGTGGTCACTGTTGGTGAGCGGTTTTTTTGCCCTCTAGCAGGAATCTGTGATCTTACGTGTATGAAGCCATGTTATAACGTTTCATAGTGGCAGTGTTACTTATTTTTGTTTTATTGTTTACTCGATTGGGACAGACAGAAATCAGTCAAATGCCTGCATCACATTGAATAAATGTCAACATTTTAAATGTTTGCATCAACAATGTAGCCTACAGTTGTCTGGTTTATTTAGTTTGGTTTTAGAGAAGGTGCAATATGTTATCTAAAAGTACTCTTTTATGGTTTTTATATTACATTTTCCTGTAGCAAGTTAATAGAGGTTGATAAATACTTTTTTTCAGAATTTTATGCAATGGCTACACTGGTCCAAAACACCAGTTTTAAAAGTTTTCAACTAAAATCACCATCGGGACATTGATTTCTTTTTTTACTTAATTTTAAATCTAACCTGGTTCTATTTTTAAGTTCGCTACAATCTGATTTGACAAATAATGGATTTTTGTTTTTTTTTTCAGAGCAAAATATATGCTTACGTGGTTTCATATAAAAATTGAATACCCGTTATGTTGTAAAAGGTAACTTTACTGGAGTTTCTAAATATTTTAAAAATACAATCGCAACTTCTGCATTGAGAGGAAATTTATTATTCAGGCAAGGTAATTGTAAACCAATTTCCATTAGCTGTTTTAATTTATAAATAGTGACATGTCCAAAGAAAAACTATAATAATAGCAGAATCTATTAATTTCCCCCTCATTTGTTTAAATCTACTTAAGCAAAATTTATTTCAGAATTGCAAATCATAATGTATGCAGGTGGCCAGAGGATGGAGAAATCTGTTCTGTCGCAGGGCGAATAATGAAAATGTGTCATCTTGGACGAGGACGGCCGACCAACGCCACTCTTCGGTGAATTCCATTTTCTAATTCTCTGACAGACGCAGAGGGGGAGCTGAGCACATGTACCTCCCACTCACATACACCAATTACTGCAATGAGCAAATGAAAGGCTGTGTCCCATCAGGGCCGCCGTAGGGGGTAGAAGGAGGAGGGGGAGTTATACATAATTGCCCCCCCACACACACACACATGCACATACACACATACACATGCACATACATTATCAACAATCATCATCTGCTGCCTGCCTCGTTGATAATCCCACAGTTGTCTGTTCAGCCTTGCAGCAGATTGGCTCGCCCCGCTCACAGTCGTACTCCTTGGTTTTTTCTTTTTTGTTGATATTTTTCTGTCTCTGTATCTTGTCTGCATTGCTCCATCATGCCATTTTATTTTTCCCTCCTCCTCAACTGTCTGCGCTGCTTTGTGACATTTCTGCCGTTCGTGCTCTAACAGCAATCAAAATACTGTTTGTAAAGAGTCTGTTGTGTCAAATAGGGGCTATTTGCAGCTTTGCTGGAGTGCAGATTAAAGAGAGCAACTGAAAAGGCTCTTAATAACTGTTGCTGAATGTTTCGGGTTAAGATTTTTATCCAAATCCTGTAACTAGAGGTGGGCAAATTAATTGAAAATATTACTAATATTGATACAAATATCAATATTTGTATTGATATTTGTATCAGTATCGGATCAACACCAATGTGGTCAGATTGAGACTTTAGTTTAAAATTCCCAATACAAATAAAGGGGGCTTTTATCGCTGATACCGATACTGATACTTTTTGATACGTCATCCAACTTGTGACCTTTTTAGGTATATTTGTGTTTTTTCCTAAGAATTAGTGTGTTCAAACCTAGGACATAATTATAGCAAAATACTTTACCAAGATATTAACATGATTAGTGCACATACTAGTGCCGTAGGATCGATACTTTAGTTTAAGATTCCCTCTTGAGATTTTGTTTTATTTTTGTACTGTAAATTCTCGTATAGAGGTGTGCAATACTGCATATTTTGTTGTTGATCCAGTACCAAGTAAATACAGGATCCATATCACCGATAGCAATACTTTTAATTTAAGTTTGATACGTCACCAAACTTCTGACCTGTTGTGGTTTTTCTGTCGTTCTTCCTTTGATTTAGTTTGTTCAATTCTACTTTACAGTTGTGATACTTTAGTTTCAGATTCCCTCGTGAAATTTTGTTTTATTTTTATTTTTCAGTTTCTGACAGAGGTGTGCAATACAGCATATTTTGGTACCAATCCGAAACCAATACTGTTACAGGTACTTTTATGTAAGTTTGTGGTTTTTCCTTAGAAAAAGTTTATTCAAATGTAGGACAGAATTTGGACAAGGTTTATACTTATCTACAAAATACTTTAGCTTGTGTATTTTTAAAATATAAAATGCAAAACAATTAATTTGAGAGCAAACTGAAGCAAAATTAATAATGAGAAACCACAATACAAAATAAAAACATGTTATGAGGGAATTTTAAACTAAAGTATCGATCTTATTTTGTTAGCATCAATCTGATATCAATAATAATTACATTTTTGGATCAATTTATCCATCTCTAGTTTCTGAACTGTACCTCAAAAAATATTTTATTTGCTCAAATAATTTTTTGACACCTAAAGATCAGATGTTTGATGATATAGCAAACTTAAATAAATGCATCGGTATCAGTATCAGCGTTACTGACCTTGATTTTACTTACGGATCAATCACACCTTAGCTTTAATTGCTGGTCTATATCTTTCTGCAAACCTTAAATTTCACTCATGTGAGCAGTGAATCCCACCTGACTACACGCTCTGCTGCGGAGCGATGTCTCTGCAGGCTAATTGAAGTCAACCACAGGGTACTGCTAATGATCAGCCTACTGCAACCCCTCGTTGGCCTGTCGCTTTCCTTTCTGGCATTTAGAAACATCTCTAGGAACGAATAAAAAAAAAAAAAAGAACGCGAGAAAAAACCTTAAAAAGACTGGAGAGGTGTTGCCGGTGCAGGAGTAGTGACCCAGGTGATGAAGAGACCGCCATGCTGTGCAGGAAGTGGCC
The DNA here is from genome assembly GCF_002775205.1 of Xiphophorus maculatus. Classification (NCBI taxonomy): domain Eukaryota; kingdom Metazoa; phylum Chordata; class Actinopteri; order Cyprinodontiformes; family Poeciliidae; genus Xiphophorus; species Xiphophorus maculatus. The sequence goes on along the minus strand of NC_036444.1, from coordinate 2,589,651 downwards.
GCGTCCGGCTCTGCTCACTTCCGCTCAGTGGCCATTATCCGTGGCTCCACTTTCTCTAACAAAAAATCAATATGAGCTGGAGGTGGGAGGACAGGAACTCTGGGTGAGGTGAGAGGATGAAGCAAGGCAGCAGAGAAAACGGAGAACAAAAGCAAAAAACGGATGCATAAAGGGTCAGAATGGGGTTTATTTCCAGATTTAAAACAAACGTTAAGCAGCAAATATTTTACAGCAAACCAAAAAAAGACAGCTGGACGTAGGAGAATAAAATTATGCAAACAAAAATTTTAAATAAAATGTTCCTAAACTGGGGGTGGTCAATATGGACTTCAGATTTTATTGCAGTATCTTGAGGTATTCATGTGATAACAATAAAATGAAAATAACTATTTATTCTTTTTTTCTGTAATTTTATGGATGAGTGCATGACACAGCAATTATAGCCCCACAAATACTTCTCTTGAAAAACTAATTGAAAAATGCTTCTTTAGGACAACAGTCACATGAAAAAGTGATTTGTACAATTATACAATTTAAACTATATTAGGTTATAGTACAGTTTTTTGGGGGAACAAGATAGAGAAATGCCGCATTAAACCTAATTTATACCTGCTAATGGATAAGGTACCCAAACTGACTCCAGCCCAGGGCCCTACATCCTTTAAATCCGGCCCTGGTAGTAAGTACCACACAAATAAAACAAAAGTTAAGAGATTAGAAAGAAATTTGTGGAAAATAAAAGGCTGTGTTTGTGAATGTGATGATCTCTGATTGCACAGCCTCAGCTGGTGGGAGGGAAACATTTACTTAAACATTTCAGTGTAATAATAAAAATACAGAGACAATTAAAGACCTTAAAATGAATTTTCAAGATTCCTGCAATTAAATCAACAATAAAACTAAGGTGAAAATCTTTAAACGAACAATATTTACAGATTTAAAAAGAGCTTAACCCCAAAGAGGCTCCCAATGGTGCAGTAAAGGCTACAAAAACATTAAATGGAGCTTTTTACTGACGCATTATCCAATCAGACCCGGCCGTGTGGTTTAACTGCTGCAGCCATCGTAGAGGATGACCCCGCTCTCGGTCAACTGGAGCCTATTTCTGCCACGCCTGCCCTGTGGCATTTAGGTTTATGAGTCCAGCCCTTACCGTTCCCAAATAATGAGCTTTAGGAGTCAGACAAAATGTCCTGGAGGCCACATGGCTCCAGAAAACTGTCTAGCTGTATGAAAGTCTGTGTTTTTAAGCATTTTAAACCTAAACTCAACGCTAATATTTCACTTACATACCCAGCCTAAATCAACTGAAAATAAAATTAAGATAACACCTTTTTAATTACAAGAATCTGGTATTTTAACTGTGTAGACTTTTATTGTATCTATTGGTTCTTTTTGACAGATTGCATCCATGTAAATGTAGCCCACATTAGAGCTGCAACTAGCGATTATTCTGACGATTAATCGGTTTATCGGGAGTATAATAGATTAATCAGATTTTTTAAAACCACCACATTATGCAAATTTTTCATTTAAACACTTAAACTTCACTTATAGATAAGGTATAATATTGTATAGTACAAGTACAATACAATTACTGATCTGGATATGTTGTTCTTTGAGTAAAGGACGTTTTAAAGTCTTTATACTTCACTTAATGATTAATCGATGACTAAATTAGATTATTTTACTAATCGATTAATCAGATTATATGCTGTAATCCACTTGAAGAATAAAAAATAACAACAGAATAAAAGGAGAAGCTAATTTAGTGTCTGTGGAGGGAAATACGCCTTTATTCATGCGACTCAGGACTCAGTAACACTTGTGGCGTAAATATAAAGTGATTCAGGAGAAGATTTCTGTTGTAAATCTCAGCGGACGCTGCATCCTTTCCACTTTAACTCTGTGGATTTGAGGATTTAATCTGTGAGTTTGTCTGCTGCACCTGCACTCAGCACAACTTCGTTTAAAATCGCTGTACTGCATTGACGCCTCGTTAGCGGCGCAGTCCATATGAAGTGGCACCATGAATTAAAATAAACTGTTTGGGCTCTGGAGAAGCTCTCTTTATGTACATCATTAATATTAAATCTGAACCTATTTGAATTAATCATCGTGAGCAAATAGCTAATGATTAAATTAGCGCAACATAAATGTTAAGGGAAATTATTCATGTTGGATATGGAGTACGATAAAAGGGTTTTTTTTTTTTTGCTTCCACCCACTCCACTGTATAAGAATTAAATTTCTTCAACAGGCCTTGACAACCTAATTGAACATTAGTCTAATATAGAGCATTACCAAAAGAGAAATGAAAGCCTGCTGTCCTTGAACACTCACAGCTTCATTGTGAACCCTACTGTCTTCTCCCGGTTATTTCGTGAAAGGACCTTCCTTCCCAAGTGGAGAGCATAATTTCGCCTTCTCTAATGACATCGAACTATTCACCAAGCTACCCATAATTGTTGGACCAGAGCTGGGAGAATAATGGCCCCAGGCTTTTCTCCTGCAGTGTGTCCCGAGTCCTCCAGGGTTGCCAGATCTGACAGTTTCCTGCGTAAAGCAACGTAAAACCAGCGCAGCTCCCAAAAAAAAGCCCAAATCTCAAACTCTAATGAAATTCATATTGATAGCAGATATAGTTATACAGTATATATGTAGGTCTGTCACAATAACACAATTGGCTGGACGATAAATTATCCCAAAAATTATTGCGATAAACGATAATATTGTTCTTTTGACACCATTTTAAAGTAATATAGCCTAATAGCAATGGTGTAATAATGCAGGAAAACATTCTCAAATATCAAAAAACCATAAATTCTTATGAACATTTAACACTGGAACCAGAAGAAATGATAAAAATCTAAAATAAATAAAGAAAACAACAAATAAAACTAATTATGAAGTCTATGTAAACAAAATTGTCCTTCAAAAAAAAGGCTAGTTGAGAAGCACCAGCCTGAAGACTGCTGTCATCAGGTTTTTGGTAGAAAAAGGGAAAAATAGAAATTATTGAGCTTGTTTTATTATTATGCGTTTCACTGAGTTATTACAGTGGGAGGCCTGAAATGTGTATCTATACAAGTGCTGCCGATCGATTAAAAAATGTTATCAGATTTTTTCAGTTGCGCTTTATCACAAAGCCTAACTTTGTAAGCTTGGAATATAAATGTGCACACTACTGTGCAACCCCTCCTTCTGCCACAAACCAACCAATTAAAATGCAAACAGTTATGTGTTCTAGTTTGTTTCTTGTTTTTAGAAGCAGAAAGCAGGTCATGTCACCTCCCAGAACTCAACAGCAACTCAGGGAAAATTAATTCAACACATGCATACACATAGCAGCAAACTTGTTCAGGAGACAACTGACAGATAAGATATATTTTGTTGTAATTTGTTGCGTTGCTGTGAACTAGGAGCTAAAATATGTTTGATTAATCTGCATTATCTAATATTAACGCAATAAAATTTTCAGTTTAATCACGTTAATGTTGACAGCCCTGACAGATAATCTTGTGTCCCAAATGTCATCGACTGAGAAGCGTGTCACGATAACATTTCGCTGGACAATAAATTGTTCCAGAAGTTATTGTGATAAACGATAAAATTGCTGTTTTTAGGTTATTTTCAAGTTATATAATGGCAATGGCATAATAATGCAAGATCTCAAAGATAAATAGACTTTAAATTCTAATGAACGTTTAACACTGGGACTGGAAGACATTTATCCAAAATAAATAAAACAGAAACAACAAATCAAATGAATGATGAGTCTCTGTAAATAAAATTGTCTGTCAAAAATTGCTAGTTGAGACCAATGCATCAAAAACACTAATTTTGGAAAAAAGAAAAATCATGCAAATGGATATTATTGAGATTGTTTAATTGATCATGCAATTAATTGATTTGTTATTTATTGTGACAGACCTCTCATCTGCATTCAAGACATTTTTAGTTGTAATTTATTATATTCTGACCAGAACCAGATCCAGTTACAAAATCATGTTTTATTTTTCGACATTAGCAGAATATAGAAAAAAGAGTGTAATGGAAACGCAGCCAGTGAGGCCTCTGAGCCACTGGGAGCCCATTATTTTCTAATATGCTTTTTTTTTTAAATGTGAAAATTAGATGCATGCTGGACGTGGAGCTAATGCCTAATGTGTCATTCTGCATGTGTGCAACCGTATTGGTAGGTTTAACCAGACCGCATGTCTTCGTGCGGCCATCGATAATGTTCTCGGCTAATACGTGTAACTCAGTGGCTCACGCTGGATGTTAATGAGCGCTGAGAAGGAAAGGAAAGGAGAGCAGCGCCGGTCTAATGAACTCATAGCTCGCCCTGCGCTGTCACTCTCCTGCTCAGCTCTGTGACCTGGACAATGCAAACGCATTGTTGCTGCGGCTTTGTGGCCTGCCAGCCCAGGCAGCCGGCGCCGCCGTCGACAGTCAATGGGCTCCCTGTAACTTAAACTTGCCGGCGGTTTCGGGGCCAGCACAGGCAGCTGTCATTCTGAGCATTGTTGGCTGTTGACAGCAGCGTTCAGAGGAGAGGAGAGGAGAGGAGAGGAGAGGAGAGGGGAGGGGAGGCAGAAAAACTCGACACGGCGCAAAGTGGTGGCTGCGCGAGTTCGACCCGAAACAATCCGCATTTTTATCTTAACCCAAAAAGATGAGGCAGTGGTGAAGTTGGGCAGAGGAGGTAAACTGTTTAGATGGAGGTTAAAGTCAAAAAATAAGCAAGTTACATAATACATCTATCAGAAAGAAGAGGTTGACTGGTTGTACGGTAGCATCTGAGGCGGCTTTATTTGTACATTTCGGAATAATTTATTACAAACACAAAACACAGTGAAGATATTCTTTTTTTTGCAAGATTATAAAAACAGCAGAAATATTTTACTGTAACTATTTAAGAAAAGTTACGTGTAGGACGACCACACAGGTATGAAGAATTAAAAACTTATTGTTCATATTACATCTATCAGACAGAAGTGGATTGTTTGTATGACAGGATATGAGACTGTAAATAAATTAAAGTATGACCAAAGTGACTTATTTTGAAATTAAGGCTTAATAGTTAAAAAACAGCAGTTTTTACAAACAAAACACACTGTTAAGATAATTTATTTGCATGATTGTATAAACTGCAAAAAGTTTCAAATAGAGATGAGTTGACATGTTTCAAAGAGATGAAGGAAAGTTATGCGTTAGGAAGACCACAAATAACAGTAAAAAAACAGTAAATTTTGTTCATATTACGTCTATCAGACAGAAGTGGTTGCATAAGACATGAGGCTGTAAACAAACTCAAATATGACTGAATGACTTATTTGTAAATTATGGAATAAAGGTGACAATAGAATTACAATTTGTGCAATTTTATGGTCAACGGAAACGCAGCTACTGTAAACAAACATTTATGGTATAAACAATCATCTTTGGGCCTTTCGGTTCAGAGACAGCGTTGTTGAAAATCTGGGTACAAACAAAATGTTTATGTGTAGAACTAAGTGGACAAAGATACCATCAAACTAATTTAAAAACTGAAACCAAAACTAAGCAAAACAGGGAAGTATCCATAAAGTTTTTAAACACTGATAAGGTTTGTAGACCAGCACTGATTTTAACTGCTCACCTAAACAACTTTAGAAACAAATAATGGAGGAAAATCTGCTAATGTACAAATCCAGCTACGTGTCGCATCCAGTAAGCCTAAATACTGTACAAATGATGAGACACAGGTCAAGAAGAATCTCTGGAGTTTCCCAACACGCTGCATTCAGGTACAGCTCGTAAACTAGAGTTTATATTCACACCGCAGGTCTTGATACTCAACTACTATTTTTTGTTGTTGTTGAAATACGATGAAATGCTACCGCAATCAGACTTATGTGCGAAAGCTTTACGACCCCAAAGCAACCCGCATGCGCAGAAGAAGACTGTGACATCACACAGCAGCGCATTGTTTACGGAAGTAATAATAGACATCACCACCTATGGATCGATAGTTGTTAAAAGGAACGACAGCCTGGCACTGATAGCAAAACAACATCAAACTACATTTAGAGCAGCTGAACAGCCTTCTGAGCTGTAAGCTGCGTTTTGGGGAAACATCTGTGCGTCTTATTTTGTTTGTGATCGTTGATTTAGGTTTTTAATATGTACAATTTAATGCCCACTAATTGTCGTTTGTTAATAAATAAACTCAAGATGAAGAACAGTTTAATATAACTGAACTCATCAAGCTGCTCACAGTGTTGCTCATCATGACGAGACGGGAGACCCAATCGATTCACAGGCATTTCCGATTGATATTTAATTGGAAAAACTAACTGCAGAGCATAGATGAATCAATATGTTTTATCTACACCGATTGCCGAGCAGAAAATTGGCAAGGTAGGCTCAGTTAGCTTAGTGCTAGCGAGCGCTAGCTAGCACACTGTCCGTAGCCAGAAAAACCTTCCAACAAGTTTCTCCTCACTTTACCAACCAATATTAAACTCAGACTCCCTGGACATCCTCACCTTCTGTCCTCAAAGGCTTTTCAGATGTCGCCATTCCGTCTGTCTGCGCTGTCTGTACGTCGGTACATCCGGGCCACCGTGACGTCATCCGCGGTCACTGGCATAGTCATAAAATCGGATAAAATGCAACATGATGGTTGTGACGAAGACGGAAACCAACATCACGTGATTCAACTAGATCGCGCTGTCAAGTGTAGTTGTTAGGACACGGACTTGTTTGAAACTTTCTACACATATGTTGACTGTTTTCTAGCGGTTACACTGCTACATCTCCGTTCACTTTTATGGGACAATAATAAAGTTATTGCCGAGAAAAAAAAAACAATAATAAACGATAGTTTCTTGGTCATTTCTGAACTTGAAAAGGTTCTTTGTTTACTATAAAAATATATATTTTTCTTCTTGGTGAGTCTGTAGCAAAAACTTACAGAAACGTGACTTAAAAACAAACTGTATTAAAAAGTGACGTAAAAGGCCTAAGACAGATCAAAACGTGATTTTTGTGTAATTAATTTTTGTCATTATTTCCAGCAATATGATGAAATACATTGTGAAATATCTTCTTCTAGGCTACAAATAATCTCAAATTCTGCGTAAGCAAGACGTTAGCAATGCTGCAGCCAATTTAATCACATCTAGACACCAGGAAACATGTCAGGTATTATCAGTTATGTGACTGGTCACTTTTAATTTTTACCAACATTTTTAAATTTTCTGCTAAAAGCAACCCACGTCTCTTGATTTAATATTAGCAAATAAAATAAACTGTTTTGCAAAATGATGTCATGTAGCTGTGCTTTTCTCATTCAAATTATTTTTTAAATCCCTCTACAAACAAAATGTGGAGAACACAAGACTTTAAAAGGCTAAAAAGGCAAAGTATGCTTTTAACAAAAATTCAAACTGGAGCACAGATCGTCTTGTTTGTGACAGTTTTCCGCTGTTGACTTAACGAACCTCACAAAAACAGTTTTCAAGTCCAGTGATTACGATAGTTTCTTGGCAACGCTGGAGCCTGATGACACCGAAGGATAAGACGCACGACACTCTGTGTCTGTCTGTCTTTATTTTTATTTTTTCTGGAGAGGAGTATAAATGAAGACCAGCGAGAGCAAAAAAGGGAAACCTCATAATGGGCAAAAAGCTTTAGATAGTTAGCAATCAGGATGTGAAAACCAATTACAGAAGAAAACTTGAGGGTTTTACTACAGTTTTCTTGTGAGAGCTGTAATTTCTCAGTCATCGAAGGCTTTTAGGCTCGTTTTTATCACGGAAACCAGAGAAATCCATTTATCCTCCTCTTTGATTTTAGACATCAATCATAAATGTCAGGGGGTGGAAAGAAATACAAATATTCTGCTTAATTTCTGTGAAATATGAAGTGGAATTTTAAATTACACATTGAACAACTTTTCCTTAGTGCGTTTTGGATTGAGCTACGATTTGATCCTGTTGAAAGAAAAGTTATTTTTGTTTTTTTCTCTTTAGTCTTATTTTTACCCATTGAGATTAAAACCTCTCTTTCAAAGCAGTCAAGAGTAATATCCATTAATAGTGAGAAGATAATATAATAAAATTGTTTATTTTCTTCAATAAAAAAGTTAAATTGAGTTACATCTTAGGCAATGTTATGATTATATATCTCCAGAAATGATTAAAGTATTTAATAAGAATATTTGACATGGAAAGGTAGAAAAAACACAATTTTGTAACTGTGATATATAAATTAAATAAGAAACACAATTAAAATCCCACATGAATAAGTTTGTTCACGCGATGAGTCATTAATACTCATGTTGCATCATCCTCCTCCTACCACTTCCTGTCGTCTTCTTCATCATTTCCGACAGTAGTAACATTCTGTTGTTGATCATGTGACTTACGTGATGTGGAAAAAATGTTTCCATCGCAGTTTTTTTGCAAAATTTGCTTATTTTGATACGTTTGAAAAACCACAATCCTGGCGCAAAACTGTGTCTTTTGAAATTGCAACGTGTCGATGCAAATTTATTTTTGTAATTCAAATTTGTACAATCTTATGGTAAATGGAAATCCATCTACTCTAAACCAAGGTTATTATATTTAACTATAATTAATGAAATAAAAAAATATATGATGAGTTTAACTTAAATAAATAACAGTAATTAATGGGGGAAAACAAAACTAACTAAAACATACTGAAATCATACACAGAGCATCTTTTATTTTTGTGTTTATGGATCTATTTATTAACCATTTGAGCTGAAACAAGCAGTTTGCGTAAGCTGTCGTCAAATCACTGAACTTCATCCCCACGCTCCTCCTGGCGACTTGTGTTAGTTCACAAAATGGCGACAGCAAAAGTTGTGAGAAAACTCCAGTCAGTTGGTTGTTCAACAATAATTGAATACAGTTTGGAAAATGGTGTCTTCTGTTGAGTGATCATTAGCCAATCGGTGTGTAATCACAATACTTTGACCTTTTTGAATTAATAAAACAGGTAAACAAACTCTAAAAGCTAATTAAAGCTAACTTAGTTAGACAAACAATGAAATAAAACTAGAGTGTAAAGAAAAAACAAAATCTATTATAATTTATTGAGCTGCTTTTGAACATGTTTGGCTGAAAAAACCAAACAGCTTTGGGCAGGTTGTTAAAATTCAGGCTGCTTTTCACAACATTCAGCAAGTTTTTATAAATGTTTCAGAGGAAAACTCTAGTTGTGTCTGTGTGGCAGAAAACCACAAAACGTTTAATAAAAGGCAGTGTTATTGCACTTATCTTATTTAATTTATTTTGAAATCTCTAGATTCTGTCGAACCTGAGCTCACCAATAATTAGTCATTGATTAATCAAGTGTCAGTATGTAATAGTATTATAAAACAAAAATCCCAATGCAACGTCATGATTTAAAAGGACATATCACCAGAAAAACTAAAGTTTGATTGGGAATGTGATCACTAAACATCGTTCCCACAAGTCTGAACTGGAACTGATCCGCGCCATCTTGGTAGGTCAGCGCAGCACCAAGCATAGCAGAACCATGAGACAAACACAAAGAAAGTATACTGACACTCTTTACCAATAGAAATATATATCAACAAAATGACTGCTGTTGGAATCGACCCGTATGACATAGAGAATGGAAACATGTCAGACAATGTGGCCAACTTGACTACGATACTAGCTAGTGAACATTAAGAACATAGAAAAGCTTCGTATAGATGCAAACAATCAATATTTAAACAACTTTCTAAAGGACGTACAAACTCTATGTGTGAGTAACACGGTTCTGGTGATTGGCACAGTAAGTACATGTCGTAACAAATACGTAGGCTACATGTCCGCCTAAGCTAGCAGATTAAAATTACTTTAGCTAAGCTAATTTTGCTAGCTCGCCAGTAAGAACTACAGTAAATATCACTGATATTTATCTTAGTATTACACAGAGGTGGGTAGAGTACTCAAAAATTATAATTGAGTAAAAGTTGTAATGTACTTACATTGTTTATCAGTTAGATAGGAACGAGGTGAGAGCTAGTTCTAAGCTTCTGGCTTGCTTATTGTTGTCATAGCAACTCCATAGCAACTGCCTGCCAAGATGGCTGTCAGTTACAAAGTTCACAGAAGTATAACGTGAGAACTATGAATTAACCAAAGTATTGGGGGGGGGGGGAACCTAAAGCTACAAGTAAAAACTAAACTAAAACTCAACAATATTTGTTTCAAACAAACATATTAAAACTAACTAAAAACAAAAAGTCACAATAAAATAAAACTAAAACATAGTGAAAAACTCAGAACTGTAAAACTGCTTTTGGACACGTTTGTCTGAATAAAACCAGTGACAGCAGAACTAATGTTTCTGTGAAACATGAAGTTTTTCTCCTCTTGAAGGAGAATTTTAAATTATATATGAAGAACTTGAGGAGCCTCTTTTGCTTCAGCTCCTTTAATGGGTTTGGGACTGGAAGTGAAAGGACTGAAAGATTCGGGAGAGCAGATATGAACGGGGAGGTACTGATGCAAGGATGGAGGTAGCTAAAAAGCTATGTGTGCATGTGTGTGTGTGTGTGTGGGTGTGTGTGTGTGTGTGTGTGTGTGTGTGTGTGTGTGTGTGTGTGTGTGTGTGTGTGTGTGTGTGTGTGTGTGTGTGTGTGTTAAGAGCTCTTATCCCCCGCGCAGTAGAGCATGGAGTGCTGCACTCCCCGACCCTGTCGGTCATTTCATCTACTTCCAAATGTCCCGGTGTCACAGACCTTTGTTAAAATCAGCAAGCAGGTTGATCATGTGTGTGTGTGTGTGTGTGTGTGTGTGTGTTTCTGAGTCAGAAAAACGCAGTAACTGTGTTTACTGCTGCTCTAGTCGCATTAAAACCATCAAACCGAGCAAGATGGCTGCCACTAAGACGTCTCAATCAAAACAATTAAAGAAAAGAAATTTATGAGACGAGAAATAAAAATGTAGCGAAGGAATCAGCAGAGATGTTTTTTTTTTATTATTTTATTCTCTATTCTTGTTTGGAAGAAACAATTGATTTTCGGCGTTAAAGGAGGAAAGGAAGGGAGTTCAGTGAGGTGATATTAGCAGGAAATAGGTTGGGGCAGGGAACGCTGTAGGCGAGCTGCAGCTAAACAGGCTATTATCATTCATTTACAGGAGATTTCACATTCACCACACAACCTGCACACACTGCCTATTTTTATATCCAGTCATTGTTTTTACTTTAATTTCCTTTTTTCTTCTGCTCTGTTTTCCTTCACTTCATTGATTTTGTTGTTTTCTGTTTTTTATCGTTATTTATTTATGCTGATTTTGCTCATTCATTTAAATATTCATTAATTCACTTTTTTTCTGTCATTTCCTACACTGCAAAAGCTTATCTAGTGTATAGGGCAAATATCTCAGTACACTTAAATGTAACTTTCTTGTTTTACATCATTAATTCATAAATATTGATTAAAAAAAAAGTGCTTGTCCCACTGGGAAATTCATTTTTTCACCTGTTTCTCCATGTTATAAGTGAAATAATCTGCCAGTGGAACGAGTATTTCTCCATCCATATCTAGGAATCATTGACTCTGTAAAAGCTCCTATTCTTCACATTCTATTTCTATTCTGTACATATTTCTATTTACTGTATTTATAAGTGTTTACTCATCACTTATGACAATTTATTTCAGTCACATGATTTTATTCATAGTTATTTTATCTTTTTTGAGCGTCAACAAATTTTCGCTGCAGAAATAAAATGGTAAATAAAATCCATGAATCCTTGAAATGTCTTTTTATAAGTGACATAATCTGCCTTCATAATGTTTATAGTCATTATTAAGGAATGATTGACTTAAAACAAGCTGCTATGATGCTTAAAAGTTATTTGTAAGTTAGTTTTGTCTCATTTGAAGTGTGATAAGATATTTGAACTGGAAACTATGCAAAAATACTTGTTCAGATCATTGAGTGCTTTTTTCCCTCTTGTTTAGTGTCAATAATTTCTTAAAATTTATGAAAAATTCAATATTCTACTGGCAGATTATTCCTTCTTTAAATCTAATTTTATATACGTTCCCACATTATTGCCTTCCAGTTCTTGTTTCAACACCATTTTTTTGCTCTTCCGTATTTGTTTTCATTTCCTTCCCTCCTTTTCTTGACCTCACCTTTTCTTTTTCCCTCTTTATCCTGCAGAGATCCGGTTTTATTGGCACAGCTTTGGAGAACCAATACCAGCAGATTAAACCGCTGTCCTTCTTTCCTCTCCTTGTTTTTATTAAAGCGCCGCGGCTCAGACCGGACCTCCGTTTTTGCGTGTGATCGCATGTGCGTCGCAGTAATCGGCGCATTATTATTATCACACTCTCCTAAATTAATTCATCTCTCCCACTGTACAGTATGCCGGCGTTTGCATCAACAAATGCAAATCCCAAGTGCCTTAATGTCCCTGGATGTTTACAGTGTGATGACTGAATGAAGAAACTGTGATTCATGTAATGAATGCAATGAAATAAAGTGCAAACACATTTAGTCATCATAAGGTGCCGAGTGCGTTTGTTTACGTGTTTATGTGATTAGAAGCACTAATAGCTTCAACTCGCTCTCATGTTTGCTCTTATTGCTTAATTTTAGATCCAGTTTTTTTTTCACAGGTGAAAACTGACTAGTGTGACACGTTGTGGAAGACTAGTGATTTTGTTGTTGTAAATTAACATTTTTGGACAACAAGTCACAGTCTACCTCAGTGTTTCCCACCCAAACGTCCATTTTTCCCATTCAGTTTATGACTTTTTTCTTCCTCCTAACTGCATCTATACAATTATAATCAGCCCCCTGCATTTATTATGTCTGCCTTGAATGCCCCTGTTTTTATAAGTAACGTATGTTTACTGGTGGCTGAGAACATCTTAATAACACTTTCCTCCATCAGTAGGAGTCTGAAAACGTTTCTCCTCCCACTCCTCCACAAAGATGATGATCGCTTCAGAAACCGACGCTGCAGCTTCAAAACGCAGCGTGGAAAGTTTAACGAATAATCTGAATGTTTTCCTCTCACATCCAGCCAACGTTGGGCTGGTTTTCATGTGGCTCTTCACCCTGGGTGCCACTGTGTTAAGGGATAACATGAAAATCAGAAAAAGTCTTCAGACTCACTTTTGATGTAGTTTGTCACCATTAACAACATATCATGGTCAGTTTGTATTAGTTTAGCTAATTTGTTAAAAATTATTTAGTCAATATAAAAATTGATAATTCCCAAAACAAGTCTTCACATACACGTGTCGCTGATGACATCACAAAAGGCACACAGCAACAGATCAGAGTTTAAAACCGTTTTGTTTTGTTTTTTTCTTTCTCTTGAGTTTATACTTAGACCATAAATCAATTTGATTAAATAATCATATTTTTTGTGTTTGAAGGTTTAATTTGTGAAAAATCAGAGATTTAATTCTTGTAAGTTAACTGGCAATTCTTGTCAGGTAAAGCACACAAACCAGTTATCCCAGTGAAATAAATTTAGATTCTAAATGGGACTAAAAAAAGTAAAACCAAATAAATGTTCACAACCTGATCATGTTCACAATATGAAAATATCTATTTTACTAATAATTAATAAGCTAATGGCAGGTTTATCCTGCTTACACAGGAGTGTTAACATGTGATAGCATAAACTATGAAATGTCTGAAGGAACAAACAAGTGGAGGTTTAAAACAAGTTTACAAGTAAAACATGGAAATTAAGTTTAACTCCTCAAAAATGCTTTCAAAGGTAAACAAAATGTCAAAAACATGTAATAGAAACTTTATATCTGTTGTTTCTGAATGAAATCGGAAAAAAAATGTAGCCAAATCTTACCTAATATTGGTGTCTAAGAATTTTAAAAAACTAATATTGTTGGGAAAATAAATGCTATTTTGTAAAATTAGTGTTGAAATATTGCCCCCTACTGGCAGCTTACGGGTAAGTTTGTGTTTCTGCTTGTAAAATTGCCAAATATATATAAATATTCCAAAAAAAAGAGAATAAAAAAGCTTGTTGATCAGATAGTCACCAAGTTTCCCGTCTGATCTGACATTTTTATCCGTTGGGAATGTTGGGAACCACAAACCTGGTTTGAAATCTCCGACATATGAAGGAAATCTCTGTAAATCAACATGTGACTTTTATAAACTCTCAAGTATTTTCAATAAAGAACCCTCATAATCTCCAATGACTTATCTGTACTTATTTATTCTCTTTTGTTTGATTTCTGATGTAAAGTAGCTAAAAGTATGACATTTGCATAATAATAAAAGATGTTATTTACATGTAATGGACCTCGAATTTGTAGTTTTTGTTTTATTAAAGTCATGTTTAAAGATTATTGCTGGAAAAATTTCTCCTGTTTTTGTCTATATGTGAAAGACTCGCCCAGAATGAACTCAGGAATAAATAAATACTCCAATAAAATAAAGATAAAAGATATTACAAGAATTTTGCTTTAAGAAATTGCATTGATAGAATAGTTTGGCTATTCAGACAACTTCCTATTTAAAAGCTTGGACCAGAACTAAGTAAAACGTTTTTGCCTTTTTTCCCCTCTGGACTAAAAAAAAGTGTCCTTCCGAAATTTTTTCTTTTTTTTCCTCTATGGACAAAAAAAGTCCTTAAATCTTATTTTCTTCCTTTTGGGGACAAAAAAGTCCTTCTGAATTTTTTTATTTTATTTTATTTTTTGTGCTGTAGACCAAAATGTCCTTCTGATCTTTTTCTGACATTGTGTTTGGCTCAAGATGTAAACAAGGAAAAAATCTCACGCTAAGGCTACCCGTGGTTTGATGTGCCGCACTGGGTGCCCTTTTTTCCACTTGAGCACATGACCCTTAAATATTCTGTATACGCCACTGTTAAAAACTGTTTAAAATGTCTTAAAACTATCAACTTTTTCAGGGTTTAATTAATGTTTTTGTACTACACAACCACAAATGATTGATTTCCAGGTCGTTTTGTTTGTATTTAAATAAAATTCCTGATAAAAAATAAGTTTTGTTCTGGTTGGTAAATGTGAAACAGCTAGCAGGAAGTTTCCTCCAGACACGCTTGATTGCTGCTCGACGTTGGATGCCGCAGACCTGCGTGGCGGGGGAAAAGTTAGATCGTGTTTGCCGGCGGCGTGACTTGTTTACGATTGGCGCTGTGTACATTTCTCACCTGTATACCTGGAAATAAAAGCGAGAGCCATGCAGGCCGAGCTGATTAATGCGCATATTCCGCCCCATTGTACGTCTCAGCCAGACTCCGACTGCGGCAATCAATTCAATCAGCGGCGCTTATGAAGCCATTACAATCTGGCTGAGAGCAGGCGGGGGCCGCATCCTTCCATTGGCCTCCCAGTAATTACAGTTTAGGCAAAAAGGGACGGATGGAGGGATGGATGGAGGGATAGACTAATAAAACACATCCCTAATGACTCGTATGTAACTATGAATATGCATCGTCTGGGCTTTGGTAAAGTGTGGGTGTTGCGATGTTTACAACCCCTGATCTGGGACTGCGAGAAGATGTTTACTGCTTGGTTTTAACCCTCTGGCGTCCATCTTTGAGGCGCAGAAATCACATTTTAATATGAGGAATGTAAAAAAAATAAATAAAGAAAAAAAATAAAAAGCGAGCAGAGGACTTAATGAAATTTGGTTTCTTTCGCCTCAGTTCGTTGCACCGGATTCCTGGAAATTTAAAAACATCAACTTCAGCAGTCAAAAGAATAAAGTAATGTAAGAATAAAGTGGGAGTTTTAACAGAATAAAGTGGGTGTTAGAAAATGGATGGATGGAGATAAAACTTAGCGACTCCAACAGGAAGTGATCAGAAATGAAACAGAAGATAAACGCAGCTGGTTGTTTGGATCATTTGCAGCTCTTTTCTGCCCCCTCCTGTCGACAAGATGTCATTTCAGTCAATCAGCAACTTTCATTTTTATTTCCTCTCCTGCTAAAATTATGGGAAAAAATATATTTTTATCTGCAGCAGTGCAACCTCACTGAGCAGGAAACCCAACCTTTAATTCAATTAATCACAACGTTTTTTCTTTACAAAAAATTTAATTTTAATTTAATCACAGACATTCTAGTTGATTCTGGTTATCAATCAAAAATATATTGAAACAAAATTTAGTTAGTGAATTTTTATGCAGCAAATAAAAACAGGACACGATTCATATGCATATGGATGTATTTTAATAAAAATAATTCTGTCAAAATTAAACAGAGTACAATATTTATCTTTAAACATGTTTCCAATACTTTTTTTTACAATTATCATTTTTCCTTTTTTTATTGTTTTAAAGTTTTTAAAGTCATGCTAAGTAGATAATAACTCATTTCACAATGTTTTTTTCTTTTTTTTCATTTTTAAATTTTTTTACGTTTTTTATATATTTAGGTAAAACTCAAAAGTCTCCCCCCAAGAAATAAAAACAAAATAAAATGAAGGTAGAAGTCATTTGTGCATCGCTCGACTGCATGGCCAGATCAGTTTGAGCATGGAGGGTAGGACAGAGGTCAGAGGTCAAACTGAGGAAGTCATAGTGAACTTCATGCTTTGCTTTTAAATAAAAACAGGAACAGATGAGAGGCTGAAATCACATTTTTGTGTTTTATCACCTACTTGAACATTTAAGGAAGCCTAACATAACGGATTACTTTGGATCTTTGAAGTGAGGTTCTCTAATCTGGATTATTACTGCAGTAAATTCCAAAGATTTTCAAAATTTTGATGGATTAATTGATTTTTCGCTCAACTCCAGAGGAAAGCTAACAGTCTTTGGCTTCAGACTGATGTAAAATTATAGGATTATCACCCTCTGATATCCTCGTTTTTAAAGGCCAGAATCAAAATAACTGCACAGTAATGCTTTAGAAAGAGTTTAGCTATAATCCAGAGAAAAAGCCTGTTGATGCATATTTCACACACACCAAATATTGCATCTAAAAGACATATTTTGTAGTTTTTATTGGAGAAATTTAGACTTTTTGCTGTTTGGTATTCCTTATGAAGCTATAATAGACATGGAGTTTGAAATACCTGAAAATAATTCCTAATTGATTTTATGTTCAACTGATTTTCTACTTGCAGCACAAATGTGTTGAAAATTAGCACAATTTTCGTCAGTGTTTTGGCACCTGTGACAGGAAGTGTTGGGTTGAGAATTTTCTTCACTTTCCAAAGCAATAATAAGATACCAAAAGGTCTGAGACAATGTAAACCACGGGTGTCCAAAGTGTGGCCCATGGGCCATTAGTGACACTTGAAATGATTTTGTCCGGTCCCCTATCACAAGTCAGGAATGGTGAAAATATGGCCGACAAAATACAAAACAATGGATGGATAATTGTCTATTTTTCTTTTAGTAATGCAACTAAAAGAAAGTCTGAAGCTCTTTTTATGCTCTGGATCGTTAATTATATCAAGACTAAAAATCACAACCTAATTTTTGATCTTTCATTTAATGAATTTTGTGGGTTGCCAGAAATTTAAAAAGTTGGGGTCAAACATTGGAAACCATTAATGTAGAACCAACAATTTAACTCATTATAGAAGGTTATCACCCACTAATTTCGCATAATAAAGCTAAAATAATCTTCAAACACGGCGTCCAACTGCATTAACATGTTATTTTGCAAAATCTCAGATCGTTTTAAGTAAGGTACTGACTACTAAAAGCTACTCTGCTCAACCCCACTTCTGAAGATCCAACTAAGCTCAAACTTGAGATGAATTTAAGCTCAAAAATAACTTAAATGAAGAATGTGCAGGTTAATCTGGATTATCTCTTTGCTTTGATTTATTCAAGATGGATTAAAAAATCACAATAAATAAATTTTTGAATCTTTAATTGAATTAATTTTGTGGCACCCCAGTAGTTTAAATTTGCCAATTTTGTGACCCTGAGCAAAAAATGTCGATATTACAAATGTAAACAAAATAATTTATTAAATATAGAGGATTATCACCTGCTAATATAATAAACCTGCTGTATAATAAAGCTAAAATGAGGTACAACAAGGGTCTCCGTTTGCATCAACATTGTTATTTTATCAAATTCAGATTGATTAAGTAAGGTACTGACTGCTAATAGCTACTCCACTGAACGCCACTTCAGGAGATCCAAAAAAGCTCAAACTGGAGGTGAATTTAAACTCACAAACCAACGTAATCTGGATTATCTCTCTGCTTTGTTGACTTTGAAACAGGAAGTGGAGGGAAATCTTGTTAGCGAACGCGCAGAGGAGGAAAACTTTCATCTTATTGCACAGAAATCGAGCCGAACTCTGGAACAAAAGGCTGGTGAAAGAAAGGCTGCGGTTTAATCATCACAAAGTGCACCTTAAAATTACAGGCTTCCCTGTTTGTCACATGATTTCACCTCTTTATTTGAAGCTCTAGCTGCGACTGCAGGAGCACACAGCGGGTCAGAGTGTGGAGGGGGGAAAGCGAAGCCTGCGGTAATGAAACTCGACTTTCCGACGTGCGCACACTGTGCTTGTTAGCCGGCCTTTGATACTGATTTTCTTTATGCTGATAATAGAGTAGGACTCGACCCCGAGGGCAGGTGTCGCAGGTGCAGCGGGGATCGGCGCCGCCACCTGCAACCACCTCTCTGATTGGCCGGCGCGGCGCTTGTTACAGTGAAATTAAGGCTGCGACACCTCTCTGCTCCCGGTTAGTGATCGCCGCCGCAGAGGACCTTCAATTATGTTTTCTGAACACGGCTGATGTTCTTTTTCCTGTTTCTCTGGGAAAGTTTTCAGGAATATTACATTAACTTTAATCAGAAACAACAACCAGGGTTTAATGCTTTCTTATTTCTAACTTGTGGGGAATAATTTCTCCTGCTAACAAGGCGAATGGGAAAGTTTCACAGACTATTTTATTAAACGTCAGAAGTTGAAAAATAACTCAAAATAATAATACAATAAAGCAACTGCTGTGATTTTTTTGAAGAAGACTTAGAAATGTGCCAGGCTTTACTTGAATCTTTGATTGTTATAACTTTTTGAAAAGAAAAAACAAATTTTTAGATATTAAAACGCCATTTTTCCCTCTGCAACGTTGTTTCATTTAACTAAATAATTTACATTTTAAATGTAAAAACGCCGCCGGTATGAGAACTCCAGGGAAAAAGTTATTTTTAGTTCAAATGAGACAAAAACTGAGCGGTTTCACTGCAGTAACTGGATTAAAAAGAAGCAAGGAGGAGGAAGCATCATGCTGCGGGGCCTGGAAATGTTTCAATTATAATTAAAAGAATAATTTTTTATCAAAAAGAGGCTCTAAAAAAATCATGATTGCAAAAAAAAATGTGATTGAGTTTTAATTTGCTTAAAAAGCGTAATTTAGTTATTTATGATGCATTTATTTCTTGTTTTTGATGATTTATTAACATTTTCCGAGATGAAAATGCAACAAAGCAACTGCAGTGATTTTTAAAAACAAGATTTAAAACTTTAAATGTCCAAAAGAAGATTTAGAAAGTAGCCAGACTTTCACTGAATCTTTCAATTTTATAAAAAAAATTTTTTTAAAAACTTTATGGAAAGAAAAATCAATTTCTTCCTCTGCTGGGCTGAGTTAGTATTGGTATTTTCCATAAATTAAAATAAAATAATTTACATTTTACCGCTTCTTACTGCGATAAATGAGACAAAAGGAGGGGGAAGCATCATACTGTGGGGCCTGGAAATGTTTGGGTTATGATTAAAAGAAGAAACTTCATAAAAAAAGAGGCTTAAAAAAACACAACGGCAGAAAAAAACATATTTTTGAGGTTTGAGTTGCTAAAAAAGCTGAAATTAGCTGATTTATTCGTTAATTAAAGCCTGTATGAATAATTAAAGCCTGTATGAATAATTTCGACCCAATGTTAATTAAATTGTTTTACTTTGTTAAATTCATGTTTCTAAACATTATCGCTGTTTGCAGTAAAATCCATTTGAAATAAATCGCTAAAAGCTCATTTTTACGCTGCTCAGCATTTAAAGCTCGTCCGGTTTGGGTTGAATTATTTCTGGTTCTTATGGGTTCTGGTTCTGGTTCAGAAAGATCCGGGAGAACAGAAACAACAAAATCGACGACAGAAATTACAGCAAAAGAAAATAACAATAATAATAACAAAATAAAAAAGGGGGGAATATGACTAGTTTTTCCAGGATGAGCACAACAAACTGACAAAAATACTAAAAAAAAAAAAACTAAAAAAAAAACGGCTAAATAAACTGAATAATAATAATAATAATAATAATATTTAAATAGTGTCACACATTTATTAAATCTGATAATACTAAATTAAATAGGAAGCCTCCTTCCCTTCTCTTCTCTGATCCAATCAGACGCATGCTCGCCTCTTCGTCGCCATGGCAACGACCAGCTGGACATCTCAGTGCTGCTCAGCAGTTACCTGACGACAGACAGATCCAGGTAAAGTACAGGTGAGGTCTGGAGCGGATCCAGGCTGGATTTTCCTGTTTTTATGTTGGTTTGTCTCCAGAGGTTCTGCTCACCTGACCGGGTCGGGGGGGGCGGGGCTAGTGCAAAAAGTTGTCTATCCTGGCGAAGGAGCAGGAACCGGACCGGACCCGGGCCATGAGCTGGACGCACTCGGTGGCTTGGCCCAGCGCCAGCATCAGCGGCGGCTGCTTGGGGAGGTTCTGGGATTCTGGACGGGAAGTTTTGTTTATTAAACGTTTTCTGAGCTGCTACGGTCAGAAACTGAAAATAAGTTAATAAACAGTAGATTTTATTTATTCAATTAATATCTGCTTATTTGATAAATTTATTATTTTTCCTTTTCAGCTTAAAAATGTAACAGTTAAGTTTATTTTTACTATGCATTTTGATTTTGATGGATTTTGTTTTTAAGTTTTAATTTTTCTTTCAAATATTAAAATATTAGAGTAAACAAAAACAAAAAAATATTAGACTGCAAACATAATAGACTGAAAACTAAAATAAAAAACAGTGATGAAAATTTATTTTATTTAATCTTAATTTTTGTGTTTATATCTAAATAACTCAAAATATAACAGAAGTAATAATGAAAGTAATCATTATCATTGATAATATAATGAATAAAAGTGAATAACACAATTATTAATACTATCTTGACTATTACTAAGATTTTTATCATTACTATTATTTTATTAGAACAGTTATATTACAATAATAAAATAATAATAATTATAACAATATATATTATTATTGCTATAACATTAATAATAATAAATATTATGATGTTATTATTATATTAGTAACATTAATAGTATTTCATATTAAATTACTATATGACTAAATAAGATACTTATTACTACTACTTAATATTATTCAGTAACAACAACAACAATAATAATAAAATAATAATAATAATAGTATTACAACTACTACCATCATTAGAGTAATTGTTATTCATAATTCAAATAAAAATAACAATAAATTCATAATATTTCTATAAAAAAACTAAACAAGCACTAACATTACTAATAATTAAAGTATTGGCTCATTTTATTTTCAATTAATTTAATTGAATACAATTTAAGAAAAATAATTTACAAAAGGTCTTTCTTTTTTTTTTGTTCTAATTTTAAAAAAGAAGATCCAATTAAAAGGCACAAGGATAAAAGTTATCTTTACACATTTTATTTAAAATGTTGAGAAATTGTAAAATAAATAAAAGTAAACTCAGAATAATTTTATAAAAAAGAAAAATAAACATTCAGCTGCATCATAACTGGTGATAAAAATCAAACTGGTGTGAATTGAAATTGATTGTTTACCCAGAATGGCGCTGTTGAGAGCGGAGCAGAGCGACTCTCTCTGCGTGGGGTCCAACTGCTGGCCCACCGGGCAGTTCCAGGGGTCCGAGTACGCCAGCAGGCTGAATGCATCCTACACACACACACACACACACGCACGCACACACACACACACACACACACACACACACACACACACACACACACACACACCCACACACACACACACACAGAAAGAGAGGCGATCGATCACAGCGGCTGAATTGGTCTGCAGGTGGCATCAGGCAGATTTATTCAGTTCCATTTCCTCATTAAACCAACGTTTGCCTCCTGTCTCCTGATTGGCTCCTTCAATTAGACCAGCAGCCAATCAGCTCTCATCGTGAAAGATTTTAAAGTCCAATATTTTTTTTCTTTTAGTTGCATTTCCAAACTGTACTTCTAGGAGGAAACTGTCATTTTTTTGTTTATCGGAAGTTTTATTTAATCAAAAAGACTAAAGAAAAATTTTATTAGATTAACTTTATTTATTATTAGAAGTAAATCTGGTGTCGTTTTTATTTATTGGTTGTTTTCTCTCCTTTCCTCTCCATCGTCTGAACCTCAAACATTTTGCTTTCAGAGTACTATATCACTTTATAGCAACAGAGACAGCTCTTTAAGAAATAAAGAAAAATAAATCCTACACCATTTACATATTTCATACAATTTGTTGACAGAATTTGATTAAATTATTCTTTTAACCATAAAAAATATAAAAAGCAATTTTAGTTCATTTTGCAGGATGTAATATGAATTTTTTTTAAATAGACGTTTTCATGTTTTACGTGATTTTATCGTTTTGTTTCAGGGTCAGCAGAGACCCCTAGTGGTGAAAACAAGTCATAACACCACGATGAGACTTGGTTCACTTTGACTCCATTATTCCTGTATGACTGAGCAGTTTATTCTTTATTTAGCTCATTTCATTAATCAACTTGTTTAAAAACCTTCAAAATCACTTCTTTGAGTCCTCAAAAAACATGAAGGGGAAACACTTTTTAACATCTTGTAAAACTAATGTTTTACTGAGACACAGCAGTTTGAGTCATTTGTATATTTAAGTATTTTATTTACACATGGTAACTGATTTTAAATTGTTTTTATTGGCCAAAATTAGTGTGCGTTTCAATTCATTTAGCTACAAATATATTTAAATACATTTACATTTATTTATCCATAGATACATTTACATGCAGACCTGTTAAATAAACCTATAATGTGATTTTACATATATTTATATACGTTTTTGTTATATTCTAGCGAAAGGAAAAGTTAAAGGAAAGCTAAAAGGATGGGACAAGCTAAAAAATCTTTTGTTTTGAAGTTACATATTTGTTTGGCCAAATAAAATATTTAGAAAAGCAAAAAATATTGAATATCATTATTGGGGTATTTAAAAAATATATTGTGATATTATTTTTTTTGGCTGTATCACACTAAGAAGACATGTTCTATTTAACTACAGCCGTTTGTTTCATTTATGTATTTAAGTATTTTTATTTACACTTGGTAACTGATTTATATTTATTTATCCATTTTACCTTTTCTGTGACACACAAAACATATTCTGTTATTTTGTAAATATTTACATGTATTTTTTTTTTATCCTAGCGACTATTTGTGAAGTAAAAAAAATAGACTAATTTTGAAATTACATATTGTCACTTTCCTAAAACATTTTGATGATTTAGGTAAAAAAAAAAAAACACACAAGAAAAAGCAGAAAATGTGGGATATGTGTTGTGATGATATTTTTTTGTCAGTAAAAAAGGTAAAGGTGAGTTCCTGCAGGTGGGTTACCTGTAACATCTTCTTGTGCGTGGTGTTGGTGCCGTAGTCGTGGCACAGCTGTTCGCTGAGCGCCTGCAGCTCCCGTCCGAACTGGATCATCCTCTCTGTGGCCGCCTGGTTCCCCCCACACAGCTGCTTGCTGCTCCTGCGGCCCTCGTCTGCAGGCGACATGCAATGATTTCAGTAATCCGTTCATTTATCAGTTGAATGATAAATGACTCATTCCGATGAATAATCAATCAATCAGATTTAAAACAACAACAAAATAAATAATCGGCACATTCTGCAGATTTTTCATTAGTTTTTTGTATTTTTAATAGATCCTTTTACTTTAGGTTTATTATTTCTACTATAAATCTTGATTTTGATTAACTGCTATTGTTTTTCAGTTTTTATATTTGAATCTATCAAAGAGTGAGGTGACACTACATGGATAAAACCACAAAAGGCAAAATTGTTAGACTTTGCAAATATTACAGTGAAAACAAAACAAAACCAAAAAACAATGACGACAAGTTTCTATCATTTTAACTTGGGTGTTTAAGTTTGAATGATTCAACATATAACAGCAGTATTAAGGGCTTAACAACTGATTTTTTTGTTTGTCTACTCCAGTCAATGATTAATCGATTACTAAATTAGTTGATAATTGTTTAAACCGTTCCAGCCTTGAAGCACTACATATGCCTGCAGCAGAAAACACCCAGGATGCCATGAGGAGGCGTGGTTTGACCTGTGACCCCATTGCAGATGCTGTTGTCGTCGGGCTGCAGGATCTCTTCATGTCGGTACGTGCCGTTCATGATCCGCGCCGACGAGCCGTCCACCACGCCGTTGGTGTAATGCTCCGCCTCGATCTCCATCTCGCTGTCGCTGGCACAAACGCAAACAAATCCGGGGTTAAAACAACCAGTTTGTTAAAGACGACAGGAATTAACTGGAAGACTCATTCCACTAAACCATTTAGAGGCTCTAAGACTCAGTCGAGTAACAAATACCCTGATTATATTCACAAAGCAATGTTTAATTTTGAATGAATATCTATTAAAGGATATTTTTTAAGTCAAGTTTATCTGTGTAGAACAACTTCAGCGATCCAAAGTGTTTTCCATGACAAAAATATGAAACAACAAACAGCAAGGAACATACACTGCAAAAAAGCAAAATCTGACCAAGTAATTTTCCTCTAGTTTCTACTGCAAATCTCTTGGTAAACTTGAAATAAGACAAAACTAACTTAGAAGTAACTTTACAGCAAGAACCAGGAGCTTGTTGAGTCAATAATTCCTTAATATTGATGAAAAAGTTCTAGTTCCACTGGTAGATTATTTCACTTAGAACATGGGAAAAATTGTTATAAGTGAAATAATCTGACAGTGGATCTAACAGTTTTTGCACAAAAGCAGCACAATTATTTGACACCAATTTTGTCTGAGTTGAATAATGTGGGCTTGGCGTTGATGGACATTTTGACCTTTAAACTTTCATTAATATCTTCAAAGGAAAAGCAGCACAAACAAAAAATGTTGCTGTATAAACGCAGCCAAGTTGATTAGCACCAAATTTGTCTGATTTGAAGACCTTTCATGACCTGTGGAAATATTTACTAGTATCTTTAAAATCATAACAAACATTTTTGCTGCATAAATGTAGCACAAATATTTGACAACAATTTTGTTGGATTTGAAGAAGGAACGCCTCGGGATTCCCCCGGAAGAGCTAGAAGAAGTGGCCGGGGAGAGGGAAGTCTGGGCCTCCCTTCTGAAGCTGCTACCCCCGCGACCCGACCCCGGATAAGCAGAAGAAGATGGATGGATGGATGGATGGATGGATGGATGGATGGATGGATGGATGGATGAAGAAGTTGAGACATCAAACAGGTGTGTTCTCCAAGGTTTTCGTTAGGAAAAGATTTTTTAAATATGAACAAAAATCGAAAATCTGACATTTTATGTCCACAGGAGTTTTAAACGTCTTGCTACCTGGTTTCCTGGTTGCTGTTGGCGCTGTGCGGCTGGCTCTTGGTGGAGTCGGAGGAGTTGGACTCAGAGTAGTTTATGGAGGAAGGGGAGGAGGAACTGGATGAGGAGGTGGAGGAGGAGGCGCTCGGGTACTTGATGCTGCTGCCGCCATGAACCTTCGCCTTGTTGGGCGGGGCGACACCGTTACTGCAGGTGGGGCTTTCCGCTCCTGTTGGGATGCAGAAACACACACCTGGTTCTCTCAGCGCCCTGTGAGTGTGTGTGTGAGTGTGTGTGTTTTTGTACCTCCACTGTGGACGTGCGTGCCGCTGGCGGCGTGCCGCGGGCTGAGGTTGGGGGAGCCGGGGTAACTGTCCTGGGATTTTGGGGAGCGAACCGTCAGGCAGCGAACCTCGCTGTCCGTCCCGTTCACCATTTCCACAAACTGCCGACACCTGCAGGGCAGCGTGAACTGGGGTTACTGGTTGTACTGGGATTTTATAAATTGATTTTATTGATTAATCTAAGTTTTGGATGATGAAGATTTAATTTATGAAAAATCGGGGGGGGGTTCACCAATGCACTCCTTGGGTTTCTATAGTTCAGAGTGATGTCAGCACACTCAGGGCAGCCATCTTGTTTTACTGCTTCTTTTATCTGGACTTTGAATTCAGTTCAACGCTACGATGGAATAATAGGAAAACTACTAATACTATGATTTTATTACAAGAATAGAGTCATAGTATAAGAGGAATACAGTCGTATGACAATAAAGTCAAAATAATACGAGAATAAAGCTTTAATCTTATACAAGGGATAATTGCAATAAAAGGAACTTTTGGAAAAGATTTTCTGTCATCTGTAATTTCTTTTTTCAAAAGAAAGTGAATCGAAAAAAAGCGATTAAAATCGGAAATCTGAGATTTTATTTTCCTGCCGTAGCTGCAGCTGGGAGCGGACTTACTTCAACATGAAGAGCAGGTTGGGGTTGCGTTCCAGCAGACCTGGGTAGAGCTGCTGGGTGGCGTCGATGGCTTCGCCGACCCGACCCGCCAGAACCAGCTTCTGTATTCCTGCAGAACAGAGCTGATGTTCACACAGGAACCGAGATGGAGGCTCACGCTGGACGATTCACTCACTCTGCCTGTTCTTTATAGACGTCTGGTCCTCCTGTATCGTGGTCTCTGTGGCTCTGGCAAACGCTGTTGCAGTCGCACAATACCCATGATGCACCAGGTAGCTGGACACCATGCTGAACACAGCAGAGGAAAATACGCTTTGGTTTACAAAACAGAGCACCATTGTCTGCTAACACGAAAACGCTAAACAACCAATAGTCATCGTTGGCTAGCAGTTTTTTGTCCTCCAGCAGGGACATCACATTGAAACACGTCTAAAAAAAACAGGATGAAACTAATTTTAGGTGATTTTCTTACTTCTGCAGGACGGCTTGCCACTCCCCCAGCCGCTCGCCGATCGGGAAGCTGGTGATCATCCCGTGGATCTTTGCCCGCCACTCGCTCATGTAGTCCTCGATGTCGAAGACGAACGGCTGCTGGCCAAAGTTAGCGTCGACGATCTCTCCGGGCGTCTGGAGCCCCACGGTGGGGTACAGGTTGGGCTGGGAGAGATTCAGACAGCAATCAGACTTTATCAGATAAATAAAATAATAAACTGCAAAGAAAGAAAGGAAGATAGAAAGATAGAAAGAATAAAACAAACAAAGAAAGAACAATAATAAGACAGAGAAAGATTGAAAGAGAGCAAAAAAGAGCAAAAGAAGAAAGAAGAATGAATTAAAAAAGAGAGAACCAAAGAGTGAAAGAGAAAAACAGCAAAAGAAGAAAGACAAAGGGTAGAGAAAGAAATAAAAAGCAAAAATAATATAGTGAAAAGAAATAGAATGAAATGAGTGAAGAAAGAAAGTAAAACAACATAAGAATGAAAGAGCAAAAGAAAAAAGCATAAGTTTCTGGTAACAAAAGAAAAAAGAAATTAAGCAAAAGAAAGAGGAAAAAGTCAAAGAGAAAGAGAGCAAGAGTGAAAGAAATTCAAAAGAAATACAGAAAGAAAACAAAAACAAAGGAAAAGTACAAAAGAGGAAAAAGTGAATGAAAAAATGAAAGACCGAAAGAAAAAACAGCAAATAAAAGTACAAGAAAGAGGAGAAAAAAGAGAGAAAGAGTGAAACAAAGAAAGAAACTGAAGGAGTGAAATCCGTATTTCTCCAGCTTTTAGGAATCTTGCATTCATGGATTCTTTATATTAAATTCCTGCAACATCAAACCAGAGAAGAAGAGCCTGGCGGGAGCTGATTGGCTGTGATACTCACAGGAAGGTCCGTGAAGGCAACACCTGCGGGAACAAAGCAGAGGAATCGGTGAGAAACTCGGAAATGGCACCAAGCCGCCGCTGCCGCCGCCGCGCCAAGCGAGCGACAAACCTAGGCTGATGCCGTTCTTGGTGTAGAAGCAGGTGTTGTTGATGAGGTTGACGCAGCAGCCAATCACATCGCCTGTGGTGAACGTCGGCCCGTACGGCTGGCCCGTCCCGGAGGAGCAGAACGAGTGGCCGTCGTCACCGTGGTAACCGTACGAGTGCTTGTCCCATCCTGAAGAAGAGGAGGAAGACGAGGATCAGATTTTACATTTTGGATCCCAACAGCAGGAGGAAGAGGAGGCAGAGGAGGAAGAGGAGTGAGGAGGAAGAGGAGTGAAGAGGAAGAAGAGTGAAGAGGAAGAAGAGTGAAGAGGAGGAGGAGTGAGGAGGAGGAGTGAGGAGGAAGAGGAGTGAAGAGGAAGAAGAGTG
This sequence comes from Xiphophorus maculatus, assembly GCF_002775205.1. NCBI lineage: Eukaryota > Metazoa > Chordata > Actinopteri > Cyprinodontiformes > Poeciliidae > Xiphophorus > Xiphophorus maculatus. The sequence continues at coordinate 2,561,252 of NC_036444.1, read as the reverse complement.
AAGAGGAGGAGGAGTGAAGGAAGAGGAGTGAAGAGGAGGAGGAGTGAGGAGGAAGAGGAGTGAGGAGGAAGAAGAGTGAAGAGGAGGAGGAGTGAGAAGGAAGAGGAGTGAAGAGGAGGAGGAGTGAGGAGGAGGAGTGAGAAGGAAGAGGAGTGAGGAGGAGGAGGAGTGAGAAGGAAGAGGAGTGAGGAGGAGGAGGAGTGAGAAGGAGGAGGAGTGAGGAGGAGGAGTGAGAAGGAAGAGGAGTGAGGAGGAGGAGGAGTGAGGAGGAGGAGGAGTGAGGAGGAGGAGGAGTGAGGAGGAGGAGGAGTGAGAAGGAAGAGGAGTGAGGAGGAGGAGGAGTGAGGAGGAGGAGGAGTGAGGAGGAGGAGGAGTGAGGAGGAGGAGGAGTGAGGAGGCGGTTACTCATCAACCCAGATTTTTATCAAAATTTCACACAAACTCTCTCTACCAGCCTGCAGTTCACTGGATGGCCAGCAGGGGGGCGGAAAAAAAACTGGTGTCGCTGCTGACAGGAATAACATGAACCAGAACCAGAGCCAGAACTAAAAACCAGAACCAGAAAAAAGAACCATGAACCAGAACCAGAACCATGAACCAGAACCAGAACCAATTGATTTTTCACTCTTGTTCTTTTTTGCTCTCCTTTTTGCCCTTTTGCTGGTGATTTTTTCACGTTTTTTCTTTTTCTCCCATTCTTACTCTTTTCACTCTTTTCTAAAAAAAATTTCAGCTTTTTGTTTCTTTCCTTAGATCTTTTTTTATTCCTTTTGATCTCTCTTCTTTTGATCTCTTTTTTTAATACCATTTTTTATCTATTTTTTGCTCTTGTTCTTTTCCACTCTTTCTGTTCTTTTGGCTCTGTTTTTTTTTTATCTTTCTTTACTTAAAATTTAGATTTTTATGTGTTGAATGATAAATATTGTATAAAATATCTGTTCAAGGGTTGAATAAGGGAAAGTTTCGTGGAAGGATAGATGCTGTTTGGAAAGAGTGAGTATTAACAGTTTTGTGCCCAAGATTAAAAAAGATGCAACTGAATTATGTCCTATTTGTCAGAAAATAGAAACAACTTTTCATTTGTTTCTTGAATGTAAGCGACTTTCATCATTGTTTATTTTGTTTGATGATTTTTAAAATTGTGGACTGAAGAGGCTTTTATATTTGATGCAGTCTAGACAAAAAAAGAATCTGCAAAGTGGAAATTGTTAAATTTTATGATATGAAAGCAAAATCTTTTCTTCAAATAAGCAGAAAAAGTAAGATAAACAATGTTTCCGGGGGAGAAGTTGACACAGTGTTCACTTTGATGATTAAAAATAGAGTAAAAGCTGAATTTCTGTCTTTTCAGTGAATAACCTGAGAGTTTTTCTCTCTGCTGTGTTTCTATGTGTTCTGTGGTTTGTGTAGTTTTAAACTCTGTTTATGTTCAAGTTTATTAGGGTGTAAAATATTGATATCTTAATTAATGCTCGACATGATTAATCGGATTAATCGTGGTGAATCAATTATTGAAATAAAAGTCAACTGATTTAGTAATTGATTAATTGTTAACTGAAGACGGAAATAAAAGTCACTTGCTGAAAATTAAGCCAGAACTATTAAATGCAAAAAATATAAGTTTTGCATTTAAGATAAAATAATAACCTTTTTCTGTCAATATGTTTGGCATTTTTATATTCACCTTGTTCAAATTAATCATAAGAATAATCAATTAATGAATTACTAAAATAATCGTTATTTTCCCTAGTAATAATGCATGTTCAATAAAAAATAAAGTGTTGGGGGTTTTTTATTTTTGCTTTAACTTGAAAATAAGACGCAATAAAATGTTTAATTTTTTAAGAAATCAGTTTATTTATTTCCATTTTTTTATCTATTCCTATTTTTGTACAAAAAAGGCTTAAGAAGTTTAATGAATAATCTACAGAAATTTTTATGCGATTAATCGATAACTTGTCAAAATGAATGATTAATCGAAATGCATGCTTGAAAAATAAGTGTTAAAAGTCTTTCTTTCTCCCTTTCTTTGTTTTGAATCAAAAATCGATTTTGAATTGAATTGTTGAGCCACAAATCAGAACTGAAAGATAGTAAAATATTCCCACAATTATGAAAAATGCTGCATTTTTAAAGTACCAAGAATAATTAGACTTAGACTTGTACTTAATTGATGGCTGAATGAATAAATAATACCAACACACATCTCCACCTGAAATTAAACTTTTTTAGTTAAACCAGAAAGTTATTTTCATCCAGAGTAGTCTGATGAAACACTCAGACTGGTTCGTTGTTGTCGGGACAAGCGGGTCTGATTTCTGCGCAGCACGAGGAAACTATTCGGTCTGCCAACACATCAGGCTCCCCTCTCTGCGTAAAGTTTGGCTCCAAATCGAGTTTTGCAGGAATTCTCCTTCCTCCTGAGCGAACTCGAGCTCAAAGCCATCGGCGGAGCGGTCGGCGCTCCACCTCAGCTGCTGTGGGCACGTTGTTGACAAAAAGCGAAGCAGGGTTAGGGAAAGTAGGTCACTGGACAGGGCAGATTTTAGCTGCATACTTGAATATGTGCAAATATGAACCTGTGAAAATGCAGTGAAGTTTTAACCTGTTTGTGTTCACATCCCCATTGTGCAGCGGTGTTTTCCTTTAAGCTTCGGTACATATTGTCCTTCGTCTCCCCATGTGTGTCCTTATGTGAATACACCACTGTCTCTCTCTCTCTCTCTGTGTGTGTGTGTGTGTGTGAGGTATTAGATTAATCTGCTGACAGGGATATTGCCTCTAAAGCCAGGCTCACTGCTCCAACATGCTAATGAAATGGGCAGGCCTCCACAGCAGCATCACACACAGAGGTCAGCGGTGGGAAACAAACGGCAGTCGTAGATCAAACCGATCAGATTTATTAGATGGACATTTTTCCCCTCAGATGTTTTATGTCGTTGTTTATGATGCGTTTAATAAAATCAACTGCGTGGAAGAAGAAACTAAGCAAATCTAGTTTTTTTCTTCTAGAGTTTGGCACCTCTTGTTGAGTCAGTTTGATAAATGAAGCACATTTCTCATAATCATTATTTTGTAGTAAATTTAATTGTCTTTAATTATATTATAATTATTTGATTAATTTTGTCCCTTTTGGGCCTAAATACATATTTCATCACTGTGAAATAATTTTATCTGTCAAACTGAAACATAAAAGTCAAGGGCCGGGGCCAAAACTGGATCCGCTGAACTCCAGTTAGTTTCAATTCTCTGAAAATCATGCTTAAATAAATTATTGAACTAATTGAATGCTTATTTATCTTATGGTACATTCAATTAATGATTTAATTATGTAGTTGGTTAATTTGATCCCTTTTGACCTCCATAACTGCAGCGTCACCAGGAAATAATTTAATTTGTAAAATCCACCAATCACAGTCGAGGGGCGGGGCTAACATTGATCTGCTGAACTCCACTAGTTTAGCCTCAATTCTTTGAAAATCATGTCTAAATAAATTATTTAAGCATTTATTTATTTCATGGTACATTTAATTAATTAATGATTTTGTAAAAATATATCAAGTGTTGTCCCTTTTGGCCTTCCATACATGTAGCTCTCAAACTCATAAAGTCAAAGGACGGGGCTTACACTGATCTTCAAGCTTTAAAAATCCTGCTTACATAAATTATTTAAACATTTAACTAAACATTTATTTCATGGTGCATTTAATTAACAATTTAATAATATATTTATTTAATTTGGTCCCTTTCTGACTTTACTGATTTTACCAAACTAATTTATTTGACTGGCCGGTTGCTCACATTTGGGCCTTAAAGTCATTTCTACCAAAAGTAAAATTTTCCAAGCAGTTAGAGGAAAAGTTTGTGTATAATCAGACCGGTATGAAGTCACACTGGAGTCCACATCATCCATGTGACCTCTGCTGATGGTGACTTGCCCTGACATGTTCTCTCCGTTGCTGTTAGACCACTTTATCCACCGCTGACGTCTAATTTTTAGAGTCATCCAGAATTTGATCTTCTCAGTGTTTTTTTTTCTTTTTTATACATTTTATAGGCTCTGCTACCTCTCTGGAGAAAACAGCTTTATTTTAGCTCAAAACCTTCCCAGAGTTCGCCACAAGTCTGGGCTACAATGCTCAATTGTAATCTGAGCTGATGAAGTCACAGCCCAATAAGTAATTAAAAGATTTCAGGGACAAACTCTGTTTGTAATTATGGCGTAATGTGAGGGAGCAGAAAGGAACAAAAGCAGAGGATGTTTTTCTTGCCAAAGTGGCTGAAATCCTGGCTCAGACCCAGAGAGCCCATAATATGCTGAGACAATGAGATTATGAAATCATGCAGCAAGTTTGTGGAACATAACCTTCGGGTTTATCTTTCATCAATACATTTGTTCTAACTAGGCCTGTTATGATAATAAATTTTGTTGGACGATAAATTGTCCCAGAAGTTATTGCAATAAACAATAATATTGTCTTTTTGAGACCATTTTCAAGTAATATAGTGGTATAATAATGCAAGAAGACATTAAACTTTATATTCTAACAAACATTTCCCACTGGAACTTCAAGACATTTTAAATATCCAAAACAAATAAACAAAACAACAGAAACAACAAATAAAACTAGTAATGAAGTCTATGGAAACAAAATTATCCTTCAAAATAAGGACCGAAGACTTTTATCATCCAGTTTTGGTAGAAAAAGAGAAAGAAAAAACAATAAATCATGCAAATGGAAATTTTTGAGTTCATTTTAATTTTTCATGCAATTAATTGATTTATTGCTTATTGTGACAGGCCTAGTGATCATAATTCAGGAGTTACTCACCAGGCAGTCTGTTCATGTTGACTCCCTGTGCAGACAGACCGATGCCCATGTACCTGAAAACAGGAAGAGAGATTTTACTAATTCATCAGCGTACAGACCCAGAGCAGCTTGTTCCTGCCGCATTTTAACCGGGAAACATTTCAGAAAAGATTCAGCAGGAACGTTGAGCAGTGACGTCTTTGGACTGCTCGTATTTGCTGCCTCCATGAGAAACAACGAACATGAAAAGTGACGGCGTTCGCAGCGGAGACACCTTTAAAAGCGTCTGTTGGCGTTCTCACAGCAGGACCTGGGGAAAGCTCTTTGCTCAGTGAAACCAGCCACAGACTGCGTTGCATCTGGCACACTCTGAGGTCATCACTTCCTGACATAAATATCTGCATGAAGACGAAGGTTTGTTCTGCAACTGAGTCAATGAATCTGCAGAACCAAAGGAGGGTGGAGGATGACTTCAGATAAACTCAGAAAGTCAAAATCCATGTTGTGGTAAATTCAACAATCTGTACACAGAATATTAGCTCTGTGATGACTTCTTATTTAACACAAGCAGCTGTGGAAGCAGTTTTTTTATTACAGATAAAGTAATAATACCATGAAAATAAAATCTAAATATTTGTAGAATAAAAGTAGAATGTTACCAGCGATAATATTTAATTTACAGGTAACAGGTTTTTTGTGTCAGAGGTATCATAAAATTACTACTTTATTCTCCTAATATTATGACGATTATCCTCATATTGTTACTACTTTATTCTCATAATGCTACTTTTATGTCACATTAGAAGCTTAACCCCCTAACCCTTCTTTTATTGTACAACTTTTTCCTTGTATTATTAAGACTTTATTCATGTAATAACACTTTTTCATATTAATAGGACTTTATTCATATAATATTATGAATTTATTCTCATAATTTATTTATTTTTAATAATAAATTAGGGCCAGCTTTTAGCCTGGCCCTAATACTCTGTTGTAGGGGGGCAATATAGCTGCTGCCCAAAAAACACATGAATGACGATGATTGAAGAACCTGAATAACAGAATAAACAAATATGTAGGTCGTTCAACTCATATGCCAATTTATTCAATAATTTAGAAACAAAAATAGTTTTTAAATGTTACAAAATACTTATTTTGTTGATTAAAATGTTAATTAATTACATACACAGCATTAAACTCGAGTACAAATTTAATTGCATCCCATCGGTCTTTAACTTTAAAAACTGAAAACAGGAATTCAAGGGGAGAAAATGTCTGACTATACAAACATAGGGAATAAACATGGTTTAAAAACAAATATACTGTTTCATTCTGTACTGATCATCACTATTTGAACAGTTCAGAGAGATAAGGATTATTTTTACAAAAAGGCAACAGTTTTTCCTTTTTGGAAAGAGCAACAGGCCTAAAACCCACAAATATTAAATATTTCATTATGTGTCTGCAGCGTAGACCGGCCTCCTGCCCAGCTGACCCAGATGTGCGTTGTTCTCCGTACATAACTGGGTCAGCCTCCACATTATGATGATTCTGGTTCTGTTGGGAAGAAGCTTTGGATTTTTAGTTAACATGGACTCTCCAGTGACAGATTTGTCCTGTCGGATTTGATGAGGAAGAGATTACGGCTAAATCTGCCAACTTTTGGGTTGTCCTATTTTCGCTTCAACTGTAGATGATGTAAAGGTTAAATTTCTGCTAAAACGACAAGCAGAGACAATGAACCCACCAAACTGCAGGGACTGGCTTTTGTTATTGTTGCTGCTGTTTTAAAGCTGGAAAAGAAATATGGTGGATAGCTACGGCTAGACTAAGATCTTTTTTTTTAAATTACGAGAATAAAGCCGTACATTTTTTTCTCGTATTACAACTTTTTTCTCATATTACTACAATTTTTTATCGTTTTATTGTGACTTTTTTTTTCTCTTAGTATGACCACTTTTTCTCTTATGACAATTTCTTTCTCGCATTGTTATGACTTGTATCTTCTAATATGAGTTTATTCTCGTCATATTTTGCCTTTTTTTCATACCATTACGACTTTATTCTCGTATTATTTCAACTTTACTCTGGTATTATGAGTTTATTCAAGTGTTGTAATTTAATTCTCATATTATTTTGACTTACTATTTCATGACTTTATTCTCGTAACATTATGACTTTATTCTTGCACAACTTTTTTCTTGCAATACTATTACTTTTTCTCATAATATTATAACCTTATTCTCTTAATTTAATTATTTTCTTAATGTGGCCCTAATATTCTTTCATAAAAAAATTATTGGAGGACACATTTGTGAACACTCAGTCATCACAGTATCAGCAGTGAAAAAAGCAGAGTTGAAGTGTAAAAACTAAAGATGCACCGATCTAAAAATTCAGGCTGATATCAATGTCCAATGATATTTACTAATACTGATATTTTAATAACGTTTGGATAACCATAAATAAATCACCACAACGCTGTGATTGCTTCTCTCACCGTCACATGACCAAGCTCCTCCCTTATCCTGCCTTTGATTAAAACCAGCTGTAGCATTGATTAATATACTCATCAATATATCAGATAAAGTGAAGACGACCACCGTCTTTATTTGATCTGTAAAAAAATTCCTCCACAACAGGAACCATCCAGTGGTAACTCAGAACAGAAGTTTGTTTGTTTCTGCTTACCCGTCTCGACCTTTACTGACAATCTTCACTTCGAAGTAGTAAATCCCGCAGGCGGCAGGGATCGGGTGAGTGGCTCGCACTGACGCTGCATCCTTATGGTTCTTTCCATGGCCTGCAAAACACAAAAACAATTATTAGCAATACGCAGAAACACTTTTTGGAAGGCAAAAAAATATGATTATTCACAATGAAATCAATAAGCAGGGGAAAAATAAGTATCATTCTGTTTATATAAAAATGTTCCACCTTAGCTTTAATCATGATGCTTCCATTTACACCTGATCTAAAGCTGACACTCAGGCATGATGTTTTTCTTATCGTTTTTCAGGACTTCCACAACAACTAATCAAGATAAACAAATTATTATAATAAAGTCTGGCTCAATTGAAGGAACAAATAATTAAACAAGGAATAACTACAAGTTTTGTGTCAATGGGTTAAAAGGAAATAATTTACACTGTAAAAATTATTTTAAATAATGTAAAAAAGCATTAATGAGTCAACAGTTTAATATGCAAATAATCAAAACATTTTAAACTGTAAATGTGTCAAATCTTTTCAAACCAGACTGCCTGTTCCATGACCTCTTAAACTAAAGTGTGTTATTAGAACATGCCTGTGCATGTGAGTAGCATGCCCAGGCATGTTCGCATGGTGTGTTAGCCGATGAATGTTCAATCCTATATTTGCACCAATATCCATCTGGTCTATTTATAGGACGCCGACACATCTTGTCGCAGCAGCTCGGATGAAACAAAATGGCAAAGTTTGTTTTTTAAAATTCAGATGCTGGAAAACATGATGAGGAGTCAAACTGTGAAATAATGAGCTTCCTCTCTGCTACCAGAGCCCATTATGTTGGAGAAATAACTACAACAAACAACTCTAGGTGCATCAGAAACGTCCGCTCTTTCACCAAAGGTCAGAGTTCAAGAGGTTAAACTCTGAAACAACATCATGCTTACTAGAATATCTGTGTTCGCGCCTGAGGTTCTATCTTTGGCTACCAGCTGGGTGAAAGAGCAAAATCTATCAGCTCAATAAGAAAAAGTACAACATGATGGAGTGTTGCCCTCTGCCTGAGCAGCAGAGGAGCGAATAACGTCCTCATGAAGGCATCAGAGGAGACATTTACAAAGTGACAGAAAATATAACCCTGATATGGACGGGAACATAAAAATCACACAAGGTTGCGTTTAAAGTTTTAAGCTGGTCCTATTTGTTTTAGCTGACTCCATGAACAACACCAAAATATATCCCAGTTTGATAGAAAGAAAATATGATTTTAGGTCCAACCAGGTGATTCCCATAGAGGAGGGGTGTCCAAACTTTTTGCCATGGAGGAAATAATGCAGTGGTGGGAGCTCTTAACTAAAAAGCTAGTTGCACTAAGCCTAACAAACTAATCAAACATCAGATCTGATAACGCTAAAGTGTGATACCAACATGGTGCTTAGCAGAAGCTAATGCTAACACGCTAAATTCAACCATGTTCTTACCCTCCATCTGTCAATGACATAACATGTTACAGCATAATATATCACCCTCAACAGGGTAAACTTGCCATTTCTCTCCAAGAAGACAATTATTGGTCAGCTATTAATGTGCAGAATTATAATGCAACTAAATGGAAAATAGAACAACTGTCATTTTACTTGTTTATTTTATCTCTTAAAGTGAGAATAACATCCTAACAACTTTTCACAGATTCCCAGATTGTTGAGAAGGGTGAACTGTTCTCCTTTTGCGGACATTGTGTGAATCAGCCAGCGGATCTAGACATCATGTAATGGATGGATGTGAGGAGTTAAATAGTTGCAGTCTAGAAAGAAAAACTGGGTTAGCAGAGGCTAAATTTCACTCATGTGTTCTTGCTTGAACCCATCATCATGTGAACCAAACCATAGATCATCAGCGTCAGTACCAGGGATGTTCAGACGCTCCAGGATAACTTCCCACTATGTTCATCTCATCTTTATCTTGTTTAATGGGTTTTGAGCTCTGGGGACCCACTAAGTTACTAGGCCAAGTTAAAAAAAAAGCTGCATTAGGGTGATGATGCTCAATGCTGTAAATACGCAGCAGCAGATTGCAACACAACTGCTGCCACAAGCTTTTTTCCAACCCCTACTGACTGCTGCAACCTGCAGCAATCTGCCAACTCTCATTTCATCCCTGATACAGTAGGTCAACAGAATGAAACATAAGAAGGGAAGATTTTATGAGGCGTTTGTGGTTCTTGGCTGTGTAATTTTTGCATGTATCATGAAATCAGAATAATATCTTAACCGAAAGAGATGAACCACAATTCCTGCGTAATTATTTATTTATCTGTTTGAAGGAGCATTTCTGTCTGAAGTTATCAATCATCAATCAGCTCTCTTAAGTTCCAGTGCTGAGTTCCGGACTTTGACTGGGCCATTGCAACACCTTTATTGGTTGATTGGATGCCATGTTTGGGACAACGTATCTGCAAGTTTTATAAAGTCAAAATTGAGACATGTTCATATCGTTCATCTATAGTGCCAAGTTTAAAGGGTTTTATTTTTTACCCAGAATGCACCATGTTGGATTGGCAAGGGAAGTGAACCAGTGGCAACAGATTTGCATTTACTCATGGCACAAGCAAGAAAGCTAGCTCGCTAGCTAGCTTGCAACAGTGAATTAGCAGCTAATTAGCGCTAGCCTCAACCGCCTTGACTATGACTCAAACTGACAGAAAAGTCCCATGACACAAAAACAAAATATATGTACAGGAATACGACATCAAGTAGTCCTGCCGCAACACAACGGCCTGAAATTTGGGTCTGAACATTCAGAGACACATAAAGACAGTTACAAAGTCGGCCTTCTATCACCTGAAGAACATTTCCAGAATTAAAAGACTGTTGCAGTGATTACTGAAACAGTGTCTTGACAGGTCTGCCTAAAACGTTAGACAGCTTCAGCTGAACCAGAACGCTGCTGCTCAGAGAATAAACTTTGAAATTCTTCTGTTAGTTTATAAATCACTGAGTGGCTAAGCACCGACATACAGTAAAGGTCTGTTTTATGTTATAATTACTGGTTTTTAAGACATCGTTATGTCCTCTTGACTTTCCACTGAACATGAATGCTTGTGCACAGTGAGTCTAGGTAGAGAGTTTGTGTGGCCTTGAAGGGAGAAAATTGGCACACCGGTCAAAATAGCATCCAAACCACCAGGGTGAGGTAACAGAGCAGGAGCTGGAGGAACCAGGCGGAGAAAAAATATCCTGCACAGTCCAGAAAAAGACTCATTTATGTGTCATCCATTAACAAATGTGCAGTGTCACCTAATCTCTACACTCCTCGCAGACAAAAAGACTCAATGGCCTACATACGCCCAACATGAAGTGGCATGATTTATCTTTACCCACAGATCCCTTTGATATGTGCACATACTTCAGGACACATTATATTCTATAAAAATACACGGTGATGCACCACAATCTATTCAGTTAATCAGCAGTGGGCCCATTAATTATTCATTAATTGATCAGAGGGTTCTATCGGGCCATCTGCCAGGGAAATTCTTCATTTCAACAGCTGATATTTCTCAGAAAAGCTTTTGGAAGCAGGTTAGATATATATTCTCTTGACCTCTACAAAGAGCAACCAGGATCAACAGAACTGACTGAAGCTGTACATCAGGATTAGTTTTTATTGATACAAAAAAGAAATTATATAAATATTTGTTCTCACTAAGCTACAAAATCTTATAGTCAGTCTATATTTTACAATAAGGACTAAAATTATAATTTTTTTAAAATACATCCACAGACTAAACAAATTGATGCCTCAGAAGGAATGGCCTGATTTGGGCAATGGAATATATAAATGACTGAATTTAAGCAAACTAAAGTTAGTTTACGTAGAAAGTCTGCTTTGTTTGGGTTGGTGTGAATGTGTGACCGAACCAAAACAGTAAACTCTGGTCGGTCTACAAACCTCAGTCTCAGGTCGGTTGATGTGAACTCTGGTGCGGTTCGAATATATATCTGAACGCCAAGTGGACGAGGGACCGCTCCAAAAACAGGAAGTGGACTACAGCACAGGGCATTCTGGGTAAATACGACCAAAACAAACACGCTAGCCTAGCGCTAACAGGAGAAATGGCTTGTGGTCTTTTACCAAAGACAAAAGAGAAAAACTACACCGCTAAAATCTCACATTTGCATTTGCTGAAGAAGGAAGTTGTGCTCAATGTTTTTGTGTCTTTTCCTTCAGTGATTCTTGGTGCAGCGCCCCCACAGGCAAGGAGGGGAACAGGGTTTTAAAAGGGTTTGGTTTGTTTGACACAATGCAGTGTGAAAGAAAACTGCAACAGCTTAAAATCTAACAAATGTTGCAACCAAACCGGAGCTTTTGAGTTATTTTGACTCTCTACCTCAAAAAATCCACTAGAAATTATTAAATATTTTTCAACCTGACATATTAGCTCAAGAAATGCACAAAATAAGCACAATTTGTACACGTAGCTATATATTCTTATGCAACTAAATTCAAGTATGTTATGATCTACTGTGTTTTTCTTAAATGCAACTATTTTGTTTTTACAATTTTTGCCACTTGCTGCTGTATTTTGATTTGCTGGTTGTGACTGGATCTTTTTCAACCTGATTGGATGAAAACAATGTCTCTGTGATTGGCTGATGGTAGGATTTATTTAAATACCTTTCCAGGTTGTGAACATAGATGTTGTCAGCCATGATTTAACTGTGATAAATCACAGTTTTGGGTGACAGATCATTGCCAACACCAAAGCTCAATTACTGATAGCTCTCAGAATCAAATAGATTCTCTTTAATATACTTTCTCTGACAACATAAAGCAGGCTAAGACCAGAAAAGCCATCAAATTACATGTAGAAAGATTGGAACCTGAGAAATATTTGTAAAAATTTTTTTTTACATTTTTTGAGATATTTAAAAAATATACTTTTTTTTAAAGAACTAGGAAAAGTTCAAAATTATTGTTTTGTTTTTTTAAATTGGAACTGGAAAACAGGAAGATTTGACACTGAAAACTAATTTCTAAATTGAAAAAAAAAGATTTCAAGCTTGAAAAGAAAAAAGTTCAAAACCATTTTTAAATTTCATACAATTTCAGCCCTGTTTGTATGCATTGGGCCCTCAGACCACAGGGTGTTGTGGAATTACAGCAAAATATTCCTGATTGAATATTGAGAGCCTTTTCAAGACATTTCCAGTTCCCACTAGCTGCATTTCAACTAACTGTAAAATTGCACAAACTGGAACAACAAAAATAAATTTGCTCAATGGAACCACGTCAATTTTGAAAAACTACAAGTTTTTATACATTCTGGTAGGATGAGGTGGTTTTTCCGGTTGTATCAAAATGGACGCATTTCACAAAACTGCAATGGAAACACTGTCTCATCACACGAATCATGTGATCATCAACCGGATGTTACTACTGGTGGAAAAGATGAAAAAGACGACAGGAAGTGGTAGGAAGATGATGTTAAAAAACACAACTTCCTTATGTTTTTTAATGAGTTATTGAGTGAACAAACATATTCACATGTGATTTTAATTACGTTTCTCATTTAACTTAAACACAGGAATTGCGAAATTGTGTTTTTTCAATATTAGTAGACTATCGACAAAGTTTTGTGCACAGCAAACAAGCCCAGAAGTTTGAACACTGAAAAATATGAAACTATATATATATATATATTCATTTTTTCCCCAGACTTAATGGCCTCAATTTAGCTCCATCCATGCAAAAGGCAGTATTGGAGGAACTTTTTCAAAGTACTGTAAGCATGTTGACAAAAAAGTACATCCCTTTTCATTCAAAGGGGACAGAATACAGACATCATCTTGTTATAATTTAGGATACATATGACAGCTTGTGGAGACCTGTGACGGGTTTTCTGGACCGTTTAGTCTGTGTTATTGTTAAAAATGCCAGACTGCTGTCCATACACCAGATTTATGACATGATCGGTACACTTGGCCTGGTGTGCTGCGCAGAGGCCTCCTCTCTGCCACAGTTGGAGGCTGTTTTCATGGAGCAGCAAAGCTTTATTCCAGGCCAAGACTTCTGGAAAACACTTCCAGAACGAAATCACGCGAGAAAACGCAACAATGCCATTATCTTTAATGTTTATTTAACGGCTTTGTTTGTTTAAAACCCAAGCAGCTCTGAGCCGCATTGTTAGAGCCTGACAACAAGTTTGGCTTGTTTCCATCCTGTAGCTGCTCTGTTTTCAGAGGAATAACACCCAGAAAGAACAGGCAGGGGCTGTGTTAGCCACAGGGCTGCTACACCACTGCACTAACAGGCTGCTTTGTGCTAGCATTTGTTATGCTTCTGTAAGAGTGACTCCTCACAGTGAGATGGCCAGCCAGTTTCCAGCAGTGGGAACGGTAAATAAACAAAGAATGACGTGGTACTGAGTGTTAATTTCATCTGGTTGCTCATAAAACCAACTGTCAGGGTTAGCGAGTTCGCTGTCACCCGTTTGGGAATTCCTGTGCTCGTTTGAGTAACAAAGCAAGGACAGAAGAGGCAGCTCAGGCTAGATTTACCAGGACTACACACACACATATATATAGAGTCACCATAATCGCATACAGTGAGTGTGTGTGTGTGTGTGTGTGTGTGTGTGTGTGTGTGTGTGTGTGTGTGTGTGTGTGTGTGTGTGTGTGTGTGTGTGTGTGTGTGTGTGTGTGTTTCTGAGCCCCCTCCGCAACAACACAGTGACCGATTACAGCTGAGACCTCTCTCCGCTGTAACTGTCAGACCCATCCGGGATGAGGCAGCCCTCTAACCTTTGTAGTGGACCCGCAGGTTGTTCTGTGACAGCCCGATGTAGCTGTATTTATCCTTGGGGCTCCAGGATCGGGGTAAAGGGGTCTCTTCCTCGTTCACAGCCGGGTAGAGCCGCTTCAGCCGCTCGTTCAGCTCCTGTTCCTGCTGGTAGCTAAAAGCTGGTTCTCCCAACGGCAGGCTCCCTGCGCCGAGTTCGGCCATGTTTTTTTTCTTCTTGGCCTCCGGTTGGCGTCCTATTCTCGGTCTGTTTCCAGCCAGAGACCCGTGTCAGTCCGCTTGAGCTGTGGGCTGATAGTGAGAGGGACTGTAGGGAGAAAATAGCAGCGGTGCGACATCCCCGGATAAGCAGAATGTACTGAATGTGCTGAAGCTACGCACTATGGGTAATGTAGTTCAGCTCGAGGTTTATTTTATTGTTGCGACGTCTAGAAAGGACTACAAAGTTCCGCTAGTGTGGCTGTGATTCAGGACCTTCCACTAAGCATGCTAGGAAATGTAGTTTTAATTTAAATAATAATAATTATAATTATAATAATAATAATTATAATAATTATAATAATTATAATTATAATAACTATTATTATTATTATTATTTTATTAATACTGTTGTGGTTATTATTGTCCACTTAGAACTACAGGTTTTTTTAAGTGGCATAATAATAATAATATTAATAATTTTATTGATATTGCTACTACTAATAATAATAATAAGGAGAAGAAGTAGGCAAAAATTGCATTCACGTAAGAGTACTAGTACTTCAACATATTTTTACTTAAGAAAAAGTAAGTCATAGCCATTCAAGAAATTACTCAAGCAAGAGTAAAAAAATATTTGGTAAAACTACTCAGAACATTTATTTTTAAAAATAACGTCATCAGACAGACAAAAGGCACAAAGTTATGAGAAAGTCAAAAAGGTACAGAAAACACAATGAGTTTTTGCATCTACATTTGTTATTTCATAATTATCTAATTTATATGTGTTTATTTTATTTTTTTAATTAGTCCTTAAAATATCAAACATTACACATATCTCAGCAGGCTCAGTAGATAAAAACTAGAAAAAATAACTCTTGCATTCAAACATGTAGTCTCACTTTTAACATAAATTGTTGGTTTGTGTCTGTATCTGGTACATTTTTGGTTAAAATATGTTTGTTCATCATTCAGTGAAATTACTAACAGTGGGTAGAGTCCAGGAATTTTGCTCAAGTAAGAGTAATATAGCAATATTGTACTACTCAAGCACAAGTAAAATGTATGGTGTAGTAAACTACTATTAAAACTATTTTTTTCCAGAAAGTTATTTAGGTAAACGTAATTGAGTAAAAGCAATTAGTTACTCCGCACCTCTGATAATAATAAAGGATTAAAATGAGTAAATAAGAAAATGATATACATAACTACACAAAAAAATGTTTAGAATCTAAAATATTAAAGAAAAAATATCTAAAAAATAACGAATAGCAATAAATTAATAATTTATACGTAAATAACAACAGATACAACAGCAATGACTATAATAATTGTAATAATGATTATTATAATGAGTATGGTTAAAATTATGTATTCTTTGACAAATGTAATAAAAAATAAATCAAGGAAAGATTTATTAACATACTAAAAACTGGTCTTTGCAGTAAGTACCTGATATTCAGATTATTTTGCTGAGAATTTTATAGGTTAGGAAACAATACGTTTTTACTGCGCAATTTAAATAAACAAAGTGGTCAGGCATCGCACGGACAGCTATGTGGGGGGTCTTTTATCGTCACCATGGAAACCGTTCTACAATGTTCAGTCTTTGGGCACAACCTGCTGAACAGAGCAAAAACACAACATATAAAGCTAAGAAACTTTTTAAAATATGTATAATGCACTTAAATTGTAAGAATGTTAATCTTCCTCTTTTACCAAAGTCGTAAAAACAAAAGTGATTTGCTTATTCCGAAACAACAACCTGTTGTTTCCTTCTTTTCATTCATTTAATTTTACCAACACTAAACCATACTTTACAAAAAGGCTCTGTCCAGGAGATTGGAACAAATTTTTCCTTAAGAAGAAAGATAAAGAAAAGAAGTTGGTTGTTAATGAGCTTACAAATTCAGGAACTGAAACCAGAGGTGAGGAGTTTCAGTTCACAATAAAAAATACCAGAGGAAATGTCTTACTCTTTCAAGACTCTTTGTCTTGAACTCACGTCTTTTTGTGCTCTGGTTGCAGGTTTACCGCAACATCTTCAGTTGTGTAGTCAGTGCTTTCAGAATGTACAAGCCTTTTCTTCCTGTTGTCACAAAAGGAATATGAAAACATTTTGGGCCAGTAACATCGTTAATTTCATGTCTTCATCTTGTTCGTTCCTCAACATTAAAATACATTATTGTGCTTGTTTTAAAAATGTTAAAACACATTGAGTCAGATTGTATTTTGATGGTGTTTCTTATTATAAAAGAGATATAGCTATATGTATGTAGAAAAGTTTGTCATTAAACATCTTTATTCAAAACTAGAAATAATTTGACTGGTCCAGCAGTAATCAAGCCGGTCTGTTGCTGATGAAACTGAAGCTCAAAAAGTTGATTAAGGAAAATTACAAGGGGAGTAATTGTATTTTTTAAGGTGTCACCAAAAAAAATGTCCTTGACTTCCTTAATTTTGGGAGATTGGTGATTGAGCAAATAATCTTATTTACTGATGAAGTCTGAAAATCAGTCTGTTGCCAACTTAGCAATTTTGTTGCGAGTTTAGTGACTTTTCAAACAAAAACAATTGATGATGGACAAAATCGGATCCGGCAAATCAGGCTGTTTAAAGATCGGTGGTCGGCCAGATGCGCAGAGCTTGACTGGTCTGGATATTTTTGAATAAAGTAAATTATCATTTCAAAACAGATTTTTTTTATTCACTCAGATTATTTTTGTCTGATACATAACTTGAAACTTGAAACATTTAACTGTGAAAAAAGCAAAAACAGAATATGTTTGTATAGTGGTAAATATAGTTATATTTCTTTGTCATTGAGACAAACAAATACAGATGGAAACAACCAATTTCTCTAAATCTTGACAATAACATTAATGCTTTTTTGTTTTATTTTTTAATATAAAGACTCTTCAGGACTGAGTACGAAGTCCTGCTGGCGCTCCACAAAAGGAGCAAACCAAGTCATTTTTCAGCTGCTTTCCAGGTACATTTTTACTCTTTCTGCTTGGATTTTCAACACTGGTGTTATTTACTGTCCTGTGGTAGTAATAGTAGTTCATCCCAACATTTGTCCATAAACTGATGAATTACCTGTTTCAAAAGCAGTTTTTTTTATGGACATATGGCAGTGTGTGCAGTCAGACCACAAAGAAGAACTGATTCATTTTGATGATGTTTTATCAAAATGAATCTATTTCTGTTCCTCCAAACTGTTTTGATGATTCAACCAAATGTCCACCGCTGGTTTGAACAGGGAGGGCTGTAAGAAGCTCTTTGTGTCTGAATCTGTGACTAATTATCATTGCTGTGTGTTTAGACAGCAGAGTCACATGAAGAACCAGATGAACATGTGACCATCGGTCAGATCCAAGCTGACAACAGCAGTGATGACTCCAACATGAAGCAGAAGATTCAGATAATCTTAGTTTTTATAATCTAAAGCAGGGGTGTCTTTTTCATCTAACTGAGGTTTAATGGTCCTTACTGTAGTTCTCTGGAGTCTTAAAGCTTTAGAAATATAAATTTGTCAGCTATTCCAGACTGATAGATATCAGTGTTGTTGTTTGTTTTACTTTTCCTCATTTGTATTTATTCAGGATGTCTTTGATATTATAATGCAAGGATTTGTAATATTAAAGTGTGACAAAATGTCAAAAACAGATGAAATCTCTAAGCTACTTTTTTATAGCTCTACATATGCAGGATTAGCTAAATATTTGTAGACCTTTTCTGCAGAGATGAAAAAGATTCTCCAAGCTATTAAGTTAACATATTTTCTCTGCTTGACATGTTATAATAAACTCCATTTCTTTTTGCTCATGAATGAATTTGTACTTAATTGTTTCAGTTATACTCCACTCTGCAGGCATAATTAATAGTTTTCATCAGCTTTACCAAGAACTTTATAATCATATTAATAACAACAGTGATTATTTGCAGCACTTTACAGATTAAACAGAAGCAACTAATGCACCACTTGTTTTTCCATCAGTTGATGTTAATATGATGTTACTTCAGATTACCCAAAGAACATGTTGATTTAATGATAAAACTATTCAAAATGAATGAATAAAATACATAGATGGTTTTGAGTGGGGTTTATCTTTTGGAAGCATCTTAATGGTGACTTTAATCATTTAAGTTTTGAAGAAGTTGAAAATATGGTTATAATATGAAGGAAATATAAAAATGAAAAGAGGATTACAGTCAACTGTAGTTAAATGTAGAGAAAATATATTCCCTTTTTTAAAAAAAAGATTAGATCATTAGAAATCTGTCATAGAAACTAGAATCAATAGTACACGTATCAGAATAGCTCATACACGTCTTAATAAATCACTTAAAGTAGCTGCTTAACATGGAACAGGACTTTGTGATTATTGCAATTTTGAAATGGCACAGCATATATTTATTGAATCTATCGCTCATAAATCACAAAGGAGAGTTTAAGGAAGCAGTGAGTAAATTTCGGTATCAAATTTACAACTGCAAATATTTTTTGGATGCAAGTCAAATAAAAGGTCAAATCACAAGAAGCAGAAGAACAAAAAGAAGGGAAACCTGTCATAGATCTGTGATAAACGTTTGATCCAGTAGATGGCGGTAATACAACAAATTGAGTGTCAGCTGCCATAGGAGCGCCAAAGGTGCGAAGAAGACAGACTACAACGACCACATTGCACCGCGGCGGCTGCGTCCTCGGTTGCGTGGCTTCGCAGCGTAGGAGACATTGCACTGTGCCATCGTGCAGCCGGCCTCGGCGTTAGAGTGAGGTAAGTTTATGTCATTTGTTTTATGCACTGGACATAAACCTACGTGAAAACAAAGACACATGAGTTTATTCAGGCGTTTGAATTAATTAAGGATACTACGGCCAGTCAAACCGGCTAATAACCTCTGGTTTTAAGGGGCTAACGTCGGGCACGCCTATGTCGGGTAGCTGGTCCGGGGGGCTATAAACGCGGGCCCACAGGAGGTATCCGCACTTTAGAAGGGTCTGGGTATTTTTAGCATGCAGTGAGAAGACCAACCCCAATAAGTCTGTCAGCCAACGCCTTGGAAAAACTATTTCCCGGGCGGCTAATATGAGCTGGTGGGTGGGGAAGTCTGGATCAACAGACAAGTTTCCTCACAAGCTAGCAGCGGCTACTTGGCTAACGTCAACTGACTAAACAAGAGGAGCTTTTACCACTGATCGGTACCGCTGCATTGTTTCACCTTCTGCTTTTTATACCGCAAACTGTGGGTTTGTTGCGTTTCTGTCCCTCTGTGTGCGGGTCCTGGCGGGTCCTGTCCTAATGTTTTAGCGCGCTTAGATTGTTCCAGCAACAACCTGAGAACACGTGACCTGTGCTGTCAGTTTAGGGCTTTGGTTTTACAAATGTGTATTTTCATTTTTGAGAATTACTAATTAAAGCCATGTGTTGCGGTTTTGCATGCAATATTGCGGTATGTGTCTCTGTTTTCTGTAAAAAGGAAACAAAAAAGTAATTTTCCAATCTTACCTTTATTTATAAAGAACGTTAGAATAACCGCAGTTGATCAAAGTGCTATTGAGAAAAAAATAGAAATGAAACGGACATCTTTCAATATGTTTCCAAACTGTAAATTGACTATCTATTGGGAAGAAAGATCAGTTTTTTTATGTACATTTCATTATATGTTCTAAATTATTGACAAATTGTTTGTAGCACAACATTTCATGTCTCTGCTGGTGTTTTGGTGCTTTATCTTTATCTGATCAACTCACTCTTTCACATTGGAAAACCAAGACGTCACGACTTGGGGTGTCACGACTTTTTGTCTGGTGGGCTAAAATTGTCAGTTCAAAAGTTCTGGCATCAAAAAAATCTAATTTTTAAAAAACTAAAATCACAAAAATGTTTTTTTTTTTTTTACCTTCTCATCAATAAACTAAGCATGACACATTTTATACAAATCAATTTTTTGTAGGAGCGGAATCATAGATCCAAAACTTCAAATTGTTTTTAGATTGTTAATTAAAGTGTATCCAGCTGTGTTATTATTCTGGGCTCGATTGAAGAAAACTGAAAAAATATTTAGTTTGTTCTCAGCAACAAAAGCAGAATTTAGGTCAGTCTTCATTTGAAAACACACAAGTTTTAATACAGCAGTTAAAAGTAGAATTGTGTGCACCAAGTCTAGAGTCTTAAGTCAATGAGTGGATGTGGTCGTAGTTACCATGACAATAAAAAAAGCATCTAAAATGTTCAATCCAACATTTCAGTGATTAGATTTTAATTTAAAAGTTGTAATTTTATCCTGATTTATTGAACTTGTTCCCTCACCTGCACCGGGCCGATGGGTTCATCCCAGGTCAGAGCTGGACTTCCTGATCAGATTATCTGGTCATTTCCTCCAAGCTGCAGGAATGCTTGCAAACCTGCTAATGGAAAACGGCTTACTCAGCTAAAATGTGACAGATGTAGAGTGAGAATATAAAGTTTATCTATATTTCTAAACATCAAGGTCTCTGTTTTGGTGAAACTGGACATTCTGTTAGGGTACTGCTTTTTTTAAATGAGCAATGTTTTAAAGGATCATCTTATCTCCTGTAATGAAAGAAACAAAAATTACAACGTATCATCATAATGAGGAATTTCTATTCAACAATAAACTTCCTTAAGCTCAGTCTGAGTTAATTGTATTTTTTAGAATTAAATTATCTTGTTTATCACAGTAATCCAAATATTATTTGCAATATTTCATTGTTAGAACAACATTAACAATTTTAGCATCCTTTATTGTTGTGCTGAATAATATGGTGATGAAAGTATTTCTAAAAATTGTGATAAATTCATGTCACGTTTTTGTGACCTTCAGGAACCCGGAAGTCAGCAGAACTATTTCAGTGTCTTATTACCGTTTCTAAGCATTTCGAATAAATAACACAAAGCACATAAAAAGTATTCACTGCCTTGATGTTTTACCCTTTTGTTGCTTTCATAAATCGATCATTACTAATAAAATTTTGTTTTTGTCCAACATCATTAATGAAACTGAAAACATTTTCAGTTTCATTATTGTCAATGAAATTGATTTTTACACAATAATGATGATTAAATTCAAATTATGTTAAGTTATAACATAAAATAAGTTATTTTATGTTATAACTTATAACATAAAATAAGTTATTTCAAAAATATCCTCAGTCAAGCTGCACATCTGGACACTGCAGCCCAGAGCTGTGAACAAGTCTGGGCTTTGACTAGGCCACTCCAGAACCTCCACCTCGTTGTCTTCAAACTCTCTCTGTGATGTTTTAGCTGGATGCTTCGGCTCGTCGTCCTGCTGGATGATAAATGTTTTCTGAAGCCGTAGCTCTCCTGCCGATGGAAGAAAATTTCCCTCTGGGATTTTCTGATATTTTGTTGCAATTATTTTACCAGCCCTGATTTGAGCATTCTTTGATAGTTTATTTCTCATTTCCTCCTTTGGGTTTTGGGTTCAGAGTTCAGGCTATTATTTGAGCTTTTGATATGCTAATTGGCTGCTCCCAGTTGTAAAAACAATAGCTTGTAGCCATGGTTGCGCATCATAACTGTCTGAAAGTTAAAAAAAAAGAGTAAGTTAAATTCCAAAACCAGAGGGAATAATTGTCTAATAAGAACAAAAGTTGAGAAAAAGAAGAAATCAGAGCTAACGGAGCTAAGTTAACCTGAAGAAAAGTTATACAGAAACCTCAACTTATATTAAATGTAATAATAAAGAGACAGACTCACAAATACACTTATAAAAAATGTTTATACTCCAGCTTTTAGGGAATTTAAATCCAATTAAATGTAATAGCCTAACTCTCACCTTTCCCAGCCATTTATAGCTTTGTCTCCATGTTAGCGATGGGATTTGACACCTTCGTTCGTCACACACAGAATCACATCTACCAGCCATGTAACGTCACGATGCGCTTCGCCACCCATTTGTTTAGACCAGGATGATATACAATAAATTTTGCGGTTCGTCCATAAAGCTATGCACCTAAAGCACAGCCGCCCTCGGTGTTCAGTGTATCTGCTCACCTATACACATACGTTGTGATTATTTCCTAATAGCTGGCGGCGTTCTTCACAGAAACAGCTGCTGGCTTGTGGCTCACTGAGATGTTCAGATGTTTGTTGCTTTTATCCGGGTTGACCAGTGTGTGTGTGACCCCCCCGCCCAGTGTGTGTTGCAGGGTGATTCAAGATGGCGGAGCAGCCTCTGTGGGAGCAGATAGGCTCCAGCTTCGTGCAGCACTACTACCAGATGTTCGACTCGGACAGATCGCAGCTCGGATCAATATATGTGAGTCAAACTTGGGTTCTGCTTGTCATCCATCATTTTCAGACTCTCTTTAATATTGAACTTAAATTGTTTAAATGTAGTTTATTCACCATGATTAATGTGAAGCAGCTGACCAACCTGACTCTATAGGAAAATGTAGCTGGACTCATTTGTTTGATCGGCTGGGATTTGTTTCCCTAGCCCAGGGGTCTACTGCCAAAAACACCACCTTATCAAAACACCACAAAAACGTTTTATCAAAAAATGTGAATTTTTCTCAAATTTTACACGTTTCCATTGAGCAAAGTTCTTTTTGAAATGTCAAATTGCACAATTATGTGGTCAAACAAAATTCAGCTACTGATGTAAACCAGTTAGCATCCAGCCAGTTATTGGTTTGGAAGCCTTTTTTTTGTCTTAATTATTTGAAAAGTACATTTTGGATTTACTGAGGTTTCTTTTCAAGTCAAAGTCATGCAAATATTTATGTATGTAGAAGATTTACAACAACCTCAGCTGACCAAAGTGTTTCACAAAAATCACAACATTACAGGTAGAGAAATAGAAAATAAAATTAAGTTTGGTAGAAATAGTAAGAAAATTTCAATATTGGCAGAAAATACCAAATAATAATATGAATAAAAACCAAAACAATATTTAATTTCAGCTGCAGCGAGGTTAACCTTTAGGTTCTGTAAAAACACTTTTAATAGAGCTGTAACCTTTTTGTATTTGATTTATGTCAGACTGGTTCTGCGTGTGGATTGACTGTTTTTCATGAAGACAGATGATTTTTCCAGCTAACGTTCGTTTCCTCTCTGCTCTCAGATCGATACGTCATGCCTTACATGGGAAGGACAGCCCTACCAGGGAAAAATAGCAATTGTTGAGAAGCTCACTGTGAGTTTTCATGGTAACTTGTGGTTAAAGAAATGGAGAAAAACTTTGACTCTTATTTTATGCTGCAGATCAATAAGAAAAGCCTCCTTTTTCATAACGTTAAAGGATCAAAGCATTTTTTAAAAACATCATTTCATTTTAGGGCCTCACTGAGTCAGAATATTTCATGTGGGCAAGCCTTGAGTTAATTGTGTAGGATTTTGCTCTGACTGGACAAAATGCAGTCAAGCTCTATGCAGGTGAAACAGAGCTGCAGTTTGTTATTTTTCTTAAAATATTTTTTACGTTTTTGTTGAAACAGTCACTATGTCATGACAGTACGGTATGAACCGGATAATCTGTGAAAAAAAATAAAGCTCCTCTCCCTTCTTCCAGTGCTAACTAGATACAACCAATCAGAGCCAGGAGCGCTGTCAATCAAGCTTGTGTACGCTCCGCTCATTCGGAGGCTGCCATGGATGCTAAAGCTAGTTAGCATAGCCACGTATGATGGTTAAACAGTTTTTCTGTAACATTAAGTTACAGAAAAACTGTACATTTGGCAGCAATTACATGAGGCTATTTGACAGCGCTAAGCCTTTCCTCCATTTCTTCAGATGGCAATAGTAGCAATGGGGAGGAGATCGATCTTTTCACATTTTTTCTGTCTCATATTAAAGTCAACATGTAAAAAAACCCCTAAATATTCTTTTTAGAAAAGTTACATACTCCAGCTTATAGCTAACTGAAAATTACCTTTTTTTTCTTTTTTTCTTACAATCAGTCTTAAACGGGGCTATTCTTTATATTTCTGTGCAAATTTTGACATTTTCATGCAAGTTTGTGTAATTCTGCAATATTTGAGCAAAAACTAATTCACTAATTGGTGTATTAATCTTCTATTTTCACTGATTATTTGAGGAATTCTCCACTCCTTGTGTCATTTTATTGCAGGTTATTGTTGTTTTCATGCTTGAATTTAACCCAGCTGTTTATATTTCTGCTTTGTTGTGTTTCCCAGAGTCTCCCCTTCACAAAAATAGCGCATAGTATAACAGCGCAGGACCACCAGCCAACTCCAGACAACTGCATCTTGAGTATGGTCGTAGGACAGCTAAAGGTAACTGCACCTGTCGTCTGTATTTCTCATTGTTTTGCCAACTGCCATGAAAAAGAAGTGCTCAGTGTTTGCAAGCTCACACCGGCACATTAACAACTTAATCCTCATTATAGTCCGCCATGGTTGTTTTTCCTTCTTTTGCGTGTCAGAACGCAGAATAGAGACGTTCAGGTCAGATGGAAGCGACCTGGCCATACAGAATCGGGTCATGTTTGAAAAGATCAGGTACATCAAGGCAAAAAATCTGATCTGGGTCACGTCAGGTTGCCTTAGTGAGCTTGTTTTAATGTTAATCGATTTATTGCGACAGGCTTAGCGTTGTTGTTTGTCGTTGACGTGACTCAGTATTGGTTTCTCTCTGCAGGCGGATGAAGACCCCATCATGGGTTTCCATCAGAGTTTCATCCTGAAGAACATTAACGATGCTTGGGTGTGCACCAATGACATGTTCAGGCTGGCCATCCACAACTTTGGCTAGGCCGCCTCTCCGCGCCGGCGGGCAGGGGCGGCCGCCTGAGACAGAGGAAGTGCTCCTCCCTACCTCCGTCTCATTCAGGCCCGCTTGACAAACGAGCAAAAACGCCGGACCCTAGATGTCAATCACCGACCCGCGTCCAGGTGGGTTTCCTCTCCTCCAGCCCAGCAGAACCGCGACACGCCTCTTCGCTGAAAGCCGGCCGACCAATCAGACGCCCCTGTCTGCCGCTCCGCCGATCTGCATGACGCTGGGAGATCTTCAGTATCTACACTCAAGCCACCAGAAGGACAAACATCCGATCGATGCCATTAACTCATGCTCTGCTTTGATTCTAACCCGTTCTGCTCTGCTGTTGACTCGGTTCTGTAGATCCGTGTTCAGGTTTGATTTGAGACGCCCCATTCATGTGTTCACCTTAGCTCTTCTTAGTGAGTCGAGTTTAGTTTCTGCTCCTCTAAGCGTGATTCATGCTGCCAGGTTTAGCTGTTGCAGACCAAAGGATGTTGGAGGACGAGCGTTCATCTTGTTTTCTTTCTTTCTTTCTTCTTCTCTTTCACTCAACATCTGGCAGTCGACAAGGACTACAGCCACGATACACAATAAAACCTGGACACTTTTTCTTAACTGTGTGGTCTCTCCATGTCATTTTCTGAACAGGTTTCCTCACCAGAGAAATTACTTGAAGAGCCGATGTACTGAAGTTTTTTTTTTTTTTTTTTTTGCTTGTTTATTTGTTTGGCTTCAGGCACTTTCTTTGGCCCAGATGTGGCCAATAAAGACTTCCAATCTCCAGAGGTTTTGCTTCAGCTGTCATAGCTGTGAGGTCACTGAAATGTTACATGATTATGATTACTTAAAGTAAAAATATAAAAACAGAACGATTCATAGCATATGACTTAAAAAATTACTTTTATTTACATAGTTATTAGTAAAATGCACCAATAAATCACCTGATTAGCTTTGAACGGTCAAGCTAAGCTAAGAGAAATTCACATCATTTTAATGAACTTTAAAGAGGTTAATGACCAAATAAAGATTTACTTACTGATCCTGGTAGGAAAACAAACTTTATATTTAAAAACCAGGGGCGGATTTAAAAGTATGTGAGACCCAGAGTCAGTTTTGGTTCCTTTTCTACTACAGAAAGATTCTACTAAGGCAAATTGAAGTATATTAAAAAGTTGTGCTATTCATAAGCAGGTATGAATTATTGCATGTTGGGTTAAATATGTCCATTAACCTGGAGCTACTGCTATCCAAGTACTATAAGTTATAGTACTTGGATTTAAGTACTATAACTTATTAATTTTAAAGTTTTTAATGTTGCTTACATAAATTAAAATCCCAAAATATTAATCCCAATTTTCCTGATAAGGGAAAAATGTACAATACAAAAAGCAATATAGGCATTAAAAAAAAAGTTTAAAGATTCCACAAAATTTGCCCTTTTAATAACTTTTAAAGTCTGGCCCATTAAATCACCATAAGATTATATTAAAAATCTGTTAAAATTGTTAAAACCAGACATTGACACTTGTATAGAAATTTAAAACAACTAAACCTCATTAAATATTCATTTCCTCTTTAGGAACTGAATAAAGTAGTTTTGAAATCTAAACAAAAAAGTGCAGAAGTCTTTATTTTTTTCAGCAATCAGTAAGTGGGGGAGGGGCAACATTGAATTATTTTATGCGCTATACCAGATGAAAAGCTGTAATGACTTTTTCTTTTTAACTTTAAACCCTAAATTGTAGGAATGAGGAAAGAGACTAAAGGTCCGATTATTACCTCAAAATATGAGGTAACCTTTGGAGGAGCATTAAGGACAAAAGTTACTGCATAACTGCTGGAAAAGAAATTTAATTTAATGCTTCATGTCATCAGGGTAACTACAGAGTCTATAGGAAGCAAAACTTCTGCACAACTCAAACCCAGAGCATGTAGCAGATTAACTTTACAACTTTTGGCACCAAGTTCTTTTCTGTTAAAATAACACAAATCGTTCACAAGGGGAATACAAATGTACGTAAATAGTCTTGAAACTGAAGTCACAAATGAAATATAAATTGTTTACCAGGACGTCCCTTGAAAACCTGATTCTGTAAGAAATTGCATGTTTTTTTTCCTCTATGAAAATAGAAATAAGTAAAATTGTTAGGTTCTTCATCTGTAGCTGATTCTAGCTGTTGTGCAAAAAACATTAAAATATGAGAGGTTACAGGTTTTCATTTCTAATTATTCTACCGTCTAGATCTAAACACTTAGTTTTCTGAAGTAGACCACAAATACTTGTTCTAAAGTAAAGGAAAGTAAAGTAATTTTAACTTTGCCTTGCTAAAAGAAAGCATCATCTGTTTAAATATGTAAATAGAATCACCAGAATGCTGACCAATACTCTTTAAATGTCAGAATTTGTTTTTAGTAATATTACAACTCTGCTAAAATAATGACAATGTGTTTTAAACATGACTGTACAGTAGATGGCGCTATCCTCATAGTAAGTTGGCCTCAGACGACTTTCAGGTAGGAACCAATGAGCAGAGAGTGTGTGAGCAGTCGGAACGGAAGGCACGGACAGAACGGAAGTTTGGACGGTTGCTCTGGGTGAACTGTGACAGCATCGCATCGAATTAAAACAATATTTTTCCCTCAGTGTTTTCCCAAATCCCCCCCAGTTCCCCTCACCCATGGCGTCTAATTCTAACATAGACATCGAGGGAGCGACCCAGCACCTCCGGGACATCCTGAAGCTCGACCGTCCGGGGAGCAGCGCCGGTAAGTGGGGGACGCTGCACGGCTAGGCCGCACAGGCTAACCCGGGGTTAGACCTCACTGTTTACCGCAGCACAGCTTACCCAGCGGGCATTTCTTTAGCTGCTGACATAATACCGCAGTGGAGGGAATGTTTTTAATAGCAGTGAATATATTATTTTGTACATTTTAAGTCTGCTGAGAATCGTTTCTGCTTCGGCCTGTTAGCAGCTAGCTTGTGTCTCAGTCTGTTTTCTGGTAGAAATGTGTCCCTGCTGCCAAAACATTTAAATACTTGAGTTTTCCCCCCATTATTATTATTTTGTTAGAGCTATTTTTTGTTTAGACTCATTTAAACCCATTTGAAATATGTTGAAACGTATTTGTGGTAAACTCGAATTCTTGGATAATTGGCGTCATTCACAGAGTTTCTTGATTGGCTGGAAAAGTACAGTAAATAAATCTATAATAATGGAAATTCACAACACCTGTCCACTCATTTTTAGAGTTTCTCAATTATGTAAAAAATGAATGCATGGAGATTAATAGAAATGCACCAGTGTGAAAATTTGGACCAATATTAATAGCCGATAGTATTGGAATTATGGCCGATTAATGAACAAATAGAAATGCACATAAAAACACACAAGATTAAAATACTTATTGGTTATGAATTTAGGCACATTTTTATTTATCAGACCAATATAGATTCTTTGCTTCAACCAAAGAAAATTGACCATATTTTAGTGCAGGTTCTGAGATATCCTCTATCTTAATTCAAAAATGGACAGAATACATTAAATAAATTCACTTTCGGTGCGAGTTGCTCATATCTTAGTTGAAATTCAAATGTTAAAATCAAATGTACTAAAAACACAGATTTAACAGGATCTGCCATTTGCCAAAGTCAACACTTTGCAACGATAATCTAGATATTAGACAACTACAAACACAATATGAGAAAAAATAAACATATAAAGGGAGTCTACCTACCTGCTGCCCTGTGTAGACTTTTCAGTTTCTCTTGTCTCAGTGTGACTTGGTTTGTTGTTGCTTCTGTTCTATTTGACTTCTGTTTTTGTTTTTCATTCTATTTTGCTATTATTTCTTATCTCAGTCTGATCCATTTTAGTACTGTTCAGCACTTTTTTTAAACTAGTTGATCCTTTGTTGAAATGTGCTATATTAATATAATGCAGAAATACAAGAACACACATTTTTTTATGGTTCTTTGAGTGTAAAAGATTATACAGTCCCTGCTTTTGCTGTCTATTTTGACTTAAAACTATATATATATATAGGCCTGTCGCGATAAACGATAAATCGATTAATCGTACGATAAATTAAAACTATCGACGTCATTTTAATTATCGGCATTATTGTCTCTTCCGGCCTTTTTCTCTTTCTGTTAATGACACTGAATAAAAAAAAAGGCTCAACTCCGGTGCTCTCCACTGACCCTCCCTTCCTCATTTCCTCAGTGTAAAGCTCAGCGCACACAACACGATCTTAGAGCTGTCGGCTGATTGTCGGCCCATTTTCAAAACCTGACAGACCACACATTAGCCGACAGAAATCCTAGGTATATCGGTTCGATCGGGTTCGTTCCTGCCGTGTGGTGTCCAACAATGGGCACAGAATAATGGCTACTAGTCCAGTGAACTAATTTTAAAACCAGACATTAATCAATGCTTTACTACAATCTACCTGCAATGCATGTTGCTAGTGTCAGCGTAAAGTCCTGACTGAATGAAAATCATTAGAACCTATTTACGTCACGTTAACGAAGAACAGCTGAAAAGTTACCGGGTGTATCAACTGCGGTAGCAATTTCACCCCAACTCCTCCTCTTGTCATTTCTATATTCTTTGCATGTTGAATAAACATTAATGTTGTTTCCACATATCATCTCCAATGTCCGCTGGACTTCGGGTTGCGCCGTTTCAGCTGTTTGGGATTCCCATCGGTAATTTCCCCTCAGAAAGTGCGGAGGAGAATCCGCGCTTTCTGATTGGCTGCCTGTCACATTCAACAGGCTGCGTTAAAGCGCCCAGTCGGGGAAAATCCCTGATTTAGATCGGAGGACGATCTACCGTAACACACCACACAATCTTAGAAAGATCAACGTTTTAAGATTGTTGTAACGGAAAAAATAGGAGCAAAAAATCATGTAGTGTGAACTATTGCATCAGGTAGTCGATGTGCCCATTTTCTCTATTTAAATCTAATTATTACTGAAGGGCAACATAATATACAGACTTCATAAGCTGCCCTCTTTTGGTTGAATACAGTATTTATTTCCACTTTTACTTTATGTTGTTTAGTTTTTTTTTTCAAGTGCGTTTTTTGTTAATAGAGACCATTTTATTTTAGTTTTTGGTTGTTTTGTTTATTTTGTTTAGTGTTCTTTTGAAAATAAAGTGTATCTATCTTTGGCAAGAAATCGCATGGATTATTATGTCATTTCCATTAAATCAGTGTAAAAAGGTCTTCAAACAATATTATCGTTTATCGCAATAATTTTTTGAGACAATTAATCGCTCAGCAAAATTTGCTATTGTGACAGGCCTATATATATATATATATATATATATATATATATATATATATATATATATATATATATATTGCTAGCTACTTTTATTGCAGTAATAAAAGTAGTTTAAAATTCACATTTTTCACCTCTAAATCTATCTGGAAAATTATCTGAGTTGAGCTTACATATGCAGTGTGAACATAGTGGTAGAGGTTCAGAAAACCTCTGCAGGTTTTTAGTTAATTAGCCGATTAAGGTGTGCCGCCATGAGTTTCCAATATTTAATTTTTCGTTGTATTCTAAATTTATTAGATGTATTTGCATATTACAGCTGTGTGGAGGGGGGGTTAATGCAGAAACAAAAAAAATAAAATAAAAAATCTAATCTTTTTTTTCAAACATTATTTTAAAATATAAGTTACAATAATTGATTAAAAAGTAAAGGCCAAGTTCCATTAAGGTTATATGCTTTTATTTTGGCAACTTCCTTGTTAAGGCAGCTATGGTAACGGAAGCAGTTCCACTTGAACAGGCTAACCGCAATAACAAAAGAAAGGATAAAAAAGCAACTCAGTTTTAACTTCACTCGATAAAGGAACAAGGTTAGTAACACCGATTGGAGAATATTTGAGTTTGAAATGTTTATAGGAAAGTCCGATATTTCTGTGTTAATGGTTGTACTAATTTAATAAGACATGCATAACAACAGATGGTGGAAACAGTTATATATATTTATTTTTTCTTATCTAGGTTTTACATTTGTAGATGAAATCATCATTTAACAATCAGTTTTGATCTTCTCAAAATGAACTGGTTGCTACATAAAATGTTATTCGCCATGCTCTCGTTTATGATTGGCTGCCAGTCAAATTTATGAAGTCGCTTTGCTCCTCAAGCTAGCGTAACTAGCAAGACATGACCAGAAAAAAGGCCCGCCGTGGACGACACTGCTTCAAAAATCTCACAAGAACTGTGGACATTAAATAAAATTTGACTCGATAGATATTACATATATATTACATATTTTTAAAAATCAAAATAGAGGACTGTGGTGATTTTTTTTAGCAGTTATTATGACATAAACATCAGCAACGGTCAAACGGAACGTGCCCGAAAAGAGAGGAGGGGGAAGCGGGCGGGCAGGCGGGCTGACCCAGCTGTCTTTCTGGCCGATGTCCGCTCACTGGATAACAAAGTGGATTTGTTACATCTGAGGCTCAGTATTTCTGAAGAGATGAAGAACTATGCCGTTCTTTGCCTAACGAAAACCTGGCCAACATGTTACGTCGATTCGCGTTTCCCCGTCAGATACGGTTCCCCGGCGTCTCCTCGCCGCTCCGCACCGCAAAATATAGTCCGCAAAATACAGACTGTGAAAGGCCAAACGACGTGTTTCAGCGACGTTGTCTCACTTTATTCACTTTTTGCAACTGCGCTTTTATAAGACATAAACACACAAGCACACTCTACTTCCTCAGAAAGCTGCGGAGAGTTGGACTCCGGAACTCAGTCCTGAGGAGCTTTTATCGCTGTGTGGTGGAGAGCGTCCTCTGCACCGTCATCACCATGTGGCACAGCAGCTGCTCTGCTGGTGAGGCTGGTTAAGGATACACAGAGGACTGTGGGGAGCAGCCTTTCCTCCACAGTATGATGGGTGCTGCTCATCATGAAGGACTCCACACAGACTGTTCCAGCCGCTCCCCTCAGGCAGGAGGCTGAGGTGCATACAGAGCAAGACCACCAGGCTGAGGAACACTTTTTTCCCTTCAGCTGTCAGACTCCTGAACTCAAGCTGCACATAATTCAGCTTCACTCACACATACACACATCTGTACATCACATAAATTACTTTATTATTTATTTATTTATTTATTTATTCTTGTGTAGTAAATTTCTTAATCTGGGACCTGAGTCTGAATTTTGTACACAGAGAAGCAAGGTGGTATGACAATAAAGAAATACTTGAATACTTGCATTTTCTATTTGTTTTTTATCACCCCGCAAGGGGTCTTTTTGTGGACTCTACTGTCCCTTTTTCAAAGTAGGCTGACAGGAGAGGGGGGAAGACGTGCGGTAAACGTCATCGGGTCCGGGAGTTGAACCCGCGACAGCCGCGTTGAGGCCACGTTGCCTCTGAATGTGGGTCGCGCTAACCCCTCCGCCACCAGGGCACATCCTGAATTCTTGCATTTTCAAGTAATATATTGGTAATGCCATAATATTGCATAATATTTGATCAAACATTTAACACTGGAACTGGAAGACATTTTAAATATTTAAAATAAATAAAACAACAAAAACCACAAATAAAATGGATTATGAAGTCCATGTAAATAAAATCGTTCTTTAAATAAGGGCTAGTTGAGACCAAAGCACCAGACTGAAGTCCAGATTTTGTAAAGAGAAAACGATAAATCATGCAAATGGAAATTATTGGGCTAATTTTAATTGATCATGTGATTCATTGATTTATTGTTTATTGCAGCAGGCCTAAGTCTGAGACACCATTTATGCTAAATGAATGTAATAATTATTGAATAGTGAATGAAAGTGAGGAGAAATATTTGAAAAGATGATGTTTCTTCTGTACCAAAGGAGTTTCCCCAGCTAGAAACTAATGCTGGAATCGAGTGTTTAGAGTAATTACCTGCCAACCGGTTCTCCAATTGGGTCGGATCAGAACTTCTAGAAAAAGGTCGCTTTTGCTGCTTCCTTGCTCCTCCTGAAGTAAACATAGCTTTTAATCGTATTTCTCAGATATGCAACCAAGCGAAGATCAGAGAAAACTGTCCTTCAACGGAGAGCTGAACGGTTTACTGGGAGCAGGACTACTGGGGAGCAGCCTATCTGAATCCACCAGACCCATTTCCACGGACGTCAGCGTCCAGGAGAGCCAAAGGATGTGAGTGGCTCCTCTTCATCTCTATGGCAACCATTTTGTCTTTGTTTTTGTAAAGATATGGAAGCTGCCTGTCAAATTAAATTGATATTTTCTGTTGTTTTCTAGCTGCCTGACTGGTGATGATGGGAGCACCTGCATCCCCATCGTCTTAAACAATGTGGAGATAGAGGCGAGCCAGGACTCAGGCATCAACAGCAAGGCGCGGGGCAGCAACAAGGTGAGTTTGGATCAGAACCGCATTAAATCCTGCTGCTCTCATGAGTCGTTTTCATTGAGGAAAGATCACTCTTGTTTTGTCCTCATTAAAACTTAAGAGTATTTTGGAGTTATGATTATTTATTCCTATTTTCTTGTATTTTTATCTGATTTAAACTCGTCATTCAGGTTAAAATTCAACCTGTCGCCAAGTATGACTGGGAGCATAAGTATTATTATGGCCGACTGATAGCCGTGTCCAACTCCTTCGTCGCCTACGCCATCAGAGGTGAGAGAAGAAATATTTGACTAATTTGCTTTTATTAATAAAAAGATAAAATGTCAGGCACATTTTATTTACCACTGGACGCAGAAACAACAGATGAATATTGTTGGCAGATTCTCATTGGGACGTTTGTGTAAAGCATAAATAAAATCTGAATAAGATAATCTGCAAATCCTTTTCAACCTATGTTCAATTAAATTCACTACAAAGACGATATATGTAATGTTCAAATGGAAAAACTTTTTCTCTTTTTGCAAATATACGCTCATAAAACGTTCCAAAAACCAATTTGTTTGGAGCATTTGACAATTTCAACTAGAAGCACGTGAGTCAATATTTGCAATATCTGTGTCAACACCATAATTGTAGTGAATTCAATTTAATCTAGATGGAAAAGGATTTGCAAATCATCATATTCTGTTTTCATTTATGTTTTTCACAATGTCCCAACTTCATATGAAGAGTTGAGCAGCTATTTTTCCTCCATGGATTCAGATTCTTTGGTTGATTTTTGCCTGTTTTTGTTCAGGAGCCAACAACCATGCTATGATTCGCGTGCTGAGTTTGGACTTCAGCGAGCGCTCCTTGCTGAAGGGCTTCACCGGCGCCGTCACTGATCTCGCTTTCGCCCACCTCGACTCCTCTCTGTTGGGCTGTGTGGATGAGGCGGGAAACCTGATGGTCTGGCATCTCACGCTCACGAGAAGCAAAATACTGTATCCTGACAGGAAGCAGCGAAAAACGCTACCTTTTGGGGTTTTCAATATAGTTTAGTTTTATTTTGTTGTGACTTTTTATGTGTCTAATTCAGCTGGGTAGTTTATATTAGGTAAATATTGTTTAGTTTTAGTTCAGTCTTTATTAGTTATGGTTGTAATTTTCGTTTTTTCATACTTTGGTTCATTTTTAGGTGCAGAATTCAAAAAGGTCAAACTGCTACACTGCAAAAGCACAAAATCTTACAGAGTAGCTTTGGTCTAGCTTCTAGTGCAAATATATTACTACACTTAAAATAAGACAAAACAAATTTATTGGTTACTTTTCATCAAAATATAGCAGCTTGTTTTAAGTAAATATTTCCTTAATATTGTTGAAAAATTGCTATATTAACTGGCAGGTATTTTGCTTATAACTTTGGAAAAATGTCTTGCTATAAGTGAAATTAACTGCCAATGAAACAAATACCTTTTCTACAATTTTAAGGAATTGCTGACTTAAAACAAGATGCTATATTTCGCTGAAAAGTTATTTGTAATTTAATTTTATCTTATTTCAGGTGTACTAATATATTTGCTCTAGAAACTAGACCAAAAGTACTTGGAAAGATTTTGTTTTTGCAGTGTGTATTTTTTGAAGATGCCATTTTCAAAAAATTTATTCAGTTATTGTTGAACAACCAACTGACTCTGGCATTTTATCACAGGTTTCACCATTTCCCAGACTAGCGAAATCGCCTCCAGGATTATTAAGGAATGCCGTAATTTGGCAGTAGATGACTTAAACTGCTTGTGTGGGGAAAAAAATGTATTTCATATCAGTTCAAAAAGCTAATAAATTCACAAACAGAAAAACACAGGGTATTATAACTGATTTCAGTATGTTTTAGTTAGTTTTATAAACTCACAAAATAGTTCCAGTTTGTTTTAGTTTTTTCCCATTAATTTGCATTTTTATTTATTTCAGTTAACAAAAAATGTTTTCTTATTTCCAGTTTTTGTATTTTGTTTAGTTTAGTAAACTACGTTACCTCTGTGTGTCAAATGCCAGATATCTACTTTTATTTAATGTTGCCCCAATAACACTAAATAATCTTTAAGATTAAATCTTACACTCTGTGACAGCAGAGATGGATGTTTTCCTTCCCTCGAGTTTTCTTTAACCTGGACCAAACAGGGATGAGATAGTGGTTCACATTCAGCGTCCAGAAGACGCTCCACTGAACTCCCACAGACGCCTCATTTGGTGCCCGTACATCCTGGAAGACAGCGAGGAGAACCAGGATGACACCAGCCAGACACTGGCTCTCCTGCATGAGGACGGGGTAACCGGCTCTGAACCCGAATCAGAAAATCCTACCTCACAGAAAATATCCAGGACATTTCAGCAGCTATTCTGTTGATTCTAATTGAAATATTACAGTAGTTAAAAACAGGATGAAATTTCTAAAAACTTAACAAAGAGAGTCTGCCAAACTTGAGAGTTTGCAGTTTATATGGAAGTCCATTACTGCCATGAAAGAAAAAATAAAATAAAAGCACAACAGGAAGTTATAATTATGAGTTTTAAAGTTATCACAAGAATAAAAGTTATAATTTCAAATTTAAAAGTAAAAATTTTGATGTTCTCTCTAAAGTCAAAATTATGAAATATTAAGTCATAGTTTTGAGATACAAAGTCATAATTACAAGAATGAAATTCATAATTTTGACTTTCAAATTCAAAATGATGACTTATTTTTGTAATTATGACTGGGTATCTCAAAACTATGACATTAAATCTCATAATTACGTTCTTTTATTTCATAATTTTGACTTTGAATCTCATAATTGTGACTTTTTATCCCATAATTATGAGTTTGAAAGTAAAAATTATGACTTTAACATTCATAATTGTGACTTCCTGTTGTGCTTTTATTGTTTCTTTCATGGCAGAAATGGACTTCCATAGGTTTGCATCGACGTTAGTTGAAAATAAACAACTCGCTTCAGATTTCTCCATTTTCCTTTGTTTACGTGAACTTTCCCTTTTCCAGGCTGAGGTTTGGGACCTTGAAGTTTTGAGAGCCAATAACAGCAGTTGGCCAGTTGATGTCTCAGAAATCAAAGATGGCCTCATTATAGTCAAAGGACACACACAGGTATCTGGATTTTATATTTTCCAGGAAGTCACGGCACAAAACCAGAGCATTTATAGAAGATAAATATTTCAAATACAAATACATGTTTTGAGATATTTTTATTTGGCAAAAGACTTTGTTTTTTGCTTTTTGTTTTCTCTGTGCTCCTGCAGAGAGTTAGTGAAGGTGCTCTGTCTCCTGATGGGACCGTTTTGGCCACAGCGAGCCACGACGGTTACATCAAGTTCTGGCAGATCTACATAGAAGGAGGACAAGATAAGCCCAGGTAGGAGCGAGGGAGTTAACTACTGATCACCAGCAACATTTTGCTGCTGATCCAGTTTACATTTCTGCTCCCGCTCTGTTGTCCAGATGTCTCCATGAACTCCGACCTCACGAAGGACGTCCGCTCTCCTGTCTTCTCTTCTGTGACAACCACAAACGGCAGGATCCAGAGTCAGTTCACTGAAACGTTTTTGCTCCTCTGAGTTTCTGTCTGGAGTTTGACTGATGTTTTTTTCCTGTTTTTATCTGTTTGAAGGGTTCCGTTCTGGAGGTTTCTGATAACTGGAGCAGACCAGAACCAGGAGTTGAAGCTTTGGTGTACAGTTTCCTGGACCTGCTTGCAGACCATCAGGTAACTTAAACAACAGATGTTTTTCCTACTTGCAGCTACGCCTGTCACAATAATTAATAAATCAATTAATGGCAAGATAAATTAAAATGAGCTCCATAATTTCCATTTGCTAATTTATCGTTTTCCTCTTTCTACCAAAAAACCTGGATGATAAAAGTCTTCAGTCTGGTGATTTTGTCTCAACTAGCTCCTTTTTTTGAAGGACAGTTTTGTTTACAGAGACTTTATAATTAATTTTATTTGTTGTTTCTCTTATTTTATTTATAAAATGTCATCCCGTTTCTATATTAAATGTTCATTTAGTTTTAAAGTTTATTGATTTTTAAAAATGTGCTCTTCAACACATTCTTAAAGTTATATTACTTTATAGTGGTCTCAAAACAATATTATCATTTATAACAACTTCTGGAATCACTTATCATCCAACAAATTTTGTTTCATGACAGGCCAAGTGCAGCTCCTGAAAGCAAAAAATACAATGTGCAAAGCTTAAATTTTTCTTCTATTCTATCTATTGTACAGATGCTATCCATTCTTCTTCTTCTTCTTCTAGGTTTTCTCCAGATCCATTCAACTCTACGGTTCTTCCCAGTCTCAAGGCCAGTTTAGATCTTGCTGCTGAATACTTGATCCTCACTGATGTGCAAAGAAAGGTGAGTGGTGTAGTGTTTAAAGTAGGGCTGAAACCTTTAATCATGATTAATCGATTGAAATAATCTAATTTAGTAATTGATTAATCGTCAGTGCAGCTAGGAGTGAAACAGCCAATGTAAAATAAATAATAAAGAAACTGAAACAATAGATTGACTACCATGGTGAAACATAAACTGCAAAAAGTATTTTTTCCAGTAAATGTAGCTGAGTAAATGTAGCTAGTTACTACCTGATCTGGAGTTTTTTTACCATATTGGGGCTGATACAGATGTGATGTGATGTGCGCCTGATAGTGAATCCATGTCGTCCTCCTTCAGGTCCTCTATGTGATGGAGCTGCGGCAGGACCTGGAGAAGGGCAAAGCGAGCTTCACGGCCGTGTCGGAGTTCCTGCTCACCCACCCTGTGCTCAGCTTCGGGGTGCGTGACGTGACCCACAGCCGCCTGAGGCACACCGAGGTTCTGCCGGCGGAGGAGGAGAGCGAGAGCATGTCGACAGGTGGGAACTTTCCACATCCACACCTGGAGGCATTCATTCCAGTAAATCTGAGTTGGAAAGATTTTCAGATGAAATAGAAACAAACACATTGGCTCCTTTATATTATTCAGATTTTTAGAACAGAGACCTTCAGGTGGGAATTAGCATCACTTAATGGTCAATGTTTTGACCAGAAAATGTGGAATAAAATGTTAAATACAAACACTCATTGGTCCTGATTTCTCCTGCTTTCTCCACTAGAGGGCACTCAAGGACCTGCAGAGTCCAAATCTGGGATCCAAATTAAACTCTACTGTGTTCACACAAAGTAAGTTTTCTTCCACTGTTTGTCAGGATGTGGCTAATCTGATGGTAAAAGAATAAACTACAATTTTTAAATGACATCAAAGTTGGTAAATGTGACTATTCATTTACCAAAAACAGTAAAATGCTTGAAAGCTATTAACTTTTTCAATTCAGAACAGTAACTAGTGACAGTTATTTATGTAAAATCAATCAGCAAAGTTACTGCAGAAACAGTTATTTTAGTGTTTATTTGTTTGTAAAGATGAATCTTTGTAGATTTTGCAGTAAAAAAGGTTTAAATCAACGTTTCCCTGAATGTGTTTGTCTCCATGTTTGTGTTTTAGGAGTTTGCAGGACGTACAGATCTGGTTTCAGCCCAACGCCGGGTTCAATATGTCAGGTTTTCTTCCCCACTCTGACTCCCAAGATGGTTTTGGTAAGTGAATGTTGAACTCTGCAGTTAAATTAGGTTAAGTTTGCTGATTGATGGACCCGTCAGTACTAGTTAATATATGAAGCAGAAAGGAAGGGATGGATGGATGGATGGATGGATGGGTGGATGGGTGGATGGATGGATGGATGGATGTATCTATCTATCTATCTATCTATCTATCTATCTATCTATCTATCTATCTGTCTGTCTGTCTGTCTGTCTGTCTGTCTGTCTATCTACTCACTGTTTTAAACCTGTCAGTACAAACAGAGTAAATCCTCATGTTTATGTAAAGCCTACATGCTTTCACTTTCTGTTCAGCATTGCTTCACAGCTTTAATTACAGATACATCAGCATTAACATCATCATGTTTCTGTTAACTGAAACCATATGTTAACTATATCAATCAATCAATCAAATTTTATTTGTATAGCACATTTCAGCAGCAAGGCATTTCAAAGTGCTTTACATAATTTCAAACACAGAAACATAAAGCAACATAGAATCAACAATCAAAACACGACATTAAGTCAGGTTCCATCAATAAATTTGTAATTGATTACGTTTCAAATACAATCCTAAACAGGTGGGTTTTTAGTCAAGTTTGCATCCATAAAAGGTTTACCTGTTACACTCCTACCGTGTTATATGGAACAAAATACCTGTTGCTATTTTTATTCACGCTCACAATCACACAGTTTAAAACGATGTACACAGCATTTTAATGGGCTTCTGGCACAAAGCTCCGTACAACTCTTTCACAGAATTTCGAGCAGGGACTCCGCCGTCCCTCACGGATTTTATGCAATTCTATGGTACCTGTTGGTATCTAGAATTTACAGGGTTTATATGCAATAGTTGCCACTATGACATATATTGTATACATTGTATATATTTCCCTAGCCTATTACTACTCTCAATAATTTAATGGTGCCTTAATTGAGTTAATTGTAATTGATCAATTGCTTTTTAATTGAAAATCACATATCAAAAAAATAATCAACATTTTCAATTCAGAAGGCCTTTTTGCTGCTAAATCATTGAACAATTTAGACAACAACAAAGATATTTATTGTTTTTAATCTGTCATTTAGGTTCTTCAGCCATCTGATTGGAGCAAAGTACTTTCAAATGTTTCAGGAACTCCTGATCATTCATGGAGCTTCTTTAGAAATCTGGCCTGTGGCGCTGACATTAGCGTTAGCTGCTACATGCTTGGCATTGAGATGCTATTTTAGGCTTGAATAGCTTCGCAGCTCCTTTTAGCACAACTTGAACATAACTAGTCTTTTTCAGCGTCCAATCAGATCAGTTTTTGAGGCAGAAATTAACCCCGTTGGGCTGAGAGAAACCGCTACAGCTGCTGTTAGCAGATGTAGTTTGTGCGTCATATTTACAACCTTGCCAGAAACACACAAATACAAATCTGATTGTGTTTTTAAAAAATTTGATTAAGATCTTTACAATGAATTAATTTAGGATGTTAAATTCCCATTCTAAACAAATTTAATTTAATTGGTAAATATCAGTTATCAGAATGATATCAGTCCAGATTGTTTTCTGTCTTTAATTCTGCTTTGTGCTCGTTTTTCCCAGCTGGGTTTCCAGACCATCTCACCGATCACAGCTCCGACAAAGATTCTGGAAGCGGCTCGCAGTCCGACCTTAGGAAGATCCCCTCACTTCCTGTTCCCTCTGACTTCCTGTCTAACTCTGGACCATCCGGCGGGCCGATGCCCAAGCTGATGACTCCTGACGCCTTCATGACACCAAGCACTTCGGTACTGATTGTAACTCCAGACTTTTAGGATATCATTTGCAGAGTTGGGGAGCAACTAGCTACATCTACTTGAGTAACGTTTTGGAAAAATGTACTTTTAGGAGTATTTTCACTACGTTGTACTTGTTACTTTTACTTGAGTAATTAAATTATGAAGTATTACTATTAAATTAGATTTTTTTTATTTTTTTTACTCTTAATAAAATTTCTGAATTCTCTATTCTCTGAATGAAAACATGCTTTAACCAAAAGTTCACCAGACCTAGACACATACCTGCAGTTTTTGTTAAAGTTTTATAAGTTTTGTTTTGAAGAGGAAAAAAAACAAGATTTGGAAAAATGTTTCTTTTGTCTGGTAATTATAGTATTTATACAAATTATTTTGATTTGGTCTTTAAATTAATATTTATACAAAGCTGACTGTTTTGGTGCATCTAATGATGTAATTTTTAAATATGAATTCATTTATGTTTTGATTAGTTACTCAGTACTTGAATAGATTTTTCTCCAAATACTTTTTTACTCGTACTCAAGTAATTTCTTGGACGGCTACTTTTTACTTGAGTAAAATATGTTGAATTAGTGATACTCTTGAGTACAATTTTTGGGTTCTCTACCCAGCTCTGGTTATTTATAATTCTTTGTAACTGCATATTTTTGACAGCATAACAAACATTTTGTGACTCTATAGGTTCCTGCGTCTCCTGGCAGCAGCGCCAGCAGTCTGACTATTGTTACAGCCATCAGCAGCAACTCTGACTCGACAAATAGGTGAGGATCTTTGTGAATATTATTGATATTTATCACAGAGAGCACTTCCTCCATATGATTTCTGGTGATTTGTTTCTCTGCAGAGCCATGGATGATGTCAGTCAGAGTCCCATCAGAGGAGAAAACAACAATGGCGGCAGCAGTTTGGGACTCTCTGTCGCCACCAGCAGTCCAAGGGCTGCACCTGCAGTTCTGCTGCCTGGACTGGAGAATCTGCAGGTAAGACATATCTCCGAGTCCTGACTGCATCTCAGATTTCACTTTCTAATAGAGAAAATTCCTGTTATAAAAGTTTTAATAAAATGTTTGCATTTAAGATAAAAAACATCTTTGTAAATGTGTTTCAGCCAAAACTTTACTCAGTTCAGTTTCACAAAAAAATCGCTGTTACTGCATTTTAGGCAATAAAATATTAATTCTCTCATTTAAAAATGAGATTTAAATGAGAAATGTTAATTGTTTAAATGCATTTTTTAATGTATTTTTAATATTGTATGAAAATCGTTTAGTTGTTAAATTAAGAATCTGGACAATGTGGTAAATTGTTTTAGCTGATTTATGCTGTTAATCACTAAGGGATGATTAACAGCATGCTAGGATAATCC
Source organism: Xiphophorus maculatus (assembly GCF_002775205.1). NCBI lineage: Eukaryota > Metazoa > Chordata > Actinopteri > Cyprinodontiformes > Poeciliidae > Xiphophorus > Xiphophorus maculatus. The sequence goes on along the minus strand of NC_036444.1, from coordinate 2,518,794 downwards.
ATTACTGAAATTGTTGTTAGTTACAGAAAAGTTTCATGCTTTCAACGTCTTTGTTTGAAGCTTTTGGTAATACATCAATCTGCATTTGCAAATATAAAAGTAATATGATCTTGAGCTGCAAAACACAAAGGGCTGCAACTAACAGTTATTGCAGTTATTGATTATTCTAATGATTAATGGGAAACACATTTTTTTTGCCAGGTTGTACAGATTTTTTGATTAACCACTTCAGCTTATTGTATAAAATTTAAAACTATATAAAAATGAAGACAAACAAACCATTCATTTTTAAGTAGGAAAATAAATATTTTGTTGCCTGAATGCAATAGCAGCATTCCTTCAGTGAACGCTTGATCATTTGTACCAAAAAATGCATCTATAGCTTAAAAGTACTTCTAACATCAACATGTGAAAAGCTCTGGTGATTATTTTTTATTATTTGATTAGTGTTTGAATTGCAAAAGGTTCTTAATAGGACATTTATATTAATTAATTTTTTTATAGAATGTAATTTATTTAGGAGATGAGAAATTTACTTTTTGACCTTACTGATCATCAGGATAAACACATTTCCTGTGTTTTCCTCCAGACTCTGGCTTCCCCCAGCGGCCCTCTGGGCCTCGACTCGCCTCAGGTCCCAGATTCTCCTCTGCTGCCGCCACTGGCCTCGCCGAGCCGGGCCCGCTCGCCAGACGTCATCTCCTCCGCCTCCACCGTGATGTCGCAGGACATGCCGGAGATCGCGACGCAAACGCTGCAGCTGCAGCGCGGCCACGGCCTGGAAGCCCTGCAGCTTCCTGCGCTGCAGACAGACAGCATGGCCTCTGCTGCGTGTGCTCTGCACCTCCTGACGTCGCCGCGCGCCGCCACCAACAACGGGTACAAGCAACCACGCAGCACTCATTGATTGATTGATTGATTGATTTCCTTTCGCCTGTTTGTTCATTCACTCTTTTGCTCTTCCTTTCTTTTTATTTTGCTGTTTCTGATTTTCTTTTGCTTGTTTGGTTCTTTTGTTCGTTTCTTCAGCTTGTTTGCTCTCTTTTTAACTCTTGCTCTTTCTTTCACTCTAACTACTATTGTTTCTTTCAATCTTTTGTTCTTTTGTTCGTTTTTTCTTTCATTCACTTTCTTTCTCTTGTTCATTGTTCACTTTCTATTTTTTTTCTCATTCTTTCCCTTGTTCTTTCTTCTGCTCCTTTTGTGTTTCTTTCACTCTTTTGAAACTCAAATATTTCAGAAGAACAAATCCAGGAAAAATAAACATGACTAAAAATTCCAACAAAGATATTTTGTAAAACTCAAGTGTTTGAAAACGAGACAGGAGGAATCATCAACCTGTTTATTATTAATGTCTATCATAATAAGCCAGAACCAGTCTTGTTTTCTTTCCTCTTGTAGTTTGTTGCCCCTTGAACTCGGAGGTGCTGAAGGATCGCCGATGGCAGACGACTCGGAGTCCAGACTCGGTAACAAGCCATCTCTTCTGGAGAATACGTTGTCGCAGGAAAACGCTGGGGTCAGCGGAGGGTCGTTGGATGGCAGCGTTAGCCACACGTCATGGCCAGCGGCTCCAGACATCACCAGGGAAACCAGGAACAGCCTCAGGGACAACGGGCTGGCAGAATGGTCAGTCTGTTTCATTCTCTTTGTTCAATCTTTATGAAAAACTAAATTCAACATGGCTCATCAGACAGAAAACAGGATTTTTCTTTCCATCACTTTAATTCCCAAAGTCTGTGAATCCAGCGGATTCACAGCCTAACAGTTGTTTTTTTTGTCTGAATGCTGCTTCTCCATGTTTGGTCCTGGGGATGCAGAGCAGAACCAGAAGACCTGAGAGGTCTGGAAGGTTGATACAACAACAGCAGATCTTTAATGTATTGTGGCGATGAGCTGTTCAGTGATTTATAAACTAACAACAGTGTTTTAACATCTATTCTCTCTTTGGAAGGATTGTAGAACTGGGTGATGTGCTCTATCTTCCTGGTTTTAGTCAGAACAGCAGCAGCAGCGTTCTGGATCAGCTGCAGCTGGAGGCTTGATTTTTTATTTTTAGACAGAACTATGAAGGCCCTGCTGCAGTAATCGATGCGACTAAATATAAACGCATGGATGAGTTTCTCTAGATCTTGTTGCTACATTAGTCCTCTAATCCTATAAATGTTCTTTAGGTGGCAGAAGGCCAACTTTCTAACTGCCTTTATGTGGTCGTTAAGGTTCAGGTCAGAGTCCATCACTGCACTATAGATAAACTTCTTTCAGTCTCTTATTGGGTTCAAATATCTGATTGGCTGGTTTGGCAACACATTATCTTCATCTGACTTTCATGTTTCTTCAAAAAAAAAAAGCTTCACAACATTAGTCCTCTAATCCTGGAGATGTGGTTCAAGTGATAGAAGGCCGACTTTGTAACTGTCTTCATGTGACTCTGAAGGTTCAGACCCAGGTTTCAGCCTGATCTGTAGTTTCTTGCTGTAATAACTGACTCTAGATCACTCCTCTTTAGGCCCAAAGATAAAAACTTCAAACTTTGTTTTGTTCGTTAATTAATTGTTTCACCTGTCTTGCAGTTTGAGAGAGGAGTCGAGTGAGCGCCGCTTGAGCTCTCCCTACCACCGGCGCTCCTACCACCTCCCCCAGAACGACAGCCAGGATGTCGGCGCTGACCAGAGGTGACCCCAAGTCGCTCAGCTTCATTCACTACATGATTACAGAGGCTTCCTCTGAAGCTGCGGTCGCTGTTGAAACTTTGACATTTCTGTGTGCAGCGATCCTGATGACGAGATCGCCAGCCTGGCTTCGTCCTCTGGGAACTGCGGCTCTCGCTCCTCTCACAGGATGCCGGTGAAAGACTGGAAGAGCTCGCCACGAGCCTCGCCGAAACTCAAGAGGAAACTCAAGAAAGATGACAGGTATGTTCGAAACTAAAAAAGCAAAATGTCTGCTTGATTATTTCTCTGTTTCTTGACTTTAAAACTGCTTATTTCTCTTTAAATGGTACTAAAGTTGTAATAAAAATTGATGCAGCAGTTAGGGAAATGCAGAATAAATTTAATTTAGTTTAATTACTGATAATGATTGTCTTAAATGTTGCTTACACATTTTGAGGGACGTTTTCTCTCATTTCCAGTGAATCTTCTCAGCCCAGGCACATGGATCCCGGTCAGGTACAGTTGGCTAGTAACTAGTTACATTTAATTAATTACATCTACTTGAGTAAATTCTTTGAAAAAATATAGTTTTAGGACTATTTTTACTCTGTTGTACTTTTTACTTGAGTAATTTTATTATGAAGTGTCCCTGGTCTTACTTGAGTAAAATTTCTGGGTTTTCTACCCACTAAATAAAAAACAAACATGTTTTAACCAGACACTGACACACACCTGCAGTTTTTGTTGAATTTTAAGTTTTTTAAAACTTATGAAACTGATTTGGAAAAATTTTATGTTGTCTGATTTTGTTATTTTGTTGTTGCTTATATGAATTGTTGTCATTTTTGTCCTTAAAATACTAAAATTTTCTCTTAAATTTATATTTTGGTCCATCAGCAGCATCTTCTCTCGACCCAGTAGGGTTAATTTCTACCTCAAAAACCGATCTGATTGGATGCTGAAACAAAGTATTATTGTGTTCAAGTTGTGCTAAAAGGAGTTAGCCTGTCAGAGATGCTATTCAAGCCTAAAAATAGCATCTCAATGCTACCCATGTAGCAGTAGCAAAGACGCTCACGGTAATGTCGGCGTCCACAGTCCACAAGCTGAGTGGATAGAGTAACACTTTGCACCAAGCTGATGGCTCAATAACCCATATAACAGATTATGGTCATATGCCTAAATTTACCATCAAAAAGGATTTTTGAATTGAAAACTTTCTTATTTTGTCAAGTTTTGAAAAAAAATACAACAAAATAACTACAGACTCCTATTTGGTGTTCTGCAGTTTAACACAGAGACTCAGGATGAGCTCCTGATGCTTCTGCGCAGCCAGCAGAGGGAGCTAACGGATCTGTGTTCTCTGGTGGAGACCATGCCGGGAACCATCATGGCGCAGGTGGAGCACGTTCTGATGAAACACCAGGAGCAGGAACGTATCCTCCACGTGTTTCCTCCTCTAGCACGAGGCGCTGCATTGTGTTTGCTGTGAGGCTTGTCTGTCTGTCGTTGAGCCTTGACCCTCGGTGGCCTCAGAGCGCAGACTGGACCGAGCTCTGGCCGAGAATCAGAGCCGTCAGCAACAGCTTCACGAGCAGCTGAGCCAGCAGCTGAGCCACGCCCTCAGCACGGCGCTGACCAACAGGATGGACAAAGTCCTGAGAGAGGAGCTAAAGAAAGCAGTTCCACAAAGTAAGCTAATCGTTGTGCCATAGCGATTGACCGCAACTCCACTTTATGTTTCTGGATCCAACATCAAAAACATTTTCCACACAAAGAACAGAACATTCAGTCCGTTACAGTTTTATGTTTTCAGGCTCGATGTTTATTTCACTATTATTAATAAGTGATCACTGTGATTAGATTAGCTACCACTGCTATTAGCTAACCTAACACAACGGTGGTTGATTAGCTAATTTAAACACCTGCTTTACTGATGATCTCTCTAAGTTGGTGTTGAGGTCACCTTTTAATTTATTGTGTAACTGAACCAAAACACACTGAATTCCACATCACATCTACATGTTATGGATGTCAAAGTCAAGGTAGCATAACTGAACTACTTCCCTCTCCCTCACTAATTAAAACTTTTTCCTGACCTTATCTAGTCATGTTAGTGTTGATAATTTGTAGCAAAGCACAGCGTTTATATCATGCATGCATTTAAGATTTAGCGCTAAAATCAATGCTATTTACTGTCAGCCAGCAACTTTTTGCCCTCTAGCAGGGAGCTGGGGCCGGGATCTTGCATGCGCGACGACACGCTGCAAGGGATCCATAGTAGAACAGTCAAATAATTAAAAAAATTTATCTAGTAGTTTAATTATTAATCACTATGCCTAACTTTGCAAGCTTGAAATATAAATTTGCGTGCAGTTATGCAAGCCCCTCCTGCTGCATCCAAACCAATTAAAATATAAGCAATTGTCAGGTTTTTTTTGTATGCTTTTTTTTCTTTCTTTTTTGTTCTTTTTGTAGCAAAAAGCAGATAATGTAGTCTCCAATACGCAACATCAACTAAGGGAAACTTACTCCACTACACATGCATATAAGTATTAGAAAACTTATTCAGGAAACAATTGTCAGGTAAGATATATTTTATTTTCTAGTACTTAGGTTTCCCACTCCTTTCTGATGCCGACTGCGCATGGCGGCATAATGTAATATAATAATTGTAATATCATGACTTTATTCTCGTAATTAAAGGAAAAAAATCACAGTGTGCCCCTAACGTTTAAAGTATGAATAAGTAGAAACTGTAAAACACGCCCGACAAAAATGATGGCTGCCCTGGGCGCGCTGACATCACCATAAGCCATGAAAAGAACTGCGGCAGAGGAAACAAAATCCAACTTTTCCAAAATTTAAATCTTCAAAAGCCAAAAATTTGATTAATTGATCAAATTGAGTTCTTTAAAAAATCTTGTTTAGACTATTTGAAAATATTAACATGAAGACTAGTAACGACTTGATCTCAATAAACTGGAACTGATTATGTTTGCAAACCCTAAAATATAGCAGTATAGTTGGTATTTTTGCTGTTTTTATGGCATCAATAAATTCCAGTTAAGTCACAAAGTTGCAGTTTGCTTTGTCTAAGTGTGCATTGAAGCAGCCTCTGCTTTTATAAGAAGCAGTATTTGTAATTGTGAGTCTAAAATCAATGAATTTTTAAAGACAACAAAAAGCACAAAATGTTGTGATAAACTTTAAATCTGTATAACCCAGCCCTGGATAAAATACAGCAGTTTTTTATTTTACTGTTTTCCAGGCAGTCGGAGAGATATGTTCTGGTTTTCTGGCCTTTTAAGACTTTAAGGAAGCTGTAACTTCAGGGTTTGTTTTGAACGCTTTGTAGCTTTATTCTAGTCATTGTTTTTTTTCCGTCTTGTTTTTACACCAGGAATCTGTGCTTTTGAAGTGTTTTCTGACCAGAAGAGCAACATCCAGATTTCCCTCCAGAACCCGATCGTAGCTAGCCGATGGCAGCGCATGTTTACATTAATCTTGCAGCAGATAATGAACTGCATCCAGGAAGTATTTAAAATAAATTCACATGGTCACTGATGAGCTGCTTTTTTGCTTTGTCACTTTGAAATGCTCCGAGTCAAAGTGCAGAGCAGGCTGCGCATCAATAAATGATGCTGTTATTTAATGCTTGAGATAATTCTGAGCATAAGTAAAATTAAATATAGCAAAGAGCGCTGAGGTGTGTCGGACTAAAACGCTACCGTCTCTGGAGAAACATTTCCCCGCCTCGCACTCAGAGTAGAAAAGTCGTTTTTTGCTCGTCTAATTATAGACATGCTCCTGCTAATCTTTCCCCCTACTTTCACTTTATTTGATATTTTCCAGCCATTTCTAAGAGTCTGGAGCCGGTGACGGGGCAGCTGAACAACTCGATCGCCGCTAAGATGGCCGCCGTGGAGGTCACGATTAAGGACATCGTCATCAAAGTGGTCAAATCCAAGGTAGGCCGACCAAATTCTGCAGGTTCATCACCTCTTATTGCTCAGTTCAGGGGTGGCCAAAGTGCGGCTCGCGGGCCATTTGTGGCCCTCAACTGCAATTCAAAAATGATGCACATTTGCAGATGAAGAGTTCTAATTTGTAATCAGGGTAAAATTATTACCAACATAATTCTCTTACAAAGTTTTCATGTTTTTATAACCAAGCTTTAAGAAAAGGTAAAACCATGTGTATCTAGAGAATTTTCCTTAAAAGCCAAATTTGCTGCACGCAAATCAGTTTTTATATTTTTATTAAACGTGACTGGATGAGCAAGTGCTTTCAAAGAAAAAGACCCAAATTCTCTTATTACTGAAAATAAAGTTATTTAATAGAGCCTGAAAGAAACTGAAAAGTGGATGTCGCCCTTTTAATACAGCAAATGTGCAAAATCTGGTGAATTAGGGTCATTGTAGAGAAAAAAACTGAAATATTTAGATTAATCTTAGAAATTTTACCACATCCATCCATCCATTTTCTAACACCCTTGTCTCTAGTGAGGCCAGGAGGGGTGCTGATCTCCAGCGAACGTTTCGGGCGAGAGGCGGGGTCACCCTGGACATGTTGCCAGTCTGTCGCAGTTTTACTGCATTAAATCTTGGAAATTTCTGAGTTTAAAATGCCGAAAATGTTTGACTTCTGAAGCTCAGAAAAATTCTAAGTTTTTTTCTAGAAAATTTCTGAGATTAATCACTAAATTTCTGACTTTTTTGGTAGAAATCTACTCAACCTTTTAACTTATTTTTTTATTTACAATGCCCCTAATACATTGTCATAAAAATCTACAATAAATAACATTTGAAAAAATTTAAAATAACAAAAATTGGGCTACTTCATTTGCTGGATTTTAGGTTGGTTTTTGAGTCAACACTTTTGGCCTGTGTGGCACAAAGTTTGGACACCCCTGGTTTAGTTCTAACTTGTCGCGTGTTTGGATCAGAACACTACAGACGCCATGGGCCGGGCCGCTGCGGAGGCCATGCAGGGCCCCATCCAGGCCGCCTACAAAGATGTCTTCCAGAGCACAGTGCTGCCCGTGTTTGAAAGAGGATGCCAGTCCATGTTCCAGCAGATCAACGACAGCTTCAAGCAGGGCACGCAGGACTGTAAGGCCACACAGATTAACACCGTGGACTGCTCACAATCTGTAACTTTCCACTTGAAAGGCATCATCTCTACATTGACGTTTTCAATTTCACTCAATGTCTTAAAGGGGCAGTGTCATGTAAAATCAACTTTTTTAAAAAATTTTTTAGCTTTACATCATGTTATGATGTTTTAATCTCAATGACAACTATTCAGCTGTGAAAAACATCTAGTTGGACTTACCCTGCCTTCAAGTCACAGCTCTTCCCCTGCTCCTTAAGACTAGCCAGCAGCAATTAGCAAATACTTTATGGAGCTACCATCATTGTAGGAGCTACTGCTCAGTTTAACACTGGTAAATAAGTTGTTAAAGGGTTAATAGAGAAGCCAGAAGAGTTTCAGAAAGAGCAGGAGTCTTAAAGAAACAGAGGCCCAATTTCAAGGTGTTAAATTTCTTTGAAGTCATATTTGATATATGCAGCATTTTTGTGACAACTGAATTTAACATAGTTAATTGATTGTGCTATAAAATGGCTGGAAACACGACACAGCCCCTTTAAGGGTAGTTTACTCACATTTGTTGAAGTGATGAACGTTAGCGGCAGGCAGTTAGGTGAAAAATCTCAAAACGAAAAGCACAAAAGCAGCTACGGCTATTTTATTAACCACAAAATAAACACACTGTATATAATTACCAACTTCCTAAACAAACAGATTTCTGTACTTTTAAAACTCAGATATTTTCCAACAATATTTTAGTATATAATACATAGTAACCCAGTATTTTTAACCAAATATATCAACTAATTTTTATCCAACTTTATATTGTCAGAGTCTCTAGCCAATATTTATAAACAACATGAAAAATTATAATATTTTTTATATAAATTATTACTAAGACAATTTAACTGGTATTCTAACTAAACATATATATATATATATATATATATATATATATATATATATATATATATATATATATATATATATATACACATATACACACACACAGTATATATATGTATTTATTTTTTCTTCCCCATTTTAGCTAGACCTTAGACAAACCAAGTACAATTTTTTTAGGCTGTTTAATTTTATTTTTTGAAAAAATTGACCTATTTGATTACAATTTGCCTAACTTTTGTTTGCCAACAGGAGAATTTTTTTTTTTTTTTGCCAAAAGGTGAAAATTAAAAAATTGTTCAATGGGGCAATCAAAGTCAACCAGGTCTGGATTTTGTTTGCTGTACTGGGGCTCCAGTCATTGAAGGTCATTGAAGTATTTTCCAGGTCTGAATGAGCATAGAGTGAGAAAATGGGGGAAAATATTTCTATTTTCTTTAACACATCCATTTTTTCTCTTTGAAATATCTGCCATAAATTCACAGTCAGGCTTATTTTTTGTTATTTATAGTCGTAAAATGTGGCTGATAAAGTACTGGCAAAAAAAAAAGCTTTTCCACCCGCATTGTTATCCTCAGTGTTCAGTTCAGGATCTGTATTGAAGTTCTATGCGTTTTTCCGTCTGGTTGGTGTCAGGGGTCAGCTCGTCTGAGCACACAGACAGCAGATCTTCTCTTTAGGTTCGCCTAGATTGGAGCCTTGAGACTCAAACTGTCTGAATGTGCAGAGAAGCGTCCCACGTGTTTGCAGAGTCAAACACTTCCTCCGTTTTACAGTAAAGTCTCGCGTTTGACTGGATTTTCTTTCCGTTATTTTTATTATCTATTTAGTTTTTTTAGATGTCTTGCAGCTTTAAATTCTTGCTAGAAAGGAGGAAGACAAGGTGACACCAGATCCTGCGATGGAGTAACGTCTGTTATGAGCAGTCTCTGAAGTTTAATCCACACAGATGGAGAGTGCATACATCTTCCTATTTAAATGTAGTCCGGGTGGAGTGATTAAATATTGACTGGAGCTGCAGCATTAGCATCAGAACTGCTGCATCACTTCAGGCCTGACACAGCTAACGCTTACTGAATCATATGATTGCAATTATTTCATATAAAGAAGATCATTTGGCAGATAACAGGACACAAAAGCTATAAACAGGCTGTGCAGAGCGAGAGTTCATCTATTGCAATGATCAATTAAAGACTGGTGTATATACATTTTAAAAAAAAAGTGATCAAAATTTCTTTACTAAAAGTAAAACAAAAATTAGAAATTGTTATGCTTTGTTTCACATCTAAACCCAGTTCAAGAACCCTGGGCCCAATTTTAAACCCAGTAAAATTTGAAGTCAAATGATCTTTATTTATTTTTGTTTTTTCTTATTTATGTATTTTTAAAAAGAGAATATTTTTTATTTATTTTTTTAATTGTTATTCATGTATTTATTTTTTAAGTAAAATTATATTTTATCTTTTATTATATTTATATTTTTATACATTTTTATTTTTTAAGTAAATGGATCTAAAGGCCAAGACAAAGCTATGAAAAAGCCCTGCTGTTATTTTTTGTATTTAAGAAAGCATGTTTTGTCTCTTGGTAATTAAAAGACGATTCATAAAATTAAAATTAAAAAATGATTAATGGTTTGTGGGTTAAAAAAATGCAAATTGTGTAGTGATAAACCAAAACTAATGGTCCCCATCTGAATGTAAATTTATGTAAAAACGCAGAATTTCAGAGTTTTATCAGAGTTAATGAAATAAGATATAAAATTAGGAAAGTTTGACATATTTTTCACATTTCTTTATTACAGCTTATTTTAGGATTTAGGATAAAATATTATTTACTTTTACTTTTTAAAAAGTTTTCTTGTGTAGTTTATTAATTTCAAACACCCGAACAACTAAAAATGTTTCTAATAAACCTAATTCATCAAATCTTTGAAGCATCTATTAGCTTAAGCTAACCTTAAAACGCTAAAGTTTGAGTCCTGTCACTCGGCATTACCATGACAACCTGCTCTGAGTGGAGAGGAGTGTGTTTTTCTTTTATTAAGTTGTGTTTTCTCTGCAGACATCCAGCAGCTGGAGGCCCACCTGAAGAGCCGGAAGCAGAGGGAGCAGGAGGCGCGGGACCCCGTGATCGGCCAGCTGCAGCAGACGATCGACGGCTTCCAGAGCTGCACCGATCAGCTGGCCAGCAGCGTCTCTACCGCCGTACGAGCCGAGGTCCAGCACCAGATGCAGGTGGTGGTGGGGAAGTACGTACCTGCGCTCCGATCGGGACGCGCCGCCTTTAAAAACACTCCTAGGGTTTTCTGAAGTATGCTTGAAACAACATAATCATATTTAATTTAGTTTTTCTCAGCAATTACAAACTTTGTTTTAATTGTCTTGATACCAAAATAAAGCAAACACTTGGAAGTGTAAGCATCACAGAAAATGAAGATGGAACATAAAATAGTTTTAATTTTTTTTATCCCTCACCAGAATTGTCTTTGCCTCATACATTATATGAACCTTTTAGATGGAGGTGCATTAATTGTTACTTTCCAATTGCCGATTCCGATTTTGGACAATATTTTTTTGGTAAATTAAGTAAATTTACAGAAGTTTAAAAAAAAAAAACCTACATTGAGACAAAATAATTTTTTTTACTCCAAACCTGGTGATTTCCTGTTTTTACTCATTAAACTTAAACTTATTTTTACATGTCTAAAACTGCTTGTTTTTTTTGTCGTCCAGCAACATTTGTTAGGCATGTCGCAATAAATAATAAATCAATTAATCACATGATAAATTAAAACAGTCTAAATAACTTAATTTGCATGATTTATCTTTTTTTTTTTTTTTTCTACCGATATTGGCCTTCAGTTTGGTGCTTTGGTCTTAACTCACCTTTTTTTAAGGACAATTTTCTTTACAGAGACTTCCTAATTCATTTTATTTGTTGTTTTGTTTATTTGTTTTCGATAGTTAGAGTGTCTTCCAGCTCCAGTGTTACATGTTCATTACAATGTAAAGTTTGTTGATCTTTGAGAATGTGTTCTTACATTATTATGCCACTTACGTTACTTGAAAATGGTTTGAAAACAACAATATTACTGTTTATAACTGTCATTTCTGGGACAATTTATTGTCCAGCAATATTTATCTATGCTGGAGGTAATGTGTGGTAACGAACTGCAGAGTAAAAATAACAAAACTCCATCGTGGGACTAATGTAAGAGCATAAATTCGATATGGTCTCTTGTTTGCCAATTCATTTCCCAGCCTCAGTAGTTAATAGATTGAGCAGAAGAGCTAGCTACTGCGCTAACAGCGCCGCATTCAGGCAGTAACTCTGTGTCTCCTCCAGTCTGCAGGAGTCCATCCTGAGCCACTTGCAGCGCATCGTGAAAGGCGAGGTGAGCCTGGCGATGAGGGAGCAGCAGGCCGTCGTCACCTCCAGCATCATGCAAGCCATGCGCTCTGCCGCCGGGACACCCGTCCCCACCGCACACCTCGACTACCAGTCGCAGCAGGCTAACATCCTGCAGCTGCTCCAGCAGGGCCAGCTCAACCAGGCCTTCCAGCAGGTACCGACTCGACCCAGACACCAGAGGTCACACTAGACGTTTTTGTTGTCTGTAATTTGACAGCGTCAAAAATATTCCGTCATATTCTATTTTTATCCATTAGATTTTAAAAGTTATTGACATAGGCTATTTTGATGCCTTTAATTTTGATGCCGTTTAACTAATATTCAACAAGTTAAACAGAATCCAGATCCCATCATACATTAATCAAGCAGATGAACCGCATTGATAAAAAAGTCACTGATAGAACAATGAAGCGAATCAACTAAGTTATGAAGAGATGTAATATTCTGTCAACCAAACCCTGTCAGATACAGTCTCTCTGATGGGCTAAACCGGCGGTTTGCAACTTGTGGGAGGCAAAATCCACAAGTTGAAACTCCTCAGGGACCAAAATGATCTTTTTCTCTCCATTGAAAAAATGCAAAAATACTATTATTGTGAATTCTCACTCCTTTAACTGCACAACCATAAACTGAACAAGTTAAATTTTTTACAGAAACCAACATTAGTCTGAAATATGCCTTAATATTTACATTTATTTAACTTTTTGAGCCAATTATTTTCTATTTTGTCTGGTTTTGGTTCATATCCAGCAATAAAAACCAGAATTTTCTTTTTAAGCCTTTGTAGTTTGTAGGCCAAGTGTGTTTCAGAGTAAAAGTTTCTGGATGTTTGTGGCTGTGATCTGCTAATGGGGAAAAAAATAATTCTTTGTGTTGGACATTTTCATTTTACAATATAAACTCTAAATGGAAATTTCACCCTAAAATTATTTATCTGTTTCATCTGCCAAATTTGCACCGATTTTCAGGTGCAGTCATTGGCCACACAAACTCATTCCAAGGGCCACAAATGACCCTCGGGCCACACTTTGGACACCACTGGGCTAAACGGTTAATTTACACACTAAGCAGGGATTCATTCACTGCAAAAACACAAAATATCACCTAAATTTTGGACTAGTTTTTACTGCAAATATCTTATTAAAATAAGACAAAACTAAGTTCTAAATACCTTTTTAGCAAGATATAAAAGCTTGATTTAAGTCAATAATTCCTAATATTGATGAAGTAACTTTCCCATTGGCAGATTATTAAACTTGTGACAAAACATTTTTCCCATGATATACATAAAATAATCTGACAAAGAAACTAGCACTTTTTCATCAATATTAGTAATTATTGACTTAAAACAAGCTCATATATGTTGCTGAAAAGTTACCTATAAGTTAGTTTTGTCTTATTTTATGTGTGCTAAGATATTTGCACTAGAAACTGGATCAGAAATACTTTTTACTATTTTCTGTTTTTGCAGTTTTATGTCTCCTCTTCCCTCTGTGTTGCTTTGTTTCTGGAAATGCTTTTACCTGTGAACAAGCTTGGCGTTTTTATTTTTGTTTATTGTTTGTTTTTTTCCTCTTGCAGCTCTTCTGGAAGTTGTTTACAACTCATCTGTTTTTAAAGTTGCTGATTTTTCCTGTCATTTCTCAGCCTGCTGCGGCGGGGAAACATCCTCTCTATAAATGTTTAAAATCTCGACTCATTCATCTCTAATAGGGGTTAAAAATGGTTGTGTTCCCTTCAGCCAGGAGCTGCAACTAATGATTACATCCATAATCAATTATCTGGATGATTAATTTTCTTTAAAAAAATAAAAATCCTTTTCCATGCACTATTAGAAATGCATTAAAAGTTGCAAGGCAACAAATAACTCAAAGCCTTTTTTAAGAAAATAAACATGTAAGTATCTAATGTGCAATAATATAGCACTCCTTTAGTGAACACTTGATCATTTGTAGATAAATTGATACATTTTTGGATAAACTGATAATTAGATAGCAAAAGGAGCTTAATGTGAGATTTTCTTTTGTTTTATTTGAACCAGGTGAAGCTGGAAAATGCCACTTGATGAGTTCTGGGTAGGACAGATTTATAAGAAGGATTTTTATCTTTTTTTGTATATTTTGATATGATGCAGCAGGATGTTGATCTCACTTTCATTTTGTGCCACAACAAGATCACAAATGTCCTCAAAGGGCGAAAACTTTGATAAAACTACCTTAACTATTAAAAAGCTGCTTTTACTACTTAAAGTTAAATAATATGGAAGATCTTTTCACATTGATACAATGCAGATAAAATAGCTTTGATTTAATTGATACAATAATATTTAAAAACACAAATGTTACCTTGAAGGTTTTATCTCCACTGAATGAAAAACATGTTTAACCAAAAACTTACCATACAGACACACCTACTTTTTACTCTTCAGTAATTTCTTCTTACTTGAGTAAAAATATGTTGAAGTAGTGATACTCTTACTTAATTACAATCTTTGGGTGCAAACTTCAACTGGTACATGGCATCTTTCTCAAACTGGGTTTTTTGCACTGGAACCAGTTTGATAAGGAGAAGAAAAAGTCTTTTTCCCACTTTGGGTAACTTGTTGAATAATCAAGGCTTTTATGCTGAGAAAACATCAGTGGTTGAGATTATCCAGATCTTTCCTCTTTGCCAAAACGCTTGTGTGTAAATATTTGAACTGGTTCTTGTTAATGCTGGTAAATCCTCCCAGCGGCCAGTTCTGCAAACCTGGCGTCGTCATCCAACCAGATCTGTGTTGTCAGATGGGATGAATATCTGTGTAAGGAAGCAGAATGACGTTGCCGCTGTGTTGTGCTGCAGGCTCTGTCTGCGACGGACCTGAACCTGGTTCTGTACGTGTGTGAGACCATCGACTCCCAGCAGGTGTTCGGCCAGACGCCATGCCCCCTGAGCCAGCCGGTGCTGCTGTCGCTGATCCAGCAGCTGTCCTCCAACCTCGCCACGCGCTCCCAGCTCAAGATCAGGTGAGGAGACACAACCGATCTCAGCTCAAGTTACTTCTTTTCACGCATGGTTTTGGTCTAAGGGGGTCTGTATTCCTTATGCTGGTCACTAGATGACTAAAAAGGAAACTTTCAAAGAAAAATAAATTGGTTTTTGTTTAAATTACACCTTTACAAGTTTAGATTAAAGTGGCAGAATTAAACAAAGTTTTACATCATGTTATAATGTGATTCCCTGCAGCGTTGCTTTGATTCTTTTATGCATGTTTTGAAAATCCTTTCATCTCCATGGCAACTATTCACCTGGGTGAACTTAGCTCTGCCTTCGAGGCACAGCTCCTCCAGACTAGCCAGCAGCAATTAGCCAACACCTGTTGGATCTGCTGAGCTCATTATAGGAGCTACTGTACTTCTTAGTGAAAAAAACACCCAGCTGATTTTTGCCAATAAATTGTTGAGCTGTTTCAAAATCCTCCACAATGTAACCTCACAAATCAGCAAGCACCACCCGTTACCTAGCAACCCCAACAGAATTCTGAACGTTTCTTAGCAACCCAAACTGAGTTCCAGCATGTTTGGTCAGCTGGTTTTACCGCTGTATGCACTGTACAATGGCTGCTGGAAAAGACAAGAGTTTTGTTTTTGACTTACCATCCAGAAATCACTAGGCCTGTCACGATAGCAAATTTTGCTGAGCGATTAATTGTCTCAAAAAAACTATTGCGATAAACGATAATATTGTCTGAAGACCTTTTTACACTGATTTAATGGAAATGACGTAATAATGCATGTGATTTCCTGCCAAAGATAGATACACTTTATATTCAAAAGAATATTTAACACTGGAACTGATAAACTAAATAAACAAAACAACCAAAAACAAAATGGATTCTCAGTCTCCATTAAGTACTTGATAAAAACTAAACAACATAAAGCCAAAGTGTAAATAAATACTGCATTCAACCAAAAGAGTGCAGATTATGAAGTCTGTATATTATGTTGCCCTTCAGTAATAATTAGATTTAAATAGAGAAGATGGGCACATCGACTACCTGATGCAATAATTCACACTACATGATTTTTTGCTCCTATTTTCCCCATACAACAATCTTAAAACGTTGGTCTTTCTAAGATTGTGTGGTGTGTTACGGTAGATCGTCGACTGGGATCGTTAACGCAGCCTGTTGAATGTGACAGGTAGCCAATCAGAAAGCGCGGATTCTCCTCCGTGCTTTCTGAGGGGAAATTACCGATGGGAATCCCAAACAGCTGACACGGCGCAACCAGAGGTCCAGCGAACATTGGAGATGATACGTGGAAACAACATTAATGTTTATTCAACATGCAAAGAATATAGAAATGACAAGGGGAGGAGTTGGAGCGAAATTGCTACCGCAGTTGATAAACCCGGTAACTTTTCAGCTGTTCTTCGTTAACGTGACATAAATCGGTTATAATGATTTTCATTCAGTCAGGACTTTACGCTGACACTAGCCACATGCATTGCAGGTAGATTGTAGTAAAGCATTGATTAAAGCCTGGTTTTAAAATTAGTTCACTGGACTAGTAGCCATTATTCTGTGCCCATTGTTGGACACCACAGGGCAGGACCGAACCTGATCGAACCGTTATACCTAGGATTTCTGTCGGCTAATGTGTGGTCTGTCAGGTTTTGAAAATTGGCCGACAATCGGCCGAAGCTCTAAGATCGTGTTGTGTGCGCTGAGCTTTACACTGAGGAAATGAGGAAGGGAGGGTCAGTGGAGAGCACCGGAGTTGAGCCTTTTTTCATTCGGTGTCATCAACAGAAAGAGAAAAACGGTGGAAGAGACGATAGTGGCGATAATTGAAATGACGTCGATAGTTTTAATTTATCGTACGATTAATCGATTTATCGTTTATCGCGACAGGCCTAGAAATAACTTTCTGCATTCTTGTTGTTTGTGCAGGAGGCTCCACCTCTACTTTTCAAAGATGTATAACTGTATAATTACAAATCTTTTTGCGACTCTATTACAAATTTATTCTCAGATTATTACAACTTTATTCTGGTATTATGACTTTATTCCCATTCAGATTTTGTTCTTGTAATTTTATGACTTTATTCTTGTCTGAGTTTATTTTCAAAATATTATGACTTTGTTGTCATCCATTTATATTTCCTGGTGTGGCCTCAGTACTCTCTGGTATAAAGTGTTTTTCTTTTTATTCTTGAATATTTTCTCTTCACATTAATGTTTTAATTTTCTCCTCTTATCCTCCTGCTGGTCTCTAATCTGAACTGCTGCAGCTCAACCTGCAGAAACATCTTAATTATAACTTCTAAAAACTCGTCCCGCCCCTTCCTCTCCCACTCAGCGATAAAACGCCCCTCAGCCTTCGGACTAAATTATTTTCTCACATTTGATCTCCACAGTTGGGCCGTTACGCGGCGCCCCCTGTGGGCGGAGCGGCGGTAAAGTGCTGACCCCATCACGCCGCTCCGTCTGCTGCACGGCTGTCCGGGGAGCTAGCTCCGGGTTTTAGCTGCTCTCTGCTGCTCCGCTCCGTCCTTGTTCTCCTCTGCTTTATTGTGTCCTATAAAAGAAAAGAAAAGAGCTTCCTGCACCCACACTTTTCAAGGCAGCGGGGTGCGGCTTCTTTTTATTCTTAACTTTGGCTTATTTTCTGAAGCCTTTTCTTGTGCTGCAGAGACAGAAAGCAGGCGATCAGTGTGTGACTGTAAATCACAACCTGTGCGGATGAAGGCGTCTCCTGATTGGAAGCAGCTCGTAAACGGCGTGAGAGCGTCGTTATCCTCAGAAATGGTGATCTCAGCGGGGTCGTAACGCGCCGGACGATACGGAGCGGCAATTTAAGCCGCTGCTGTGTGTTTTTAAAGGTGCGGCACAAACGCAGCAGATGAGTTATTAACAGCTCAGTGTCTGCGCCGCCGCGGTTACAGGCCCGTTTCACAACGCGTCGGTTTAATGGGTCTGCAGCGGAAACCCGACACCGTCCCACCAGATGTCCGACCCGAAACGATTAATTAAGGAGTTAAATGTTGAGCGACGGAGGATGAGAAGATAGGATGAACTGGGATAAACATAAAGTGAGACGGTTGACTCAGAACTGGCTTCATTCAACCAGGAATAAAACAAATATTATTTTATGTAAATGTAAATATTATGGACGTACATTTGTAGTATGAAAGAAGAAAAAAAACCTCATCAAGTCAAAACAAATATCAAAACTCATAATTTCAAGTTTTAAAGTCACAATTATGAGACCTGTAGTATAATTATCTCCTAATTAGGACTTCAGAAGTTAAAATGATGACCTTCAAATTTGTAATAAGGATTTATTTTTGAAATTATGACTTTGAAAGTTGAGATTATGACTAAAAGTCTAAATTATGGATTTGAATGTTGAAATTATTTTTGTTCTCAAACTTGACTTCAAAAATTTAAATTACTACTTTTATTCTCAAAATTATGATTTTGAAAGTCAAAATTATATTCTCACAATTTTGACTTCAAAAATCAAAATTATGTATTTGTAAGTTGAAACTATGATTTTAAAAGTTTAAATTCTGACTATAAAAGTTGAAATGTTGGTTTTTATCCTTTGATCCTCCTCTCCCAGCTACCTGGAGGACGCAGTGATGAATCTGGACCACAGCGAGCCGCTGACCAGAGATCACATGTCGTCGGTTCTGGCCCAGGTCCGATCTAAACTGCTGGCCTTCCTGCAGCAGGACCCTCACAGCCCGCTCAGCAAGCGGGCGCGCGGCCTGCTCCTGATGCTGAATGGAGTCGTCAACCACTAGGCCTGCAGGCGACCTCCAAACGAATGTTTTAGTGCTGAAGCTTCAGGGAACGTCCGCCTCCTGATCTTTACGCTAAAAAACCCAACTAAATACAAAAAAAAAGAGAGAAGATTTTCAGTTCCTCCCTCCGCTGGACGCCGATAATCAGGACAGGTTTGACATTCCGGTCGCCTTCGAGCGCGAAGACGTCTGGCCTGGAAATGTCGCCTCAAGAGCAAAAAGCTGACCTTTTTTTGTTGTTTCTGCGACGGGGAATTCAGCGATTCCTGCAGCCCATCAGGGCGACCGCAGGCACGCCGGGTTCCGGAGGCATCCTGTTATTTCCTAATTGGCTGGAGGTGACATTCACGCCCCCAACTCGAGAATCCGCTCATGTTCATGGAGATGATTCCTTTTTCTTTTTCAGGATTTAATAAGGTTATTCGTTTAAAATCAGGAGCAGTTCAGGAATCCATCGCCGTCCACCACTTGTTTTTTTATATAAAGAGCATTTAGTATTTGTAAGCCATGTATACTTGCTTTAAATCCCAGAGTAGCTTAATAATATTAATAAAAAACCTTAAACGGGATTATTACTGATAAATCATCAGGATGTTTGTGAACTGAATGTGCAGTTACTCCTCTTAGGCTATAGGGGGCAGCACTCACTTGGACCCTTTGTTTGCCACAGAAAAGAAATCCTGTTCCTTCTTTTTGTTTGTTTTGCAGAATGAACCGAGATTTCTGTTAAATATCGGAGCTGTTAGACTCACAGGGTAGATTTGGATTGTAAAATAAAACAAAATCATCTGGGGTGTTTGGGATCCGTGGGACCCGTCTGGAAAGTGCCTTACCGCGTTTCATCCGTTCCTGATGGCGGCTAAGGTCGAACCGCAGAGGAGAACCTGGACCTTCTGTTGACAAACATTTTGGTTGAGAACCAGGGAAGCGGCGATTCTGTTCTTCTGTTTTCGACTACTAGCGACATTTTTCTTCCTCTTTCTCTCCGTTGTGTTTGTTTCCTCCGGTTTGGATGGCTCTGTTTATAGTTTGTTTTACCCTCAAACGTTTTGGAATAAAAGAGAAAAAAAAATGTTGTTTTTTTTTGTGTTTTTTATAAACCTGCGAGATTTTAGTTTTATTTAGATTTTGTTGTTGTTGCAGTTTTTAAACTTTTCTATGAGATTCTGATTTTGGAGCTGCACTGTAAAAAATGAACAGCAGTAATTTGGAAAAGAAAAGAATGAAAAAAGATTAAGGTTAATTTTTCATTCATTCATTAAATATTACAGGTTCTGAGTATTTAAAGAGCAATATATACATACAATATATATATAAAAGCTAAATTAGTTTAAAAGTTTTGTTTTTGCTAACAAAATATTTAGTTAGCTAAATATTTAATTAACTAAATATTTAGGCTAAATACTTAGTTGACTTGTGTTAACTACTTGGACTAAATATTTTTGGATGAAGATAAATATTTAGCTTAAATATTTTTTAGTTAAAAATATTTAGTTAACTTTTAACTAATTATTTAGCTAAATAAATAGTTATTTATTAAACTAAATATGTAGTGTCAAACTAAATAGTATACTAAATATTTGGTTCTGAAGATAAAAATTTATCTTAAATATTTAGTTTTTAACTTGAACGTTTCACACTCAGAAATATTCCTGTTTCTTTCCAGAAATTTTTAGATATCAAACTTTCTGAGAGTTTTGCTCACAAATTTGGACGTTTCAAACTCAGAAATGTCCGCAGAAATTATTTCTTGGATTAATTGTATCCAATTTTAAAATTTAATTGCAATCTAGAAAATCTGAACATTTTTAGTCAGGAAAAATGTAAAAAAAAAAAAAAAATCCAGAATATTTGAAATATTTTCTTCCTATCAAATTTCAGCTTTCCAAACTGAGAAATTTTCTGTTTTTCCAGAAAATTTTTGATTAATCTCAAAATTTCTCAGTTTTCTGTAGCAAATGTGCAACTTTGAAAACATGAAATTCAGTTTTTTCCTCAAAAATTTCTGAGATGAATCCCCAAATTTAATTTATTTTCTAGCAAACTTGCAAATTTTCAACCTTTTTTTTATTGTAAAATGTCTGAAATAAATTTTTTTTCTAGCCAATTTTCAACTTGTTCCTCTCCAGAAAATTTTTGGGTTTTTGGCTCAAATTTACTCGCTTTTTGTATCTAATAATTCTCCATTGTATCGCTGACTGAAAGGTATGGAGGGGAAAAAAAGCGAAAGTGCGAAGAACAACCGGCAGAAATCCAGGAGAACGTGAGTCAGTTTGTTAATGCAGAGCATCTGAGCTCATCAGGGACTCTGCTGTAGACCTTCCTCCTCCTCCTCCTCCTCCTCCTCTTCCTCCTCCTTTCAGCGGATGAGCAGCAGCGGAGGCTCTCAGAGCGGAGAAAGCGCTGCAGCTGCAGGAGGAGAACTCAGTGTAACCAGCCGTCGTTCTTCCTCCTCCTCCTCTTCTTCCTCCTGAAGAACACACTCACTCTGGAGTTCAGGACCGAAGCTGAAACTTGTGGGTCCGGAGGACGAACTTTCGGCTCGGCATGGCGTCTCTGCTGAACTCCGCCTGCCTCATCTTCTTGCCTGTTGCTCTGCTTCTCAGTGAGTACCAAACCGGTTCCGGTTCGGTTCCGCAGCGGGGCTGATCTGATCTGGGAGCTTCATCGCAGCGATCCGCGTTAAAAAGCTGCAGGTGCTTCACGGTTGTTGGTGCAGCAGCTGGAGGAGGAAGAGGAGGAGGATGAAGCTTCGTCTATAAATCTGCAAACCTAAATGGCAAATTAATAATTTTACTCGCGTTTTAAAAGTTTATTTAAGTCATGAATGTTCCATTTAATTCAGAAGAGGCTATAAAAATTATATTTACCCAAAAGTAACCTAAGTTTAGACTGTTCTTTTATGTCTGCTCACAATGTTCCTCGCTGCGCAAATATACGGAATACCGAAAATGCCAAAATTTCATTGTTGAGGGAATTAATTATTACATCAGAATTAAAAGATATAGAATATATTTATCAGTTATTTTTGCTACATATTTTTTGCTGCTGTTCTTGAAGATCATAAAATAATGTTAGCTGCAGATATGGCTTGTTAATTAGACCCCGATGCCTAATTGAATAACCCACAGGACTTTTAGCCTCTTAGTCACTTGGATGACAGATAAGATTAGAAAACAATACTGATATATGTATTTAAAAAGACAACATAATAATCTATTATTTCTTGCAGTTTTTTATGAACCTGCCACCTAAAATGGCAAATTAATCACTTAGTAAATCAGTTACTACAATCTTTACATCAGTATAAAACAAATAGGGAGAACATATTCATTAAATAATGGGAAGTTAATTATATTCACTAAGTATTTTTGTTATTGTTTTGATCTTGAAGAACATAAAATAATGTCATCTGCCAACATGACTCGTTAAATAGACCCTGATACCTGATTGGCTAACACATAGGACTTTTACCTCCTCCCACTGACTTGAATAACAATTAGATTAGGAAACAATACTGACATATATTTCAAGAATACGTTTTATTAAAAGATAAATAATTAAATATTTATATAAATCACCACTTTATTTGCTTCCAGTTTTTATAATATTATAATATATTTCTGGAATTATTAAAGGATTAATTTATTGATACTTAAAAAAAACCAAAGCGGCACTTTCGGACTTCCGTACATCTCTTTATGATGCTGAAAACTGGCTAAATACATGCAGTAAATGATGGCATTTAACAGATAAATGGTGACAAAACGAAGTTCACTCTGAAAATAACTGCTGTGAAATTTGTGTTGTTGTTGCTGACTATCAGGAAACTCGTCGTTCCTCCTCTTCCAGAAAGCTTCGGCTGCTTTAAGATTCATCTACTGATCGCCTCTTTCGTCCCAAACGTAAATCCCCTCATCAATAACCGAAAGGTTGCCAGATCTTGTGAAAACATTGAACAAAACGCCAGATTTGCTTGTTTTGTGTGTTTGTGAGGGAAGCAGAGGGGAAGGATTCAGTCTGATGCACCTGAACGGTTTTGCTTTTCTTACAAACGCTGAAATTAAATGACGTCTCTTTTAAACATTCATACAGAAACTACCAGGCTCTTGATTAAGATTTTACGACTGTTTGACTGATTTATGTTGAATGCATTGTTGTTGTTGGACTGGATGGACAAATTGGTTTGTAAGACGGTGTAGTTGAGCCATTGTAGGTAGAAAAAAATAAGTTAATCTTCACCAAAAAATCTCAAATTTTTAAGGAAAAACAAGTAAATTTCTGAGTTTCAAATATTGCAAATTTGCTAGAAAAAACTCAGAAAATTTTAGATTAATTTAATAAATTTTCTAGGAAAACTGGAAATTTTTGAGTTTCAAAAGTTGAAACTAAGAAATTATTTTACTTTTGAAATTCTGAAATTTCCACATTTTATTTCCTCAAAAATTTCTGAGCTTAATCTCAAAATTTCTAGAAAATTGTTTACCTTTGAAATTCAGAAAATTTTCAGTCTAAAAGTTTTTAATTTTGAAACTCAGAAATTTCCAAGTTGAAAAAACAACAACAAAAAAAATCAAATTTCTGAGATTAATCTAAAAAGTTCCTTATTTTTTCTAGCCAATTTTTAAAATTTACTTGTTTTTTCTTGAAGATTTCTGAGAACAATCTCAAAATTTCTGAGTTTTTTGGTGGAAATTTGCTCCTGTTTAAATACGCCGTTTTCAGCATTTGCAGATTTTGGGACAAAATGATGTTAGTGTGTTTTTTTTTGTTGGTTTTTTTTTTGCTGCTTATGTCTTGGTCCTGGTTGGAATCCCATTTCTCTGATTTCCTTTCGCTCTGGAATGAACAGTCCGTTGTGTGCGAGTATTTTCTCCAGGCTGCAGCTGTAATTTGAAGGGTTTGCTGGGTTTAGTTTGGTGTCTGTTCTGCAGAATTTGAGGTGATGACTGAATCTCAACGTTTATGTGACATATTTAAAAATAATTTATGAATTCATGTTTTTCATATCTAGAACATGTTAATGTTTACACAGTTTTCCAGTGAGGCGTGGTGAAATCGATTTAACGTCTTCATTAAATCTTCCTTTTGATGGTGAACTCAGGTGTAACAAACTACATTTTACTTTTTAACAGGTTGCTGCTATTTTTTCACACATTGACATGTAGATTTGGATGTTTTCCCTCTTGTTAGTAATAAACATGTTGTGGCAACTTCCTGAAGGCGGAGTTTCGGAAAGACCAGGAGTTTTTAAAGAGACAGAGACCCAATTTCAAGGCGTTCAATTACAAAGTCAAATTTCTTTCAAGTCATGTTCGGTATAGAGCAATTTGTTTAACAACTATTGTCAGTACTATAAATGATTTAGGTTTTTCCATTTCAGTAATCAGTTATAGAAACATAAATAATTAACTATTATCAGACTTATACGATGACAGCTACCGTAGATCAGGGGTAAAAGCGAGTACATTTCTGCCAAAATATATGGGAATGTTGGAATTAAAAACCCACAAATTTTATGGAGATCAA
The DNA here is from genome assembly GCF_002775205.1 of Xiphophorus maculatus. Classification (NCBI taxonomy): domain Eukaryota; kingdom Metazoa; phylum Chordata; class Actinopteri; order Cyprinodontiformes; family Poeciliidae; genus Xiphophorus; species Xiphophorus maculatus. The sequence goes on along the minus strand of NC_036444.1, from coordinate 2,494,408 downwards.
CAAGGAAATTTGCTGGAAGAAACTCAACAAATTTTGAGATTCATTTCACAAATTTTCTAGTAAGAAAACGTGGACATTTCTGAGTTTTAAAAGATGAAAATTTGCCAGAAAAAAATTATAAATTTTAAATGAATCTTAGAAATTTTCTAGAAAAAATGTGGAAGTTTCTCAGTTTGAGTCAAAAATTTGCTAGAAACAAAACAGAAATTTTGAGATTATCTCAGAAATTTTCAAGAAAATTTTTTTTAATTTTCAAGAGTCAAAAGTTTTTGACTTTTCAAACTCAGAAATTGCATGTTTTTCTAGAATTTTCAGAGAATTTCTGAGATTAGTCACAAAGGTTTTTGAGTTTTTCTAGCAAATTTTTAACTTTTCAAATTTTCCGAAAAAAAAAGAAAATTTCTGAAATTTTGGTAGAAATTTACAACTTTTTGTAATTTTTTTACTTACTTTTTCCACCTACAGCAGCCCCAATACTGTCTAAGACTTTTCTAGTGAATTTCTGTAAAACAATTCAACTGAACTTTGATCAGCGATTTTTCTCCCAAACTTTCTCTTAAGAGAATAATGTTTCCTTCCTGAGCCTCTTTAACTGTGAGCAACAATTACTGGACACATTAGGTTAAAAAAAAACGCAATTTGCATAAACATGGCATCATGTTTGATTATTTATTTATCAGAATAAAATGTATAAGATTTCAACAGTTTTAGCATCTATAATTTAGTGGTTGACGTTCTGCTGCAGACATGGATCAGTTTCCCACGGGATAAAACGATGGAAGTGAAAAAACTTCCCACTGATGGAAATAAATGATAAATGAATCACATCTGTCCCTCTGCTGCTCTGCAGGATCTTCAAAACCCACCTGACCAGGAAGCGCTGCTGCTGCTTTCTGTTTATCAGGAGACACTCAGTCACAGTGTCTGACTTTTAGAGCAAAACTGATTGAAATTGATGCAGTTTTACTGAATTTAAAGAAAGAAATTAAATTAAACACAGTTATTGGCTTTAGAAAAGTTATACATGTATATCTATATGGAGATATTTTACAGCTCTGACATGTTTTGATTTAATTCACAGGAGTAAAAAAATTATCCTCATTAAAACCAATTTAAAAGTCACTGGAAAAACCGCCTGCCTTCTTCCTTTTCCTGTATTTCTCCAGACACTTTCATCCTACAAATCCAAACTTTCTCTCATCTCTGCTCCTTTCATCATTTTGTTTTTGCTCCTTCTCGCTCATCTCTGTCCTCTTTCTGTCCCTTTTCATCATGAATTTACTAAAACTGGTTAATTCAGGAAATAAATACTGTTCAAGTCTAAATCTACACTTATTATGACCAAAAATTATTTTCTGTTATTATTATTATTGCCGGAAGAATTCCATAAGATTAAGAGAAAAACATTATTTTATGTTTAATAATGATCAAGATCTGTCTCAAACTAATGATAATTTGATGCTGATGTGTTAAAATATTTACTTTTTTTTTCCAAAAAATTGAAACCAAGTATAACTTAGCAAGATTCTCAATATTTTTCTTTTTAATCCAGCTTTATGTAGAAGTTCTCATAAAATTATGATTTTATTTTGGAAATATAACTTTATTCTCGTATTATTAGGACTGTAATTAAAAAGTTCATCATTGTGTTTATACTGACCATATAGCATTATTGCAATGGAAACAAAATTGCAATGGAAAAGCTTTTCTTCACATTTTGAGTCATGTGATCATCAGTCTGATGTTACTACTGGCGAAAACCACAAAGAAGACAACAGGAAGTGGTTGGAGGATGATGATACAGCATGTTTTTTTATTGCGTGAACAAACTTATTCATGTGTGATTTACATATATATTATTATTATTATTATTATTATTATTATTATTATTATTATTATTATTATTATTATGTCTGTATGTTGTGAGAAATTAAAATCAAAGTCACAATCTTGGCAAAATAAATCTGATTCTGATTCTTCTGAACTGAACTCTGCGACATAATAATGACTTAAAACATACAACTAACACTTTATTTAATAAACAATCCGAATAAACCAGATTATATAGAAAACTAATAAAAAGTTTTGGTTAAAGAGAACAACTCATTTTAGCTGCTGCAGTGCTAGCAGTTAGCATAGTGACTCAAAAGTTGTTTAGTTAAGAAAGAAGCTATATAAACAGCTGCCTTATGCAAGAGCGACTAAAATATTTAATAAAATATTAAATTTAACTGTTTTAAAACTTGGCACAGTAAAATTGACACGTCAAATTAGCTACCAGCTTAGTTAGCATGACACTTAGCACACATAAAAAATATTGCCTTTAGAGTTGGCGATAACATAATGGTGATGTAAAAATATTCTTTAAAACTCAATTCACTTCAGTTAAATTGTTTTTAAGTGTGCTTCTATGAGTAAATGTTAGCTTAGCGGTTAGCATGACTCTGTTGAAGGACAGTAAAATATCTTCCAGGCCATCAAGTTCTTCATAAAAAGGACAGAAAAGCTGCATTGCAAATGTAGTTTCTGACCCAGTTTCAGTAGAAATTAATGTTTTAAAAAGTTTTGGTTCTTTATTTGTCTCAGTTTTCTTCTGTCTGGAGACTGAATGTCTCCAGACAGAAGTTGATGTGTTTTCAGCAGCAGCTTGTTCCTTCCAAGGTTGAACAAAATGAGCAGAACTATATGCAGTTATTAAAAATATTGTATCCTTTATGTTCCCTCCAATCAGTCTAGACAGCTTCTCCAGCCTTTTAAAGGCTGAAGAGTCTTTGTTGAATAGTTCTATTTTACCTGCAATGCTGAAGAAGTTTTGTATGCAAGAATCCAATCAAAATACACCAATAATCACATTTTGATTATTTTATTTCCTTCCTGTGAACTTTAACAGTTTCTTCTGACATGTAGCTGCAGATTTGCATGCATGTTGTTGCTCTGGGCTCATTAGATGTTTGGATAATTGCAGGAAGAAGTGCATGATGCATCCTACCTGCTTCCTCTTCGCCTTCATCCTTCAGCCTGTTATGTCACATCTTCATCCTTCCTTTCATCTCCTCCCCCGTCTCTCTTTAAGTGTGCCTCTCATCTTCCTCTAAAACCCCCATCACCCTTTAAATGATAAGTGGTGAAACACACACACACACACATAGAAAGCAAAAAACTGTACACAAGCTAATATTTGTGTCTTGCAGCTGACTGCTGTCCAGGTATCAGCTGATATGGGTTCATCAGACTGTAAGAAGGTTGCAGAGAAGTGTTTGTACATGTTTGTTTGCTCTGTGTGTCTCTATAGCTACGTTCAAATGCAACCTACATCTGACTTTTCCACTGCAGTCTGAACGGCCCAATTCTGATCTTTTCTCCCCCCAAAAATTCAGATTTCTGCCACTTCCTTTTGTCATATGAAATCGGATCCATATCCCATAATTTTGGGAGTGTCTGGTGTCAGAACGGTCGTGTTGCATTTTACATCAATAACGTGAAACATGCGACATGTGGTTCATTTCTTCTTAGCTTCCTCTGTCTACATTCATCAGATGTTTCCACCTCTGTTAGTCTGGTAGACTTGGTTGGATTGGGGATGAAAAGTTTAACATTTGTTACATTTTGAGCTGCTCCGGTTCATCTTCTAACTGCACTGTGTCAAACCAACCAAACCCCTGGAGCACAACCGGTTCCCCTCCTCGCTTCCTCCTCGCCTCATTAAATTCATTCTTTACCTTCCTAATGTTTTATTTGTATTTGTTTTGAGAATCTCAGTTCTGGCTTTGTTTTGAATTGTTTCCGTATTTTGTTCATGTCTCTCATGTTTGTGAATTTCTTTGCCAGCTTTTGCTTGAATCTGGTTTTGGTTTGTGCTCTGTTGGTTTCTGTCGTTGTTTCCCTGGTTACCTGTGAAGTCTGTCAGCCATTTTCTCTCACTTCCTGTTCATTTATTCTGCTCATTAGACCCATTTCTGCTCACTAACTTCACTACCCAACATGATAACTAAAGCGAACCGGTACTTTAGCCTCATGCAGTCCAGAGGCATCGAATGAAGGAGTAAACAAAAGGTCCTGCAGTGCTCAAAGTTCAAGGAAGCTGAAACATTTAAAGCAGGAATTCAAACTGGAAGGAAGAAAGCAGAGCTGAAACAGCAGCTGGTGAATCACACGGTGACCTGCTGACCAGATCAGTAGAACCACAAGGCAAACTACACAGAGAGTCAGATTAAGAAAAAAGTCAAACAACGCCTGTTCAAGGTCAGCGGGATTCACTCTGGCATGTTTCCATCACTGCAGAGAAAATTTTATTGACTTAAGTTCACCTACAAGGAACCAGAAACTATCTATTTACTATCTGAGGTTTCACGTTCAGCTTTGGGGATTTTATGGTTTATTTCAACTGTTGTTTTTTTATGGTTTCCACTGTGCTTGTTTGGTGTTTGGACTATTAAATGTTGTAAACCATTTTAGAGGAAGTCTCATCTAGTCACAGGTGGTAGTTGGGGTTAGTACTTCCACTAATGCGCCAGTAGATGAGCACATTTCTTCTTAAGCTTTCAGTTTAATAAAGTTCAACATCTTTGTTGAAGCTTCAGTTATCAACTGTTTAGTACTTCAAGTAGTTAGACGTTTATATTGATGCTGTTGCTTATGACCAGCAGCAGTTCCATTTCCTCTTCTCACATTTTCCCAATAACTTTATTTAAAACAAGAACCTTACAGGAACAAAATGAAACGGTGACATGGGAGCTTGAAGGTTGTTTGGAGCTGAACTGTGTTTGTTCAGTGGGTTAGCGTTAGCTGAACTAGGTAATCCTTTAGGGTTAGAACTGCCAATTTTTCCATTTTGCAGCCATCACTAAGAGCAGTTTAATGCAATACTATTGGGGTGAACACATTAATTTGAGTCTGTACTGTTGGGTTAAAAAAAAAAAAAAAATCAAACTTGTGCACTCACGAATTGTTTTAAAAAATAATTCGTTTGTTTTTAAGGACAAAAGGGGATTTCCAGGAACCGCGTCCTTCTGGATGGAAGCTGTTTACATGAAGACAACACAAAGGAAAACTGAGCGACGTCTCATGGATTAAAGCAGAGAGAGATCAGGACCTGGATTTATCAAGGCTGTCAGGCAAAAAGACAGAGCATCATGGATCACCGGCCGCAGCCTCTGGACAATTCAATTTAAGGTGATCTGAAGCCGACACAAAAGGCCCTGCCAACGCGCTCCACCTCTGGAAACTTTGACTAAAAGCTGCCAAGAGCAGAGAGATGCGGCTAATGTATCAAACTTTGTGAGGCTGTAAATCCATTTTCCACTTTGGTTTGAGGTGAGAGTTTGATAGGAGGAAATAAACGGAGACAAGGAGGCGTGTCGCTGCAGATGATGATGTTCATCAGTGAAATGTAATCAGGCATCCTGCTAAACGGGCGGAGAACGAGATGGAGTTTGTGAAAGCAATGCATGTCCAGATTAGAGTAAAATGTGTTCATCATACAAACAGAGCAGCATTGAAGTTCAGGTAAAAAGCTTTGGCCTCTGGTGCATAAATGCTCATATTGCAAAAATATGAAGATTATTTTGCCTCTCCGTGTCGCCTGAATGATTAATAAGACTGGAAAATCATCCGTTCTCCATGTTAAGTTCGTGATGTATGAGGTTGAAGAAGAGTCAGTGAGATGAATTTATGATTTCCAGTTATTAATACTAAAATACAGCTGGTCCATTCTGACATGCTACCTTTAAGAGCTAACAGTCAAAATGGAGACAGTTGGTAACTTCTTTTGTTAGCCTCTGTCTAAGCTACGCCCCAAAGAGGGCGTTCCCTAGTGTGTCATTTCCTCAAAGCAGAGCTCTCGTTTGCATTTCCTGACATGTCATTTCCTTTAGGTTCAGCTTAGCTTTAGCTTAGCAACTAGCTAACAGAGATAGAAGGAAAACAGAATTATTTATTCTCAACAAGATCCAACATGAAGAGTTTTGACTGATTTTTACTGACTTCAGCTCAGGTCTCTTTACTACAACAGACCGATACAATAAATGAAATATATAAAATATATGACTTTTACATATTTGTTACTATTCTGTGACCGTTTGTTATGAGACACATAATATGTGAAAAGATAAGTCTCCTCCAACTCCTCGTTGAGCTGCTATTATTGTATGAAGGAATGAAACACTCCCGACCAAAAACAACCAATCAGAGCCGCGAGGCGGGTCTTAGCGCTGTTAATTAAGCTCATGTACTCGCTGCTAAATGTGCTAGTGGAGGAGAAACAGCCTAGCCTTAGCATTCATGACAGGCTATGCTAGCTGCAGCAGAGATTAGCAGCGCCACATGGACTGTGATTGACAGTGCTAAGACCCGCCTCCTGGCTCTGATTGGTTGTCTCTAGTTAGATATAGGAGAAAGCAGATGAGCTCAATTTTATTATTTTTATTTTGACAGTTTGAACAAATAAGTAAAAAATTATTATTTATAAAAGTCACACACTGCAGCTTTAAGAAGGGGAAAGGACTGTTGCCAAAGTAACGACTTTATTCTGATATTTAGTGTCTTTTCAGACCCCTCTATCAACTTTTTATCAAAAAGAGCAACTTGTGACAAATGTAGTGACTTTTTCTCTGTTATCTATTAACGTTCGCCACACTCACTATTGTAATTCCTGCCTCACCACTGGGGGGCGTGTCTGAGTGAGAAGGCCTTTGTGAAATAGTTTTACCAAGCTGTATCGTTGTAACCAATAGAAAAATCCAGCTGCAGTGGCCACCGTCCAACCCAAAGGGGGCAGCAACGAGACGGTTTCAAGTCACATTTTGCAGAATTTAACAATTTGAAACAAAAATGTCATAACATAAAGATGGCTGCCTTAAGGCTCAACTTATACAGCTTATCTACCACAAAAGGTTCTTTTGGGCTTCAGCTATTCTTTAAATGTGTTTTTATTCGCTGGAGGCAGAAATTCATCACAATTAGCAGAAATTATTATTATTATTATTAATATTTTTAGCAGCTCCTCCAGTGTTTAGTGTGTTCTGCCACAGATCACAGCAGAAATGTATTTATTTATTTATTTTGAACAAACAAAAAGTAAAAGCAAGAAAAAAAAAATAAAACAAATTATTATGTCCAATTGACGTACAATTTTACATTATTTGCTTGGAAAGGGGCAGATAGAAGATACAAGGTCTTATGATTTCTGCCCCTCTTATACGCATCAACTTATAAACATTTAAATCTCTTAAAACTTAAATTATTTCCACTGTGAATGACACTTAAATCTCACATATTGGTCTTTGCGATACCCATCTTATACAGCATATTTCCTAATAGGCTTCTTTGTAAAAAGTTTTTTAAGCTGGTTTGTATTAAATGACTGAATGTTGATTAAAAATGCACGGAGCCTCAGTAAAACATGCATTTCTCTTCCGCTGAACACATTTGCAGCAGCCCACGCGTGGCGGAGCGTGTTCTTGAACGCAGCTCGGCTGTGAGGAGGTGAAGTGGACAGAGCTCGGGTTTCTGCAGAGCTTTGAAGCTCTGAGATGAAAAAAGAGGAAAGGAATCGACCGCAGCCTCCTTCTGAAACCGTCCACTGGAGATGAACCGCACACCGACCAGAGAAGAAGAAGCAAACAGAAAGCAGATGAGAAAATCAAACTAAGGGCTGAAGGTTGAGGAAGACACGACCGTCTGTTTCAGGTGTTTACAAGGAAATCTTCCTACATACATTCAGAAATCTACAGAAAATTTAATAGCTTGCGACCTTAACATAACTTTTAAAGCTTTTCTCCTACAGTTCACAGATAAAACTCCTTAGAAAACCTTGTGAATCAGATGTTGTTTCTCTTTGAATCTTTTTAACAAACCAGAAAAAAGGTGATTTCTTCTTTCCATTTTGACTTAAATGTGAACCTTTGAGATTCGGATGAAGACAGAGAGTTGGAGATGTGTCATCTATAATAGATGCTGCTGAGGGTTTTTTGGAAGTTTTTGTCTTATTAAGTCACCTGGGAAGGATTGGTTGTTGACTTTCCTGCTGGTTGAAGAAAAAAAATATTTAATAGGAAAATCAACTGGGATGTTTTTCTGGAAGGTGCTGCAGAGAATTTCAGTGTCGTGTCACTAAAAGTTGGTGTTATTTAGAAAAACAAATCTTCAATTTACATCAAATTTGAGGTAGATTTCCTCTAACAGTTCACACTTTCTGTTGCAACTCTTAGGAGTCAAAACAGCAAAACGTATTTAAAATTGTAATTATTTATTAGAGCCAGATGAAGTGAACTGTTAGAAAAGTGAAGTTCCTGAAACACTGGTTGAAATGGTTGAAACCCCTAAATAACAGATTAAATTTAAAAAATCCTGATTATTTTCTTTATAGTTTTCAAGTAATTAATTGCAGACCCTTTAATTAACTAGATTAAGAAATTAAATTGAGGTCCACCACTAATTATAAACATCTCTTCACTTTAGAGCATAAAAACATAAAAACTGCTCCTGCTTTAATATGTTGATTTGCTTTTTTACACTTAGGATTTAAAAAGATAAAGAGAAATTAGTTATGTTTTGTTTCATCCTCGTACCAAAAACTCCACTGTTTATTTTTTTCTGACACTTTGCAGGTTTAATATAAACAGTTGCAGCTCGTTTTATTGTAATCCTCACTATCTAATCCTGCTTGTGTCTTTATACCCCTGAGCACTGCCAGCAACGAGTGTGTGTGTGTCTTCTGCGCACATAAACTGATCATTTGCGCGCGTGTGTGTGTTACGCCCTGGAGTGTTTTATGTGTCTGGGGAGTGAGGTGCTAACTGTGATAAGTTACAGCAGCGACTTCAGGTGTTGGAGTCAATAAAAGCTCATTAACTCAACAGGAGGGTCAGTGGTTCCGTCCACCATAATATACCTCCCACTTTGTCTTCCTCACATGCTAGCTGTGTGTGTGTGCTGCTGGTTTAATGCTACTCCATGGTTCATTTCCTCTGACACACACAGGTCTAGGAGAGAAGACGAGCTGCATGGATTTACAGTGAGAACGAATCTTAAACAAACTGTTTTATGGAGGATCGCATCTCTGATGTTTCAGTTTGCGTCAGAAACGTTTTCAGGATCAATTCAGACAGAAACGCATCGTTCTTTGTAGTTTCCACCAGTAGTAACATCCTGGTGTCGATCACATGCCTGGAATGATGTGAAAAAAGTGTTTCCATTGCAGTTTAATTAACTAATTTTGATACAGATGAAAAACCACCTCATCCTCGCACTTAGCAAAAAAATAGGTTTTCTTAAAATTTATTTATTGTAAGAATTCTAATTTGTGAAATTATACAGTGAATGGAAACACGTCTAATGTTCGACGTATTAGGGTGCATCAGTTTATTGGCCAGCTGATTTATTGTTGCCAAATCCCTTAATATTTAGAGATCGGCGATCAGCCGATGCTTTTATGTGAAGCTGATCTTATTCCTCGTTCTTATTTACCTCATTAAAAGTCTAAAAATGTCCAGAGAGGTTTGACTGTTGGCCCCGCCCACCAGGTCATGTTGCCCCACAGTTGGCAACTCCGTGACTTTCTTGCTATTTTTAGAGACAAAAAAAAATTATTTGCCAAAATCAAAATTGGCAGGTGAGATTTTTTAAAGATCAGAAATCAGCGATCAGCCAGACAACTGCAATCGGTGCATCCCTCGTATCAGGCAACATTCCAGCTGCTGACATGAATCCACTGGCTGCTGGTCTGTATTTTGGGAAAAATAATATTTCAAATCACTGAAACCACAAAGAGAAACTAATTCATTGATAATATCGCTTAATGTTTGCTGTGTTTATTTGGCATTCTTTGCGTTTTTGAATCTTGTCTTCGTTCCTCGTTGGTGTCTCAGGTGTAATTCCCTCTCGGCTGTCCGCTCTTCCTCTCCCTTCCTGCCTTTACATGCCGTCATTCTGCCTCTCCTTTATTGCTTTACATAACGCAGCCTAACTAAACTGCTTTAAAACTCATCAATCTTTCATTCAACTCCATTGTGAGCTCTCTTTAACAAGCTTTTAGGCTGAATAATGCACCAGCTGATGGCCGATGGTGTTTTCCCCCCCCAGGTCCCAGGTTTATGAACGCTGGTCAGAAGTGTTGCATGGATTCATTTACATGCTGCCTGGTTTGAGCCATCTTGCAGAGGACAGTCATGTTTCCCTGGAAGGAGGTTTCAGGCTGAAATACTTTGCTGAAGGCCAGAAAATAAGTGGAAACCTGTGCATTTAACGTTACCAAGCATGTTTCCATCTGTCCTAATTTATATTTGAGCCAAAAGTAGTTTAAAGCAAAGATCTTTGACCAACATTTTCTACAAAAAATATACAGATTACAGTGGTAGTGATGCTAATTTCAGAAAATTTCTAGAAAAAACCCTGGAATAGTTGAAAATTTGCTGGAAAAAAACTCAGAAATTTTGAGCTTGATCTGAAAAGTTGTCAAGGAAAACGTGGAAATTTCTGAGTTTCAAAAGTTGAAAGTGTTTTACTTTTGAAACTCAAAAACTAAAGAGTTTTTTCTGGAAAATTTCTGACATTAATTAAAAAATTTCTGAGATTTTGGTCAAAATTGACTCCTTTTACATCTACAATGGCCCAAATACGCTGCTGTAGATATAGGAACAGATCGACCTCATCTCTGTTGGACCACCATGAAGACTGACTTGTTCTTCTTTTAAAGAAAAAAAGCAGCTCAGATTTAATAATAGGAAATCAGGCGCTGAAAGACTGATCAATGCTTTCTCTCTCTCTGACGTATTTGTGCTTCTTTGTAGAAATTTTCTCCTTTTCCGGGTCTCTTGTGGCAGAACCATTTGTTTTATCAGTCTGCGTCCTGGACCGACCGGAGCGTCTCTCCTAAATAAAACACTTCCATAGATGTAAAAAGCTTTCATGCCAAAGTGAGTATTATGATATGCCGGGCCTCCTGGGGGCCGCGGCTCTCACTGAGGTGTGTTTGTGTTTGCAACGCCTCCTCACTGTTCTGTACACACAGATATTCCCCAACAAACGGCGTTTGATCCGAGGTCTTTTAATCGCCCCGGCGGCGGTGCGAGGGGACCGGCAGCGCTCCTGCTGTCAGCCCGCTCAATGGAGAGCGGCACCGTCAGGGAAATCAGCAGCAACAATCACGGCCACACATCGCTGCCCTCTTTGTGTTTCCACTCACACTGACAGATGCTTCCAGCACAAGAACATCTTTGTCTAATTTTCTGTCCATTCCTCTCACAGTCCACTAACTTTGGGCTGAAAGCTCACATCTAACTCACCACAGTCATTATACTTTTCCTCAAGGTGTCCTTCTTCCTCTTCCTCCTTCCTCCCTTCTCTCTCTTTTCATCGCACTTTCCTTCCCCAGAGCCTCCTTTAACTTTCATCCCAGTTTTTCGCCCTTTCTTATAATTTCTTACCGTCTCTGCGCTCACTGTGTTTTGTTGGATAAGTGCTTCAGTCTCTCCAACTCAGAGGACTGCTCCTGTTAGATCATCCTCTGTGTGTGTGTGTGTGCGTGTGGGTGTGTGTGTCTCAGGAGGGCTTCATTTTCCACGTGTGATGCCACGGTTCAAACCGGGCATCATACATATTCACCACAGTGATTCTGCACAAATAAAAACGGCCTGTGTTCTTTTCCAAACATGGAAGTTTATTTTACTTCACTTCATTTTACTTCGCTGATAGTCGGGTTCATTCGGTTCAATTTGGGAGCATTTGGCAACATTTCCAGCTGCTGTGGTTCGCTTTCACACTGCACTTAGTCAAATGATCAAATACTTTGAAAAACCTGTTCCCCTCCTCGCCTGTGGGGGCGCTCCACCAACAACTACTTAAAAAGCAACAAAAAACCTTTGAAGAAAACCCTGGACTCAACTTTCTTCACAAAATGTAAACAAAAATGGAGTAGCATTTATTTGTCTTTGGTAAAAGACCTCGAGTTATTTCTCCCGCTAATGCATTTGTTTTGGTTGTATTTACCCACAATGCCCTGCGCTGTAGTCTACTTCCTGCTTTTGGAGCGGTTTCCAATCCGCTTGTCGTTCATGTCTGCATTCGAACTGCACCACAGTTCACTTCAAACCGAGAACGATCTTTGTTGGTGGACCAGAGTTTGAACCACAGAAAATCTCCAAAAGTCAAAATGTTTTGACTTTTGAAACTCAAATAATTTCCATGTTTTTTGTAGAAAAATTCTAAGATTAATCTAGAAATTTTGGGGTCTTTTTCTAGCAATTTTTTGACTTTTCCAACTCAGAAATTTTCTTGTTTTGTCCAGGAAATTTCTCAGATTCATCTAAAAAATGTTTTGTTTTTTGACAGAAATTCATCATTCCTTTTTTCATTTTCTGTCTACAATGACCCTCTAATCCGCCGTTGTTCCAGAGCCACTTCCAATCTTAATGTTCTCCTTTTTCATAAACTGCAGCTCATGTAAACTTTTGGAGTAAATTTAACACAGATATCGTCTCATGTCTGCAGTGGACGGATGGTTCTTCATGTTCAACATTCAGTTCTGCTGATTTAATCTCATCACTTTGTAATTTCCTTTAATCATTTCAACTGAAAGGATCTTTAACACTATTAATCATTTTCGGTTGCCTCCTAATTACTTGGTTTTCTTCCAGAGCAGCTGATTAAAGCAGAAGCGTCGTCACAAAACCACCAGTCTGGTTTATCTCACATTCTCTGCGATCCGTCCAACTTTGCTAGCAGCGGTGTTGGCCCGTCTGGGCTCCGGCCACCTTAATCACGCTCTCGATGTTTGTTTGTCAACTGGCAATAAAAGTTTGTCAGCCAGTCAGTGTAATTGGCTATGCACCAGCAGCTTAAAGCCAAGACAGAGCCTTATTAAACCTCTGCTTCCCAGTAAATCCTTCACCAAACTGGGATTTTATCTGCTGGTTGTTGCGAACGTTGGGATTAAACTGCAAACAAGGATATCAATTAGCAACGGCAAAACAGAACAACGTGGAAAAAAGGGGATCATGGAGCTCTGCTGCTACAGAAAACAACATTTTTTAAATATTTTTTTACTCCCATTTCTTGCTCCAGCAGTTTGCACTCAGTTATTGATCCGAATGCCACAGACATATACAGTATCGCCTGCTGGAGACGCAGCACAGCTAACCCTACAGCCGCGCTGCAGTCTTTTCACATCAGGGACCTCCCAGAAGAATCTAGTGTCTCCAGAAAAGAGGCGAACGTGAGTTCAGTGCTGCAGACCTGACTGGAAGGCGTGGCCGGTTCAGTGGAAACAGAAAATCTGGACAATATGTTTAGTACTGTTTACTGTGCAGCAGCTTTTATAAAACATGGATCAGCCCCTCTTTAATATTCGCTCCATTGCTAAAGGAGTCCTAATGCTGTTTGTTTTCTTAGTTTGTAGTTGTGATTAATGTTGCATATTTGATTATGTTGTGTTTTTAGATTTGTAGTTGTTTAACGGAGCAGAACTACGACTTGCACTACGGTTTGCACTTCAGGGCCACCGTAGAATCCACTGGTCTATTGTCGCATTTTACGTCTCCAAAAGCTTCAGCTCCTCAGGGAAGGTTTTCTACAAGTTTTAAGAGGAAGCTTAAAGGGGCAGTTTTATGTATTTTTCAGGCACATGGTGCCACTTTATATTATAAAAATGTTATATATATCAAATATGACTTAAAAGAAATTTTACTTCCTGATTCAACGCCTTGAAATTGAGTCTCTGTCTCTTTAAAAACTGCTGCTCTTCCTGAAACTCCACCTTTAGGAAATCATCACAACATGGCTCCTCTATTATCCTTTTAACATTTTCCAGCGTTGCACTGTGAAGTTGTTCCTGAAAGGTCAGTGGCCTAAATATTCATATATATTTTTTACACCAGATCATTCTTGGATAAAGAGATTTAGTCTGCTCACTTCTGCCTTTTCGGAGATCTTTTCAGAATGAGCTGTTTTTACTCAATGTTTACACTCACATGTGAAAATGGCTGCAAACAGGAGTGCAGTTATAGAACCATACAACTTGAAAAGCATTAGTAGAGCCTCCTGCACAACAAGAATGCAGCAACTGGTTTCTGGATGGTAAGTCAACAGCAAAACACTTATTTTTTCCAGCAGCCATTGTACAGCGCATACCACGGTAAAACCAGCTGGACAAACGTGGTGGCCCTCTGCTTTGGTTGCTAGGTAACAAACAGAGTTCCGCTGGGGTTGCTAGGTAACAGCTGCCGATTTGTGCTGTTACATTCTGGAAGGTTTTTGAAACCATTAACTTGTTGCCAAAAACTGGCTGGTTATGTTTCATTTTTAAGCACTTTGGCTGTTTTTAGAAGCAATAAAAACCAATATACACGTAGTAAAGTCCAGAAAAATTTAATTTTTGAGAACTAATAATCTCATTTCATCAATTTCTGAAATCTTCATAAATCAGCTCTGAACTACAGCAAAAACTGAGTGAAAGTGCATCAATTTCAGAAAGAAAAGCACTAAGTTACTGACACAACTCTCCTTTGTTCTGTAAACGAGTGCTTTTCAGCGCCACTGGATTAATTAGCTCACCTAAACCAGCAGACAGCATCTGGTCTGCCTGTCGACTAAATTATATCAAAATTGGAGCATTCTCTGTGTCGGATTATAAAGGCTAAATGCTGCTTTGACTTTATTCAAATGCTCCCTAACTAAATGTAAAAATTGAGAGTCGGTGAGAGCTTTTGGCCGGTTTTGTAACGAGCCAGTGTTGGTTTTAATGATGAGGTAAATCCCTCCTACAGCCGGGGTCTTCCTGCTGTGGAGCTGAATTGATTTTCTCAGGAAATGTTTCCGCAGAGAAAAAAGAAACAGCTACAGATGTACTGCTGACACGCAGTTTCAAATGTAACCATTGGTGTTTCTAACCATGGCAACATTTATTACACACCAAAGACACTGAAATCATTTTTAATCTTCTCATCGTTTTATTCAGACTCTAGAAGCCGTTTGAACTGAATTTAATAAAAAATTATCTTATTCCATTGTGGCTTTCTACCATTTATTGCAGATCTTTTTGATCAGCAGTTTGTGTTTGCACTAATTAAACAGGTTTGGAAAAGATTTAGTAGACTATTGGCTTAGTTTTAAATTTCTCAGTTTTCCAAAACAGATGGATTTATTAAAGACATTTAACCAACCCTATAGGACCCGTTTAGACAGGAGCCTGTCATGTTTTGGTTTACTCGATTAACCCACATGCGCAGAACACATAGAGAGACCAAAGTAAGTTCAATGATTTATTATAAACACGGTGCAAAATGTGAAAGACATCCAGGATGTGACACTCGGGAGGGCAGAACCGGACCAATGGTCTTCCTGAAGAGGAACACAGAAGTGAGAACAGAGTGACGGGAGGGAAACGGAAGTTCAGCGGTTCGAGGCCTTACTTGCTGGTGGAAAAAGTGGAGCTGAGAGGGATAGGCAGCACGGTGGATCAGGGGTTGGAGCAGAGAGGACGGGTGACTGCGGCGTTGGAGGGCGGACAGGTGAGACAGGCTCTTCGGGAACCAAGGAGGATCAGGTCGTGTGGTCTCGATGATTCTTCCGGCTACTGGGAATCCAGACGGACAGAATGCCGGCAGTTCCGCGGCAACGAAACCTGAGGCAAGGCCACAAGAGCAGAATTTTAGAACAGAGCTGGTGGTCTGAGGTCAGCAATAAACTGGATCTACCATTTACGAGCTAACACTCTGGCACTAGAGTGTTGACGATGTCCTCCTGAAATACTCCTCCCAACAAGGTAAGTGGCAGCAGGTGTGCCGGTAGGATCCGCCGACCACGCCCACTACGATGTTCCTGAACGCCCCCTGGTGGAGAAGGCCGCAGGAACCTCATCCAGTCCTCCGGAGATCCACAACAGAGCCAAAACGGGCAGATTTAACCACAGCTGGGCCTCAAAATTCAATAATTAAAAATGCAAAGTTTGGTTTATAGTGATTTTTAAAAATCTCCAGTAGCAGTCATTTTCGCAGTGAATCTAAAGTGGCTTCTGACTGAAGACACTGTTGCTGTAATATACTAAGATATTTCCATAGAAACCAGGCAGAAATACTTGGTAAGATTTTGTGTTTTTGCAGAATAACATTTTGTGAAGAAGGAAGTTGCAGTCGGTGTCTTCTGAGGTTTGTGTGTCTTTTCCTTCGGTGGTTCTTGGTGCAGCGCCCCCACAGGTGAGGAGGGGAACAGGTTTCTGAAAATGTTTGGCTTATTTGACATAGAAAACATAACAAATGTGCAATTTTAGTTCCCAATCAAGCCGAGTGTACTGTGTGAAAACATCATGAATGTTAGCTTGAAGTAAATCCCAGATTATTAGCTGATCACTCTGCTAACTATAAACAGAAACTGTTAGCATAAACACTTGAAAAGTGTGTGGGGAGGCAGTGTCAGGTTTTGAACCATTACTTCACGTTGTTTTATTCTGCTGCAGAGAAATCCTCTTGACTCTGCTGTTCATGTTTCCTCTGATAGAACAGATTTTCACCGCGTCTTATTGCCAGAATAAAAGGATTTAGCTGCTCCTGCTGGAAAATAGGGAGATGTTTCCATTTAGGTGTCCCACCGGTTCTCAAGCTATAAAAAATATCTCCTGCTGGGGTCTTAAACGGGCGATCATAGATGAATATTCATTGAGCAGCAGTCGGTCCAGTCACCTACAGAGTTTTACCTGCAGTACAAGTTCATGCAGAGGTAACTGGAAGGTGAGAAACCAGCTGTTTGTGAAGGAGTCACCTTCTTCTTTTTATTAAAAAAATTACAACTACAAGCTCCAATTTTACCAATTTATCTCAAACCAGAGAACACACACACACACACACACACACACACACACACACACACACACACACACACACACACACACACACACACGCACACACACACACACACACACACACACACACACACACGCCTTCAGAACTCATCACTATTAAAGTCAGTTTAGTTAGTGATCACAGGCCTCATCCGACCAAAACTCCTCACATAAAGTCGTTTAATCTCATCCCTGCTTTGGAGGAAAGTTCCACCTCGTTTGTATTGAAGCTCTCACTCCAGCCAGCTATCTAATGCACAGAGCGCATTAAGGTCAGAGCAGATCTGTCTGCAGGAGAGCTAACTTCTTCGGCATCCAGCTGATGCCCGGTTGAGTCTTCACAGCGTTAATGGTATTTATAACCAGGCAGAGACAGGAGAGACGTTCACTTTCTCTGCTGAGGTTCGCTCTGAATTATCTGACACCTCATAAACAGCCATTTGTTTAAAGAACTTCATTTTATGACTCAGTTTGATGAAGTCCTGAAAGGAGACAAGAGATATTTCATTCAGATAATGGCACCAATAATAAACCCAGTGTGAAACCCTCAAACTAATTACCCGGATATGATGAAGCTGCCACTGTTTTACATGATTGCTGAGCTAATCTTACATTTTTATTCTGTTTACTCAAGTAGTTCCTATTAAAAAAATATTACTGACTTTTCTTTTTTAGATTGTTTCAGGTTAATTTGATTCAGTTCGGTTTATTAATCATCCATTAAAAAAATGATCAAATTTACCCTTACTGTACAGTATTTTATTCTTTATTCTGTTTTTAGTTGTATTTATACCTTTGTGTCTATTTCCTCTCACTTTGCTGCCAAATTGTGGGACAGTAAAGAATATTGTTACAGTGAACCCTCGTCATATCGCGGTTCACCTGTCACCGTCTCGCTGCTTTGCGGATTTGCATCGTGCATTGTGTTCTCCATTCTGATTGGCTAAACAGTCTCTCCGCTTCTTCTCTACCTGTGTGTCAACAACGTTGCGGTTTAATATGTACACGTACGTAAAACAGCTTGCCATATTTAACATAATCGATGGAATCGATTTAAGTATCTAAACATTTTTCATCCATTCTAACGGACAATATTTTACCTTGCGTTCAAGTATATTACGTGGTTTATTGTCATTAGTGTCAGAGACCAAGTAACGGGGATTTTACGGTTCAGGCTTTTTGCTTCTGTAGCCTGAGGAACAACAAGCCCATAGCTTAACAGTAGAGCAGCTCTGGTGTCAGAGTTCTAGTTCAGCTGACGGTTCAGGTTCAAAGTTGTTGCTTTTAGAAAAATATGGCCGTGTTCCTTAAGGTCTCCATGTTATTTTGTTTTATTATAGTTTTGCATGCTTCTTGTGAAGCAGGACGGTGTTTACAGCAGTGTGTACCAGTTGCTCTGGTCTGCTCTCTGGTTCCCATAAACTCTTTCAGGCTGAATACAGAAGTGATTCCATGGAAATAACACAGGAGGCTCCTTTACCTTCTGCTTTAGGCTGAAGAAGTTGATCCGGAGTGAAGTGAAGGCTGTAAACTTTGCTGTGCTGCGTTAACTTTAACTGGTAGTGACGATTATTTACAAGCCACCGTCTTCTTAATTCAGGACCGCTTGGAAATCCATGAAAACTTAAAAGCCCATTATATTAGGAAGACAACAAAGTGCATAATATTGTTTTATTTGCGTCTGAAATAAGACTTTGTCTTTTCTAGCTGTCATGGTAACTCAAAAACAAAGAGAGCTGCATTTGCGCATGCGGTTGTGACGTCAGCGCGGCAGGTGCAAAGAGTCCATTCACTCAGTGAAAACCATCTTAGCAGTACAGAAGAAACTAACAGCTAAAGATCACCACACTTTGGTGTTCAGCCAATCAGCATCAAGGAAAATTAAATGGCGTTCCTGGATTGGCTGTTTTAGAAACGCCAACCAATAGTAATTCCAAGCTGATTTTTGAAATTTTTGAGATATTTCAGGATTTTCAGTAAATAATTTAATTTTGTTCCTCAGAAAAATTTATGGATACTTCACTACAAACTTTGAATTTTATTGAGATATTTTGTGATAATATTGTAATAGTGATAAAAATGATGATAAAACAGACATTTATTGATTCTTCTTTAGGTAACTGTATGGCTGTTACTGCATTCAAAATAGTTTCCTTTTTGATGCTGTGTGATTTATGTCACTAAACAGCTCCATGTAACAACATTTAGTCACATTTTTGAATTTACTGATAGGTATTAATGCTCTTGTGGAACAAAGAGTGGAGAAAATGGTAAACATAATATTTCTGATAATACTACCAATTTTGTTTTTTATTTGATATTGTTATTGGAAATTTATTGAGACAAAAATAAAATTTTTCCAATAAATGATAAACGATACAGTAACTGCTCATCAGTGTTTGGAGGTGGTGCATAGATGGAGAGTAGTAGAAGAAAAGTGGCTAAACCTCTAAGTTCAGTTTATTTTTTTTACAGTATTGATGATTGTTCATTTATTTTTATATAAAATTTGGGGGCTTAGATAGAAATCAGAAAACTGACGTGAACAGAAACATAGTTTG
The DNA here is from genome assembly GCF_002775205.1 of Xiphophorus maculatus. Classification (NCBI taxonomy): domain Eukaryota; kingdom Metazoa; phylum Chordata; class Actinopteri; order Cyprinodontiformes; family Poeciliidae; genus Xiphophorus; species Xiphophorus maculatus. Next base: position 2,475,019 of record NC_036444.1, on the reverse strand, counting down.
TGTGATGTTTGTTTAAAAGCAAAACAATCATGGCGTTTTGGTTTATTTTTGGTTTGAATAAGCTGTAAATCAAACATTTTCCTCCCATGTAGTCAGATCCTCCTGTCATCCTATAAATTGATCTTGATCAATAAGTCTTGAAGTTTTCTGAAAGGACGTTTGAAATTCTCTTTGTACATTTTTAACTCGTGTTTTTGGACGTAGTACCTCTTCTGTTGTCCTCCAGCTAATGTTGTTTCCAAGAATGGATTCAAAAAACAGAAAATAAAAGAAGACTTTCAGAAAGCTTTGAAAACTATTGATTAAAACTGATTCAATTAGGGAATGTCTGGCTTCTTGAATGGAAAATATGATAAATTCAGGGATGTTTTAAGATTTGCCTTTCCAAGCCTTCATCTTAGAGAGAGTCTCAAGTATTTCGGACTTCGGTTGGTGGCTGTGGCCCTTAACTCCTGTGGATATCAGGTGTCCAGTATGTATAAATTAATTATGTTGGCATTACAACCTGAATCTGTGCAGATTAGTACTGAGACCGCCATGTTTGTTACCTTCACACATGGAGTCGTGGTTTGAGGCCTCGCCTGAGGCAAATCAAACCCACTGAAGTCCGGCATCGATTATTCACACTGAGCGCGCTTTCAGCTTCCTCCATCTGATTAACCGGGGATCCTGTGAACACATCCATTTGGTTTATGGGAATAAATACAAAAAATCTGTCAATAATGAGTTAAGAAGCAGCTCAATTAATCAACCAACCAATTAATCTGTATTTCTAAAGTGCTTAATACAAATCATTAGAGAAATAAACGTATTCAAAACGTTAAAATTAAAGCAGCCCAACACTGTCAAAAAGGTAAAAAACTGAATTATTGGAGGGAAAAAATTTATAAGATAAGAGAAAATACTTTGATATTAGGAAGTATCACTAGTTTTACCTGAATAACATTTCTGGACTTTTTTTTTTATTGTTATGTAGGTTAAATCTGTCATCTGTGATATATTTGAATGATTTCTACTGTATATGTGTGTTTTAATGATGGACACCAGGAACAGCAGCTGGGTGTAAAGGCCAGCTAATAATAAACAATAAATAATTGTTAACTGGAATATAGAGACTCTAAGAAGGTCATTTGCTAACAGAACTCAGAGCAGCAATGAAGCCAAAACGGGTCAAAAAACAAAAACATTTTGCATATAAATAAGATGCATATAAAAAACCTTTCTGTAAATATGTTCTATCCTGAACTCTTCAAGTGGCAGTTTTAGTTTCATCTGGTTCAAATCCTGTAAAAAATTATTCTACTAATCACCTTTTTACTTTTCAATTATAAATCGGTTAATCCAAAAATAAAAATCTACAGATCAGTGATGAACCGTAGAAGTATTTCTTAGCTGCAGATGATCAAGCTTACACTAGGTATGCTGTTAGTGAGCTTCTTATTTAAGAAAGGAATTTTATTATTTGTTTATTTGCATCTTCTAATGTATTTCTAATTTTGCGTAAAAGAAGGCTTAAGAGTTTAAATGAAAAATCTGCACAATGCGGCTTTTTTAAGTCCGATTAATCGTCAGAATAATCGATTACTAAAATAATCTTTAGATTCAGCACTAAGAACCCACTGAACAGAATGCAGGTTGATTTTTAACTCTTCTGCAGCATTATAAAAGGTTTTGTTATAATGATATAAAAGGCTAAACACTAAATGTAATTCAGAGATGAAAAATGAATCCAGTTTTTTTAATGCAAGATGAATGCAGAGCAGCAAAACCTCCAACGTTTGGTGCAGCAGGCGTTGTGGCGCGGTGACGTCAGCGTGCCTCCTGAGGCCACATTCATTTTAAGCCTGTGTGGATAAAACATGAGCCTCAATTTAAATAGTTGTCATGTGAGGAGGAGGGAAAGAGTCCTGCGTGGGAGAAACTTCAACACTTCAGAATGAAACTTCAAACGAGCAAAGAATTAAGTTTACCAAAACCAAAACTCCCCCTTCGTCTCTCTTTCATGTTAACAAGTCCTGAAGTTTCACACAAAAGCTCTCTGAGCCTCAGCCGCCTCCCACAGGTTAGACTCTCCTCTCAGTCAGTCACCTGAAGCCGTTCACTAATGACCGACCTGCTGATTTGATGCCTTTCTTTCCTTCCTTTCCCTTTTGCTTTCATTTGCACTCCATTCTGAGATTCCCCCCTACAGAGATAACAGGCACAGGGAAAACTCACACCGAGGTGTTAATGGAAACGTACTGTAGAGCCGGTTGGCCAGTCTCACCGCAGAGCCGCTTAAACCGGACCGGGATAATTATAAGGTGTTGTTGTTCACTTTTGAACCCAAGAAAACTAAACACGCTGACGTAGAACTGACAGATTTATTGTTCAGGCAATTATTAAGTCGTTGTAGTTTAATTCATTAGGAAATATTTTGGTACCAATTTACAATAAGATTTCCTTCGATGGCTTAAAAACCAGTTTTAGATGTGTAAGACAGATATGTAAATATTTTGCTTCTTAACTAAATATTTAGTTTGGAGCTAAATATTTAGCTTTCTAGGGAAATATTTTCTTTCAATCTAAATACCTATGTCGCAAGTTAATTTTTAGATTCAAACTGAATATTAGCTGACGTTAACTATTTAGTTTACAAATAAATATTTAGTTTGTTAACTAAATACTTTGTTAGCAAGCTAAATATTTTGATTCAAACTAAATATTTGTTAGCTAAATATTTAGATTGAAGGTAAATATTTAGTTTATAAGTAACTATTTTGCTTCCTAACTAAATAATTAGTTTGGAGATAAGTATTTAGCTTCCTATTTAGCTAGCAATCTAGGTATTTAGCTCACTAACAAATATTTCGTTTGATTCTAAACATTTATCTTGCTAACTAATTTAGTAAATATTTAGTTATTTGCCAACTAAATATTTGGTTAGCAAGCTAAATATTTGCTAGCCAAAAGTTTAGATTGCTAGCTAAATATTTAGCTTCCTAGCTAGATATTTAGATCGCTAGTTTAATAGTAACTAACAACTACTAATAGTTTTTGAAAGCTAAATATTCAGCAGAAAGTTAAATGTTTAGCTTGCTAGCTAAATAGTAGCTAGCAACTACTAATAGTTGTTTGGAAGCTGGTTACAAATAAATATGTAGATTACAAATAAATATTTAGCTTTCTAACTAAATACTTAGGTTGAAACTGTGACTTTTATAAATGAATGAAAAACAAGCTGAAAATTTGACTCTTAGAAATAAGATTTTCTTTCTGTCTTGGGTTTGATGTTACTGACTGGTGTAACTTGAGAAATGCCATCCCAAAGGGTGGAAGTTGTTTTCATGCTGCTTTCCTTTTTCATGACCTTATAGCATATATATGCACATAAATACATACATACATACATACATACATACATACATACATACATACATACATACATACATACATACATACATACATACATACATACATACATACATACATACATACATACATACATACATACATACATACATACATACATACATACATACATACATACATACATACATACATACATACATACATACATACATATATACATACATACATACATTCATACATACAGTGCATCCATAAGTCTAGATATAAACAGCTCCCACTGTCTCAGTGGGCGGCTGCGTCTCACGCGATGAGGCTTCTCAGAGTCCCATCGTTAGTTTCTGCATGTATGTTGTAATGAAGACGTGCGTCAAAGTCTCCATAGTGAAAGTTACCGTAGTGTCGCATTGAAAACACTCACTGCATAACGCTGTGTGTGTGTTTGAGAGAGTGTGTGTGGAGGAGATAGGTGGTGGTGGTGGGGGGGGGGTCATGAGAAGCCATGTGCATCATTCATGCATGAACTGACACCTGAAGAAAAATAGCTGCAGGTATAATCAATGTGAATGTTCTCCCCAGCGGAGTGTGTGTATGTGCGGGTGTGTGTGTGTGTGTTGTGAGTAGCAGCAGGCATCAGCAGCATTTCAGTCCAGTCAGCAGCGATCCTGCCAGCCCCACCTCGACCAGACTCTTGAATAGATCAGTGTTGTGTTAATGTGTGTGTGTTTATGCTCTGGATGCCATCCATGTTGTTTTCCCTGAGGACAGCAGGGCGACTGCGAGTCCGTTTCATGTAAAACGGCGGCAGCGCTCTGCCTCCTGAACACGGTGCAGCCAGTGGGGGGTCAGCGCTGCACTTTGAAGGCGAGGCGGGGGGGCAGACGAACAACTTTGATGTATTTTCATACCCACTCACAAACAAACTCGCTTGATCCTAGACAAAGTGTCGCACAAACACCGGCAGTGGTGGAGGAGAACCAGAGGCTCCAAAACACAAGCACGCTCGGAGGGAGAAGCATGCAGAAATGAGAGGAGTTCTGAGTTTTTACCTCCTTTTTTTACATCACAGGTGTCAAACTGAAGGTCTGGGAGCCACATCTGGACCACTGTAACTTTTTATGGGCTCTCAAGATATCAGTTGTGAACTTAAATAATATTTTATCAATAAAATCAAAGTAGTTTTTATCTATGTACTGACCAGGGGCGGCTCAAGCCATTTTGGGGCCTGTACCAACAGATCAACATCAGATGCTTCATCGTTCCTAGGCAACATACCCGCTATCGTTAGCATCATTTGTAATTAGCTTACATTGATTTCAACCACGCAGGAGTAGCGAACTAAAAATAAATACATTTTGGATTGCAGAGTGGTATTTAGGTGTGTAGTTATTTCATTTAACTATTAGAAAGTAATGTCAGCAGACAAACACTAAATTTACAGTAAACAAGTAAACAAGTTTTTTATCTTATATTTCACTAACAGTGGCAGATATTAACTTATGTGCACCAACTATAAAAATAACATACAACATACAACATATAATAAATAACATACAAATGATTGTAACAATAAATAATACAAATAACTTGTATTATTTATTGTTAGTTTGTCATTCTATGTTTTTGTTCTTGGGTGCCCCCCGGTGGTGTGGGGGCCAAATTACACCAAACAGTCCTGCCAGTTTTTTGCGATTTCACAATCAAAGAAATTTGAAACGGAGATTCCACCTGATGAACCAAAACCTTTTAGCAATGTTTATGAGATCTTTCTCTGTTCTGTAGGCAAAATGGAGTCCAACGTGACACTAGCCACCTAAAAAAGTGGTGGGTAATTCTGAACGCATCAACAGAATAAAGATCAATTATTTACTTGGTGTTGGAAGTATAATTCCCAAAACAAAAGTGACACACTCTGATCCTTGAAGGTGACAGATCTCCTGCTAGCTTCCATGTTTAACAAGCTGGGAGCTCCGTAGGCGATCCGCTTCCTCCAAAGACGGTGAAGAAACTTCCTCTGCTCAGAGACAACAACCTCCTCTGAGTCGTTGCTGCGTTTGTTGTCTTTGATAAAATAAATGTTAAAAAATGAAAAACTTTGTAAATAATACATGTCTGTTGGGTAATAAACACATTGAATTCAGTACTGGGAAATACTGAATAATATATGTTAATGCTGGTTTAATTGTATGCTGTTAGTTGTGTGCAAAAAAATAAAAGATAAAAAATTAATATTAATATTTTGCACTTCAGCCATTTAGTGGATCTTAAAACAAGTCATGTACTACTGGCCACATTTCAAAGTAAAATAAATTAATGATAAATTTACCTAAATATTCCACAATTCAACTATTTATTGTTTTAAATTTTGATATGTTAAATATAAATCCTACTGTTTTGTATAGTAATACCTGGTTTTTGGTGCAGTTTCTGGATTTGCAGGTTGTTATTGGTTGTTGTTTATCCAAGCAGTATTTGCAAAAATAATCTGATTGGATGAAAAAAGACCTGCCTGTGATTGGCTGGTGGTGTGGCTCATTTAACGCAGACAGGATGGTGGCGTAAATGTAAAGCCATACACAGAAGGTTGCTCTTACAAAACACTAATGTCCATGCTAGCTAACATTCTGCCTCATCTAGCTGCAGCTATGCTAACGTTAACAATGTCAGCTTGGTTATGCGACCTTCCCTCGGTCAGCAGGTCAACATGCAGTTTCTCCATTGGTCCTCGGACTTTAAGAGAAAGTGCCCAACATATTTGATCACTTATCCATGAGTTGTTGCTGTAGCTCTAGACTTTGGTCCACTATATGATGTGTGACTGAAGGAAGCAGCAGAAACTGCGGTAGATTTTTTTCTTTATTATTAAGTCTAGATATTCTTCTGGTTCCTCAATCAGATCTGTAGTAATGTCACACTTTAATAGATAATCAAACACCGACATATTTCTAGGATTTATTTTCAGTTGCTGCCGTTTTCTGTCTCACTGCACTGAGTCAAACCAACCAAACACTTTGAAAAAACCTGTTCCCCCCTTCAACTGTGGTGGCGCTGCACCAAGAACTACTGAAGGAAATGACACAAAAACCACTGAAGAAGACACTGAACACAACTTCCTTCTTCATAAACTGTAAACAAAAATGAAGTGGCGTCAGATTTGATCAGTCAGAGGATTTCTCTTTTGTCTTTGGTAAAAGACAACAAGCCCTTTCTCCTGCTAGCGCTAGCTCAGTAGCATTTGTTTTGGTTACATTTACCCAGAGTTCCCTGCACTGTAGTCCGCTTGATGCTTTTGGAGCGGCCACTTGGCGTTCACATATGCATTCGAATTGGACCAGATTTCACTTTAACCAAACTGAAACCAAGTAGACGGACCAGAGTTTATTTTTTTGGTCCGCATCAGAGTTCAACTGAGGTCGACAAAGTGCTCAGCTTCAGTGCTTGAGTAAAGATATCGATGCTCATGGTCAAATCTTACTCAACTACAAGTAAATGTTGTTCGGTCAAAAACTAAAGTACTGAAGTACACTGCTCAAAAAAATAAAGGGAACACTCAAATAACACATGCTAGATCTGAATGAAAGAAATATTCTCATTGAATACTTTGTTCTGTACAAAGTTCCATTTGCACAACAGCAGGTGAAATTGATTGTCAATCAGTGTTGCTTCCTAAGTGGACAGTTTGATTTCACAGAAGTTTGATTTACTTGGAGTTATATTGTGTTGTTTAAGTGTTCCCTTTATTTTTTGAGCAGTGTACTTACATTTGAAAATGCTGAGTACTTTTACAGAACCTTACAGTAGCTTTCTGAAGCCACCGGGCGATATGTTGACATGTAGAAGCACTCTGCTACAAAAAGTCTACACCACCAAAAAATTTCAGCCTAGGAATGCAATAAAAAATTACAGCTGTTTTCATTATTAATATTTTATTTAAAATGTCAACACTCCAAAAAAAGAAAAGAAAAAAAGAGGAGAGACTTGAGTTTGAAAGTGAGTTGTGACTTTAAGTTGATGAACTTCGCTTCCCGTTTCCCAGCAGCTCATCCTATATTTTATACAGCTGTGTGTTTCCTGCTGTTCACCAAGAAAACAGATTCTGTGCACATGGCTTCTCTAGGGTGTTGGATCATTTGCAAAGAGTTAAAGTCGAAATGCCTGACTCTTTCCAAGACAACAAATAAAAGGCTGTCAGAATCTCTTTGAACCGCGTCAACTTTATGAAAGCATCATCGAATGTCTTATATCTTTAATCTACACTGTATCTCTTTCTATTGATTTCTCAGGTCTGATCGATGTAACTTGATTTTTTAAGGTGTATGTACACTGACCTCTGGGTTTCTTCTCATTTTCTTTCCACGACGCACACAAGATGTTATTACGCCCCGTCTGGAAGCTGTTCCTCTCGGCACAAACGTGAATGACAGAGTTCAAACGCAGGTGACCTTCCCTCCATCGTCATTTCATGGAGTTTAAGGTTATCTGAAACCATCAAAAGGGAACGTCTGGAAATGTTCTTTGTGTTTCTCGAGGTCAGTCTGTGTTAAACGTGTGTTTTTTTCATTCAATATAGTTTACGTCAGAATTAACAACCTTCATTATCAAACGCATCCAGAAAGGCACTGCACTTTTTACTCTCAACTCAACTTTGATCACAGAAAACTTTAAAGCAAAACTTTAGGCTCCGAGTAGCTTAAATTGGCTAATACACAAAATTTTTTAGAACTGCCTATTTTAATAGTTCAAACACCAAATATATCTTAAGGTGTATAAATACACACAGTGGAAACAGTTCTGGTACAATTGCAGGAGATAACATTCCTTATTTTGATTCTTTGGAGTTCAGCCAATCAGTGTCAAGGAAAATAAAAGGAGCTTCTGGATTGGCTGGTTTGCAAATACTAAGTACAATTAAGTAGCATTGTAGCTAAGTATTTCAGCTTCCCAATCTCCATTTCCTTATGGATATTTTAGAAAATAAATTCACAAACAGGTGAATCCGTAAAAATGCAGGGATCCACTAGTTTTCTTCCAAGTAGCCAACCTTCGAGTTTGAAAGGTCAAAAGATTTGCTAGGAAACAAATTAAGAAATTTTGAGATAATTTTTTTCTAGAAAGTTTCTAATACATTTTGAGGATAATCTCCAATTTTCTGAATTTTTGGCAGAAATTTAATCCTCATTTTTCTACCTAACTCTAATGACAGAAAGGTGACCACTTTACTCATTTTGGGTCAGTTGAACAAAACTGAAAAGCTGTGGTCTATCCTCAGCAATAAAGATATGGTTTAGCTCACTCTTTATTTGAAAACATTTTGGTGTATTTAGCTAACTTTTACTAATGCAATTAAAAACGTTACATGTTTATGCTTATGGACTAATTTACCTTGAAATTAAAGGGAAAGAGGAAGTTTGGTTATTAAAATATGAATACTTTGCGTTTTATCGAACATTTAGTTTGTGTGTCATAGTTTTGTCCTAATTGAAAAAAAGTCTCATCTGCATCAACCATCTGCGTTGGTTTTTTTCTTTCTGGAGTCCACATAGTTACTTTAAAATATGCTGGAAATGCATTGAAATCCATCATAACCATTAGTAGTCTTGGATTTTTGAAGCCCTTTTAAAATTATTTTCATTTTATTTTATTGCTTTTTTCCTGCGTTTACGGTCCAGTCCTTGACCTTGACTAAATGATAAACTGCAGCAGATGAGCAGATTCTGAAAAGATGCATCATCCTTCAGTATATTTAGTTTCTTTAGTGGGTTTAGTTTATTCCCCTGCGTTTTCTTGTTGTGTCTTCATCCATCTGTCATTCTCTTCAGATTATTGTATCTCCCTGGATTATCTCCACAGCTGCAGCCCAGTTTATAATCCCATATCTGCTCCCTGGTTAGTAATCACCTCTCCAGGGTAAGTAACTCTCAGTTTAGTCAACTTCTTGTCAGATCCAGCAGGTTTTCCTTCCTGCCATGTTCCTTAGTTCTTGTCTTACCTTGCATTAGGATTTGCTCCTTTCAGGTCAAAGGTCAATCTTAGCCTCAAGCAGAGGAGTTGGTGTCATGTTAGCAATCTTAGTGAAATATTCATAATAATAATCACATGTTGCAGCGCCACACTTACATTTTCTGACTTGTTTTATTTCCTGTCTGTTCCTCTCTGTCACTCTATCCATCAACTTTTCTTGTTGTCTTCAGTCATTCTAAACTTTGAAATGTTATTTTTCCTTTTATTTTATTTTAATTCAACAGGACAGAGTTTCTCTTCACTGAATCCTTTTATAAAACTTAAGAGATTCTTTAAGTGTTAATGACGTTAATTCAAATTCAGGCCAGTGAACGCCCAGCTGCACTAACCTTGGCAGATTCTCACTCCCTCCTAATGGGAAAGCCTCGAAAAAGCTTTAATAATTCTCAATGGGGTTCTCAGATGATTTAAATGCAGACTCTGCGATGTCTTGCACTCACTTAATGATTTATTTTTCACCTTTTAATCCCTCTAAAAGGGAAGGTAGATGTCGTAGCATCCGCAGGAGCTCGGACTCCAGAAGGTATAAAAAACGTCTCTCCGTGACCCCAGGATGTTTTGGCTGAACCTCATCTCCAGCTGCATGAACGTCTGGATGAAGTTTTGGTTTTTAATTAATATGCCTGGTTAGAGCAGCTTTAAAGTGTCTGGACTCTGAGTGGCTCTTCAAAGGCTCAACATATAGCATGATATCAAAGTAATCTATCTCTGTAATTTATCACTCAGCAGATAGGACTTAGATCAAATAAGGAAACTTAGGAAGGTGTAGAAAATACTAATTACTAAAAAATTTATTTGATAGATTTACTTTGCACATTTCAACTTATAAATTCACTTTCTAATTGCTCTTTAGCTTCCCAATCAAGTTAGAACAAAAATCACTTTTGAAAGAGTTGCTCTTTATCCCAAAGGAAAATTAAATGTATCTCACATCATCCAAGTATCGTCACAGTCGTCTTGGACGGCGATGCAGGAAGGAGCTCCAGTAGCAGTCAGTCTTGCAACAAATCTGAAAACGCCTCTGACTGAAGACAGTGTTGTTTATGACAGTGTCTCTGCTGTTTGCATGAGACAAACAGCAGAGATGACATTTCACAGTATATTAAACCATTGGAAAGCTCTGCTAATCCATCTCCTTTGCTTTTGCTGCTCCTTTTTAAACCTGTCTGCCTGTATGGTTGGAAAGCTCTGCTGAATAAATGAATGAGAGATGATTTTTGAAGAATAAATAATTTTAAAACAGGATCAAAGTTGGTGTTTTATCTCCTCACCGACACCAACAAACACTTGGTATAATTTTCAACTTCGTTTCGATCAGGACGTAGTTTTACAGTATAAACACAAAGACAGAGCTAGTTTGCAGTCCGGCAGCGTTTCCAGGATATCCATCGTTCAGCGGAGGCGTGATGTTAAAGCAGCAAACGCTCCAAGTTAACCCCCCTGGCGACCTCGGTGAGATGGAAAAGCTCCTGCAAACTGATCTGAGCCAGTCCAGAAACAACTAAACAGATGTTTCTCCCAGCTTAGATTTCCCAGCTGCACTCAGAAAACCGAGGCTGGAAAAAAAACAAAAACCGACTGGTGCAGCTAATCACACGGCTCTTTCCTGAAGAGGACGTTTAAACCGAAGTTCAGATCAGCTCACTGTGGGATTACCAGGTTTCCACTTGATTTGCATTTCCTCAATGTAACGGATCTACACAAGTTTACTGGATCTTAATTCAGTGATACGTATTTAAAACCCCTTTAACATAAGTCAGTCTTCAGGGTCCATGTTTGGTATTTTCAAAACCTGATATTGTGATGTTAACAACCTTTTCTTTTTGTCAGAGCACTTCAATTAAGAAATTGAGTTTCAGTTTCTATAAAAGTTCTTGCTACACAATAAATACCAAAACAAGTTAAAAGGTGATCAATCAAGAAACATCACTTCTAATTAGAGGAATCAAAGCAACATTTCACACAAAATATAAGAATAAAACAAAAGAATATGCTTTCCACTGAGACAAATTATGAACAGCAAATAAAGAGAAATTTTTTTAAATAAATTTTTCACAGTCATATTCTGTCCTGAATAAATTTAGTTTGTAGATAAATATTTAGCTGGGTAACTAGATATTTAGTTTGTAGCTAACTAAATATTTTGCCAACTAAATATTTGGTAACTATTTAGTTTGAAGATAAATGTTCAGCTTGTTAACTAGATACTGAGTTTCTAGCTAAATATTTTTACTCTGTTACTTTACAAATGGCTCCCTGCACGCTGCTGATTTCTTTCCACCCTGACATTGTATCAACACACCTGTTTATGCAGCAAACTGGTAAAAAATCAGATTGATGAACTTATAATTTTATTCAGTTTGTAGAACAAATATAATTGAAAAGATTTTTTATACCTATATATTTGTGCACATAAATTTCAGCACTTATTTCTTTATCAAAACAAGAAAAACACAAAGAAACGACATCAGTGGAAATAAAATCCAAAAATAAGCATCAATGTGTGAAACTCGTCTGTCTGATGTCCATTTATTAATTAATTTGTGCTTTAAATTTATATTATGAAGAAGTTTTAATTTTTTGCATTTGTACCTGCTTGTATGAAAGAATGAATAATGTGTTTAACCAGCATCACCTGGCTGCTGCTTTCCCATGACTGCATGTCCTCTGCTCTGCAGGGTCAGCCCTGCTGCTGCTGCTCTTGGGTTAACAGAAACTTGAAAGAAATCATTTTTAACAAAAGAGCTGACGGATTAAATTGTTGGACCAGAACTTCATTGTCAGTGGGGACCAGAGCTGCAGCTTCACGTTTTTCTCATTGTCACGTTGATGTTGGATTTTTCTTTTTTTGTGGGATGTGGTGAATTTCAAAAGTTTGCTTTTGTTGCACGTTTCATGATAATACTTTGAGTTATCTGAATGAAGAGTGTTTTCACCTTGTGAACGGCTGCAGAGGCATCTTAAAGCAAGAAAACTATTTTAAACTGGATACTTATAAAAACAGAGAATACACAGTTGTAGAAATATGTAACCTTCCCCACTAAAATAAAAAATAAAATCTTTTTCTTTCAGAAATAACACAACTAGTTATTCTGAGAACACAAAGAGTTTTATTTTAGTTTTCTAAAACTCTGTCTCGATTCTTCAAATCTGAAGGACATTTGAATGTCCTTCAGATTTTTACTTCCTGGTCAAATATTTTTTCTATCCTTTTGTGCTTCTTTAATAATTTTATCTCAACTTTTCATTTTTCTTTTCAGTTTTACTCCACGTTACTCTCTACCATGTGTTCCCTAAAACAGCGTCTGATGCCCATTTTACAGAGAAACAAAAGAGTCAAATTTCACCAAATATCTCAGAAATTTTGAGATCAATCACAAAAATTTTCTATAAAGATCAAGGAAATTTTTAAATTTGAAAAGTCCAAAGATTTGCTAGAAAAATCTCAGAAATGTTGAGATTAATCTCAGAAGTTTTTTAGAATGAAAAGTGAATTTGTTTTAGCCTGAAAAGTAAAAAAAAGTGTTGAGATTAATATCAGACTAAAACAATAAACCAATAAACTCTTCAGAAGTTAAGTCTGCTAGAAAAAACTTAGAAATTATGAGATTAATCTCAGAAGTTCTCCAGAAAAATACAAAGAAATATTTGACCTTGAAAATTCAAACATCTGTTGCAAAGAATTTTTCTTGACAAAAATTTAGACATTTCTGAGTTTCAAAAGTGAAAATGTTTGACTGTTTTAACGCAGAAAACAATTTTTTTCTAGAAATTTCTGAGATTAATCTTAAAATTGTATTACATTTTCTAGCACACTTTTGACTTTGAAAACTCAGAAAAGTTTTATTCTGAGTTTTTTCTAATAAATGTTTTGGAGACTCACAAATTTTAAAGTTTTTTTTAAAAAAAGATTAATCTCAAAATGTTTTTTTTCTAGCAAATTGAAAAAATTTACTACAGACATGTTCTTGTTTTTTTCTGAAATAAATTATGAGATTTCTCTCATAATTTCTGAGTTTTTGGTGAAAATTTACTCTTTTTTAACCTATATAGGCCCAAACGTGCCAAAGCTTGTCCTTCCTCCAGCTGTTATGTTCTCCTCCACTCTTCATTGAATCTTGATGTACATGAGTGAAGCCAATATATCTTCAACCTCCAGGACAGCCTGCTCTGAAATCGATGGTGTTCCCGAGGTAAAACACAAAGACAGAAGATGACTTTATGAAATATTAACCAGCAGGTCCCTGAGGAGCCGCGGCGATGCAGCGTCTGACCCAATTAGCATCGGCTGTTCACCTGTCAGGCTCTGGTCCTACGCAAGCCCTCGCCGCCACAGTCGCACATTTTAGAGGCGTTATCCCAGCCGCCGTGTTCTCTAATCATGACATGATCCATCTGTGCCCGTCACATCCCCGAGGAGAGCAATCAGCTCCAAAAGCAGCTGCGTCTTCAGGAGAGACTCTTTAGCGTTTTCTCCCAGTCTTTCCTGTCGCCACTTTACTCACTGCGTTTTCATTGCGCAAATTGGAATTATGAAAATTAATTTGCTAAATGGAAACACAGCAATATCAACAAAAAGAGAAAAAAAAACAGCCGGAAGTTGCCACTGGTAAAAACGCCGAAGAATATACAGGAAGTGATAGGTGGACGATGTTTTTTGTTTTTTCCGGCTCCACCAGAGCTCTCACAGCATCATAAAAATTGTGTGTTGAATTACAACGTGTTGAATCCATAAATTGATTTCTCTTCTGTAAAATGACCACAACAATTTGCATACATAACCCTGCTGGGTAGGCGGAGTCTGTTGCTCCAACGCCTGAATAAAGAAGCTGAGTCTCCTCTGATGGCTGATAGATGTAGCTGTTTACATCCGTCGCTGACATGATTTGTAACAACTTATTGGGTAAACAACCTTAATCATGTGTTATTTTAATTTAATGTCTTATTTAATGGAAACACCTGCATTGTAAAATTTTGTTTTTTCCTCATTTAGACAAAGATTTGCACACATTTGTAATGGAAGCACAGTTTGCTTGTTTTTGGCAGTTTTGCAGTATTCTGGACGTTTAGACGAGCAAAAAAACCCAATGCTGCTTCTGGTTCTGGTTCTGGAGATGCAGAGCAGAACCAAGTGGGCATGATGGCAACAGATTGACCTTTTAACTAGATTGTGGTGCCGCTGAATGCTGCTTCTGCATGGAAATGTTCTTCAGGGGATAGAAGGCTGGCTTTGTAACTGCCTTTATGTGTCTCTGAAGGTTCTGCTCAGAGTCCGTCACCATACCCAGGCCTCAGGCCTGATCTCTAGTTTCTAGCTTTAATAACTGAAGGTGATGTAAAGAAACACCACAGCATGCTGCTGCCACTGCCATGTTTCAATGGCAAAATGTCTAATCTGGTTTCATCTGACCATAAAACATTCTTCTACAAGGTCTGTGGATATAATAGATGATTGTGGACATTTTCTTATCTTGTAATTTTAATCCTTTCATTATAAACTGAAGATACCTAAAGCATGTGAACATCGGCACAATCAGGACATTTTTTACCTTTTAGGTGGAAAAAGTTATAAAAATCACGACCTCGTTTCAGAAATCTGGCATTTACAAGGGTACGTTAACTTTTTAGATCTCTGCACAAATGATGGTTTAAGTGATGAGCCTGAGCCCCAGGCTGCCTGCAGCAGCAGCTATTCACACACTATAATTGATTAAAGCAGCCAGTCACCTGTACGGCTGCGTCTCACAGGCTGGAGCTTTGAGATGAAAGAGTAAAGAGATGAATTCAAACAAAGGCAGGAGCCAGCAACAGATGGCGGAAAGAAAGAAGACGCCAGAAACTTTTCTCTTTTTTTCCAAGGCAGCTTCTCGTTTCCACTTTCTCCTCCATCAGATGGCAGAGGTGGCGGCTGCAGAACAGACGGAAATAATCCCAAAAAGTTTGTGTCAGTCACACACGTTTGTGTTTCCGTTTTGAAGTGTCACTCCCAGACTGTGACAGCTGATTTTGTTGTGGCAGACGCTTCTGATGATTTATTTATCAATCACATGTCTGTCCTCCATCTGAGGCATCATCTCTTCTCCGGAACATAATCGCCGCCGATGCAAACGTACTCCACTATTTGAAAAAAAATAAGAATGTTGGAAATTTTTCGGTTTGACATGCAGGTAACGTGAGCTCATTTCTGTTCAAAGAAGGATTTTATTTCCTACAAATAGCTTCCACATGGCAGGTATGTTTCCTTGTTTGGACAACAAATCTGGTTGAAGTGGAATCTGAGCTGATTTCCTATTTCTCATTTTTATTAGAAAACAAACCAAAGGAGGATAAAACTCCTAAATCATCACATTTAACTACCTACTAGGACTGTGTACAACCTGTTTACTGTGATTTCTGTTTTAGGTTGGTATATAAATTCACCCCAAAGATATTTTCTTTACATAAAATGAAAGATGAATCAACAAATCGCCTGCCATTTTAATTAGCTGAGTTAAATTATACTTATACTAAGCAAAATTGAGACATGAAAAATGATTAAACAAAAACAGAAACTACAAAAGGAACTGATAATGAATGTTATTAATGGCTGACTAAAAGTCGAAATCTATCAATATGTCTTTAATTGTGTCTCTTTAAAATGGTTTTGAACACATTAATGGTTTTAAGAATAAATAAATGAAAGAGAAAAGTTTTGCGTCAGGGTTACCATGAAGACGTGGTTTTTAAATTTTTTTTAGGTTCAGTTGAACACATGTATTTTCAGTTTTAAAAAAGGATTTGAGTCACTGTCTTCCAAAATGCTTGCTATATTTAGCCATGTTTAATAAAGTAAATAAGCAGCTTTTAGTCTCTGGATAGATAAATACTTTCCAGTGCAGGAAAATTTTGTTGGTAATAATTCTGATTAACAATAAAAAGTAAAAGAAACAAATTTCTATCATCCTTGACCCACAAAAATATCAGTCCAAGGCCACAAATGGCCCCCGAGCCACACTTTGAACATCCCTATTCTAAAATCTACAAAATTCTACCTATATGTTCAGAAAAATAAATGTTTTTAAAAATTAAGCATTCCTGTCTTTAGTTTCTTCTGATTTAATCCAAGCAGCTGAGCCTGACATGTTGGGAGGATTTGGGCTTTAAAAGGTAAAATCTGTAATAATGATTCAGTTTGGTGCTTCCACTACACTTTAGCGGCTCTTAGCGTCGTCTCAGGGATCTGATCTGGATTCATTTGCTGCTTCTTAAACGATGAGACCGGGTTAATCAAGCGGCACTCCCCACACTCTCAAGCAGCTCTGATTACCTGCCGTCTGTGAAGGCATGTGCAAATCACAGCGTGGCATGAAAAACACTAGAACAAAATCTGAATTATTATCTCAAATATTCATCTGAGAGCTATGCGAGAATTTCTCCGTCTCGTGTGCGGTTTAACAAACAGCTCTGGGCTTCAGAGAGACGCTGGTAATTGCTGCACAAAATGAAAGATGCAGAACTCGGAAGCAGTTCCTCAATGTCATGAAAAAATAGAAAATGAGAAAATAAATGTTATGTTCTGAGCATTGTCATTAAGCTGTAGTGCTGAGCAAATTTAGAGATTAATTAACGAATACTGTCACGGGGAAAGCAGCGCTGTCAGATGAGTTGTGGACAAACAAGCAATGATTGCACAACTTGTTGACTTTGTTACATCTGTCTGGTTTAACCTCTGCTGCTGGATTTGTGTTGTTCTTACTGCTGTAAATGTGGATTATTCTGTCAATTAATTGGATAAAAAATACAGATTTTTATTTAACCCCCTAAACTTTTTCTATACAGTAATAGAAATATATTAAAAGATACAATTAAATAAATAATTAAATTCTTTTTTAAATCAGAAAATAAGTATTTTGTTGGCTAAAATGCAACTAACAAGAATGCAGAAAGTGGTTTCTGAATGGTTAGTCAACAACAAAATTGCATTTTCCAGCAGCCATTGTACAGCACATATAGCAGTAAAACCAGCTGACCAAACGTGCTGGAGCTCAGCATTGGTTGCTAGGTAACGGTCAGAGTTCTGACCTGCTGATTTTTGACGTCGCAGTCCTCAGGTTTTTGAAATGGCTCATTCTCCAGACACTGAAAAACATTAATTTATTACCAAAAACTGTATGGGTGTTTTTTTTTAAGTGCTTCGTTTTTTAGAAGCAGTAGAAACCCAAATGGAAGTACAAAAATGTGCAAAATGTGATTTTTGCATACGTGCTCTTTAATATCTTTATTGTGCTTTTGATTGACATCAATCAAGCCCATTTCGCCTCGATGAACATCAGACGTTGTCTCGCTTCAGATTGATTTTCTGTTTGGTTTAATGCATAAAATAACCTGACTTGTGTGTTTTTTTTTTGTCTTTGTGTTTTCCAGTGTTGAGTCCGTGTCCAGTTGCTGCTGCCTCAACCAGAAGGTGTCACTCCATCTACAAAGGCTTTGCTCGCTGTCTGATGGCTCTGGGCGACAGTTTGACAGAAAACGCCCGCAAGGAGGAGGAAACCCACGAGATCCACTCCATCTGCAGGTCAACACTCAGAAACAAGCATGAATTACAGAAAAAACTCAGATTATTCTTAATCTCTGTTTCTAGAGAAGCTCATTATGCATTACCGAATATTGAGAGTTGGAGATGAGCCTGCAAAGAAAAGTTTAAGGTTCTATAAATTCACAGTCAGTTTCTATCTACGACAGAATTTCAGGGCCTTTGTAGATAGAAAAAAGAGCAGAAAAAAAACTTTTTTAGATTAATGTCAGAAATGTTCTAGAAAATCTTGAAAATTTCTGAGTTGCAAAAGTTGAAAATTTGCTAGAAAAATGAATTGAGATTAATCTCAGAATTTTTCTAGAAAAACTTTGAAGATTTCTGAATTTAAAAAAAGAGTTCTGAAATGTCTTTGTTGTTTGGCTGAGATTTACTCTTCCTTTTCTCCTCTCTGGCCCTAAACGTCGTCACATCTGATGTCAACAAACTAAATGCAATCAAAAACAAACCATTAATCATCATAAATGATGTATGTGAGAATGTGGCTGTGATTTTTTTTTGCCAGTTGTTTGTTGATTCTTGTGATTTGTGTGACTTGTGAGACAGTTATTTTTTGTTTTTGGGCATGTGCACCGACTGATGGCACCCTTTGAATTTCGTTGTCCTTGTGACAATGACAATAAAGATTTATCTTATCTTATCTTATCTTATCTTATCTTATCTTATCTTATCTTATCTTATCTTATCTTATCTTATCTTATCTTATCTTATCTTATCTTATCTTATCTTAACACGGCACATTGACTGCAAATCAAAATGTTGCCTCTTTGTATCCATGCTGCAGTTTTCTGAACAGCTAAAATAATTTTTAGCATCAAACTTACCATATTATGAAAACAGCAGCAGATTATTGACAAAATGGAACTGCTGAGATGTTTAAAGTTTCTGACATGATACAATCAAGACAAAGTTTAAAACGATAAACTACTGCGCTTTCATTCTGTGTACAAAAAGGCTTTAATAATAAATATTTCTCAGTTTCTAAATAAATGAGAACAAAATATGTGTCCTGCACCATTAATCTGACAGTCATAATTATTTTCCTAATTTGTCCAATTTTATGGAGCAACAGCCCAAAATCATCTCTTTAAACTTCTCCTCCACTACAGAAAGCTTTGATCCTTCGTTCCTCGTGACGCCAGATTGATACGACTGCAAACACATAAAGGCTGTTAGATGTTTTGACCAAAGTACAAACCTTCTGTCAGTAAAACAGAAGGGATCTTATTCAGTTTTCAGGTTCAGAAAAATCCTTGAGAGGTTTCAAGGACTCTGCACAAGTGCTGCTTTTGTTGCTATTTAAATGTTTTGTGTAGTAAAATGGCAGGAATTCACCTCCAAGATGAAGAGATGAATTGAAATATTGAGTAAACAAGGTCTAATAAAAGCTTTACAAACTCAAAAACCTTTGCAGGAGCTGCAATTATTTTCAAGATTATTGTTCTATTATTCGCAAAACCCAGAAACTCAAATATAGATTTTTTTTTCTTTTGTATTATTTCAAAGAAAAGACTTGTTTTGTAAATTAAGTTCAGGGTTTGTTGAACTATTTCTAAAAATCAAAACATTTTCTTTATTGAAGGGTTTTTATTTTGTAAGAACAACCTTTTGAACCATTTTGTTACAAACATGTTATAACGTTATTCCCTCATCAAATATACTTTGATTCTTTCATGCTGTTTAGAAATCCTTTAGTCTCCATGACAACCATCCAGCTATGCAAAATGCCTGGGTGAACCTAGCCCCGCCTTCAAGGTGCAGCTCCTCCTCAGACAGTCAGTTTCTGCAGGCCTCCCCACTCAGCTCCTTCAGACTAGCCAGCAGCAATTAGCAAACACCTGCATGAACTGCTGAGCTCATTATAGAGCAATGCTGGTAAAATCGTTGCTGAAGAGTTAACAGAGGAGTGGTGTTGTGATGACTTCCTGTAGGCGGAGCTCCAGAAAGATCATGAGCTTTAAAAGGGACAGAGGCCCAATTTCAAGACGTTAAATTACAAAGTAACATTTCTTTTAAGGCATATTTGATACATGGCATTTTTTAACAAATGATGTTAACATTGTCACTTTATTGTGCTGATTCCATATGCATGTAAAATAGATATTTCCCCTTTAATAAAAAAAAGATGAAGAGCATGATAGCAAATTGCTCCAGGAATGAAAATAACAGAAATAATCTGTTAATCTGACCTTCCGCTCTCTGTCTGGAGGTTAAAACTGGAAATCTGATGGAGTCAGTTAAACATACTTTCATTTTCTCTTGCTTCTCATTTATTCTCCTTATATTTCGGCTCTTCATCTCCTTTTTCCATCCATCATTCGTCCCTCGCTCTCTGTCACCTCGGCTCGCCGCTATATTTACACACATCTTTGTCATCCATCTTCTAAAGAAGTGCTCTGAAGGAGATATTAACAACTTTAAAGTTTCTGTCAATGGAAAAGTTTTTACCCAAACAAAATTTTAGTTATTGTTTCTAATCATCCCACCTGAGCGGATGCAGCTGCAGGAAGCGTAAAGCTGCAGTTACGCTCTGATAAAGCGCATATGCTGCAAAGCTGACAGGTTAACTTCTTATTCAGCGAAGCGTAACAGGAATTGTGACCAGCGTTCTTTCCCGCTGCATTATGAATGAGCCGTAAGAAAACTAAAAGGGAAATTGTGACTCATGCACGCTCCATGAAGAGATTACAGTTATGTAATAATTCACAGAGAGTTTTTGTTGCTCACTGTGTGTCATTGACTCCTGGAAGGATTCTCATTTTTTCTGACAAACAGATGCTACTTCAGATTTACAAAGCCTCCTTAAGGGAAACATAATGAATTTCTTCTGAGTAGAGTTTCCTATGGCGGTCTGTTTTTACAGGAATTAGTTGTTGCTTCCATTTCTCTTTTTGATTCGACTGAAATTCGAAGTTTTGCAGAGACATTCATTATCCAGGAAGCTGAATTATAAATTCCTCTCAGATTTTGCTTCAGGTAAGTGGGATCCTCACTCCTGGGAATATTTAGTTGGCATTCAAGCAGAAACATGCTTGGGCACACCGATAATTATCATGCAGAGCTTTGATACTATCTAGTTCAATGCATACATTGTTTTTTTTTTGTTAGCTATAGAAGACCGGGCTGCAGTGGGAATAGATCCAGGAAGGAAATCCTGGTGAACTTTTCCCCCAGCAGCGCTCGGCTCCTCATGAGGGATCACATTTATTCCCAGTCCAAAACGAAAATACAGTCATATTTCAGAAAATTAGGACATCCCATTAAATATTCAGTTCTTTCAAGAGAAACGGACGCACATACAGTTGAAAACAGACGTTTACATACACCGAATAAAACGACACATCCACCTTATTTTTTTCTTATTGTTTAAAGTTAAATCAGAAACAAACCTCTGTTGTTTCACGTTAATTAGAAAATTAAAAAAATTATTTCTGTTTCAAAATGCCAGAAAATTTACTGAGAATTTTTTATAGAGATTTTTTTTTGTAACTTTCTTCAAATTTAAAAGTTTACATACACTTGGTTAGTATCAAAATAAAAGCTTGGTCTCATGAACCTTCATATGAGCTCCTACTGATGCAACTGACTCATTAGTTTTCTGTTATTTAGTTTGAAAACAAAATATTTAGTTTGGAGCTAAATATGTAGTTTGTCAACTAAATATTTGATGATTTGCTATTTAGTTTGGAGATAAACTTATGTTTAGTGTGTAGACAAAATATTTAGCTTCCCAAATTAGCTTGACAACTAAATAGTTAGTTTGTAGCTAAATATTTAGTTTTTAAACTAGATACTTAGTTTGCTCATTAAATATTTAGCTTCAAATTAAATATTTAGTTTGGAGTTAAAAGTTTAGTTTGTAAACTTTTTAGCCTGCTAACAAAATGTGTTGTTTGTAGATTACAGTTATATATATAAATATTTAGTTTGTAGCTAAATAATTATAGTTTAAATACTAATAGTTGGCAAGTTAAATATTTCACTCCAAACTAAATATTTAGCTTTAAGCTAAATGCTTGAAGCTAAATGTTTAGTTGGTAAGCTCAGTATTTAGTTTGTAGCTAAATATTTAATTTGTGACTAAATATTAGTGTGAAGACTAAATATTAAGCTTTCCAAATATTTAGTCTTGGCAAGGTAATAATTTATTTATTTACAAATTATTTAGTTGCAAACAAAATATTTGATTAACGAGCTAAAAATTTAGTTTGGTGTTTAAATAGTAACTTTTATAGTCAGTGTTTTGCTGGCTAATGAATGAATAACATGTTAGAAATATGAATAATGAAAAAAAACTAATTATTTTCTAATGACCTTCTAAATAACCAAAATTATTGCTGCTAAGTTTTGACTAATTTTACAAACATTAGAGTTCGTTTGACTTCCGACGTGTAAAACTTTGATTCCACTCTTTTAAAACATATTTTTTACATTATTATTATTGAAGGCGGTTATTGTGACACTCGTCACATCACGCTTCATGCATGACGAGGCTCTGGAGGCAGGAAAAACTCCTGGTTGTTGTGGACATAAAGAAGCTGCGCTCGTTAGGTTTTACCCCTGAATTATCTCTGTGTGGATTAGTGAGCTTTAAAAACTCTCTTACTGTCACCACTTTAGAAGCAGCGCTCGGTTTAATGGTGACACCTGATTAAAGCTGGGAGTTCAGCGCTGGTTAAAGACACTTTCCTCACAATAACAACTTGTGTAACTGTGTGTCTGTGTCACCATGGCCCTGCAGCCGCGTCCTGCTACCACTCCACTGCTGTTAAGTCTCCTCTATTCCTTGAGGTACCAATTAAACTAATCCTGCAGCCCAGCCACCTCAGTGTGAGTTGCCTAATGTGCAGGCGTGTAACACACAAGCAATAAATTCTCATGTCTGCATACACACTGTGTCCTTGTCTTACTTTCTCTCTCATTCTCTTCCAGCCCTCCATGCTTCTCATCCCGTCTTCTTTCCTCTCAGGATCATGGCTTTAGCACTTCTATCAGAGCCACCTAATGAGAAGGTAGCTCCACTCTAAAGATCCACAAACGTTGCTCACGCCCCATCCATTTTCTTGGTACTCGTGCACAAAAAGCACAGTGAATAAGAGGCTGTGATTTGCATCTAGGCCAAGGCTGCTTCATTGTCAGAGTCGTCCCAGGAGTGCAGCGCTGCTTTTATTCCTTATGCTCACAATAGGCATTATGCAGCTGCAATCGTTCACCGTCGATCTGCTGAGGTGAAAGGGAAATATTTCAGGCTAAACATACTGAGGGGGAAAAAAAGATGCAGCAGAATTAAACAGTAACCTTTCGCTGAATCCTAAGGAGGAACTTTAAAAGGAAAGAATAGAAACCACTTTATGTTTTCTGCATTCTTCTACCCTTCCAGGTTTTACCCGATCTATTATCCTGCTGTTATAAACGGCGTAGCTTCAGACATAATGCAAAATAACTACAGTTGCTGTTTTCTGTTGGTTTGGAGCCATCTCAACTATTCAGCTTCTCAACTTCCTGTTTTTGTAAACTAGATCTAACTTACTCTAAGTCAAATCTTCTCTGCTTTAATCAAATTCCAGTTTGCCTAGAAAGTCTGGTTAATTTGAGGAGCGTTTGTTTTGGTTGTTTATGTCCAGAATGCCCTGTGCTTTAGTCCACTTCCTGCTGTTGGAGCGGTCTCTGCTCTGCTTGGCGTTCACACATGCATTCGAACCGACCAGAGTTCAGTAGAGTTCGCTTTTTTGGTCCAAATCAGTTTGATTACGGATTCTCAGTCTATCAACAAGGCAGTTCAAAGTGCTTTACATCATGAAAATATGAAAACATGAAAAAATCATAAACACCACAAACAGGAAACAATTGTGAAATAACATAGCATTTCGTCAAGTGCATTCCTCATGTTTTGATTCAAAAAGTCATTAAATCCAATCCAGATTTATTTATAAAGTACTTTAAAAAACCACAGAGGACCAAAATGCTATACAGATATACATACAAAAACAGATTAAAAAGACATAAAATAGCTAAATAATTACATAAATTATGAGCAATTAAAGGAGAATCAGATAAATAAATAGCAACAAAAGATTTAAAATCTCACTTAGTGTGAAAAACCTGGGGAAAAAGATGAGTTTTAAGATGAGATTTAAATGATGTGGAGAGGTAGACCGTTTGGACTTTAAATTTAAAAAACGCTGCTTCTGGTGTTGCTGGTTTTAGTTTGGATAAATATCACTGAGCATCGCTAGAAAATGTAGAGAAGTGGTCCAAGCACTCAGCCCTGAGGGACTCCATTACAAACAAGCATTCAAGGAAGATTAACCAGCAACATGCAGTAAAATCTGTTGGATGTAAAACAGCCTTGTGCTGTTCCTGAGTCCATTACTTAAAGCCAAGTAAATATCTTCAGCCCTGTCATTGAAATCTGCTCATTTTAAATACGGATGATCAATCTTGGAGTCCAAATGACCTTCTTTACTGAGGAGCAACGACTTCTTTTAATCTGTGGATGGATAAATATCAAATCATCTTACAAGAACTATGCAGTCCATCAAAGAATGCTCAGAAACATTTTGAGTAGTTATAATAAAAGTCTTAACAATTTTTTATTAAAATGTCAGGATGCCAAATAGAGAAAACTAATAACCTTTCAGTCGAAGTATTTGTAAAGTATTAACAGGCGAATAGGTGGAAATTTAACTTTTGTTTCCTTGGCTACGGTCACACAATAATGGCAGAAGTCTGGGTGTAATCAGAAAACCTCCCATACAAGGTTGAGTTTCCTTTTACTCCATCTTTTCCCTCTGCTGCACCTCTACCTGCTTTTATGTTGCTATTCTCTGCAGATTTCGATAAAGCCATTCATGCTTTTGTTGCTGCTCACCGCGCTGCTCTCCATTTCAATTCCTGCCGCAGTTTAAAGTCCCTTTCAGGTTCACAACTCTTCGGGGATGCAACAGTTTAAACTGGAGCCAGATAAAGAGGCCAAAACATTTGAAAGTTCAGCATCCATCACTACTTATCGCATCGATTTATTTAGACATATTTTTCACAGCTTTTATTCTAAAGTAACTCAAAATAAAAAAAAAAACAAACAAAACTGTGATTATGAACCTGCAGGGCTTCTATCTGCATGCAGAGACGTTTAAAACCTAAACTTTTAGTGCTTCAGTGGAAAATGTAGATCACGTGTTTTGTTTGAATTGCAAAAAATAGAGAATTTAGTATTTTACCTTTAAGTATGGCAACCCTGTTACGTCTACGAAGGCCACAGCAGCTCAAGTGTTGGTTTCAACATGAAAGCTTTGCAAACTCTTTACCAAGAATAGCTGCATTTTTTCATCCCTCCTCCTCTCTCAGTTCACGCTGCGCTCTGGGCCCAAAGGTTGTTTTATCTTTTAGTTTTTTTAGTTTTTCTTAATTCATCAACCTTGAGTGGAATAATTACTCCACTTTATGTGGTTTCTGTGATGAATATATATAAAAAGCAGAATTACAGCGACCCCCACCTCTTGGTTTCCCTGGGAAAAAGTTGTTAAAAACCTTAAAATAAATGAATCTTTCAGGCGACAAACTGAGATAAACTCAACCTTTTTTAGTACATTTACTTAGCTTAACATTTTTCAATAAAAATAATTGTTATAATCACAAATGCCACAATTATTGGCACCCTCAGATACAAATAGTATTTATGCATTTTGATTTTCATTCACACAAAATTGTGTTTTTATATCAATAAAAACGATTTATGAAAGTTAGGCGTTGTACACACATAGCTGGTCTTTATAAAAATGAATATCTCCGCCACGTCATTTAAAATATATATTATATACATCAGTTTCAGAAAAGATTTCATCTACAGGATGCATCACTACATACAGTATATGGGACAACACTGTGTCCAAAAGTCTGCAATATGGTGATGTGACATTCATGAACGATCCGAGTCTTCTGAACTTTTCTTTACTAAGAAGATACGACCGGAGCCTCACTGAGAGCCGTTCCTTGTTCTTGTAATGCTCTGTGTACAGTAGCGATCATTATTTTATTCAATTATATACATTGATATTTATTTAATTAGCAAATAAATAAAACACAAGAACAAAAGAGCATGCAGAGCATGCGCATTGCTCTTTGATTGTTTTCGTTCAAAGTGGCCATGATGGTAGACATTACAGCTTTGTGCAAACATGCACGTTTCCAACCAAAGGTTCAGGGATGCAACAAAGGTTTTGGTTGGAAATGGAACAAATGTTGCATCTTTGATCCCAATCAAACAAAGTCTACCAGGAGGGAAAACAACATAATTTCACAGATTTCTATGGCCTCAGAGGCATGGAAAAATGCTGCATTAATTTTTATTCTGAGCAAGCTAATACTGTTTTAGCCTTCTTTCAGCCAGCTGAGCAGCAGTTAATGGCAACAAGTGTGTCAGTCGATGTTTCAGGCAGGCAAATTATTGTTTGACCAGTTTGCAGTTTCTCTAACATTTGTATAAAAAGATTTTTTATCTATCAGAGCCAAGAGAAACTTTTTAGCACCTTGTTGTAGCTTCAAATGAGCAACTGGTCCATATCAGGAAAAATGTTGCACCAGTTTTGTCATAAACCTCAATTTTAAACAAGTAAAACTGTCAGATTTGGGCTTTTAAGGCTGAGAAGCTGTGCTGCGGTTTATCCGTCTCACATGAAGCCGACTGTCAGGGTTCAGATCGTCTCTGCAGAGCAGAACATTCTGTTTTCTGATTCTTCTTCTCCGTCCCTACCATGTCATTACAGCAGCATGTATCTGGATGTGTAACATAATTTAATGCTACGCTGTGGCACTGAGCAGCGAAAGCTAGAGGTGATCTAAAAAAGCTCCAGCAGAAGACAGAGTGAGCTGAGACTTTGAGCATTTTTTGGACGTCAGCAGCAGCAGCAGCAGGACGTTCGCAGCGGAACAGACGTTTTCTCAGGAGGTTTTATTACTGTGAAAGCAGCTGCTTGTCTGTCAGTGTCCTCACCGAGTTTCTGCTGTCTCTGCACCACCTGTGTCCATCTGAGGAAACATCTCAGACCCGCAGACAGGAAAAAATATCCCCTGCTGAATGGGATTCCATCACGTTTCCCCCTGCAAACACTCTGTCTGCACCCTGATGGCTGCACAGACTAAAGCCAGATGCCTCCTCGCTCGGCTCGGGTAAACAGTTGCCCTCCAGCTGCAGCAGGAGCCGGACCTCAGGAGTGTCTAAGTCTTGGATAAAAGCCACCATGCAGCCGCATTGGGGGCGCTCAGGCTGTTAAATTTTGTAAAGATGCTTGTGCAGAGGCGCAGGTATGTGAGCTTAAAAAGGGATGCCGGTAGGGAGAACAGATGTGAGGTAAAGTCTGTCAGAGGTAAATGTTTGTGTGCGTTTCTGTGCGCTGTTTGATCACACAGATGTCCAGCACAAAGTGAAGCTGCTGAAAGATTTTGGTTTCTGCTCTTCACTTCAGCTATGGATTTCATTTTCAGTTTCATTCTGGGCTGTGGTGGTGCAGGTGAAATTTACTCATCAATTTAATCCACTGGAATTACTGTGGAATAAAAATCAACAGGAAGCATTTTTGCATTTAGAGGTAATTTATTAATAAGAATTTGAGTCAATTCTTCATTCAATAAAAATATGCCATAATAAAGTCTCAAACCTACAGTATATATATATATTTAAAGTAAGCCTCTGGGAGAATCTGTATTAAGTTTTTGTGACCACATGTGAAAGATTTTAGCCTAAACATTCAATTATCTGCTGAAATAGTGTGCTTCACTGTCCAAACTCCCCAATAAACTCCTTTTTTCCATTCAGAACCAGCTAAGAACCTGGAATTACAGTCAAAACTCGCCTTTTCTTCTGTATTTCATTCATTTTGTTTGTGTGTAAATCATGTTTGAGTGGATTTCTTATGTTCGGAAACCGATGTGTGTTGTTGCTGTTAATCAAAGCCCAACTTAAAGCTTTTGTAGGACTAAATAATTTCCTCGTGACAGATTGTTTCTGCTTTCCAGCTCTGCATGTTAACTCTCCTCAGAGACAGTTTATCCAACACTTTCATGATGAGGGGAAGAATTAGCAGCCAATTAAAGTCAAATATTCCTCGCTGCAGATGTGAAGCTTTGAGGTCAGCAGAACAGAAAATATAATCTTTTGCTCTCTCATAAACTGTTTGATTAGCTCCTGCATCTTTTCCTGTTAGAAGTCTCACTTTTCTATTTGTTTTGTTTGTGTTTTGAAGATAAGTAAACACAGAGATAACAGAAAGTTGGTGCAGATTTTGTCAGATTGCCCACTCATACAGAAACAAATTTTACAGTTGTTTTATTTTAACAGTCAGAATATGAACCAAAAAAAAATCAGCTCTTATTAGCTTCCTCAGCCTGATTCTCTGGTTTAGTTTCAATACTCTTCATTAAACAATCCCTGCTGCTTGATCTGAAAGTAACTTTAATTTTCCCAAAACAATTATTTTGCCTGTTTTTCTTCTGGCATTCAGCAAGAATGCTGAAGGCTTAAATAACTTAAAACATAGAAAATTAAATGTTATTAATTAGACAGCATGAACAAAGGTTGTAACGGCAATAATAATTCAGCCAATTTTCCTTGGTGGCATGTTGTAAGCCACGCCCCTTTGCTTCCACAATCCCTGCTTTGTGATCTGAAAGCTGGAGAATGTCATTACAATATTCTTCCCCCCCACAAACGTTTCACTCATGGTTCTGGCATTAAACAAAGACAGATAACTGAGGTAATGCTAATTACAACAAAAACGTTTAACTTGATTAATCAGACAGAAATAATTCACAGCTTGTCTTTCTATGCCGTCGTTCACTGAGAGACAGTTGCTCTGTCCGAACTGAGATGTAAAATCTGTGACATGTTTTGTATCTCGGTGATAAATACCAGATGAAATTCACCTTTAACCTTTGTCTACTTCCTGTCTGCAGGTCTTGGGATGAGTTTCATGACTGCGCTAACGTGGCGATGGCTGGCTGTCCGGAGGAAGCAGCGGCCGTTTGGGAGTCTCTTCGCCAGGAATCCAAGAAGATGCAGTTCTCTGGGAACCTTTACGACATGTGCTCCAACCGGAACAGCCACCCGGCAGACTCCATCTCCCCCCACGGCTCCCTGAGCCAGGAGGAGATCAACCAGGAGTCTCTAAGAGGACGCGCAGATCATCCGGCAGGCTGCCTCCGTCCTCTGCTGCTACTGGCTCCTCTCCTACTGCTGCTCCTTTGGATATAGCTACCCTGAAGAAATGTGACTAGTGTAAATAGATAAAACTTTGTCTAATATTCTCTTTCCCCAAGTCCATAGACTTTCCTCTGCTTCTTCCTCTGCTCTGCCAGGGGTTGCATATTTCTAATTGCATGCTGAGACGGCCTCACAGTCCTTTTGATAACACATTTCTGAACTTCGGTTCCGTTTCATGAATATTCTCTGCCGCTTAATGAGTGTTTCTGTTGGAAATATGCTCTGTACTTCTGCAAACACAGTTTTAGAGACGCACAGTGGAGCCACGTGTTTGTCTTTACGCGCTCACACTTTCGAAATGCAGTCATAGGTTTGCATGTGATGATTCCAGGAAGGCTTCAGGTTCCTAACTGTGATAACAGAAAAAGTAACGACAAAGTCACAAGCAATACTGTTAGGATTTATGATGCATTCACTTGCTTATTGAGATTTTAGGCGAAATTTGTGTTTCTGTCTTTAAAAGTTTATTTTCTAAGCTCCAAACACTGATTGCATTGAAGATTGCTGTTTTTCACCAAAGTTTAAAACAAATAACAAACAAATGAGAGCAAATATGTGTGTCCAACCACAGTTTAAATAAAAAGTTGGTTATTTGAAATAAACAACTGGTGGCACGAACTTTCTGATTGGGGAACAGGAAACGATTTCTGCACAAACTTACAAAAATAATTTAAAAAATGTACATTTTGAAGGGCAGAAGGTAAAAGTTCTGGCTCAAAATCTACTCAACTTTTACAATTGTCTTCATTGTGTGATTGATTTAACAGCAACTTCTCAAGCTGAGCATGCATGTGGCGACAGTGGAGTGAAAAACTCCACAGGATGAAACCTCCAGCAGAACCAGAACCTGGGTCAGTAAGAGCAACTATCAGAAAGAAATAACAGCGAATAAAGCAAAGTGGAGAATAGCAGAAAAGAAAAGTTAAGATCTGAGAGTTTGTTGTAATTTGTTGTTATTTTTTATTATAAAAAAGCTGGCATGATAGAATTTTCTTTATTTTTGACTGAATTAAAAAAAGATCTTACAAGTTTTCATTCAAGTTTAGGATTTGGAGTAAAAAGTTCAAATAAATCTTTGTCATTGAGGGATTTGAACATTTGAGTCTACAGAGAAACCATTTATCTTTTAAAGAAGGAGCTAAAGCAGGGAGTCGTCTGCAAAGCAATACAAAGAAACTCCATGTTTCCTGAAAATAAAGTGAAGCAGGACAAGAAGGAGGCATAAAACTCAACACTGGGATGAGAATCAACAGAGGATATAAAGATTCCACTCAGTCTGATGCTTTCAAGCTTTTCTTTCTGTTAATTACTATGATTTTATTTTTACAGCAGGACCTTTTGGTCAAAAGGTGTGGATACAGAACCAGTGGATTCCTGCCTGTATCTAAATTAGAATGAAATATAACTAAACAAAAGGTATTTAGTGTTTAAGCTCCTAAAACAGGCAGTTGCAATCATTTCTAAAAGTGTCTCTTATGTTTTTGTCAATTATTTGTTTTTGGTTTAAGCTGTAGTATGTAACTTTTATATTTATAAAAAAGGTTTATTACATATTTGCTAAACCTGTCACTTTGTCCTGACAACATGGCATCATGGGTAATCTGTGGAAAGATTGATCTGCTCCTCCCTGAGCTGCTACTGTTCTCTGAAGAAATGCACCAAACACAACCAATCGGAGTCAGGAGGCGGGGCTTAGCGC
Organism: Xiphophorus maculatus; assembly: GCF_002775205.1. NCBI lineage: Eukaryota > Metazoa > Chordata > Actinopteri > Cyprinodontiformes > Poeciliidae > Xiphophorus > Xiphophorus maculatus. The sequence goes on along the minus strand of NC_036444.1, from coordinate 2,444,122 downwards.
TGCCTATCAATGCTGCTCAATGTGTTAATTGTGAAAAACAACTTATCATAACAGGAAAACCGTTTAGCCACTGTCATCAATTTAGCATGAGAGTGATTGACAGCGCTAAAACCCGCCTCCTGGCTCTGATTGGTTGTTTCTGTCTAAGTGGTGTGTTCTGCAGTTTGTACTGGGAGAACTGGGAAAAGGCGGAGGAGCTCAATTTTTTTCACAGATTATCTGTGTTATATACTGTCACGACCTAATGATAGTTTTAACAAATATGTAAAAAACAATTTTTAAAAAATAAAATTTGCATTCTCCAACTTTAACTACAGAAAGTCCATTGTAATGTTTTTAAAACATAGATATGAAGACAAAATCTGATTTTTGCCGTTTTTATGGAGTTAATTGCATAAAATTTCCACAACAGTATCACTAAGCAGCATAATATAGATATACTTTTAGATTGTTTTCCATAAATATAATTATCCCATGTGAGAAAATGCATCCATCTTTTCCCAAAAGTTTTATGTTTTCTTATTTTATTTTAAAACTTTAAAAAAGAAATCAAACTGTGTTTTTGTGGCTCTAAGCTGCGCTTTGTCGGTGAACTGAGGGCAGAAATTGCTTTTTGGATTGTAAAGGTTGCAGACCCTTGAACTAGGTTTGGAGATGTAAAGTAAAAACCTGTAAAAAAAATAAAATAAACAAAAAGAAAAAGGTGAAGGGCTTGTAAACCTTCGCAGGGAACTGTTTGTACTAAAGTCGAAGCTCACTGCAGCTGCTTTTTTCCTCCTTTTTTTATTTAGTGATGGTGGAATATCCTCGAAGGTTTCTCTGCACTGCAGCCCTGTGTATGTTCTCCGGTCAGAACCTGAACTCGCTCACATGCCGGGTGAATTTTCTGCTTCAGGAGGGAATCTGGGCCCTGCAAGCTTATTCTGAGGATCAGAAATACTTTCAGATTAAAGGAGGACAGAGAGATGAGCAAATTTGGAAAGCAAACAGCGTTCAGCTTATTTGAAGATTGAATCCACTCTTCTTTCTTTTAGCAAGTGGGTTTTACACTTGGGGCTTTAGGTTGTAGGTTTACTTTCCTCTCTAGACAAATAATCAAAGCCAGGATGACTTTAAAGAGTTATACAAAGACGTATAGAAAAAGAAAAAGAAGAAGAACTTATGGCAAAAGTGGAAATAAATAAATTATGATTAAGCACAGAAATCTAGAGAAGTCATCTACCTTGCCAGTGGCAAGTTCGTTAAAAATGCCGAACAGGGTTTCATTTAACAGAAAAATGCTGCGAGCTTTTTTTTTCATGTCCCGCAGAAGCTCAGGAGGAACAGAACCCCACAACTTTCACATTTTGACCCGGATTTTAAAACACAGAGCAGCCAAAGGTGCAGCAAAACACTGAGAGCAAATTCATGACCAAAGCAGAAAGAAACTGGAGGCAGCCCACAGATTTTTTTTTATTTTTTCCCCTCATGAGGGACTTCACCCACAGATATGCTCGGCTGGTTTAAAGAGACTCCTGTATTTTTGAACTTTAATTAAACTGACAGAATTAGCAATTAGAGGCCTGAGTGGCCGACTCGCCAAGGAAAAGCAATTTGAGAGCTCAGATAAGATGTTGTAACTGCAGGCTAAATGTGTGTAAATCACATATGTGAGGCTAAACTCTGCGAATCAGGCTGAGTGTGTTTGTATGGATCTGGGTGGACTGAGCTGTGTTCTTAATCATCATAAACCAGAGGTGTTTTGTGGGAATACGACTCGCTCCGATGAGATTTTCTGCTGTAAGAGAAAACTCATGAAGTCTGTTATGAGATGATGTGTTCTTTGGGAAAAGATCTGATTTTGCTTTGCAGCAGTTCTCGGTAACATCGTTGGCCAGAAGAGAGGGAGAAATTATTTTCCAGCGCTCCACTTGAGACTCTATATCGCGTTAGTGCATCAGTCACTGTCCCATCAGGGGGGCGATGTAATCTGAGTTATGACTGCGGACAATCGGACTACATATGAAACTGTTTGTTGCTTCACTCTGCAACAACTGAGGAAAACAAATATGTTCTTTTGTTCAGATCATCTAAGCTTCTAAAAATAAGCTTAAGTGAGTAGAAAAAATGTCCACTATCAAATCAGTTTTCTGATCTAACAACCTGGAAACACAATTTTAAAAATTATTTGCATTCTGAATAAAAAAGGTTTCCAGAGCAGGAATAACTTCCAAATTAGTGCATAGCAGGGTGAGGTTGACGTATTTCATTAAAGTCAATATAAAAATACATTGCAGGAAATATTTACACACAAATGTTCAAGTCTACCAGCAGCCCACTGTGTTTTAATGTTAAATTAAACAAAATCCCGGTGAAAAACCAGCAGGAATATTTCACTTTGCAGAAGTAGCTGTGTTTCCGTTGACCATAAGTTTGCGTAATTTGACATTTTGAAAATAAATTTGCTTAATCAAAACACGCAAATTTTAAAAATGTCTTGATTTTTGATAAAATCATTTTGGCATTTGGATGTGGCGGTTTTTATGCTGTTTTGAAATTGTGTTTTTTTTTCATGAAACATTTTTTTTCACATCACATGATCAACAACCGGATGTTACTACTGGTGGAAACGACAAAGAAGACAATGGTGGTTGGAGGATCATGGTGTGGCATGTGTTTTAATGACATATCACGTGAACAAACTTATTCACATGTGATTTTATTTGTATTTCTTATTTATAAAAACACCACAATTGTGAAATGTTCTTATTTCAACTTTTACAGAATATTGAAAAGGTTTTGTGGACATTTGTAATGGAAACGCAGTTACTGCCATAATCATTTTTACAAAGTGTAGGAAATTCATGAGGGAAAATATAATTTAAAAAATGCATTATTGTTTTAAGATAGTATTTGTATGTGCATTTCCTAATTTCATTAGAAATCAAAATGCGTATCTTACTGAAAATGGATCATAATCATAATTTTTAAGTCTCTTACATTAAAGTTGTGTGTTTTGGCTCAAGCTAGTTGCATTGATTTTAATTACTGAATCAAGAAATATGTAAAAACGTATAGGTTTCCTTCTTAGTAGATACACCTGTGTTTTGTATCGCTATGAATGGATGTTTGTAAGATGTGAGGAAAAAGGAAACTAAAGTCTAACCTCTGTAAAAACCACTATTTCACATTTTGGGTAATTTTGGGACGTTGAACTATTGATTTCTGGGTTTAGCTCCTCAGTTTTGGAGCTCATTTGCTCATTTTGTACTTTTCATTTTGTTTTGACAGTGACAGCTTCTATAGTTTTGCTCTGCTGAGTCCTAAATCAATATCAAAGTGAAGAAACTGACAAACCTCCTTTATTTCTGGAAATCTTCTCAGTGATGCACTATTTGGTTGTTTTCTTGTTGAACTTGAATGAAGTGCAAACAGCATATTACAACAGAGAAGACGGTAAGCTAAGATGTCCGTCCATCCGGACAAACCTACTGATAAGTAAGAGGAATTGGTCCAATTCAGTTAAAACTTTGTATGTATTCAGATTCAAATTGTGAGATAAGTTCCTGCGTTATAGTCCATGGGCCAGATCATCTTTTTGTCCATTTCAGTGTGGGAAAGTCTATCAATATGTTTTGAAAAGATTCATGTCTCTAGTTAATATTTTGGTATGATAGCCCTTCCAAAATGGCAGCTGAGTCATAGTTTCTTCACATAATCTGTGAAGACAAATTCAAGCCCCTCTGCCTTCTCCCAGTGCTAAATTGACACAACCAATCAGAGCCAGGAGGAGGGTCTCAGGACAACACAGTGACAGTTTTAATAAATACATAGATTTTTAAATAAAAGTTACATGCTGAATCTAAATGGTTACATCTTACTGATTTTATTTTTTAATGAACTCATTTGTGGGCTGGATTGAAATCAATATCCTCAGCAAGTATAATGTAGATGCTACCAAAGGTTATCATCTGTTGGCAGAAATGTAATATAATAATCTGAATTATGCTGTCAATACTAGTCTAACCATCTGGAAATAATCTTTTTTTTTTTTTACCTCAGAATTTGTCATTTCTACTATTACTGATTAACTTTTCTATAACTAACAACTAGACACGAGTGACACTCTAAACACGGCTCCCACTATCCCACTCACACCAACGAACCAGTTAAGATTATAGCCCAAGTCTGTAACTGCAAATTACAGCTTATAATCGCCTCCCATAGACAGACTGTATAGGCATATCAAACATTTTCTGACTCCTAATAGTCTGTTGAGTATTTCAGTTGTTAACTCTTGTGTCCCTGAAGTCCCTGGGATAAAAGAAATGTATCTAGTTTGGTCAAAAGGTGTGGAAAAATGTGTATTATCTTTGGTTTAACGAGCTCTAGTGGCCTCTGTGTTGGTCAGAGAGACTCAAAACCTGGTTTAAATGAAAGCCAAGAGTGTCCCCTTTAAGATGATACCAAACACTATATTACAGACCTTTGACAAATGCCCATACCATCAGCCTAAACCAGACATATACCAGTCTCAAAAAACAAAGGGGTTGTTAACTTCATGAGCTGATATCTGTGACTCAGCTGCCATTTTGGAAGAGCTATCAGACCAAAATATGAACTACAGACATGTATCTTTTCAAAAAATATTGATGGACATTTTTGTCCAACCTGAAATGGACAAAAATGTCAAATTTTGGCCTCTGGCCCATGGACTGTTAGGAGAAGAGTGATGCTGGTATCTGGCAGTAACCGGAGACGCTGACAGTTAAAAACAGTGACCAGACACAACAGAAAGCCTCATCTGAACACCAGATACAAACACACTAACAAACACCATGGCTGCCAGATTAATTTTCAGGATTTATTTGAGTCATTCCTTTTTCAGAGTGCAACAACAACCCACCGTACAACAATGGATCCAAGGCAAGATAAGAAAACATGAGTTTAAATGCAATGAATTTTTTCACAAGTCCACACAGATTTAAAATTCGACATGCAGGATCAAATGAACACGTTCATCCATTCATCTGTGTCTGGACTCTCTTTGCAAGTCGCACATTGTGATTTTTTTATTGTCAGTTTTGGTCACTCATCTGTTCAGAAATGTCAGCGCTGGATTAAAGTGGCTGTTTCCCCTGCATGAGCCCTAAAATAAAACCATTTCTGAGAAGAAGAAGAGTGATCAAATATCCAGCAAGAACTGAAGGAGGAGCTCATTAATGGAAATCTGAAGAGCATGGTTTGTCAAAACAACTTAATCCGATAAGTAATTCATTAGCAGGATAACATACTGAGGAGGTAGTTCACCCATTTAATCAGGTGTGTTGGAATAGGGACATATCTAAACATTACTTACTTTAGATATGGCCACATTAAAGACATTTCTTCACAAGAAAAAGAAAATACTACAGCCATAATGTTTGTTGTTCATAAATTTTGCCCTAGAAAAAAAAATCCCGGACATATTGTTTATGAACTCTGCTATGGTAATTTAAAGTACTTGCACAATTTTTTAATGGACAGTTATTTAAAATGTTAAGAGTTGTTGATGCAGTTAGTTATTAACAAATTCATTACATTTTTCTATTTTAAGCTTTTTCACACCTGGTAGTCCGGTAGACTCGGTTCGATTAGGAACCAAAACTTTGTTTCATTTCCAGCCGCTGAGGTTCACTTTCACAAACTAAACAAACCCGTTCCCCTCCTCTCCTGTGGGGGCGCTGCACCATGAACCACTGAAGGAAACGACACAAACACCTCTGAAGAAAACTCAGAGTGCAACTTCCTTCTCCACAAAAATGGAGGGAAGTCAGATTTTAGTGATTGTCTTGTCTTTGGCAAAAAAATTCGAGTCATTTCTCCCGCTAGCGCTAGTCTCGCACGTTTGTTCTGGTTATATTTACCCAGAATGCCCTGCGCCATAGTCCGCTTCCTGCTATGTGATGACCTGGGCAGGTTCCCCAACACACCTGTAACAAATGAAAGACTGAATGAATGAGAGCTGATTGACTGCATGCTGACAGTTGAATCATTTGTTTCAAGAGTCAGAGAAGAAATACATTTAAAGAAGAAGAAATACATTTAAAAATTGCTCTCCTGCTAGTAATATTACAGAAAACAAACCCTAGCCTCGTTAAATTATGGCTTTAAGATAATAATGTAATATGATTTTTTACCTTAAAAAGACCTTTCTCTCTCTGATAGGAACTTTCTCTAATAGCTGAAGTAGTGCCACAAACTGTGGGAAAACTAAAAATCTTTACCAAACTTTCCACGTTTCTGATTGTTTCAGGAAAAATGCAGAATGGCCTTCAGCACACACATGGAATACAGTGGATAAGGGAAAAAGGAGAACATACCTAATGTATTATTTATGTTGACTTGTGCAGGAGTAAATTAAAACCTGGTCACATATTGTGTTGCACCTGTGAAAGGATCTGCAAAACACTTTTTTTTATAGTGGCCATCTTTTCAGTATGTTGGACCCCAGAAGAGAAGAATCAGAACTGTCTGAGATACCGTGACAAAAGTGAACCTAAAATTTAAATATTATATCAATAAAAAAAATTTCTAAACTGTTAAAGACTGCTGCTGTTTTTGAGTTGCATAGTCAACAATTTCCAGCAATAGTAGTAATAAAACTGACCTGGCTGGGGACGTTTTTTCTGAGGCTGGGCTCACAGCAAAAGCTGAAACCACGGCGAAAGGAACAGAGGTTGTTGTGAGGAACAGAGGGTTGGCTCTGAAAACCCAGATGTTGAAAGGACGGAAAAAAGGACACATGAAAAAGACAGAGAATAAGATCTGTAAGTTCTCCAACAGATTCAACAATAGTTGGATGAAATCCAGTATCCAAAGTATTCTCAACATGAGAGTGACCCGAAGGTGTATGGTTCAAGAAAAGCTATTTATAGAGGCATCATTTATCCCGTGCAAGTCTTATACACACAGCAGTTCACCATCCAGGGAAATACTTCTCCCCAATGGAGATCTCTGCAGTTCTGAAGGAACTGAGAGAGAGAGACCTGTCACAGTGTTTTGGAAAAGACTGAGATATCAGATTTACTGGAGGCCATATTAGTCTGGCTCGACTCCTTTTGTGGCAACACTGATACAGAAATGTACAGTGTTGTGAGAACAAGTGAGAACACCTGTAGGTTTCTCCACTCCAAGACGACAAAGGTGGTTTTGGAGAAGAGTCAAAAACACCAGAAGAAAGTATCAAAATTAGTGACTATTTTCAGGCTGAAGAAGTGATAAAATACAGACAATATCTGAAGTGCTGAAAGCCTGAGTTCCTTCCATGCATTGCTGTGGCAGGTCCCAGATATGACTTTGCTGTTAATTTGTAATTTTACAAACCCAGACCGCAGATTTAATGTTGGAAACAGAAAGTGGAAGATCCTCTCATTAAGAAATAGGAACTTTCTATGTCCAAAGCTCTGTTGCTCGCATCAAGCGCTCTGCTTTAATATCGTTACTGTAGGCTAACTATCTGTGCTGTATCAGACCAGCCACGACTCCTCTCAGATCCGGCACACTCAGCATTTTGGGCTCCCACAGGAAACATTGTCCTTGGCTGTCTTTAGATTTGTCTCCTTGTTTCCAGCCCTCTGTCCCTTTACTGCTTCACTTTTTGCTCTTTTCTGTATGTACATCCCATTATTCTCCTCCTCCTTCACATTCCTCTTCTGGGCCGTACTTCATCATGCAGACAGTTTTACCACGTTTGTAGAAAATCAAGAAACCAGTGCTGACTGATAAACTGATTGTGTCCTTGTTACGTTCTAATTTTAAACTCTGTTTTGTCGAATAAAAAACATCGGCGAAGGAAAGACATCAGTGAATCTCCTGGTTGTGGCAACCTTGGTAACCAACGCAGCCGTGCTGAACAACACATCCTGAGGATCTGCAGTTGGAGTATTTTGGAGTCCTTGCAGCAGAGGTAACACACATTTATTTGTCCTTAAAGTGGAAAACTGCTCAACACGGCCAGTAATGGACAGACAAAATATAATAAATTAGAACAGAAATAATGACCTAAATAAAATTGTCAGCGGCAATAAAAAGATTGAAATCTGTAAAATGGAGGCTTAATGTGTTTTGAAAAAGTTTTCTTTAATTCTAGCAGCGTATTTTTCCTCTATTTACATTCACTGAAGCACAGGAAAAATAAAAAACATCATGAAATAATAATTCACAAGAATAACATATTCACAGTCATGTGTTGCATAAACAAGCACGGGTTGGTTACAGTGTAAACCTGAGGCGATAGACTGAATAAACCAGCTGCTCTTCGTTCAAAATAGGTTCTGCTTAAATTTTCTCAAAATAATATCTATAATATATATGTCAGGAAATTAATATAAAAAAATAGTTTCATGCCTGACATACATTCAGGGGAATATTTAAAAGGCGTAGGCGACCATTATAAGTGTTATCGATACACCAACCAGTTGTCTGGTAGCATTATCACCACTGGCAGGCAAGAAAAAGGGCAAAACCACCAAAACTTGGAAGAGTCCTTGTAAAAGGAAATTTTTACCTTTCAGTGCTGAACAAAACGTGGGGGAGAAAAAAACCCCTGAGGGTTCTTTAGCTCCAATTAGTTTAGCTTCAAAGTAAATATTTAGCACCAAACATTTAGTTAGCAAGATAATTATTTAGTTTCAAACTAAATATTTAGTTTCAAGGTAAACATTTAGCTTCAAACTTTTAGTTAGCAAGCTAAATATTTAGCTTAAAAAATATTCAAGCTGATAGATCTTGAATATATTTTTTGTGTTTGGAAAATGAGCCATTTCAAAAACCTTCCAAAAAAAAAGCTACCTAGCAACCCCAGCAAAGTTCTACCCTGTTACCTAGCAACCCTAGCAGAGTTCCACCCATTACCTAGCAACCGTAGTGGAGCTCCAGCATATTTGTTCAGCTGGTTTCCCCCAGAATGTGCTGTACAATGGCTACTGGAAAAGACAAGTGTTTTGTAGTTGACTTACCATCCAGAAACCATTTGCTGCATTCTTGTTTTTTGTGCAGGAGGCTCCACTTCTGCTTTTGAAAGACATACAGTTGTATAATTGTACATCTGTTTTGAGGTATTAAAACAGATGTATGTGTAAACGTTGAGCTCCTTTCCGGTCAGTCTGAAAGAAGCTCAAAATAGGCAGAACTGAGCAGAATAAAAACTCATTGTCAAGAATAATTTTGTGTAATGAACATGTTTTGTATAGGCCATAGACCTTTCTAGCCTCTTAAAGGAAGCACAGCTGGTCACTTTTAAACAAATTCACACAAAAATTTGTGTAGTTGAATTGTTTTGACACATGATGGGTATCAACTTAGACGAATGTAGCGCTTTAGCATTAGCTTCCACTAAATACCATGTTAGCATAGAGATTTAGCATTAGTGGAACTAATGTTTATGATTAGCACTTTACTGTTAGCAAAGCTAACCACTGCAAAGCAACAAATAACTAATAAAACTCAACTCCTACCTTCATCCTGATCAATAATAGAGGCTTTCTGCAGACGGGATGAAGGAACTTCAGGTTGAGGCATCTTCTTTACATCAGGCAGGAGCTGCTCCAAGTTATTTGGATGTTTACTTTTTTCTGGATGAATATTTCATTACCACCGGATGCCTCGGCAAACATAAGCAGCATTTAATGGAGAGGAGACGAGGGCCCTGCTGCTCCTCAAGTTTACACAGTGAGTGAACAAGCATGTGTAAACACAGACTGGAACCGGTCCGGGACAGTATAACATGAACACCTACCCACTCCAGCGGAGCATCTGCTCCCTGCTTGAGTGTGAAGATGTTGGAGTGATCTACAGACTCAGCAGAATGCTTCAAAGGTCATCTTCCTTCCACCAGCTTCCAGGGAGCAGCCAACCTTCAGCAGCCTCAATTATAGAAAAGATTTTTCCTGCAGAGAGAAATCCGTCAAAGTTCCTCATTTATTCATTTGGGCAACTCTTGAATGCTGCTCTCACATAAAGCAAGATGTAGAAACACGACATCAGGTGTGGCATTCTGCACTGTTGTTGTTTTTAACTATTTAATAGATGAGGAGTGGAGCAATGAACTTTAAATTATAATAAAAGTTTAACACTGGAACTAGAAGACATTTCAAATATCCAAAAGAAATAAACAAAACAACAGAAACAACAAATAAAAGGAATTATGATATCTCTGTAAACAAAACTGTTCTTCAAAAAATGGGCTAATTGAGACCAAAACAATTACAATTTTTGGTAGAAAGAGAGAAAAGAGAAAATTATCAATTATGCAAATGGAAATTATTGACCTCATTTTAATTTATCATGCGATTAATTAATTTATTGGTTATTGTGACAGGCCTAATTGTAACTGCTGTGGAAATTTAACATATAAAACTTGATTACTAAATTTAGTGTTTATCAGCTGATGTTACTTTCAAATAGTTAAAATAATAAGCACACATAAGTAGCACTCAGTATTTTAATATATTATTTATTTTTTGATCGCTACTCCTGTAAAGTTAAAACCAATAGCCATAAGAACAGTAGTACGATGTAAGCTAATTACAAACAATGCTAACTATAGTAAGTGTGTGCTACACACATAGAATAGCTTGTCGTGAAGTTAGGTAGACACGGTGGACCCAGGTTGAAGTGAGAAATTATTTAATGAAGAGTCACAAATGATAGAATCCAGGCAGCACAGGTAAGCAACAGCAATGACTCTCACACTGGTAGCAACTGGCATAAAGGCAACGACATGCGACACGATAAGAGACAATAGCCGAAGACCCGATGAGGAAACAGAGACACAGGCGGGATTAAATACACGAGGGAGAAATCAAGGAAACAGGACAGAGCTGGGATCAATCAAGGGTTAGACGGGAAACACGGAGACTCAACTGAACACAGAAACCTAAATAAACACACAGAAAACCCAAATCCTCACAAGAGCTTTGAAATGATTGGCCATCTGGTGTTGCCATGTTGTATGGGGGGCCCAAAGGAAAATCTGCTCAGGGCTCTAAAAAGTCTTAGACTGGCCCTGGTTTTGGCATACAGTCCATTTTAAAAGTATTCACACCCTTTAAGCTTTGCAGCTACAAACTTCACTGAGTTTTTGAAACGGAAGGAAAAGTTTTTAGATATTTCTACAAATAAAATCTGAAAATTGTTGAACTTTTCTATATTTTAGACATAAATTTCCATCAACTGAAGTGAGAAAACAGATAAATTAATTTGAACGGACTACATTCCAACATGTTGTGTGAATAGGTGCATATTTAAATTAATTAAGATGTCAAGTCTTCATTTTTCCACATTTCCCAAAGAACAAATACAGACGCAGCTGAGACGAGAATGAGCCACACGACTGTGGGAAGCCTCCAGGGTGCAACTCCATGTCTCATCTGCTTTTTAATAAAGACAGATTTTCATTTGTTCAGTTTCATAATCTGTTTAATTTTAGTTCTACCCGATGGATAAACCCCACACACACATCAGGAGCACTAATCTGGAGCTGCCTGCTGTTCTTCTGAGGTTTATCTGCCTAAAATGTTATTATTTGAATAAAAAGAATATAAAAATAATTAGTCAGTTAAATTTTAAATCAATCAGTGAAGCAGTAAAAGTAAAGATTTGAAACTGAAAAAACTTTCCAGACACAAAACCTTTTGTCTGATTCCATACAAATAACAATATGTGAACACAGGAAACAGACAAATACAGAAGGAATGCAAACAAAGAGCAGCAGATGATGGTTGAGATAAATCTGTCTAATATAAATCACGTTTTGTCACAAGAACCAGTCAGTTCAGTTATTTAGGATCAATTAACATTTTGCATATCAGTTTTCCAGAAACCTGATGAGCTGTGAAAGTCTATCGATTGGTTCTTGTCTGCAATAAGTGGCGCATGAAGCTCCAGTTCAGCAGTTCAGGAGCCAGAAACACTCAACATTTGATAACAGATGAATTTCATTCTTTGTTTTAAAGTCCAATTAATAATAATAAAAATCATTTAAAAAATCTCATTTCAGTTGTTTCCTCATATTTTCTGTGTCAGAGAGGCTAACAGTGTCAACCTTCCCTCCATCTATGACCTGTACTGGTATGGTGTCAGAAAAATGGATTCAAACATCTCTGCAAACCGTACACATCCTGGACACAAACTGACTTTTACCCATTGAAATCACACTTACTGATTATTCATTTATTTATTTATTCATGGCCACACATTAATTCATTTGTGCTCTAATACTGGCAATCAGATGTACATGTATGGTGTCAAATCATAGCCTACAAATTAAAAATCACATATATTTTATTTTTTCAAAATGGCCGCCATGGTAGTAATGGAGAATATATGTTTGCATTAAAATCAGCAGTAGTTATTGCTAATGGTTGAGATTCAATAACCACTAATTTGATAAACAAGAATCGTAGCTAAACTAACACTAAACACATAAAATAAATTAGTGAAAGCTATCGCTAATTATCAAAATAACTGTCTAACTCTAATTGAGTTTTCATTTAACACATATTTGCGTAATTTGACATTTTGAAAATAAATTTTCTCAATACAGTAGGAACACAGCCATTTTGAAATTTCTTTTTTGTCCATATTGAAATTGGTGTATTTCATAAAACTGCAGTGGAAACACTTTTTTTTAGCATCACACGAGTCACATGATCAACTACTGGATGTTACTACTGGTGCAAACTACAAAGAAGACGACAACAGGAAGTAGTTGGAGGATGATGGCGCAGCACTTTTTTATGATTTAGTGTGCGAACAAACTTATTCAAGTGTGGTTTTAATTTCTTATTTAATGAAAACACTGCAATGCAGAATTATTTTTCTTAACATTAGCAGAATATTGACATTTGTAATGAAGCCTAGGCGCAAATTCAAACTGGAAGACTCTTTTATCCCCACCGGGACCCGTTAATTGAAGCGACCTGCCCACAATCGTCGACCTATCAACGCCGGACCAAGCCACGTCACGTCCAATCATCGACCAAGTCCCAGCTGATAAGGACCTTCATTCATGGCGTCCTTCGCTCTCCAGCCGAGCTCAACCCACCACCACCCCTTCTCCTCCATTCGCCCGGTCCTGAGGCCCGCACCCTTCTTCAACCTCCACCACCAGTGCCGGGCCCCTGGGGGATGACGTTCCTAACAGCATCGGGGATGCTCACCTGAAGCCTATCGCTAACGCTGCGATAACCGTTATCCCCAGCCGGGGCCCGAGCGCCAAAGACTTTAAATTCTGTTTGTCAATAAACTCTTCTAATTGTCTTCTCATCTCCGTCTGAGTCTCTCCAGATTGAAATGGAAACGCAGCTACTGTCTTTGTCACGCAGCTTCATCTCCTTCCAACAGAAAACTGGTGTGAGTCCTCAGTTTTAGTTTTGGCATTTGATTTTTGTAAATATTGTATTTTAAAGTTGAATGAGTTGGATGGCCAAATCCAAAAATATGACATGACATAAAAGTCATAAAATGGGCAGCATTCTATGGCAATAAAAGGCTCAAAAAGGGCACCCATCTTGAAAAATGTCTGTTATCCTGAAATTCAAGTGGCTAAAGGGAAACATGAAAAACGTACAATGTGAGCAGTGAGCATACAAATCCACAACATGCAGCACAGTAAGAGGAAAACGACAGACGGATGAGTAAGCAAACATATTTTCATTACAGGCCTGGTGCTGATCATTCAGCAGGAATAATTAGTTAGTATTCTCTCTTTTCCTTTAGTGAAGGAGAGATCAATGTATTGTTTAATAATAGTGATTAGAAAGTACTGGAGTACTTTTGAATAGCGCTTTGAGGATCCATTTAGTGGTCATCGCTCAGATATTGGCCGCTTACCTCTCAGGAAAAGAGAAATAATTTTCAAAAAGAAAACAAGATTAAATCTGAAGAACATCACATTGATAGATTCATATGTCTGCATGAACTTTCACTAATGAATGATTATTGTGCTTTCAAATCATACAAATTAAAAGCTCTTTATTCAACAACATGGCATTAAATATGAAAAATATGCTTATTTGTGTCTTAGAGACAAGAAGGAGGTTGAAAATGAGTCAAATGGGATTCTGAAGGTCACAAAGAGAAGCTTAATGCTTTTAGTTTGAATGTGTGTAAAGAATCAATCTAACAGGTTGAAGAAGTTCCTGAACTTGCGGAGAGAAGCTAATCAGAAGCGGAGATGTTGGTGTTAGACTAGAGCATTAGTCTCATTTATTCAGCAACGGCTCACGGTTAGAATAGAACAACGGAAATGTTCTGTGGTCTGATCAGAGTTCATCCTGCTAAAGAGAGAAGACGGCGAGTACACAGTGTTATTTCTAAATAATGGTAAAACTTCAGTGGGAGTCATGCATTAATAAAATCCCTTCTGCAAATTACACACAGTTGTTTATGACAAAAGTTTAAATAGAGGAAATTTTTTATAATCTGACGCCATAAAAAATACGGAAACCCATTTTAGATCACAGTTCTGATAAAGTATACAGGAGAAACTGGGATTCACAGAGTTTAGAGACCAGTCAACTGCAAATAGCTAAAAAACACAAATATCTGATACCACTCCCACAAAAATGCTTAGAAATGTTTATTTTAATAGTTGAAACACAGAAGATACCTTAATGTGCATTAATAGAAAGAGATCTTAGCACTACTGCAGAAGGTAACTTTGATCTTTTTCTCAGCTTTTAAGGGTACAGCCAATCAGCACCAAGGAAAACACATGGCTCTCCAGGATTGGCTGCTTTATGTCAAGTGGCATTGCACTTTGGTATTACGCCAGCATTTTATTTTGAGTATTTTAGATAGACTTATGATGCAATATGTATTTTTTTATGATACAATATGATATAAAGTTGTCACATCAGTCGATATAGATAATAGAGAGAAAAATCTTCATTGTCATTGTCACAAGGACAAGGAAATTTAAAAGGTGCCATCAGTCAGTGCATATGCTTAAAAACAAAACATAACTGTCTCACAATTCACACACAATGTAAGAATGAACAAATAACTGGTAAAAAAAATAAATAAATAAGAACAGCCACATTCTTACATACATCATTCATGATGTAATTGATTTGGTTTTAGTTTTAAATATCTGAAATACTGCCAAACTAGTGACCTGACCAGTGATGTAACTTTTTCTGTTTTGTTCCTCCAGAGATACTCGACTCACTTCCTCCTTTCATTCCACGCTGATTTTTTAGAAATTATTTTTCATTTAAAAAGTTATGAGGCACAGTGGCGAAACTTTAATCTGCTGCTGTCCAAGTTACTCAACTGGTTGTTGCTAGGTAACCAAAGAGCGAGTGAGTTGCTAAGCACCAAAGAGTGAGTGAGTTAGTTGATGCCCCCAACCTTGTGGCAGTTTAGTGACAATAACCTTTACTCTGCCTACATCCCCCAGAATGCTTTGTGGTTCTAGATTGGAGTTCAGTGAAATTATTAAAAATTCTTTATTCTTTAAAATTAAAAATTGCCTTGCCCAAGAGATACTAAGACAAAAATTCTTGAATCGGTAGCTTGGCCAATTCCAGTCGACTCTCATCTCCCTACAGTGCTCCACCTGGAATTTCTCCGATTGACCTTGATTCCTCCAGTTGAATATTTACCGGACTGTTCAGTCTTTCCTCGTGTACAAATATGAGGAACAAAGAACAATGGATTCAACTCATTAGAATGATACACAACTTTTTATGAACTGTGTAATACAGTGAGAGCTCTGGTGCAGCCAGCTGCACATTGTCTGAAAAACAACAAAACAAACATCATCATCCTACCACTTCCTGTTGTCTTTTTTGTGGTTTTTGCCAGCAGTAACATCATTTTGTAAGATAATTTTTTAATCTTTTTTTTTCTAATTGGTATGTTTTCATTAAGGAAATTTATTCCAATAATTTCAATTTGCACATTTTTATGGTAAATGGAAATGCCGCTTGTGTTAGCTGCAAATATTGAGCAATTAAAGTTGGAGTGAGAGGAACGTTTAAGACATTTTATTCTTAAAAATGTCAGTCAGCTCAGCTCTTCTTTCTTTGCACAGGGGGATGATTCTTGTTTTCACAATTTCCGGTAAGCTTCATCGCATTGAGCTAGCGCATTACATACAGTACAGACCAAAAGTTTGGACACACCTTTCTAATTCAATGGGTTTTCTTTATTTTCATGACTATTTATAAGGCAAGAAATCCCACTTATTAACCGGACAGGGCACACCTATGAAGTGAAAACCATTTCAGGTAACTACCTCTGGAAGCTCATCAAGAAAATGCAGAGTGTGTGCAAAGCAGTAATCACAGCAAAAGGTTGCTACTTTGAAGAAACTAGAATATAAGGGGCATTTTCAGTTGTTTTACACTTTTTTGTTTAGTGCATATTTCCACATGTGTTATTCATAGTTTTGATGCCTTCAGTGTGAAGCTACAATGTCAATAGTCATGAAAATAAAGGAAACTCATTGAATTAAAAGGTGTGTCCAAACTTTTGGTCTGTACTGTATGTCACGGCTAAACGTTAGCGATTGGATAAGATCAGATCCAATCGTTGAAAACTTCAACAGAGTTCACCAAGCAAGCCAAGAGCTCTACGCTTTACTTCGTCCATCGTAAACTACGGGACAGTTTTTACCAGGCTAGCAAATCAGAGGATGATCCTTGAATAATTTGGTTCCACAGAAAAATCTGCAACACACACAAGAGCTACAGGGAGATCTCAAGATGTTCCCAGAACAGAAATATACCAAACGTCAGTCTGTGGTATCCGGATCCATCTTTTAACACCAGATGAAGCATTGTTGTTATGGTCAGCAGAAATCAGGATTTCCCTAAACTAATCCAAGAAAAGAAAACCAGTGACCTCTGGGCTTGTAGCCGCTGATAAAGCCTAGCAAGACGATACCAGAGGTAAAGTTACCGACACATTAGTGTCAGAGGTGTGCTGGCAACCAAAGCTCAGCACTTCCTTCAACTTCTGGGCTAATTTTAAAAACTTCCCTGCAGCAAACTGTACAGATTCCTCCTGTCACTTCTGCAGCGCTTATGCAGGAGGATCATACGTCATCTGCTGTATTCTGCTCATTGCCCATGACCCTCCTTGCTAAGCACTAGTCGTTAGACATTAAAAGCAGCTTATGAGTTCATTACAGGCAAAATTATCTCGAGATAATAACCTTCTGTGCAATTTGCATGACGTCTAAAAGCTTGGGGCTGCTAGGACACTGAGCGGGATACACCCCAAATTACAGATGCATAATTTATTCAGAGAAGACAGATTGTATATAACTTTAAAATCTAATCATAATGAAGTACTGCAGAGTGAAAGCAAGGACTCCAGGTCAAACAGCGCAGAGACAAAACCTACGTGGTGAAACGTTATTCACGCTGCAGCCAGCTACGTGCTTTAATTACATTACTGACACGCAGCATAAAGTCCGTTCAATGAGTGTAAAGGAAAGAAATATCAACCATGCTGCAGAATCAGTCAGAAATAACACATCCCTCAAGAAAAACGTTTCACCGTGATCATCACAAGCTAAATAAGCTAAATGTTTAGTTTATATCCTAAATATTTAGATAGCTAACTACAAATTTAGTTTATAAACATATGTAACACCAAGCTAAATATTTAGCTTCAAAACTAAATATTTAGTTAGTAAACTAATTAGCTCACTAGCTAAAGATTTAGTTTGAAGGTAAATGCTTAGCTTGCTGAATAAATATTTAATTTGAAGACAAATATTTAGCTAGCTAAGCTAAATCTTTCAATTGAAGCTAATAATTTAACTTGGAGGTAAATATTTAGATTGTTAACTAATTTTTAAACTTCAGATTATTATTTAGTTTACAAATGAAATATCTAGCTCACTAGAATATAAATATTTAGTTTGAAGATAAATATTTAGTTTGCTAAATAAATATTTAGTCAGCAAGCTAAATATTTAGCGCAACATTTAGCTTGGAGCTAAGCTCTGCAAGCCTAATATTTAGCTGGTAACCTAAACATTTAGGTCACCAGCTAAATATTAGACTAAATATTAGACTTTCAACCTCAACATTTAGCTTATGTGGCTAGTTAAACATTTAGTCTGGGGCTAAAGATTTAGTTAAATACTAAAGATTTAGCTTTGAGCTAAATATTTAGCTAACAAGCTAAATATTTAGATTAGATCAAAATATTTAATTTGTTAAGTGTTTTTTTTTGTCTATTAAAGGTAATTTTATTTATATAGCACATTTTCATCAACAAAGCAATACAACGTGCTTTATGACTAAATGTTTACCTTCAAACTAAGTCAATTATGACAAAATGAAAAACATGATCACAACCAGATCTGGTAAACTGTAAGAATCCTGCTGGTCGTCTGAATCTGTAAAACTGATGTACAGCTGGAATTAAAAAGGAAAGTTATAAAACATTTTTACACAACTATTTAAATTTAACTAAACATATTTACATGAATACATAAAAATATGAATGTTTATGTCAATTATTTTTAAAAAGTAAGAATGTTACAGACATTTCCACTTTTAGATGTTAGAAAAAGCCCAACTGTGATCCAGCAGTGAGGAAAAACATCTGGATCAGATGAGCACCAGGTGAGATTTTATCCAGGATGACTCTCAGTTTTCCCGTCGCTCTGTTGCTCGTTTCCCTTCCTCTTACTTCTCCTCCTCATTCCTGCATTCATTTTCTCCTGATATAACACCCTCTTCTCCCTCTTCTCCCACTTTTTTATGGATAATTCATCAGCATTCCTTAGAGCTGCTGTCTGCTGACTGTGATTTCCACTGGGAGTCTTTCAGGGACTATTCCCACTTCAAGCGGGAATTAGAGCCGCAGCTACAGAGGGGAAATTAATCACAGTCGTCTTTTTGTAACACGCATACACAGACACACTCATACAAACACCAAGGAGACTCTCAGCCTTTATTATTTATTTTTTTTCCAAATGCACCATTAGTTTCCACTCTGTAAAACGTTACACACATGCCTGCACTCCTTTTCTATTTGTTTTGCATATTCGATCGTGAGAAACACACACCAGCGGCGTCCCACATGGCCCAGCATCGTACCTGGACTGCAGCAGACTTTGTGGCAACGTTTTGTAGCTCCAGGAAAATCTGCTGCAGTATGTGGAATCAGACAAAAAGCGTAGAGATGTGTGTGAGATACACACACATCTCGACGTCTTAGTTTCCATCTGCAGAGGTGAAAGGAGCGAAGTGCTAATCTGCTTTTTATCTACATGATGATGTGAAAATGAAGGAGAAATAGAAGAAAACATTACAGCTGGATGCAGCAGAGAGAGAATGAGCTGTAAGTGTGTTTGTGTGTGTAAGAGAGAGAGAGCATTGATCAGAGATCGAGAGGCTCCCTCTGTGATCGCTACAGGAAAGATTGGGAATATAGTGAATGTCACATTGAAAGGTTTTATCCATCCATCCACACTGCAAAAGCACAAAATCCTACCTAGTATTTTTGTCTAGTTCTTACTCCAAATATCTTATTTCACCTGAAATAAAACTAAACTAACTTACAAGTAACTTTACAGCAAAACATGAGCTTATTTTAAGTCAACAAAACACCCGTGTGCCGTTTTAAGGGGTTAATATTGATGAAAAGTTTTAAAAGTGAAATAATCTGTCAGCGGAATAAGATATCTTAACTTACAATAAGTGAAAAATGTCTTGTTAAACTGGACAACTATTTCAGCTATACTAAGTAAAATTATGCGTTTTTGCAGTGAATCCCATATTTTCCTCTTTTTTAAGACCAAAAACTCAGACATCCGTCTGCTTGTCAACACGTCCAGCTCCACATAATATATCCCAATTCAGGGGATATCTTTGGAACAAATCAGATTATTTTTTGGCTGGTTATGTCAGGTTGTTTTCACACCTGAGAGTCCGGTAGACTCGGTTCGACTGGGGACCAAAACTGCAACATTTATTTTCTTTCCATTTGCACAGGTCTGGTGTGAATGAGCCTTAAACTGACTTTTATCTCCTTGTAGCAATTTGGATGTCCCTGTTTTGCAAAAGCACATCTGAATATCATAAACTTACTGCAGATATTGAAACTAAAGCTGTTTAAATATTTTTCTTCCTTCCTAAACATTTTGCTGAATTTGGAAATTTAAAACCAACACAAGGCAGTAGGTAGTAAGAAAACAAGTGAAATATCTAGAAAATACACAATAAACATCCCTTTTTTCCTAACAGAACTAATATTTCTGTGCAGAAAACTTCCCAAAATTGATGAACAAAGTTGTTTTATGGTGAGATAAATCCCTGATTGCAACATACGCGTGTAAGAAGCCGAACCCCCCGTTCAGGCTCGATTGATTAGAGTCAATTAGAGAAAAGGTTAGGTCACAGCTGGGCCACCAAGGCCACTGTCAGCGGGAAAAACACACATCACATCACATCACATCGCTCCACACCAACACTCCGAGCCGATTCAGCGGCGGCTGATGAACTGAACTCTGGCGACACTTTTCCAGCTGAGGAAGCCAACATGCGCAGCCTCTCGCCCCCTGCTGATTATCTGATTGCTGCTCTGAACGCTGGATCGATGCTCCTCATGTTTAATGAGCCTCACAGGCAGTTTACCATTCCATTAAATCATCTTGACACTGAATATGTGTGTTCATGAGGTTGTTTTCCGCCTTGATTTAGCTGCTCAAGGTCTCTCTTTTACTCATAAATTCTCTTCGTAATTATCAACAAACTTCCCTTTTTATAAACATCCCAGTTCACCAGCTTCCCTCTGCTGCTCCATCATTCCTTTGTTTTCATTCATTAGGCCGACCTTCACCTTCTTTCTGCTCTCCATCTTTTATCCTTCACTTCAACCTTGAATACGTTTTCAGAATTTTACTTCAGATCTGCTCATAGATTTTTTCTTTTACCTTCATTTGTAGTTTTATTCATCTTAAAGATGCAGCGCACATTTAATGAAGTGGGACTTTGCTCAGAGTATCTAGTCTGTGTTTATCTATCCATACCAAGATTACATCCTTGGACAAAACCATATTAATATGGGGCTTATATATTAATTTGGGGCTTTTATTACAATATTTGATTCTTTGTTGTTTTTTGAAAACACCCAGTTTTGTCAAACTCACAAAGTTTATGACAAGTTCTACCACCGGTCAGAGTTAGCAGATGCTAAAGCTTTATTGGCTGAGTTTTTGTGCACAAAGGTGGATTAAAATGGTGTGTATGTGTAAAAAACACAAAATCTTACCAAATGTTATTGGTCCAATTTTTAGTGCAAATATCATAGTACACTTGAAATAAAACAAAACTCACTTACAAAATCTTTTCATCAAGAAATCAGAGTTTGTTTTAACTAAATAATTCCTTAATATTAATGATAAAGTACTAGTTCCACTGGAAGATTATTTCACTTACAATAATATTTTCCCCATTTTATAAGTTAAACAATCTGCTGATATAAAGGAATTATAGACACAGAACAAGCTCTTACATCTTGCTGAAAAGTTACTTTTGTCTTATTTCCAGTGTAGTAGAAACTAGACCAGAACGACTTGGTAAGATTTTGTGTTTTTGCAGTGAATATTTGCAGTAAGGCTTTTAACGCATTAATTTCAATGAATTAGTTACACTAATTTTTAAACTTAAAAATGTCAACACACTTAATTGTTTCTGCTTTTGTTTGTTTTTTTTAAATATACTAGGGTTCTGGCTGCAACTTTAGTATTTGTGCATTTCTAGTACAGCCGTAAATCTGATGCATGAGCAACATTCATTAGCAACAGCAACCGCTTCTCTCGGCCCACTGGAGGTTAATTTCTTCTTCAAAAGCCGATTTGATGTGATGCTGGAAAAGTCTAATGTTGTGTTCAAGTTGTGCTAAAAGTAGTTAGCACATCAGCAAAGCTATTTTAGCTTCAAATAGCATCTCAATGCTAACCATGTAGCAGCTAATGCTGATATCTCTTTTCTAAAGAAGTTCCAGGAATCATTAGGAGTTCCTGAAACATTTGAAAGCACTTTACACCAACCTGATGTTTGGAAAACCTAAATAACAGAGTAAAAGCAAAACATATGTTTGCTGCTAAAATCAAGTTTTATGTTTATATAACCCTCTGACCCCAGCAGGTGTTTGAATATTAAATAGTTTGTTCACTTTCAGTCCAGTGTAGATTTAGATCAGCAGAATGTCATGAAGAACTTTAGTTTAGATCTGAAAAGATGAACTTTGCTCAATAAAAAGAAGGAAATGAAATATTCATAGTTTTTGTGAACCTTCAAAACCATCATGCACGTGATGCACAACAAAAACCTCCACTGATAACTTTCTGATTTCCTGTTCCGAATGTTTTCAAGAGTTCAAGGGAATGTCACTGAAAATCAAAGCAATTTTCTCCTCAGAACATTAAAAACTATTCATTTATCCTTTTTGGTGCCTATTTCTAAAATCTTTAATCTCTTCAGAGGAAAAAAAAAACATCTGAAGGAGAAAAAGTCAGAAAAATCTGAAGGTTGAGGAAAAATAAATTAGATTGTAGATTGATTAAAAGAAAGTTTTAGGGTTTTGTTTTCAGATACGTTTTTTATGTGTTTGGAATTTTTCAGTAATAAAAAAATGAAAAGAAATTCAGAGGTCTGAATTCAGGTTAAATGACCCAAATGATTTAATTTGGTCTGTCAAACTAATATCCGATTATTCTGCAGGTCAAATGATGAGAACAATAGTCCAGCACTTGCTTAAATGTATCTAAATTAGTGAATATTTCCATTTCTCTGTATTGCCTTTGGGTGTGAGTGTGCAGCGTTGCCTTGTGTCTCGTTTTAATGTTTCTTTTGGCTGTTGCAGGGTCGTGTTGGTCTCTCTGACCTTGTGCAGCCTTCATGAGAACAGAAAAACATGGAGCGCGTCGTAAAAGGCTGAAATTACTTTTTTCTTCTTTATCAGCTTCGGTTCTGGTTTATATCTGCATTTCTCTGCATTCTTGGACACAACCGTTTCCTTGTAATGTAATTACTCTCATGTTTGCTGCTAAATACTAATCAGCTTGTAGGAAAACTGTAATGTAGCTTCTTTAATAACCTATACTGAAGTTCATGGTCAGACCATTTACCAAAGGTTTTTTTTTTTTTGCTCTTTTTTCATTTTGTATATTATAAAAGTATATTTTTGAGAGGACTGAACTTGCAGTTTGATATAAACATGTCAGAACTTTCCAATAATCTGGATTATTATGGAAAAGCATTGCTATGTTTTCAGTATTTAGATTCATTCACACAGAATGATGTTTGTAAACATTTATTTCTGTTATAATAATTTCTTGCTTATATTAGTCCAACAAAACAACATTTTCAATACATAAATGTGGGTTTAATACATTTTTATTAATGTATTGGCTATGACTGTAAAACTGTCCTAAAACAGTTCACAAAACATTTTGATTGAAATATGTAGAAAATGTATAAGTTACTGTAATTCTCTTGATATAATAACTAATTAAACATTTCATGATCAAAATAATGAAGAAAATTGTATTCATCTCGTTTTAGAGCAACATTGATGAAAAACAATCTGTCACTGTAATGTTTCTTTTCCCCAAAAGTTTATATTTCTAAACAGAACAGCATGAAGTGCGTTTTCCATCCAACACCGGATTCCGTTTGGAACGTTTCTCTTTCCTGTTCTGTATGGACCCGCCATCTTTATTTCTGTATCAACTGACTCCACTTAAAGATGACCATCAGCGCCGTCTGCTGGATGGCAGCCAAATTACAACAGGTCTAAGCAGACGTTACTAGTTAACTGATTGGAACTGATTTTAATCTGATTAAATTTTAATTGCATTCCTTCTCCCAACGTTACTGGGATGACAAGTAGATCTCAGCTGAAACGTTTCCTACTCACAGTAGAGGCGGTGTCATCATGATCTGGGGTCTTTTTTCCTCAGTGGAAAAATGGAGCGGCATCGAACAGCAGCTGGCTATGTGGTGACGTTGCGGCGCATCCCTCATGACTGAAGGCCGTCCGTCATCTGTGTGGTGATGTCTGGATTTTTCACTGCTGCAGGACGGTTTCCACGGAAACATCCCTCTCTGACCGTTCTGCACGTTCTTTTGATCTAAATAAATGACAGGGATTCTGCACGTCCTTAAAATATCTTCAAAAGTTATGTATCTAAAATTAAGGCTGTAAAATGTCTTAAATACATCATAAGATTGCCTTAAATACATTAATCACAGGTCTTAAATGTTGTGATGGCAGAACTATTTAATCCCTTGTGTTCGATGTAGTTTATGTTTTTTTTCTCGTGGAACAGCTATCTAGCTTGTTTGTGTCTATCCTAGGTAATTGCTGGTTCACATCTGTTGCCAACCTTTAGGATGCTACATAGATGTATATCGACTATTTTCATTTATACATTTGTGTCAGTTCTTGCAATTTATTTATAAAAGTCTTAAATTTGAGTTGGTTAAACCTGCAGAAACCCTGAATTGAGAACATTTTGGGTTGTTTACATGGATGAAACCATCATTTCACTTGGAGCAACATTTCCTTTAGCTTCCTGCAAACATTAACATCAAACATGAAATTCATAAAAAATTTACTTTTTAAGGCGGTTAACATGAACGGTGCAGCGCTACAGTCATTTTTTAAAAACTTTTATTTCTATTTTAGGGTCTTAAACTTTGATCAGCTTCTGAACAGCCTGTTTCAGTTTAATGGTTGTTTGCAATAAAATGCTTGCTCAGATTTTTTTTTTCTTTTTGCATTTTGAAGCTCTACTTAGAAACTTAAGATCCAACAGTGCAAAATGTAAATTCTTGCCATTTTTCAATTGGTCTTAAAATTTGATCAGGAGTGTATTTCTACTGTAGTATTAATCGTAAAATTGGGGACTTTATCCCCAGGGAAGCGATCTGGCAGTCGGCCTGCATACAGAAAAGGTTGCAGGCTACCTGAGGGCATGCAGACATATAACTCCAACAATCAAAGGAAAAAAATCACATTTCAACAGGACCAGAAAATTCTCTATAATATCATAAAAATAGCCCCTGAGAAAGTAATTCCTCATCTTCAGTTGTAAATAATATCCTAACAAGGTTCATATTGTACTTTATGATTTTTTTTATCTCCTATGGTGTCAGTATAGCATTCATACAAACCTCTCAGGGAGAATTATGCCTCTGTAGTAATCAATAGAGAGTTTACTATGACATGAAAGTGCAGCTCTGGTGTCTTTCTGAGGTTTTCTCTGACAGACGAGTTCTCTGCAGGACGATGTCAGAGTGCAGAAATACCCAAAAACATGCTATTTATCACCAACATGAAGTTAAAACAAACATCCTGGTTTTATTTTTAAATGGGGTTGTGTGGAGTAGAAATAGTCAGTAGCTGTGTTTCTGTTTCAAATGTGTACAAAAACCTTTTTGATATTCTGCAAATGTCAAAAAAAAGAATTTTGCAATTAAGCTATTCCATTAAATAAGAAATGTAATTAAAATCACACTTGAATAAGTTTGTTTACATAAGTCATTAAAAAACAACACGCCATTATCCTCCATTATCCTACTACTTTTCCACCAGTAGTAACACCCAGTGGTAACTAGGTGAAAATCCACCTCATCCTACTGCAAAACATTTTTAGTGAAAAACGAGAGTTTTTGACTAAACTTGATGTGTTTTCATTAAGCAAATTTATTTTTGTAATTTCAATTTGCCCAATTTGAAGGTCAGCGAAAACGCAGAGGTTTTAGAGCGACAAACGTAAGCAGCGTTTATGGAAATTGTAGTCGGCCATTTTACAGAAGAACAACGAATTCAACGCGTTTGAATGACAAACTCAACTTTTGATGAAATATGCAACACTGTGAAACCTGGTGCTAAATTATAATAAATGTAGCATGACTGTTCAGACTGCAGATGATTAAAAAATAAAACAGATGTAATTCAGCATATGGAAGTGACACAAATTATAATTTTGGGCAGGAGAAAAGATCTGAATTGATCCGTTCAGGTTGTTGCTGAAAAATCTGATTTGTGTCGCGTTCAAACACAGCTTGAGATGTCTTCGAGTTTCTGCAAGTAAGCAGATGACTGCTCAAATCTTCTCCACACAACCCAAAAAGCCGACTCTCTCTGATGCAGACCGACACAAAGCAAGTTGAGCTTTCTCCTTGTTTTAGGAAAATAATACCAGAGTCAGCAAATTTACATCTAATAGATGATATTGACCTTTGAAGAAAGTAAAAAGGAAGTGAGAATTTTAATCGAGAGAGAGGAGAGCGGACTGCAGAGGAAAACACAAGATATCAATAAAAGCAGACAAAGCATCTTAATCAGAGAGACAAAGCAGCGATCAATCATGGGGGAGTTGATGCAGCCGAGGCCCTGACCTGAGCTGCACTGCAGAAGGAGCAGCTCTGCTCCTCCTTCACTTTTATCCCTCTTCCTCTCATCCCTTCCTGCACTGGATCACCCTCTTTCCATTTTGATTACTGTCTGCGGCTCCATCTCTCTGCCCTTCCCTCCCTCTCCTTTCTTCCTATATTTCTGTCTTCTACCCACCATCTGTCATGCGTTGTCTTCCTCCACCTCCTCCCCCACTCATTTTCACTCCCTCAATCCAATTCGAGGAGTTTTATTGGCATCATAAGATGAATTTTACCGTCTCTTTCTGGAACATTTGTCTTCCCATTACTAATGCTCCACTTTTAATGCTTCTTGCAGGACTTGTGTGCTGCTTTCTGCACAGGCTGTACCGGTCCTGGTCACTCTGATGCCGACTAACATCAATACTGAGGTCAAGCACATGTATCTTTTATCAGCTGGCTCATAAAACAGGCAGTGTGAATCAAAATGTGAGTCTTCCCACCGCGGAGGGAACCAGAGGAGAAACAGGGCGGCTTGTAAAATGTTGCCTTACAGTTTGGAGTTGGACTTGGTGGGACTTTAATGCTGGCAGTGACACCATGTGGAGAAAACCAGGCAGCAGATCCAAGCTGCCGTGTGAGAGGAATATCTAAAAGATTGAAAAACAGCAGGAGTAAATTTCATCCAAAATAAATAAAATAAAAAAACAAAAAGTTGCATGGAAATACTCAGATTACTTTAAGATTAAGCTGAATTTTCTCAAAAAAAAAAAGAACTTTCAGATTTGTAAAGTCAATTTTTTTGGCAAAAATGTGCTCTTCCTCTTTTTTTTCATCCAACGCCTTGTCGCAGGTGTAAAATGAGCTTTAAATCTTTATTTACAATTCTTTTCAAAGGTATTCATTCCCCTTGAACATCAACTTAATGACCACAAACATTTTGATTAATTGGTTGATTGATTTATGTAGCATTCAACAACCAACTGAGGTGATCAAAACACTCTCCAGTAAAAATCACAAGAAAAAGAAAAATCAGCAGTAGAAATAGGAAACAATGTCGTGGTATTAAAAGCCTGAAGAAATTAATCTTAAGCTTCGTGTTCCAGGTAGACTCGGTTCAACTGGGAACCAAAATTGCAAAATTAGTTACATTTTCTCCACACAACCCAAAAAGCAGACTCTCTCTGATGCAGACCGACACAAAGCAAGTTGAGCTTTCTCCTTGTTGAACAGCTGCTGCGGTTCTGTGATAATCTGGCGCCATCTGGTGGTAAAGTCTAAAATAAGTTCACAAATAGAAACAATTTTTGCAGAAAATGCAAAAAAACATGCTCATGAGCATTCTCTGTAAACTCTGAATTAATCTCTTGCTTTAATAAGAGTAAAAAATAAATTAGAGGACAAGAACAGATATGACAGAAATATCAAAACAACATCAGGTAAATCATCTTTTAAACTGATCCAAGTACTGCAAGGAGTAATTTCTTTCCAGTGCATCTTGTTGACCAAGAACATTTTAATGAATCAAAAGTAAATCCCTCATATTGTGCAAATGTTTTCCTTTTAAGATAATAAACTTCACAGAGAGGTCACCAAATGTTTCAATTCCAACATTTTACAAAATGTATGTAAAAAACACAAGTAGATCCGAAATATCTCTTACATCAAGAAAAACTTGTATGTCATCAGTAACTCATATTATGGTCCGCCATGTTTGAGAGAGCTAGCACATTTTAGATTTAAAATAATTATGGCAGGGCTAGAATTAATTCTAAAGCAGAATCTATCAACTGTGGATCCATCAGAACGTTGATTAGATGTGACGAGTTGTTGGACCCAAGTTCATTTTACATAAACAACATTGCAACATTTTCAACATTCAGTAACCATTGAATTTAAAGTTTTATAAACTACTGACACTATTGTAAATTTAACAGGTAAAATGCCAGTCTGTTATTATTTGTCACATTTCTACTGTGCAGAAGGATCACAGCTGAGCTTCTAATCATCTGATGGAGAATCTTTCTGTGCTTCTCCTCTGTGAGTTATTTTCACATAAATGCCATCTTTGGGTCCCAGAGTGCTGAAGGATTTCAGGTCAAGAGGAACCTGAAACACAAACGTGGAAGCAAGAAAATTATTAACTGGCAATTTTTTAAATCAATTTAGAATGTTTATTTAAATTTCATTCAATCACAAAGTAGTTTTTAGAATAATCTGACACCATTCTCACTGTCAGGTCAGACAAATGAATCTCGTTTAGAGCTACAAATTTCACACAACGTTTTGAAAAAAGACAACATATAATTTTAGATAAATGTAGTCATTTAAAAAAAAAAAAGACAACAATTTTATTTCTATTTTTTGGATTTAAAATAAAGAAACATAAAAAAATCCTAGTTTTTTTTTCTGTAGGACAGAATATGGCGTATGAAATGGCTAAGCAATAAATCAATTAATTTCATGATAAATTAAAAGCTCAATAATTTCCATTTGCATGATTTGGTTTTTTTTCTCTCGTCCAACCAAAACTGACCTTCATTTGTTTCTACTTGCCCTTTTTTGAGGGACAGTTTTGTTTGCAGACTTCATAATTCATTTTATTTATTGTTTCTGTTTTATTTATTTTGCGTATTTAAAATGTCTTCCAGTTGCAGTGTTAAATGTTCATTAGAATTTAAAGTTTATTGATTAGCATTCTGTTACTTGAAAATGGTCTCAAAACAACAATATTATTGTTTATCACAATAACTTGTGGGACAATTTTTTGCCATCAAAATGAGCCATCATGACAGGCCGACTAATAAGAAAAACAGATCTGAAAGCAGGTTACTAGCACTTTTAGTGTCTTTTGTTGTGGAAATTCAATGCAAATATCATAAAATATACTGGAAATCTTTTGAAAAAACATGTTTTTCATTTTCAGCCTAACGTTTTCCCACCCACCTTGGTCGCGGAGCAGGCCTCGATGTTGAACCTGTGGAACAAATGGACCAAAGCCATCCGGATCTCCAGCTGGGCCAGCCTCATCCCCACACAGTTCCGCGGCCCGGCGCCGAACGGCAGGTAGACGAAGGGGTGACGACTCGCCTTCGCTTCCGGTGTAAACCTGGAGACGGTGAAGACTAATTACACTAATTGTACTAATTACAGTACATTTTTGAAAAGCAGAGGTGGAGCCTCCTGCACAACCAACAAGAATGCAGCAACTGGCTTCTGGATGAAAAGTCAACAACAAAATACTGGTTTCTTCTAGCAGCCATTGTGCAACACATACATAGGTAAAACCAGCTGACCAAACCAGCTGGAGGACTGCTTGTGTTGCTAGGTAACGTGTGAAACTCTGCTTGGTTTGCTAGGTAACGGGCCGTGCCTGCGGATTTGTAATGTAACATTCTGAAGATTTTTAAACGGCTTTTTTTTTGCAGATACTAATAAATATGTTTTTACAAGCAGCCGAGACCCAAATGGAATTTTAAAAATGTGGAACGTGAATTTGAACTAATCCTGATGATGACAGGTTTCACTTGACAAGACTGAGAACAGAGTGTTGAGAGTTGAGATAATACATCAAATTTAAAAAAATAAAAAACCTAGTCAAATTTTATTTGTGTCACACATTTCAGCAACATGGCAGATCAAAGTGCTTTACATCATAAAAAAACAAAAATCAACAACTGATACATTACAATTTTCCAAGTGCCGTCATTTACACATCAAAATGTTGGTTAGTCTTGCTAATGAATATCAGTAATTCTGAAGTACCTTTCGGGGATGAACCGGTCCGGCTCGGTCCAGTGATCCGGGTCGTAGTGCAGGAATCCTGCTGGGATCTCCAGAGTCGCTCCTTTGGGGAGAATCTGGCCGTTCACCACACAGTCATGGTCAATTTCTCGAGCAAACCTTGATGAGAAAAAAAATCTTTTAGATTTTATGAATCTGAATCATTTTGCCTTTTTTCCTACAACTTTATGTTTTTAAATAAACAACATAAAGCCTGTAAATATCCTGGAACATCAGCAACAGTTCACCTGAAGCCAGGCGGGTAGAGCCGCAGAGCTTCACACACGACCATGTCCAGGTACTTCAGTTCCTGGACGTTTGAGTAATCCGGTGAATCCTAGAAAACAGATTCATTTAAACCAGAGCAGAAGGAAGAAGACCTGATCGGACCAGAACCAGGGCTGGTTCTGGGCCGGTTCCATATTATCACACAAAAATGAAGGTTTTTGTGTTGACATTATGTCACTACGGGCAGAGCTGCCATCGTGTTTTACAGCTTCCATTTGTTTGGACCTTTGATGTTAATGAAGAGATGCTTGTAATGCAGTTTTGTCTTATTTCAAGCTTACTAAGATATTTACACAAAACATTTGTTTTTGCAGTGTATAAGCTTTTTTCTCTTTAAGATGATTTTTTCTTAATTTTAAGACATTTTCCTGGTAAAACTGTGCGTTTATTCTGCTAATATTATGGCTACTTTCTTGTAATTAAACAAAAATGATTGTAGTCTGGTCCTAATACCCGGTTGTCCAAGTCATTGAAATAACAGCCACTTTTTGAAAATATTTCCAGTTATTTGTAATTTCTTTTTTAGAAAAGAAATCAAGAAAACACTGTATTTTATTTAGGCATGTCGCCCAGCCCAAACCGGACCAGGACAGGCTTACATGTCTGGTGAAGAATTCGTCGACCTCGTCCTGAACTCTGCGCTGGCAGTCGGGGTTGATGGCCAGCAGGTAGCAGGTGAAGCCCAGCGTGTTGCTGCTGGTCTCGTATCCCGCCAGGAGGAAGACGAAGGCCTGGCCAACCACCTCGTCCTCCGTCATCATCTTCCTCAGCGGACGCCTGGCCGACGACTCCTCCTGGTGAGCCGATTCGTTTTCCTGATCCGAGCAGGATGCCAGCTCCTCCGAGGGGTTCCCTGTGTCGAAGTGCTCCAAAGGGAGGCTCTCTTTGCTGGTTCGAGCGTCCAGCATCAGCTGGAGGAAATCCCGACGCCGCTGCAGGAAAACAGGCCTCATAATCCTCAGGATATCAGGAAAAGCAGGAGAACAGGAAGCTGTTAAAACGTTAATCACACCACCAGAACTTCTCACATTCAGATTCTCAAACCCCAAATATCACTGGGATTTTATGAAAAATTATGGAAGAAAAACAATTTATCGTTTTTTAGATTTTCTACGGGAGAGAATTAGAGCCGATGACAAAAAAAAAAATTCTTGGAATTCTGACTTTATTTCTCTGGTTTCTATATTTTTTGTTCTCAGAATTCAAACTTTTTTGTGACTCCAGGCGTCTAATGTAGCTGCACTACGTGTCCAAATGGCTCTCCGGATGCTAACTGCTGCAGACCGCTGGTCTAGCTGGACGTTCACGTCTTGGTGGATCTGCAGTTGGTCCGTCCTTTCTCTATGGTCAGATGATGAATGAGTCAGAGATCTTGAAATTGTTCCAAGCTTTGGATGTTGTAGAACCTAACTCTGCTGGATTTAGGGGTAACAAACGTATATTTTAGGGATATTTTTGCTTTTTAAAAGTAAAAAAATATCTCCTTCTAATTCCCAACAAAAACCTGCACTAATTTTTTCGTCTTCCACAAAAAAAATCCTAAATGTGGCTGATGAGACATGAAAACTCCATGAAAATGCCCCAAGCCTCCGTTTGTTGCACAGCATGAAACGCCCACCTGACTGGGAGGCTGCTCTTCTCTCTGCTGTATGATCTTCTGAATGATGCTGATGAAGAAGCTGTTCATCTGGTCTCGCCTTTTGTTTGGGATGAATCTCGCAATGGGAGCCATGATTTTGGGAAAAGCAACTGTGGCAAAAAAGGGCAAGATATCTGTCATAAAAATGATGCTACTACAAATAAATTCAAAGGTGATAAAGTTATAAAACATACTGAAAAACAACATGAGAGGCCTGAAGAAAGAGAAGGAGAAGAACAGCTGAGCGTGGCGGACAAACGGATCGTCTGGGTTGTTCTGAGAGTCGATCTGAGTGCCAAACGCCACGCTGGCGATGACATCCATGGTAAAACAACCAAAACAACTAGCAGCAGGAAAAAAGAACAAATTAATTTAAAAAAAGATCAAATTATTATTAATGTTCAGTCTTGTTTGCTCTGATTACTTGTGGATGTCAAAGGAATTCCCTGAGTCAGCATGAACCTTCAGGTTCTTCATCAGAGCATTAGCAGCCGTGTTGATGAGCGGAACCATCTGCAGCAGAAAAAATAAATACATTTACCCAGAACCAGATCAGACCAGAACCTGGACCGGAACCAGAAACCACATCCTGGAAAGAGGCTTTTCTGGACCAAACCGTCAGTAACTGCCAGTACTGAGGGGATGGAAATACTTTACAAAAACTCATGAGAAAGAAACGATGAGATGCACCAAATTCAGATTTCCTCACATCTAACAGAAAATTTTAAAAATGTTGTTAATAAAAGCAATTAAAACATAAGAATGTGAATAAAATTTTAATTAAAATTTAGAAAAATTAAGTTAAGGTGCAAATAAATTATGGAAACAAAAAGAAATTTATTTACTCAGGTTAAAATTGGCTGATATTAAAATTAGTTTATTGATCTGAAACATGTCAGTGTGAAAAAAAAGCTAAGTGAGAAGACAAATCAGAATTTTGTTTAAAATATATACTGAATTTCATTGCATCTTGTCAAGTTGCAACCACAATTTTAATGTATTTTATTGGGATTTTAAGCAAAACTATGGAATAGAATGTAATACATAAACAGTTTTATACAAATTTCTAACTCTGTGATCTGAATACAAATACAAGCCACACTTTTCAGATATGCAATTCTACAAAAAAGGTAAATAAATTGCATTCCACACTAAAAATATCCATTGTTCATGTAGGTTTATTACTTGGCATCGCATTATAAGTGCATTAAAGTTGGTGGCTGCAGAATGAAAGCATTTCGTCATTATTTTCTCACTTCTTTCATCTTGGCAGCACTGAAGGATGGGGTCAAAATACTCCGGACCCTTTTCCACCGTTCGTTCCTCAGCATGAGCAGGGAGTCCGTCGTGGGCTTGGTGGCAAATAAAAATTTCTGAACAGAAAAATAAAATTAAAAAAACACAGGAGTTATAATAAGTTTATTGAGTCATTTCACTTATTTTGAAGTCACACCGCCTGCAGTGACTGAAGTTCTCACCATTCTGTTAGGGAAGCTGGTGAAATCCCTGACCATCACTGATCTGAGCATGTCGGGGTCGGCCACCACCACCACGGGTCGGCGGCCCAAATAATACCTGGGACACAACAACAACATCTCCTCACTGAGGCTCCAGATCAACCAACCCACATGAAAAACTTTAGGTTGCGTTTTTATTCCATGCTCTACAATGGCGTACTAGTATTATTTCAAACTAAGAAATTTTGAGATTTTCTAGAAAAACATGGAAATTTGTTGGAAAATATACAGTACAGACCAAAAGTTTGGACACGACTGTGTGCCCAAACTTTTGGTCTGTGCTGTATATATATATATATATATATATATATATATATATATATATATATATATACAGCACAGACCAAAAGTCTGTGCTGTATATATCAACTTTTGGTCTGTACTCAATACAGACCAAACTTTTGGTCTGTATTGAGTACAGACCAAAAGTTTAGACACACAGTTGTTTCCAAACTTTTGGTCTGTACTGTGTATATATATATATATATATATATATATATATGTACACACACACACACACACACACCCCCACACATAAACACACACACACACACATACATACAGTGACACTAAGTTCAGAAATTTTGAATTAACGTTTCTTTTAAAAAGACAAAATTTTCTGACCTTTGGGGATTTTCTGAGTTGCAAAGTGCAAAAATTTCAAGCTTGGAAACCAAGAAATTTTCATGTTTTTTTTCTAGAAAATTTCTGAGACTAATCTCAAAATTTTTCAAGCACATTTTTCTGAATGTTTTTTATGCAGAAATTTACTCCTTTTTTATCTACTACAGCCCTAATACACCACTGTAATGCAGTAATGTGAGGGAATTACAATAAATAAATAGAAAAATAAATTACTTACCCACACACTCTGCCATGTGCTTTTATAAGTTCAGTGAGAGGTCTGAAGAAACCCTGGAAGAACATGAGAAATATAAAGACATGAGATGCCAGCTAGAATAAACTTTTAAAATAAAATCTAGTTGTTTTTGATGTTAATACGGATTTTCTTTATTTTTATAGATTTTATTTCAAGTAGCTGGATAGGCGACTCATTCTACAATGTGTAGGTTTGCAATAAACCCAAAGCAGAAATACATTGTTCCTTTATTTATCATGTTTTTTGTTGTTATCCCTTAATATTATCACCCATCTTTCTTAATATTGTACACCCTTAAAGATATTTATATTTTTATAGCAGGTTATCTTACCGCACGGAAATGGAATATGTTGCCAAAAAAAGGCACTGGCTTGGGATGTTTGATTCCACACCGAGCGAGAACTGAGAACGGGTAGACTGAATACCTGCACAAGATGAGAGGAAGATATTTTTAATCAAAGCAGAAACTGAAGTACAATAAAAACTTCCAGTATAACATCCTATTTCTATTCAATTACAATTATTTATACTCGCATTCACATGAAAGGGAGAATAAACAAACACTACATGCCATTATTTATTGAACTAATATCAAATCAAAATGAAGTTCACACAAAACGTGAAAGATGGAATTTAAGAAAGGGTGCACGTCCTTTTTACTGTGACGTTATACTGGAACTTCCTTACCAGTAAAGGAGACACAGGAAAATGAGGAACAGTCCGACTGTCACTGATATTCTGCTGGCCTCCATGTTGATGAGATTCAGGAGGTCACCAGCAGCCTCCATGGTGGAAAAACTTTGTTCTTTACCTGCAACCTGAAACAAGAAGAAGTTTAATAAGTTATTATGTTTAATCTAAAGATAATCTGATGAGAACAATTTACAAAGTATTTTCATGGATACATTTCTGATTAAATTCAAACATCCAAACAATTAAATCTCAATAAATTGAGTCTGTTATACTGTAAAGATACATTTCACTATAAGAAATGTTCCATGTATTTCTGTTAATTACAATGATTATGTCTTACAGCTATCATAAAACCAAAGTTTAGTCTCTCATAATTAGATTACTACATCAAACCAATAAAAAGTTTAAGCAGAAATGTTCTGCTATGGTCGACACAATCATGAAGTTGTTGAAGTTCTCTACTAAAGGAGCTAACTTCTTAAATAGAGCTTTATCAAACCATAATGGAAGGTTTAGTGGAAGGAAAAAGGTGCAGAAGCAAGAGTGATAGCCACAGCCTTGATAACCTCCATTCAAAAAATAAAACACATGCAGAATAAAACACATGCAGAATAAAACACATGCAGATGTGTTCAGGACATGAGCTCAACTGTTGCGTTCCTTCTGTTCAGCCACTCCTCAACCAAATATTCCAGTTTTCTTAGAAAATTAATTATTTGTACACCAGAATCATTAAAACACTTGAAATACATCATTCTTTGTGTTCAGTTTTTTTTTTTTTTTGATGGTTTACATAAAGGCGACTGGTCATGTAGTACCTATTGTGAAACAGAAGAGCCTGGTGCTGCAGGAACTACAGCATCAGGACATTTTGACCTAAAACCTTTGAAAGAGAAAAACTCTTTACACAAGGCAGTGACGGTGACGTACAATGCCGTTTGTTGCCCTGTGTGACTGTGTCAGCAGCTTTTTTACAATGTTGTTGTGGTTGAAGTGGCCTTTATTCGTTAATAGTTCAACGGGAAGCAGGCCAGTAGACGGACCGCGGCCGGGAATCGAACCCGGGACAGTTGCGTTGAGGATCGTAGCCTCTGAATTTGATGCCCTTACTCTAAAACTGAGCTACCTAGTTCTCTTCACACCTGAAAGTTAAAGTAAGATGGAAATATAAAGACGTAGCACACCTTTAAATATGATATGAAAACTAGAAACTTTAGTATTTGAACATTGTGCAATGGAAACACGTATTATGACAATAAACAGTGACACTAAAACAATTGATCGATTAAGCAGAGTCATTGAAGCTAATGAGCTTTAATGTCGTCTATAAGTCGTCTTTATAAATAACTGGAGCAAGTTCTCCTTACTTTAAAATCTTTATGACATTTTAATGTGTTAAAAGTGAATATTTAAATTTCCCGACACTCACCGATTCCTGTCCTCTGCTCTCAGTGTAAACATTAAGAAACTGCAGCGCTCTTCTTTTTAACCATAACCTCGTAACGCAACAGTGAGCTCTGATGTTCACCGCCACCTTCTGTACCGGAGTGGTATGACATGGAGTTCCAAGCTAAAAGCTATAAACAGGCTCCTTCATCGTTTCTTTTGCAACAATTTATTATTACATTATTTTAAAACATAAAATAAAAACCGAATAGAGTAAATACATTAACTACAAGGTGTTATACGCGTCTCTAATGTTGTTTCATAATTGTTATGAGGCAGTTTGTTTGTTTTTTGTTTAAGTTTTTATCTTCTAGCTTGCATTGATTTGCCCGTGGCTCTTTAACCCTCAACTGTGACTTTTCATAGCTTTGGTCAATATGCTTAAGAACTGACCAGTGTTGTAAATTAAAAGTTAATTTTAAAATGCCAGCTTTAGCAGTTTTACCTTGGTGTTTTCACCTAAGGATGAAACATAAAATAAATATTCTTATTATGAAGCCTTTTATGAAGCTATTTATCAGTAGGTTGCAAATTATGTGTTTTTTGACGTCATTTTCGACAACAATTGAATAGAATCTAAAACTTTAGTTCTTCAATTTAAAAATCTAAACTTTCCATAGTAAGTAAAAAGCTTTTGTTTCAACGAGTTGTTCTGCTTTTGTTTTATTACAAAAATACCATTGTAACGGTTCACTGTTTTATGACTTTATAGTTCTGCATCTTGGTGACATAATGATTGTTTATCTTCAGAATAATAAACAGACTGTTTCACCACATCAGTTACATCTTTGATCTATTGTTACTTTTATAATTTGTATTATACCAACAGTCAGAAGTGGAGTTCAAATAGATTTTCTGTATTAATTAGCTGCTCCAACATGGGAGCAATAAAACAGTGAAAAAAACCACGCGTGACCTCCACTATGCAAATAACAGGAGTGTTATCTGCCAAATGCAGTTCTTCAGCTTGTCTGCAGAGGGCGCTCTCACTCCATTTTGTTTCATGACTCGGTCTCTACAAAAACAGAAATGAAAGAAAACAGCAGAACTTCATGTAAAAATAGAAATTTTTCTGAGTGCATGGACCCCAGATATTTTCCACTTTGGATGGGATAAAGATGCTATGGGTTATAAAAAGCTGTGTTAGTCCCCTTAGTATGTCTCTCTCTTTTAATGGAAGACACTGGATATGTGCACCTCCCTTTCATGTGAGCCCATGAGGACCTTTCTAAGAAATATCAATTGCTGAAATTGATTTAAATGTTTGCTGAGCCCTTTTTTCTCTCTCTTTCGCTCTTTTCTGTTGTACTATGTAAGTACATGTATAAATATACAAATGCATATATGTTGGATTCATGATATTCTGAAATAAAGAATGTAAAAAAAAACAGAAATCAATGTTGTTAGTTTCAATCCACTTTAGAGTAGAGATCTTTAAAAATATTCCAATCTACAACTATTTTATTTTTTGAAAGAAATTAATATACATCAAGAATTTTACCAAATGGCATTGTTTTGATAGATTTCAGATTCCTGTTATTGTCTGCAGGTGGATTGATTTCTGTCTGCATGAAAAACATGAAGCAGTTCAATTTAAGCTTGAAAAACAAAAACAAAGCAACTTTTATATTTGCAATATTTAAAACAAATAACAGTGTGAATATATATGGGTTGCTCTCACAGCAGTCACAGAATGGACAAAAAAAGAAAATAAATAATGAGAATGTATTGAATGGATGTGTGGCTACTTACAGGCATGCGTAATATTCAGAGAGGCATCTTTTTGTTTGCATGTGGATCGGTGCTTCTGATTCTGCAAGCAAAGTATTCACAGCCATCCATCAGGTGACTTTCAAAAGGCCAAAATACATTTGGTTTGTGCGGCGAATCAGTGGCAGGATCACAAAGAACAAAGACAAAAACTCAGGAATAACTTCCAGCAATAATTTTAAGATGAGATAAATCGTTTAAATTTGAAAGGATTTTTACTCCCAATGACAGATTTGCTGCCCTTTGTTAATCCGCCATTATCATTTTGAAAAGAAAGGAAAATTTCCAGCAGATTTTATGTGCAAAGCTGACACTTCCTGTTAACTCTTACTGCTGGCTTTGTTTTTGAAAGCTCACCGTTGTGCTGGATATCAACGTCTCCAATTTTGGATATTTATGGGGGAAATGTTTAGTGAAAGAGGCTTTTAAATTCCTCCATAATATTCTGGTTTTCTGAGTCTCCAAACTCCAGACCTACAGGATTTATAATCATGTAAATCTTCACTTTAATAACAGAAAAACACGTTGATTCTAGCTT
Organism: Xiphophorus maculatus; assembly: GCF_002775205.1. Lineage (NCBI taxonomy): Eukaryota > Metazoa > Chordata > Actinopteri > Cyprinodontiformes > Poeciliidae > Xiphophorus > Xiphophorus maculatus. The sequence goes on along the minus strand of NC_036444.1, from coordinate 2,405,187 downwards.
GTACACTTTGGGTAAACATTGAATGTAACATCATCTCTTTTTGACATTCTCAGCTGCATTGTGACTTTCTGATCTTTATTTATAGTTTTATTGATCTGAGACATGGAGATAAAGGGAAAATGTAAAAATGAACATAAAAGTAATTCTGTTCAGAGTAAAACAGAAAAATAGAACAAAAAAGTATCTTACTCCAGTGGCATTGTTATGATTCGAGGGATTAATATACTGCTTAGTGCATGTATGTTTAGAAAAGTCTACTCATTAAGCACTGCCTCTTGTGCACATACGTGATGCGCAGTGCAGTTTGTCTTGCAGGAAGAGTGGCAGAGCCTCAGGGCAAATAAGGACATTTAAATTCACATGATTCAGCATCCTAATTATGCTCATGCAGTGACAGTTACTTATCCAAATCCTTTGAGGTGTTAAACAAAACTGAGCCAGAGTGCTCATATGTGTGCTCATTAAACATGTTCTTAATCAGTCAAAATCTTTCTGCTTAAAGCTGGCAGTTCATGTGCAAACATGCAGGGCTTGGTACTTTGTTTCTTATAATGATAAATGAATCCACACGACGGTTGCATAACACTTGGGCTCCCGTGAACCGTCAGTCAAAATAATTTGGTATATCTGAGAGATTCTTTTCATTCCAACAAGGCAGGATTGCACAATGTTTCTGGACTGATAAACATGCAGCATCCCCAACTCAGTATGCAGCCAGGCAGGAATAACAATGGGAGCTGGAGCGGCACTAAGCTATTAATGGAGAGACGAGCCAAAGTCAGAAATAAGGAGGTTGGGTTTGGTCTGCTGTGAGGACCGCCAGAGGGCACTGGGAGTCTGAAATGAAACCATTTCCCCTCCTCCACCAGCCCACCACTCACACCGCCTAAAGCCAAGTTGTCCAACTTTACTGTATGGCTGGATGCAGAGTGAGATATTCTATACGGCTGTACATTGGCTTAACTCTGTAATGTTTGCATTTTTTGAATTCGGTGTCAAGCAGTCAGCAGTGTTTGCTGCTTTTTCTTGGAAATGTGAACTTTTTTTAAAACCCTGAGACCATTTTGCATCATTCATAATCTTTCTAAAGTCCATCAGGGATCAGTTTGCAGGCCAGGCTTTAAGAGGGCAAAACAGCTGAGGGGAAGGTTGTGTCACAAACAGAAAAGTTCAGCTTTTCCACACTTACAGTCATTGTTGTAGCTGAATGTATAGAAAAGGAAAAATGGTTGAAGCTTGAATTTGCAAACCAAGAAATAATGCAAATTATTATTTGCATTATATAATAATTCCATATTTTATAACATGGAATTATATCTTAAAGTTGAGCTGGTTTTTAGTTAGTTTCTTTTTAAATACATTTTTTATATAACAAAAATCACTTTTTTGCCAAAAGGGTTTGTTTTTTTTCTTAAATCATCTATTGGCAAGATAAAGGTGGTGATTATTTCTTTCTTTTTGCCAAAATAACTTTTGGCAAAAAAATGACTTATGCCATCATTTAACGTGGGCAACAATATCGTAGTTTTCAGCCAAAAAAGGATCAAAATGTTGAGTTATATGTCCAACATGAAACCTTGGACATATTTGTGTTCCTTTAGTATGTTCACATGATCACTCATCTTCATAAAAAAACAACTGGTTGTAGACCAGTTTAATCAAGATTTCATGCAAATCTGAAATCTTTTTCAAAATTCAGTGACTCTAGAGACAAACCAGGAAAAAATTATTTCAGGCAGTTTAAACTTTTAAACTTAAGGACCAATTTATGCAGTAACTGAGTTGCTCTTTAAGCTTTTTTTCTTTTCCTCACCTGCACTTGTTAACTCGGTGAAAGCTAAAATCAGTTGTAACAGTGCATCTAAGTTGTAAATTGTTTTAAATAAAGCCAAACAGCAGCTATGTGAAGCAAATTAAAAACAATTCAATTTTCAAACTTTTGTTGGTGAGACAAATACAAATGCACAACATACTTATAAAAGGTTTTGTGAATCATTTTAATTTTATCCCTCACATAAAATCACAATTAAATACAGATTTGTGGCTGTAACATGAAAAAATATGGGTTTGAATCAGGGGTGGACTGATATGTTGGCCAGCTGATACTTAAGCAAAGGTCTAAAAATTAACCACTGTCCTTTAATTTGAGATATGAGAGGGTTAGGGTTAACCACCCAGCAGCTCATGTCTGCATGTTTGCAGTTATAATCACTCCACTGTTGCCAACTCAGCAACTTTCTTGCTATATTTAGCAACATTTCAGACAAAAAATATATTCTGGATAAAATCAGAGTCGATAGGTCAGATTTTTAAAAAGATTTGTGATCGGCAATTGGCCAGAAGATTGCAATCAGTGCACAACTAGTTTGAATGTTTTTGCCAAGTTGAGTAAATTAACTTAAATGTATTTTGTCAAACAGAAACATGGGAAAATGTAGAAACTTGTTCTCATAACTCTTTAAAATAAACATCAGTCAACTGCAGCATAGAGTCAAAATTTTAGGGATTTCCTAAAACATGCACTTCAAGTGATCCTACAGCGCTGCCATCATAGTTTTAAAATCTTTCATTAGTAATTATCTTCAATCTTTCTCTTTAATTCAACAATCTCTAATGTTTGCTGATGAAATCTGCTGTCCTTATTTCCTTGTTGTCTCAAGTCTATGTGTAAAAGGATTCAGCTCCGTCTCGACAAAAACAACCAATTACTCCTCACATAATGCCGGCCATAGTGGCCCTTCTTTTCATGGCCGATTTGTCTTTGTATTTGGGCTCTGGGCTCCATTGTGCTGCCTCCCGTCCCTATCACTGACCGCCTGGCTTCCTGGCCCCGGCTGCTGTCACTGTAAGCCTCATCCAGGCTGATTTACATCATATTACTCCTGATTTGAATGAGGCCTGTTGAGAGATGAGACAGTCAGACAATGGGCCGACACGCCGCAGAGGAAAGGGAGTCCTGAGGAACTCTGGATCACAGATATTTTTGCTTTCCTCTGTCAAACAAAACGATGCATGCTTGATTTCATTTGCAGGAAACAATGGAGAGATCTTATGGTCAACTGAGAAAAACATATTAAATTAAATTCCTACCTGTTTCAAACTTACTTTGTTGCAATTTTAGCAAAGAAAAAGATAACTTAAAGATAACATAATTGAATAGAGCAAAATATCCAGTTGATTCTGTTGTAACATATGTTGGTCTATGTAAAAATGTAAATTTGAACACATTTATTAGAAGAACACAGAAATGGATCTTGAATTGTGAAAATGTGCTTTGCTCATATTTGACTTATTATCATCAAAAGCTTCGTCAAACTTCCTGTAATTTTATGTTTAACTGAAAAAACACACATTAAATGAAGATCCTGCTTGTTTCAAACTGATTTTTGTCAATTTTAGAAGAAGAAAAGATATAACTTAAAGATTAAATGATCATATAGACCCCAAAAAACCCTGAATATTCATTTGCAATATGTATTGGGGGTTTTTTATGCGAATTTTAAGATATTTATTAAAACAAAACAGAAATAGATCCCGAATTATCATATTTGTTCTGCTCATGTTTGACTCATCATCATCAAAAGCTTTGTCAAACTTCCTGTTGTTCTGAGGTTCATCCAATGATCAAACACTCTGCAGAATTGGTGACCTTCAAGCCCCAATTAAGACAAAAATCAGGACAGAGTCAACACTTTGCTTTATCATGGATAATTATTCCAGTGTCCAACTTGTTAATTGGTCTGAAAAACTGTGTGATGAGTGTGTGTGTGTGTGTCTGAGTGACTGTGTTATTATCTGACAGGAGAAGGGAGATGAGAGCTGCACTCTGGAAATTACTTGTTCAAGTTCACTATCCGGGTCGCCTCGAGCGCCATGGCGATGCAAAGCAACAAAGATTATGATTTGAATGACAAAAACACAAAGCCACATGTCTGCAGAACAGCACAAATGGAAGCACATTTGCCTATCAGGCCAAACACCACAGAAAGGGAAGGGAAAACAAAGAACAAACAATTTCATTTGCAAAGAAAAAAATAGCAAGGCTTCCAGTGAATCCTGTCTGTGTTTTTCCTTAAAGTAACAATCAGACATTTTTATCTATTTAAATTAAAATACAAAGGAACTATTGAAGTTTATTTACTGCATTTTCTGGCATTATTTCAAAGAAAAAGAGAAAGTAACATCTGGAGGATGCAAAACTCAAGTTGTGCTTTGTGAAAGGATTTTATGTGATAAACTAAATCAAAGTTTTGAATTATCTAACTAATTGTAATGTTCATTATTCTGGACAGACATTAAAGCTGGTCTGAGTTGATGTGAAGATGAACTGATCTAAACCTGCAAGACACTGAAAAAACACAGGAATGATAAAAAACTAAACTTAGCCTATTAATCCTGGAGATGTCCTTCAGGTGATAGAAGGCCGACTTTGTAACTGTCTTTATGTGACTCTGAAGGTTCAGGCCAGAGTCCAAGAATGTGACAAAGTATATATGTAAGCATCTCAACATTTCAGAGTTTTTCTAGCAAATTTTTGATTTTGGAGCTCAGAAATTTGTTTGTTTCTTCTACAGCCTTTCTGAGAATAATCTAATTGGCGTAGTTTTATGGTCAATGGATAGTTATTGTCATTGAAAGAAAAAAGATATAACTATCCATTGATTAGAAACATACTATATTGTACATAGACAAAAAAGGAGTAAATTTCTGCCAAAAATCAAAAACATTTTGAGATTAAGCTCAGAAATTTTCTAGAAAAAACAAGAAAATTTCTGAGCTCCAAAAGTTAAAATTTTGCGAGAAAAAACTCAGAATTTCTTTAATTAATCTCAGAAAAATTCTTGAAAAAACAAGAAAATTTCTGAGCTCCAAAAGCAAAAGAGATGGCTGGAAAAAAATGTGCAAATTTTCAACTTTTGGACATTTTCCGAGTTTCAAAAGTTGAAAATTTTCATCTTTAGAAACTCAGAGAGTAATCTCAAAATGTCTGAGTTTTTGGCTGAAATATATTCCTCCATTTTGTTTCTATCAACAATGCCCCTAGCACACCATCGTAGAAACACAACGTTGGAGATGAGGGGTCATGCACCTGTTTTGCCTCACCTGATATTTGCACTTGATGACAGGAAGGACATCAGTGTTTATTCTGCATTCTGTATTCAGTAAGTGTGTGCATGTGTTTGCCTGCGTGTGGGTTTTATCTTCCCTCGGGTTCGCGGGAGAAAAGAGGGCTTATCTAACCATGTGAGCCTCGTGACAGCTGTTGACATTCAGAACATCATTCAGAAATCCACAGCTGAGCTTCTCCACGTCCAAGACAGACACAGTGAAGGAACAAGGATCGCTTTTATTTTTAAATTCCCTCTGAAACGGATTAATTTAAATGTGTGAATGCGGAGTGGTTTAGTGTTTATTCAGGGCTGATAGTTGCTTTGCCCTGCTGAGATAAGATCTGTCTAGGTTGATGCAGCATGTGTGAATAATGCATTAGAGTTAATGACCCCTCCCTGACCAGGAGATGGACAGAAATATCCCTGACGTCAGCCTGGATCCTCATGGTAGCCAGTGGCTCAGAGAGGGGATATTAACTCTGCGGAGCGTCTCGGGGATCCGCCACACCTCTCCGTCCGCCTGTCTGTCTCTCTGTCAGGGGGAGGCATCTGTGTCACACTCTCCCTTTCTCTTGTCTCTTCGTGGTGACGTGACGGGTATCTGTGAGCGAAGAGGAAGGAACACGCAGACAGATCCAAAGATCATGAGAAAAGATGTATTTTAACAGAAAATGTTGTTTGTTTACATTAATATGTGGAATTTTCACAGCCCTGTAAACTGGCTGAGGGATGCGTCACATTTATCAGCACAAATCTATATTCTAAATACGCAATTTGACCAATATATAATCATATTTTATTCATTTTTTAAAGCTTACAAACAGTTCCTGCAGATAATGGCAGGAACTTCCCCTGATTTTGCATCTGGATTTCTGAGATTGGACTTACTCTCCTCCATCCATCCAGACAAAAGACGAGGCATGTGCGGTAAACAGTGAGTCAGCCAACAAAACAGGCTTTTTGGAAGTAGACAGCTCCACAAACACAACAAGACGCCCGATTGTTTCCAGCATTCACATTTGCACTGACGGAAAGTGGAAACTTTAAATATTTAATCTGCAGCTACGGTGAGTGAAGGAAAACAGCGGCAGAAGAAGGATTTCCTAGATGGTAACTCCAGTAGATTTATTAATAATTTAAAAGGTGGCCAAAATATTCCCTGCTCCAGTTTTGATTTGATAAAACATATAAGAAAGCACAAGATGTGCTATTTTCATTTATAGGTTTCATTTATTGAATGAGTTAATTTAATAAGATGTTTTGTGTTTGTTGGTTTGTTGTTTTGAATAAATGAGGGAAGTTCTTATTTTATTGAGTTTGGTTAAAGTATAAAAAGTAACTTCTCTTTAAAGTATAACCCTGCCCTCTGATCAATTTTAGGACAATTTCACCAAAGTAGGCGGAGTCAAGATACACTGAGGGGCGTGGTCACGTGTGAGGATGAGTGGAGGGGTTTAAAGCACCAGTATGCAACTTTAAAAAAATGTTTTTTATATTTGTTAAAACTGTCACAGCCATGAATGCTAGGCCAGTTAGCATATCCAATGTTGGTGGATAGACAGTTTTCCTGAAATGGTAAGTTGTTTCTCCGCCAATAGTAAGTTGAGAATACAGAGAATACATGGAGATGATTGACAGCACTCAGCCCCGCCTCCTTCGTCTGATTGGCCGTTTTTGACAAAGTGTTGCATTTCTTCAGATGCTAATGGCAGCTCAGAGATTTTCACAGATTCTGCGTCTCATAAAAAGCTCTTATAACATGGTGATAAAAAAATGATAAAAGTTACATATTCCATCTTCAGGTGTATTATTTCGACTTCATTTGTGCTCACAGCTAAAATGCGATACTTTTATCTTCGGTTTATGACCTCATGTTGTATCTCATACAAAGCCACAATTGATATATAAAATATATTTAAAAATATCTAATATGGTCTAAACATAATTCTTATGAAACCTAGAGACTAAACAGTAAAAAAAACATTTTGTACGCTAAAAAAGTTTATCCTTCTTAACCTTGAGGTTCTTACCGTCACAAACTTTATTAAATGAAACCATCCTCGTAACTATTTGGTCACATGATCAGTGTTTGTTTTTTTTTTACCGTTTCCTAGCAACAAGAGGTGGATTTAGTAACCCCAGCTTCCAGTACTGCTGTAACCAATAAGAAAATTCAACTACTTAGGTACTGTTTGACCTAAAGAGGGCAGCACTGAGGCGTTTTCAGGCAAATAATAAAAAATCTTCTTTTTTAGATGTGGAAGAAAAGATGGCAGAGAGAGAGGCTGACCTTTACACACAAAGACACCTGATCTCATTCAGGTGACCTCAACTGTGGTTTTTATCCAAATTAGCAGCTCTAGCTCCATAATCTTCCATGTAAATTACATGAAAAAGCAATCAGATTCATGTGATTTAAAATGATAAACTACTTGCATTCAAAACAAACACCTGCAGGTTTAAAATAAGCATAAAAACGCTTAAAGAGAGCTGAATTCTCCAAAGAGCAAAAGCAGAAATAAACATATTTACTCTCGCCCACATTGGGGGGAGAAGAGATGAATGTAAAATTGAAAAGCATAACTGAGCTGATCTGGATCTGTATTTATATCAGGAATGAACCAGTTAAAGCAGAATTGAAAAAGAGCGACAGACACAGAAGAGGTTCACAGAGAAATGTGTCTTTGTGCAGAGTCCCTCGGTTGTGCGTCAGGAAAATGAAGCATTAGAGTCTGCATGCCAGAGAAGAGATGAAAGGACATCTGACTGCAGTCACCGAGATCTCCTCCTCCTACTCCTCCTTTATGTCGGCTGTCTGACAGCGGCGCAGGAAGCCCAGGCCTCCGTCTGACCACTGGAACTGCAGAGGACAGACTGGCGGACATTTATAGTGCAATAATTAAAACTAACTAAAACTAATGAAATAATGAAAACAGAAATTGAGAAAACATTTTCAATATCTAAAGTGTACAGTTCGAATGATATAGCCTATATGAACGCTAAGCGGACCGGAGACAAAAGCAGGAAGTGAACTACAGTGCAGGGCATTCTGGGTAAATACAACCAAAACAAATGTGAGAGTGTAGTGCTAACTTTTACCAAAAACAAAAAGAAATTCTAAAATTTGACATCACTCCATTTGTGTTTACATTTAGTTCAGTCTTCTTTGAGGTTTTCATGTCGTTTTCTTCAGTCTTGGTGCAGCGCCCCCACAGGCGAGGAGGAGAACAGATTTTTCCAAGGGTTTGGTTGGTTTGACTCAGAGCAGTGAGAAAGAGAACCTCAAGTGAAAATGTCACAAATGTATCAACTTTAGTCTAAATCTCAAATCACAAGATTGGCGGACTCAGAGGAGAGTCCGGCATCAGTATGGAAAATATTATGAAGCCATAAAGGCTTCGGGTCTCAGAGAAACATTATTCACCAGAATGGAACAGTGGAAAACCTTCAGAAGAGGCCAGCCAACCAAAATTACTCCAAGAGTGATCCATGTTTGCTGCTGGGTTTTCATGTGGGGTAAAACAGCTGTAGCCTGATGGTCTGGGGCAGTTTTACTGCTTCACATAATTGCTGAAACCATCAATTCTTTCTGGGAATGATCGTACCTCAAACTCCAACGTCTCTCTGTCTGACTTTCTAAAATAAACTGTACAAAATAATTAAACTCTGGTAACCATTTTTTGTCTTATTTTGTAGACATGTGACTTGTTGCAGCCATGTTGTGAATGCTGAATATTCTGGTTTCATTTAAAGCTTTTTGACAGAATCTTCCACATTTCAGCAGTGGCTCCAAAAAGACAAAAACCAAGTCTTGGACTGATAATTCCTGAATGTGTGACTCCACCTGGGGTTTTTTGGTTCACTATTTATTTTGTTAGAAATAGACTGGGTCCAGATTGAAAATTCTCATGTAAAGAACCAAAGTCTCATTTTTAAATTAAACACACACATGCAGTTTCACACACAGACAGACATGTAGACTGGTTGTCCTCACCTGTGAGAGCAGAGGAAGTTTTATTAGGGTGCAGCTGCAGCAGTAATGGACTTTATTTATGACAGCTGCTGGAACCTCGCCGGCTTTCTGCACTCCGAGGTTCATGAGAAGAAGGAGCGCGGACTAATGACACCTGGACATGTCCCACCAAGCTGCCACAGCCAATTACTGAGGCAAAAGTGAGGTGAGTTTTGTGCTTCAGATAAATCTGGAAGATTTATTACTGAAATACTTAGATTGAAATCTTAACCAGTTTTAGAGTAAAATTAAGTAATGCATGACAAACTTAATAAGCTCAATTTTGTATTTAGCTTAGATGAATATGCGTGAAAATTCATATTTTATTGCTGTGTTGCGGAAAGTGCCTCCACTGTATGTGATGATAGCTCAGTAAGTGGTGTGTATGTTGAGTGTAGGTGAGCGAGATGTGTGGCAACCGTCCTCCGGTCCGAAGGGGGGCGCTGCGAGCTGTAAACAAGAAGAACCGGGATGCTGGGGGAGCGAAGAAGAGACAGTATGTGTGGGGGGTGAGCGTAGCCGACGACCGGAGCAGTGGCTAAAGGAAAAACGTCTGTTAACTTTCAACTGTAAGCTGGCGCTATTAAAAGTTAACTTCCAGCCACCGTGTGGTTCATGTTCAAGGCGTATGAAGGAGTTAACCCCGAAGTAGACTTCACTTCGGCCCTGGAGGAAGAACTGCCCTGTGTCCTCCGACCACGGCCAGAAGACTGAGCAGGAAAGGTTAACAGCTGGAATATGACAAATAAGTAAGATGTATGTTGACTTTCATGTCCAGACTGCATGAAAATCCTTTCCATCCTTTTAAGTATACGTAGTAATAATTAGTGTCCATAAATTTGTAATCACGTCAATTGCATTTAAACATAAAATTGTCAACAAAATAAATGTTTTCAATTCTAAAACCCTTTTTGCTGCTAATGTATTGAATAACTAGACATATGAGCTTAACTACAAAATACATTTATTATTTTTAATCTGTTTGCTCTATCTGTAATAGTACTTAATCTGTAATACTATTATATCCATTAAACTTCTTTAGAAATGTGGACACTGACATTAGCATTAGCGTCCGTGCTGCTGCTACACGTTTAGCATTGAGATGCTATATTAGGCTTGAATAGCTTCACTGATAAGCTAATTCCTTTTAGCATAAGTTGAACACAATAATAGTCGTTTCTAGCATCTCATCAGGTGGTTTGTAGAAGCAAACATTAACCCCAATGAGCCAAGAGGAGCCACTTTGTCGTCCATTGCTTTTGTTAGCGGATGTAGCTTATGCGCCGGGTCGTACTAGAAACGTGGTCCGGATGGAACCTTTGTATGCAATGAATTTTTTTTTTTTTTACCTTGTTTGTGAAACAATCCTGGCTGATCATTTAAAGAAAATAGGAAACAAAAATGGCCACTAATGTGTCTACAGTGTTTAAAGCTGAAGGTGGTAAGTGTGACTAAGATCAGCTGCATGTGGAGCAAAATGGAGCAATTTAACATTAGAGTGGAATATATTGATTTTTGTATGTGCAATGGTGCACATGAGGATTAAAAATAAATAAATCCGATTTTTTTTCTCAGAATTCTGACTTTAATCTTTTGAGATCAAAACTCAGAATTATGGAAAAAGTCAGAATTATTTTATTTTCAGTGGCCCTTATCCTCTTCCATAAAATGGACATGTTTTAAGAATTTAAAAGTTATTTGATGTCAACAACAATTTTGAAATAAAAACTTTTAATATTTTAAAGTCAATCAAAAGTAGAAATGTTAATTTGACTGAGACAAGCTGAATCCAAATCCAAGACATTAGGAAAGTAAAAATGTTTAGGGAAAAGTGGCAACATTTACCAAAAACCCAGACATGAGGACTGAATAAACCTGGAAGGAGTACAGCATGTAGTCGTTTGTGCATCACATAAAAGCCTAATAAAATTATAGGTTTGCTATAGTAAAAATGACAAAATGCTGCTGTTTCTTCTCTTGTTGGTGATTTTTCCAACTACAAACATGTTTTCTTTGATTTGCTTCTTTTTGGCTTCTGGTTTCCATCCTAATAACTAAAAACTCTTTTTCCCTGTTACACTTTCTGTAATGAGGCAGGTTAATGGGCTTGGACCAGAAAACCTGAAGGCATCTGAATCTGTCAACACTTTCAAATTAATCTTTGTTGAAACTACCACCTAGCTGATGTTTATTGGATCAGTAAATCAGAATAATTGTATTTTTAGCTGCATCTCGTCACATATAAAAGGTTAATTTGGTTTGATTTGATGTCATGTTTTGCAGTTTATGTTGGGAATGTGGGAACGTTTTGGGATCAGTTCTCCAGCCCACCTGAGCAGCACAGAGAACTAAAGCAGCTAAATCGATTAAAATCCCATTAAAGTCAGAACCATCACTGAGGTCATTACCACGGAGGAGAGACGCCCGGCGATGACGGCGGATCAAAGAGGATCTAATTAATTCATTAACTCACTCCGCTTATACTGCAATCTAATGGGAAGTCCTGCTTTAAGTGAAACATCTCAGCAGAAACATCAGCAGCTGAGATGAAATATGAAGCATGAAGCTCATCAAAGTCAAGCTACTATTCAGATTATATTAACGATGCTGAAACACAGTGCAACACTGCAAAAACACAAAATCTTACCAACTATTTTCCCCCATTTTTAGTCTTTTTCTGCAGCTCACTAATATTTCCTTTCCTTCACCGCAAAAACACAAAATCTTAAGCTTGAAACAAGACAAAAAACACCCACAAGTAACTTTTAACAAGAAATAGCAACTTATTTTAAATAAAAAAAATAATCCTACATTATTGATGAAAAAGTAGTTCTATTGGCAGATTATTTCATTTGTAACATGGAAAAATGTCTTGTAATAAGTGAAATAATATCCCAAGGAAACTCGTACTTTTTCATCAATATTAAGGAATTATTGACTAAAACAAGCTCCTTTACGTTTTGCTGAAAAGTTACACCAAAAAAAGAAGACAGGTGATACAACTAATCAAATTAAGTTTATCCAAGTAAATATGTTAAACAAATGTGAACAAGTTCAGTAATCAAATGTAATTTGATTATTTATAACAAATTATCTAAATTCTTTTAAAGTTGGAGTTCCATTCTCTTTTTTTCCAGTAATTAGTTCTGACTTATTTCAGTTGTACTAGAAACAAGACAAAATTATTCGGTCAGATTTTGTGTTTTTGCAGTGAAGTAAAGGAAATGTTCGCAGCTTTGGGTTTTAGTTGGCTGTAGGAAAAATCCAAAAAGGGGGGAAAAGCCAGAAAACTGCATGAGGAAAGGATAAAAAAGTCCAAAAAAGGAAAATTTCCCAGCTTCATCTCCCACCAGTGGAGCTGTGATTAGGGAACTACAGACAGCGATGAGTATCGATCCGCTCTCAGATGGCTTCAGGGACTAGAGGCATGACAGAAACATGCCATGTTGCTTCCTCAACCCGGAGAGGAAGGGATGAAGGAATACTGGCTTTATAACAAAACACAAAGAGTTTCAAATGAACCTGAAAGATTTTTGCATTTCTCATCCTTTTCTCCTCCTCCTGCTGTCTTCCTCGTCTCTCCTTCAGCGAGAATCAATACATGCTGGAAATACACGCAGCATCGAGTGAAATATTTACACTCCAGGGTCAGGAACGGATGCATGGCTTTGAGTTTAAAGATTCCCTCTGACCTCATCGCCGACTGCAGAGCCTGGCCTCGTAATCTGGCTGGATTTGGGTGAAAGTGGAGATGTAAATGGTTGGAGAGCAGCTGGTCAGAGGATGTTTGGCAGGTGACGGGATGAGGCGGACAGAAACAGAGGTCAGATGAAGAAGAACAGATGAGCTGATGAAACGTGACAGCAGCAGAGTCCTCCTCTGCAGAACAGTGAGCTCCAAATGGAAACCTATTAGGCACGCTGCCGGCAGCAGACCTTCATGGCTGGAAGACACTCTAGGCAGTAAAACGCTGTGAGACTCAGGCATTCATCTGCTCACACTATAACTCAATGTAATACACAGCTTCAACTGTAAATAAACACATAAAAATGATATTTTTCTTATAAAGTCACAGATAAACGGTAAATATGACCTGAGAAAGACGGAGACTCAAAGGGAAAGAGGAGAAGGGAATTAAAAAACAGCGTTTATGATCAATGTCTGACCCGTTTCTGTCATCTGATGAGTTTGGCTGAGAGAGCCTGATGCAGGATATTTAGATTGATGGAATAAGATAACTTTATGGAGAGGAACAATTAAGGAGATTAGATTTTATGTTTCATAGGAAATAATTTGATTTTAATTAGATGTCTTAATTTAAAAATGTGAAGAATTTGTAATACTTTATAGTAACAATATATAAATAACATATAAAGCATCTATTGCAAATTTTTAAAAATTACAAAACCTCCAAAAGAGCTACAGTAATTTAACATATTTTCCTTTTATTAAAATTTTTATTGGATGAGTAAAAACAAATTAGGATTTATTCATTTTAATAAATTTTTATTCATTTATTCATTGGTTTATTTAATAGATTCATAGTTCATGATGCATCCTTTAAAAAATTATCATTTTAAAATGTCTATGTTGAAAACTTTTGGGGGGTTTTTCAACATTTTTGTCATTGATTGTGATTAATTATATTTTTCTTAGCTTTTATTTACTTGTCATTGGTGATTGAATTAAAATAAAATTAAATAGTCAGCATTTTGTATTTTATATCTATTGCACAGATTTTATAAAAAGTTGCTTTTTGTAATCTTTTAACTTCATATTTATGAAGTGAGAACTCAAAAAGCAAAAGAGAAACCAAATCATAAAAGTTAAGAAACACAATACTTTATAGATTATTGCTGTTTCTATGATCTTTTGTTGTTTTTGTTCTCATACATATTAGCAACATATTTTTAACTAAATTGTGACACTTTTGTGTTTTTTTTTTCCAGTCTTGGCATCTTTAAAGCTCAGGTTTCTGAAGATGAGTGGATGTTTCTCATTGCTGCAGCGCTGCAGGGTCAGACTAACACAATCATTCCTCACAAAGTCGGATGTTTGTGTGACTAAAACTCTCAGGCTTTGCAAATCAAGGCCAATGATTTAGTTTACATCACCCAACTATGCTTGGTGTTCGTTAATGAGCGCTGGTTCTCGGTGTTTACCTAATCACTTTCCTATCTGATACGCCTGATTAACTCTCCAATTAGTCATGACTGAGGAAGAAGATAACATAATGACAGAAGGCAGAATTCGGCTGCTGCTCTTCTTCGGAGCACAATCAGGTTGGAAAGGAGTTTCTCATCCGGAGAAACAAGGCTGTCAGGAAATCTTTCATCTTGGAGGTCATAATAATCAGAAGACCATGAGGGTCACTCTGATTTATTACAATGCAGCAGCAGGGGCGTGTCTAGAATCTACACCAGGGGCACAAACTGTAGGGTAGCGCACTAAAATTACTGTTTTAACTAAATGCATAGCAAACTTGGATTAAAATAAACTGTGCACTACAAAAACACAAAATTTTACCAAGTAATTTTGGCTTAGCCTCTAGTGCAAATGTCTTAGTGCCCTTGAAATAAGACAAAATCAACTTACAAATAACTTTTAAGTAAGAAATGGAGGCCAATCAGATTTAAGGGGCGGGGCTAATACCTGTGGCCACACCCCTGTAGCAGATGATACATCTCTTATTTTTTCTTCACAGTATTAAGTCACTGTTTAATATTAAAATCCTGTTTGTGTTCCTGTGTTTGATTGAACATATGGTTGCATTTAAATTATTTAGCTAATTGCTTAATAAGATGAATATTTATCCCTAATGTGATGGAAGAAGATGAAGATTGCCAGATTGCTGGCAGAAGCAGCCAGAAGCATTTGTGGTTGAGGAGAAAGTATTTGTGAAAGCAACATGTGTGTTTGTTGAGCTGGTTCCTCAAGGTCCATTTAAGATGCGATGTTTAATCACGGCAGATCGTTACGGCTGCAGTCGATCTCCCACGGTAAAACTTTTGATCTTCATTTATTGGTATTCGTGTGTTGGAACAGGCTCACAGTGAGTCCCGGCCTGCAGCAGTAGTAGGTGGTCTCATTACCCTTAAAAAATGAAACCCACAGCGTTCCAGCTCCTGAACCAAACAGGAAAAAACTTAGAATACAAGACAAAAAAACAAGCAAAAAAAAAAAAAAGTTCTTCAATAATATTCAGAAACTTATAAACCTTTGTGAATCTATTAAGGTTTTTATCAAATTTAAAATTAGCTATTTGTTATCATAATTAAAATGATCAGTGATTGTTTATGTAATGGTTTCTAATTACAGGTTGAATTTTTTTTTTCAGGGAGAGCAGCGCAACACAAATGATCTGACAGTAAATCAGAATAAACTTTTGCTTTTTGAGGTCAGATTACCAAAATTATTATATTTGATAAACGTATAAGAAGAGAGATAAAGTTTAAGGTTTTTTTTTTTTTTACTTTGTTCAAATTATAAAATTTAGATCAGTTTAAGGATTTGATAAAATTACCTTTAAAAAAACCAAACTAGAAGAAGAAACAACTCAAAATAAAACCTGAAAACCTGTTTTTCTGGTAAATGAGCTTTATCTGCTGAGGGTAACTGTTCATTTGAAGAGACGTGTGAATTCATGTCTGATGGCTCTAGATCAGGGTTTTTCAATCTATTAGGGTCAAAAAAGGAGCAAATTTCCACAAAAAAATCAGAAACAATTCTTGAGTTTTTAGAGTTTAGAAAGTTGCTAAAAAATTATATTTACTTCAAAACTTCTATACAAAAATCAAGGACATTTCTGATACCTCAGACATTTTGAGATTAATCTCAGAAGTTTTCTAGCAAAAATCTGGAAATATCTGAGTTTGAAAAGTTATACATTTTCTTCAAAATTAGATTCATCTCAGAATTTTCAAGAAAAACAAGAAACTTAAAAAGTTGAAAACCTACTAGAAAAAAAATTAATTTTGAGATTCATCTCAGAGTTTTCAAGAAAAAATCCAGAACTTTCTGAATTTTTTTTTTTCTGGTAAAGTTTTGACTTTTCATACTAAAAACTTTAATTGTTTTTTTTTCTAGAGAATTTCTGAGATCTAAAATTTTCTCAGTTTTTGGTGTAAATTTACTCTTCCAGTTTTTTCTTCCCCAAGCAATTTAAATAAATGGATCCAAACAAGACCCAAACATCAGATGAAGTGGAGCTGGAGGGATTTCTGGGCGTTGAACTGGACTCTAGGTGGTGCTGCTGCTGGTGCTGCTGCTGGACATTTCAGTGTCCTGTTTAACCTTTGTTGCAAACTCACACTTGTGCACACAAACGCAGCCACCTCGGTCATGCCAAAACCAAGAGTGGCTAAGGTTGCCATAGCAACATCCCCACCAGACCGGTAATTACAATTAACATCCCATCTAAATGACCACCTCTCCCTCCTCACCCCCTCAGTCTCTTGGGTAATTATAGACTTCAACTCTGCTCACCCAAGCGCTGTGGTCGCCTTCCTTATGTTTTACCACCAAATAATCCTGTCTGAAAACAATAGAGACAAAAAAAAAAGAAGAATTGTTTTCCTCCGGGCTAAAAGGCTGTTTCATTACATTAATGCAGCCGTGTTATCATCAGCACCTGAATCAATATGCTCCGCACATTTGTGCAATGAGCTGTTGAGGGAAACGTTTTCCTACGCTGCTGCAGGTTCACTGCATTATGTTTACATGATGCATTATTTAAACATGAGCCGATTGCGTCATGTAAATATTAGCTGATCGCTGCAGCATGTTACAATCTGCACAGATTTAAAGAGCTCAATTACAAAGAAAAGCTCTCACCTCCTCACAGCTGAATGGAGGAGCAAAGTAAAAAAAAGAAGAGGTGAAGAAGGAAGGTTTTATGTGCTGCAGGAGAGCGCAGAGAGAAATATGTTTGCTGTTATGGCCCAGGCAGAAAGTGGCTTTGTCAAATACTCAGTCATGGTGTCACAACCTTTACAGCAGGAAATGGAGACAGAGGGAGTGAGAATGAGAGTGAAACGGTGGGAGTGGGAGGGGGAGAGAGGAGGAGGATGAACACATTGACTTTCTTCTTAAAACGTCGTTTAAATGACAAATTAAAGCGGTTTAATTTACGCCTACTGGAGCAAAAAATCCATTATTTTTTATTTCTTTCTCCTGTTAGTTTTCAGTTTGTTGGTAATCAGGTTGTAACGCTCAGTTTAACAAACAACTGGGATCACTGGCAGCAAACAATAATAATTTAAAGGTGACCTATTTTGCTTCATTGAACAGGTTAGGATAGTCTGGTTTATACAGAACATGCTCGTTACATTTTTTGCACAAAATGATTCTTGGATAATGAGATTTTAGTTTGTTCAGTGGAGCTCCTGTCAGAATGAGCTGTTTTAGGGCTCTGTCACTTTAAATCCAAATAAGCTGCTGCTGGCCACGCCCCCAACTCAACGTTCACACTCACAAGTAAAAATGGCCGCAAACAAATGCACAAACTTACAACCATACATTTTTGAAAGTCATTAGCATACATTTGGGTTTTTCACTATGGTTTAGTTTTATTTCATTCGTTTCAACTTTTTGTTTGTCTAATTCAGTTAGTTTTAGTTTTTAGAGTGTGTTTGCTAGTTTTTATTAGTTATTTGTGAAATATTGTTTTGCTTTGGCTTAATTTTTATTAGTTGTAGTTCTAGTTAGTTACACTTTTCCTCCATTAATAAATTTTATTTATTTCAGTAAACAAAAATATTTTAGTTTAGTTTTTTATTTTATTGTAGTTAGCTTCAGCATTAGCAGAGCCTCCTGCTCAACCAACAAGTAAAACCAGTGGATTCTGGACAGTAAGTCAACAACAAAACTGTCTTTTCCAGCAGCTCTGCTGGGGTTGCTAGGTAACGGGGCAGTGCCTGCTGGTTCGTGACTTTACATTCTGGAGGTTTAATTTTCTGGACACCAAAAAATATTAACTAATTAGCACAAACCAGCGCTGTTTTGAGAGACTGTTTTTGAAGCAGTAGAAATTTGAATTGAAGAACAAAATGTAGTTTGTCAGACTAAATAAAAACAGAAAGTTCTTGTATTTGCCAACATATACATAAAAAGAATCAAAGATGGAAGAGAATCAAATGTTAAATCAAGGTTTAAAGAGATAAATTGAATTGTAGAGAAGGTGTGAAGAAAAGTGACAAGAGAGAAAAGTGTAACTAACTGAAAAGTGTTTTTCACTCCCTGTCATCCTGACGACCAGATATACGGTCCTCCTCCCACTCCTCCTAAATGTGTCCGTAATGCAGAACACATTGAGGTGACATGGGAAAAACCGCAGTCCTGTCCGCACCTCCACCTAAACATCACACCTCACACCAGCCCAGCAGCTCTCCAGTCGTCATTTCAACTCTTCAAAGCCTGTCGTGTTGCTTTCTTCCTGTCCAGCCTGGTCAGTGGGATCGTCTGTAAATCCTGAGTCCCTCTGTGGATGGGAATCTCAGACAGGAGAGAAAATCTCTGGAGGAGTAGAAAGTAAAAAGTCTGCTTGTTTGCACTACATTTTCCAACAAAAGTTGCCCAACTTGTCTGTCTCTTCGGTAAAGCTACACCATGTTGGCCTAGAAAAAATATTAGAATCAAATGAGGCAAGTCTGCAGGAACAATATGTGGCTTACTGTTTGCAGCCAAAATCCTACGTTTTCTATAATTGACTTGGACTGCATTGATCCACCGGGTTTTGTGTTTCTGTCTTAATTATTTCTGGGTTTATTTTTGTTAGAAAAGGTCTTTCCATACTTGTTTATCACCATTAGAGTGTTCCCATATTGGTGAATTCCTTTGTGTTCTGTTCTTTATGACCTGTTAATCTTTTCCTCCCTTGTGATTAAAGCTACATGCACACAGCAGGGAAATGCAGCCCAAATCCAGTTTTCCTGCTCAAATGTAACTATTACACGACTTTTTCAGTCCAAATGACCCAATTCTGATATTTTCATGGAAAATAATTTATATGTGACACTGGGAGCGTACGCCCGTACGCCACCCATATGTGACATTTTCACCGCAGTCACGATATTTATATCCAAAAATAAATCAGATCGGAGCCATTTTCATATGTAGAACTAAATTTCATCAGACAGTTTTCGAAACGTCTGCAGTCTGAACCTCATGTCGCATTTTATCCGACTTTTACACTGTTGATGTGAGACATGCGCCATAATTCTGCACCAGAAGAAGCCAGACGGTAAATCTGGATGTAAACAAAGGCTGAAAATTATAATAATGAAGTGATGAACGCAGTCTGAGTCAGTGAACGCATCACATCACAACTTCACTACACCTGGTCCGACTCCATATCCAAACAGAACCGGGTCAGAAGCTGCAGTCAATGCTCCGCTGTTAGCTGAGTTTTCTATTTATCGGCTTCCTTCATTTTGTTATGAATCTGTGACGATGCTGTCGGCTCCCATTGCTGAATAAACTTTAAAATCCATCCATAGATGGCGGCGGCCATCTTTACTGCCGTAAACAAAGCGCTCCTGGGTGACGGCTACGTTTTTCTTCATGCGGGTTGCTTTGGGTTCGTAAACCATTCACACAGAAGTCAGATTGTGCTCACATTTAGTTTGAAACATGATCAACTATGCAAAAAAAAAAAAAAAAGATTTCAGAAAATTAAATCAAAATTGAGCATCAAGTTCGACACATGATGCACATTTTTGAAAACTTGATCCAACTCAGTTTCACATCCCTTGGCTTGTGAGTCCGATATATTTATTTCTAATGACTGCACAGCATTTTTCTGTTAGTCTGATACTATTATTATTATTGTTAATCTTATTTCTTTATTTATTGTTTTTAACACTTTAAGAAGTCTTTCTGTGAACCTTTACATTTGTTGCTGCTGTTCCAGCTTTATTGATCCTCTGCTCAACAATAAAGACTTTCTAATTTATTCTATGACGTGCTGTGTGAATTTAGTCTAGTTCAGTTTATTTTGTGTTAATTATTCTCCTTTCCTCAGTTTGCCTGTTTCCTTTCTTCCCCAGCTGTTCCTGATAATCCTGATTAGCTCACCGTCTTTATTCTTAAGCTCACCGGTTGTCATTCTTCAAAGCTGGTTCATTTGCTCTTCACTGCTTGATATTGAAAATTCATTTAGTTTCTGAACCTCAGAATTTATTTTTTGGAGTATTAAGCATCTTTATTTTTGCTCCACCTCTGACTTCCTATCATTTTAGTCCTCTACAGCCACCACACCCGTTTTATGACAAGACATTTGTTTAATCAGTAGTGCATAATGAGAAATAAACTTCAACGGTAAATAATCAGGGAATTTTAATGTAATGAGAGTTAAAAAAAAAAAAAACACATAAAAGCAGCCGTAGCTGTAATTAAATCTGCGTTCTTTAGCTCTCATTTCTTCTGGGAATCATTTCAGGATTTTTGCAGACTCTTCCTGAGTCATCATGACTGCAGCAGAAGATAAAGGTCATATTCATATAATCTACTGAATATAATGAGGCACCTTTCAGAAATTCAAGTGGACATGCCCCCTCATCACTCTATAAATGTGATTAATTATGTTTATTGGATTGATTGATTCTGGTGGCTGTCAGCAAGGTATTTTTAGTAAAGATGCAAAAGTAGAAACATTTGGTAAATAAGAATAAAAATCAGATGGAGACATCTGATTTTCTCTTTCTATAGATTATACTTGACCTTTTCTTTCTTTCTCTTTCCAACAGGCAAATGAGACTCAAATCTGAGTTTTTCACAGCAGAAAATCTGATTTGTCCCATTTCCATATGTGGAATTAAATCATATATTTTATAGAAGAGATGGGACCAAGTCATGCTTTAAAGTCTTTAGTCTGAAGTCTTTATTCTAATGTCTTAAGTAGTGTGTGTAGGCGTTTAATTAAATATATTTAATTAGTGCATAAAAAGCAATTTTTTCTAAAGGTGTCCAGAGTTTTAATGTAAGAAACCTTCTGTACAACCTGAAGGCCAGACTGAACGACAATCATTGGTTTCCTTTTTCATTCATCTGTCCTCTAAAGTAAATATGCTGCCAGGTTGTTATGTTCACAAACTAAAGACTGTGTTTATCTAATAAACATCTACATTACCTTTTAACCTTTTAAATTAATGGATCCACATAAATGGATCCCGCTGAATGTGATCTTCAAAATAAAAGACCGTAGCAGCATTAGCTGAAAGCAGACATTTCAGATGCTCTCCTTTCAGGTGAAATGTCAAAGCACGTTTGCGTCGTGTTCTTGAGTGTTTGTGCTCCGGCTTGTATGTGCTGGAAACAAAGCGCAGGAGCCAAACACTGTTTCCAGACTCCATTGATTTTTCCTCCTGCCTGCTTCAGCCTCCTTTGACATTTCGCAGACGTTCTGCAGCTCAGAAACAGCAATAAAGGGGGATGAAAGCCAGGGTAGCTCTGCGACCCCTTAACCCTGTTTGATGCACGTTTCAGACTATTATTAGCAAAGGCTGCTGCACTATGGGATATTTTTAAAAGAAACAACTATCATTTTCTTGTGATTTACAGAAGTTGTCTTTATGTACTCTTTGCTGTTTTGCTCCATCTGTTCATTTCTTTATTCTGCTCTTTCCGTTTTAAACCGTCCTGTTCTTCCACCCTGAACTTCCCCGCTTGGCTTCTTGCTGCTCCATCTTGCATTATGTTCAGCTGGGGAATCTGGGGATGAGGACGCCAAAGCCCCAAAGACTGTTCTGAAAGCACAGAGCGTGAACTGGTACAGAACACACACATCATCCCCTTTCGACTCAGGGTCACACACACACACACACACACACCTACACACACACACACGCTGCTGCTCGCCCTGTTGTGGTGGGAACAACTGGGGGTTATTTGCATAAAATCTCTGCTGATTTTTAATAGAATTGCTCTTTTAGGCTTGTCACGATAACTAATATTGGTGCACAATAAATTATTGCTATAAACGATAATATTGTGTTGAGACCATTTTCAAGTAAACTGTGCAAGTTTACCCTCTCAAACACTAATAAAACTTTGTTTTTGTTGATTTTTTGAATATCCAAAATAAAACATAATAAACCAAAAACAGAAATAAAAATCACACACAACTGAAAGCATAAATAAAATGCATTATGAAGTCTCTACAAAGTTCTCCATTAATAAATGTTAATGATCAGAATGAAAATTATTGAGCTCAATTTTATTTATCATGCAATTAGTTGATTAACCGACTCCATGCAGATTAAAACTTTTTACAATGAGATATTTCTTTATTTGTCCTTTAGAAGTTCCTTGTAGACAAATAATAAAACTGTCAATCCTGACAATAAAGAACAGTTTTGGGGAGTTTTAAACATCATTAATTACAATTTATTGTGACAACAATGAATTGTGATTCTTATAATAAGTCATTTATCACAATAAGTGATAAATTAAACAATAAAAGCCCACTCAAGCTAAATAAATGCAAGCAACTATTTTGGAATAAAAAACTTCTTTTCCTTCCATTTCACAATTATGCACAAACTTTGTGTTGCTTTATCACATAAAACCCCAAGAGAAAACATTAAAGTTTATGGTTGTAGTATGGAAAAAGTGTGAATTTTCAAGGGATGCGAATCCTTACAGGCACAACATCATCATATTTAGACACAAGATCCTCAGGGCAAATGACAGCAGCAACGAATCCACCCATAATGGTGTTAAACATGGTGGCAACCTTCGTTCAGAGTTTATCCGTGGAGATGGATGCCTTGCAGAAACCCTGACAGGCTAAGCCCATCTGCAGCCGTCAGCAGACAGTTCGCATTCACACCTACAGCAGAGCGGCGAGGCTGTCAGTGGGGATTTAGACCACCAGGCTTATCCACAGACCCCCCGCAGATACTGCCCGCTAGCCGGGCTCGGACCACACACATCCTCACACCCACACAAATTATGAATCAAAAGGTCGACTTCTGTAAAAAAAAAATTAAAAACCCAGAAAAGTCTCAGCGTTTTATGTGTTGGAGTTACAGCTTCTTCTGTTATGTGGACAGAATGCATGGAAGCGCAGATATTTAGGATTCAGCAGCAGGTTCTGTTCTGCTTGTTAGGAGTTTAATCAGGAAATACAAGATTTTCAAATTAAATGGATTATTTTCAGCCATTTTTAAACTTTTCATACGTAACTAAAACAAGAAAAAAAAAACACAATGCTGAGTAAAAATACAAAATAAAACTAGAAAAGAAGTAGAAAAAAATATGTTAAATCCCGAACACAAAGTGTAGACTAAAAAAGTATATGTAGAAGCAAAAGCTTATTATACGTCACTTTTTTATTCATAAAACATAATCAAAATCGAAACAGCAGAATTATACTCTTCTAAAACATATCTCCAAGGAATTACAGTTACATTGTGAAATGTTGTAAAAGAAAACATAAAACTGTGTATTTGTTTAGCAAATTATTTTTTCCATTTAAAGGGGCAGTCTCTATGTTTTCCAGGCACATAGTGCCATTTATAGCGTAATCAAGTAACTGTTACCTTCAGTTGTTAAAATAATAAAATACTACATATATCAAATATTACTTAAAATAAATTTTACTTTGTAATCTAACATGTTGAAATTAGGCCTCTGTCTCTTTAGAAACTCTTACTCTTTAAAGTTTTCTGAAACTCCGCCTTCAGGAAGTCATCACAACATGGTTCCTTTATTAACCCTTTAACAACTTTTTGTTTTACCAGTGTTGCTCTGAGAGTAGCTCCTATAATGAGCTCCACCAGCTGTTTGCTAACTGCTGCTGGCTAGTCTGAAGGAGTTTTTGATGAGGGAATGATGTAAAGCTAGACAAAAATGATTTTATATAATACTGCCAATGAAAAACAAAGTTTTAATTCCTCATAATTATTCCACAGGGATAGTTATGGATTCAGTTTTTAAAATTCATTTTAACCTTTAGTTTTTTAAACAAACCCTTTTTTTAAATTTGTTTTAGAAACATTTCTGTATACACCTTGGCTGGGGTTTATTATAGGCTTTAGTCTGTGTGCTCTTAGGCGCATGAAGCTGAAGCATGCACATAATTAAATAAAACATTAGTTAAATTTGTTATTAATCACATAAAGATGCATTTTCTCTTGAAAGAGTGAAAACTTGTTTGTATTTGGCCTGTCAACTGATGACTTACAGTTTAAGATACCAGAATTTGAAGTAAGAGGCTTTCTACCTCCCCTGCTGTGAAAATAAAATAAAATATACAGTTAACTGGTAGATTTTGCTTTCTGAAAGCTGAAGTAATTTCTCTTGGCACATACTTTTGGATTTTGACGTGGTTCCTCCAGACCTGGCATGAAATTGAGTCACCCAATTTTAAGCTTTTTTCTCAACCTTAATTCTTGTTTTCTTTCTTTTGGCCTCAGCAACACATAGAAGTATGGAGATAAGCATGTCAGGTTTCTTTGATGTGTTCTTAAGAAAAATATCTGTCTTTTGAAAATAAACTCTTCTCATGAAACCAAAGACTGATAAGCTGAGGCACTGATGAGTGTGGCTTTAATGTTGGTGCTCCCACAGTGAAGCTGTCAAAGCACGGCGCTACATATGGCACACAGAGCTTCCCGTATTTACAGCTGGGATCCTATTGAGATTTTATGTCAGAATTACACAAATGTTGAGCATAACTGCTACTTTCTTTTCTGTGTTTTTTTTTTCATAAATGGAAAACAGAAAATTGTGGTAAGAATTTGTATTCATCCCCCTTGAGACAATTAGTAGAAGCAGAATCAACTTCATTGATCTAAACCTTACCTGATAGTCCAGTGGACTCGGTTTGATTGGGGACCAAATTGTAACATTTGTTACATTTTCAGCTGCTGCCGTTCGCTTTCATACTTCACTGTTTTCATGGTTGTCCCTTTGAAAAACAGTTTCCTCTCCTCCAGTTGTAACAAAAACCACTGAAGGAAACAACACAGGAAACTGAGCGCAATTTCCTTCTTCATGAAATGTAAACTAAAATGGAGAGGCGTCAGATTTGAGTGGTTGTAGGATTTCTCTTTTGCGTTTGGTTAAGGATAATGAACCATTTCTCCCGCTAGCTCTAGCTGCGTTCATTTGTTTCGATTGTATTTACCGAAGAAAGTTTTGGATTTTTAAAACTCAAAAATTTACAAATTTTTGCCTAAAAAATTCTTGATTAATCTCAAAATTTATAATCCTACTTTTTTAATCTGCAGTGGCCCTAATACACCATCATAAACAGAGGAATTGAATTTAATCATATTTTCGAATTTATTAATATTTGTTAAAGAAACAGTGGAGAAAATGGTAAAGTTAATAACTCCAACCATATAAACAGCTCTTGGGGTTTTTAAACATCATTAATTGGAATTTATTGTGACAACAAAAAATCTAAATTCTTACTTATCTCGATAAATGATGACCAATAGAATAAATGCCCAGGCCTACTTGTTTAAGATCCCAGTAGTATGACAGTAAATTTCTCTGACAGCTAAACAGACATGCAGTCCTGAAATATTTAGCTCCAGACATACAGCAGAGTTAACATCCCGGCCCAGAGATGAAACTGCAGTGGGTCATCGCCCCGAGCCTGCAGCTCAAGGTCAGCCGGCCTGAAGGAGGCGGCAGGTCCAGATTTAATAATCCCACGTTCCTTTCATCACAGATCATGTCAAGCTTCTGGTCTGACCTCCTTCACCGTTCTTCCAGGACGAGTTTCATCATGTCTCATTCAGTTTGAGTCACTCTACGCACAAAATGCCGTGTCTAACATTTGTTACATAAAGGGCAGAAATGTCTCCTGTTGTGGTCCCGCAGGGTCAAGCTTTGACTTAGGAAACGTAAATTCACCCACAGTGTGGGATAAAACAGAGAGCCTCAAAATTAATCGACAAGGCCTCTAAACACCTTGACTATTACTTTTATTCTCACCCTAATTAGAAAAGGCTTAATTAATTTTAGGTGATTAGTTCCGCTTTCAGCCACTAGAGGTCAGTAGTCAGTTAAGCTGAGCTTTGTGAGTCGACAGGCAGCATAGGTGGAAATAAGCAGATGTTTGATCCTTGTAGATTACTGTTAAATTTGACCTAATCAAAATTCTTAATTTAATTTAATTTAATTTACATTTTACATGAATTTTTGTGGATTTTTTTTCAATAAAAATAGAATCAAAAGCAAACATTGTTCAAAACTAGGAATTTTAATTCCTACTTCTCTCTTCTGTGGTTTGATTGACAAAACCAGCATTAGAGCTTTGGATTTAGTCTCATCTGGTCACAAACAGATCTCTGAGTTTTGAACCGAAGGAACGGAGTAAAAAACAAGAGGCGGGTTTTCCTGGCCTGCACTGAATGGCTCCTCCGGCTCACAAAGAGGGGCTTCTCTGTGACGGTGCTCAGAAAGCACTGGGCTCGTTGATATGCAAGGCGACAGGGCGGCCCACAGCTTGCCTCCTTTAGAGTTAATTAAGCTGCAGCCCCGTTGGCAGGACGCCCCCCACCCCCCAATTGAACTGCAGCATTCCTTCACATCGCCCTCAGAATGGACACCTGCATGTTTTAAAACTAAACTCTTCAGTAAATTAGTGTTTGGTCAATTGTTTCTTGGTGCTAATGATGCTTCCTGCTTGTTTCCCTTTAAATGGCTGCATTTCCAAGGAAGATGCATTTGTGGGTTGAGCTGCAGCAGAGTTCAGTATGTGGGTGAAAACCATGAAAAACTCACCAAATCCTCCCTGCTGAAGCCAGACAGCTTATTCTGCTACTGAGTTTTGTTGGGTGTTTATCGGACTGGTTGACTGAAGCTTGAAGCAACAAGACATGTTGGCAAATAAAGAGGTGATTTTATTTTTCCTTTACAAAAAGTTTATTTTTTACTATGTTATTCCCTCATCAAAAACATACCCGTAGTGTTGCCTTGATTCTTTTATGCATTTTTGAGAAACCTTTTAATTTCCATGGCAACCATTCAGCTGTGAAAAACACCTGGCTGGACATAGCCCCGCCTTCGAGACGCAGCCCCTCCTCAGAGCTGCAGTTTCCAAGCCACACAGAGCAGCAACTCCTTCAGACTAGCCAGCAGCAATTAGCTCTGTGTAACGCTGGTATAAATGTTGTTAAAGGGTTAATAGAGGAGCCATGTTGTAATGACTTCCTGAAGGTGGAACTTCAGAATGAGCAGAAGTTTTTGAAGAGACTGAGGCCCGATTTCAAAGTGTTAAATTATGAAGTCAGATTTGTAGATTTGAAGCTTTGTGCTTTTCTTTGTAGCTGTTTTAAAGCACTTTATAAATAAAGTCTGGTTCATTTAAAACAGACCAAATGGGTCAGGTGTCAAAACAGTTTCCTTAGTTATGAGTGTGTGGGCGTGGTTGTTTGTCCTAATGTTGTTATGTTACCTTGTGATGACCCTGCAAAGACATGCGGGTTTAGATGATGGGAGCAAGCAACGAGTTGCAGGATTTCAGATTCATTGCAAGAAAATAATCAGAAAACTTATTTCTTCACTTTTGGTGCTAATTTTAGTTTTCTCTCATTAGTATTTCCTGTTTTCCCCCAGGTTTTCTAGTGTTGTGCCAAAGACCTGCAACTTCTTGAAGTGTTTTCCCCTTTCCTTGTCTTCAATGTCATCGAACATCCATCTTCTCTATCTCGCTCCCCTTTCTTTAATGATTCTCTTTGTTTCCGTCTTCAAGAAGGAGCACCTGCCCGCCGCTTCGCCTGCCTAATGTTTCATCCCCAAACCATGGCTGTGCAGGCGAAGAGGGTAGGCTCAATCACACAGAGGACGGACTCCGCGGCATCCTGCCATGAGTCTAATTGTGAATTCATCACAGAGTGGATCAATACAGTACTCTTGACTCCACACAAGTTTGTCCTATTGGATTTTTTCTTTTTTTTCATTCTGTTGGGGTAAGAGACGTCCATATGTGTTTGGACGAGGCGAGACATTAGTTTCAACACCATTCAACGTGTGAGAAAACATCCAAAGAGAGAGAAAGAGGAAACCTTCCCCCTCTTTCTGCTGTTTGCCCCAAATGACTCGGCCTTTGTGAGGAAGAAACAGAAGAACAAAGCCAGGTTGAGGCGGCTGTGTCCTCTGTCTGACTGTGACCTTGGTGCTCCTGGGGAGAGAGCTCGCCATGAGCCAGTGAGGTGCTGAGAGAAGCCTGCGCCATTAAACCTGTGGGGGCTCGCAGAGACACGGAGCTTCCCAGGGCTCCTCTCTGGCACTGCCGCGCCGTAACTGTAGCTCTGCTGCTAATGTACTGCTGGGCATTCAGGGAACACAGGGGGGGGAGAGGCTGGCTGATCCGATGCTGCACAAAAACTCCATCTTACGCTCTCATTTGGTCAACCAAATGAATTCACGTCTGCTGGTTCTCCATGGATTAGTGTGCACAACTCCAGTGTAAAAACATGGTGAAAAGCCAATGGGTTCCCACTCCTGGAAATGACCAATAATTCAAAAATATATGCAAAGGTTTAAAATAATGATTTTCTGCTAAATTCTGTTGTCAGCTAGTTACAGATGACAAACAAGAGCTGCGTTTCCATTGACCAAAAGATTCCGCAATTTGAAATTGCGAAAATAAATTTGCTTAATGGAATGTCATGATTTCAGCCCTTCAGCTCTACCTTGACTGTGATGATTACTCATTACCCTCACCTGCACTGTGCTGCTTCCCATTTAAACAGCTGCTGATCCTGCCTGTTTTTTGACCACAGATTTTTGCCTAGTTGTTCTGCTGTAGGAAGAGGTCTGACCTCCTGTTGCTGGACCCTGCCTGTCTCTGACCCTGCCTCCAGTCTTCTGATTACTGGATTTTCATTGCCTGAGGCCCTCCTGTGCATGACCCTGGAGCAACTCAACAACTCAGCCTCTGGTTGGTGGATTTTGTCCTTGTCATCTGTTTGTCCCCTGAGCCCCCAAGGCCTCCCACTGTCCATTCACCCTACCCTCCCGAGGCTGGATTCCCAACCCCTGTGGATCCCCCATTCCTGACCTACCAGTGTGACCACACCCTGTGGAGCCCCTTCTACAACTTCATTTTTGTAATAAAACGTTTGGTGAACGTTTGGTGAAAACACTTGTTTTGGCTGCGTTTTGGTTTCTGGCTGATTTTGCTTTAACGTGACATGGAAACATGGAAATTTTGATAAAAACTCACACTTTTCAACCAAAGAGGATGAGATGGTTTATCACCGTATAGAAACTGCAATGGAAATTTTTTTTGCCTCATATGCCAACAGCTGAGTTGATCAACAGTTACTACTAGCAAAAACGACGAAGAAGATGACAGGAAGTAGAAAGAGGAGGATGGTTTGTTTTTTGTGTGTCACTTGAACATGTTGAATCCAAAGTTCTTACATAAAATCACCAACTATAATTTCCCCCGATACACTGCATACAAAGTTTGAGAGGCTTTTCACCCCAACCTCATTAGAAATCGTTAAAAACATTCAGCACCATCATCCTCCTATTATTGTCCTGCTGTCTTTTTTGTCTTTTCCGCCAGTAGTAACATCCAGTTGTGGATCACGACTAGTGCAATATGTAAAAAGTTTCAGTTTTAAGAAATTTGCTAATTTTGATACATCCAAAAAAACTTGAGTTTTTTCAAAATTGGCATATTTATATTATATACAAATTGGAATTAATAATTAAAATTTGTGCAATTTTCCAGTCAACCTAAATGCATCTGGTGACAAACATCAACAACATAAAACATTCTATAAAATTTCAGCACATATGATTAAATAAAACCATGAAAGTCAAAGAAAACTGTTCATCACCAATTCATCTTTAAGTCCTTTAGGGTTTACTGTCTTTAAAGAGTGGATTCAAAATGCTTCCCTTCACAGTAAGAGTTTATCTGTGTCATGTTATGTAGGCAAAATTGAAAGAGAATTAAGAATCAGGACATAAAAGTAAAATTCGCAATGAAGATTAAAGATCTCCTGTTGCTAGACATTTCATGATATTTGTTCTCTGAAATTTCACAGCATATAAGTTGTGCCTTAGAAGAAATATAATTTTACTGTTATAACAAATTTATTTGCATAGGATTAAAGAGAAACATTCCTTTGTTTTTATTCACAATCTAAATGATCAGATTGTGAAGGGTTTATAATATATATATATATATATATATATATATATATATATATATATATATATATATATATATCTGAGTGCAACATTGGTTGCTTTCAGTCGATTATTTGAAAGTGCTTGTTCTGAATCTTTATCCAGAGAGGCCAGATGGATGGGTTGCACGTTTTTCCCTGAAGTGATAGACTCAGAAATTGCAGAGGAGCAGCAGCAACACCTTCTCAGTCTGTCACAGCAACAGCTTTCTTGTGCCATCACACAGCAAGATGCCTCCGACTCCACAGTGATGGCCATGTTTTTTCTAACCTGTGGCCAAAACAACCTCCAAACAGCAATACATGATTTATGAACTGAATATTATCATTTTTATTGGACATGTGCACTGTAGATACTCCGCATAAAGATATCAGAGAGCTGTTAAGAATGAAATTAAATCAAAAACTAAATTAAAATCTAAATAACATATCAAAACTATCAAGAAATCACACATTTTTCTGGGAAAGTTTGCAGGAGTTGTCTCACCAGCGCAGCTGATTGATTCAAGTGGAGATTTTTTTTTACCAATTAGGACAAAATATGACCCAAAAAATTAAGATCTTCTTGGATAAAACACAAAGTATTCATTCATCTTTTAATAATCAAGTTTTCTGCTTTCCCTTTAATTTCATGGTAGATAGGACCATGATTTTCCATTTTTCCAAATCTGCTTTTAATTACATTATTAAAACTTGCCTGAATAAAGGAAGCTTTTTTGAATAAAGAGTGACCTAAATCAGGTTTCTATTGCTGAAAATAGACAATCTTTTTCAATCTTCTTGAAGTGGTTGCCTTTCTTTCAACAAGAAAAACATGTGAAACCCCTTTGTTTCACTCATTCCTTTCCTACAAAGGAATCTGAGTTTTTTAATTGCTTAATTAAAATAGTTCATGCTCAGTTTATTGTTGAGTGGGAAAGAACATTTCAATAAAACTTCTTGTGTTTGTAGTCTGTAAAAAATGTTTTAATTTTTGGCTTGTGCGTTCTCTTGAGTTTACAATTTTGGTTCATGCTACAAAAAATCTGGACACCCCTGACCGAGACGCTGGCATTTGCATAGCAGCCAATCCATGAGCGGCATTCAATTTCCTTGGTGCTGATTGACTGGGGGAGGGAATGTTAGCTTCTGTGCTAATGCTAACACCATTCCCACTGCGTATTAAGGTATACTTGTGTTTATTAGGCAGTTGCAAAAGGTTTTTTTATAGTAGTGCTCAAGTTTTTGCAGATTTTAGTTATTCTGTGTCTGTAATCTGCACACAAAAATATCATTGTTCCCACTCTAATTGTGATGTTCATGTGCAGGAGATCCATCCAGAGATCCCAGATATCAGCAAATATGAAGTAAATGCTACATAGTAATGCCTAGTTCACATGGCAAGATTTATACATTGATTTTTGTCAGTTTTATCTAAAGATAATCTTAAGAAATATTCCTGCCATGTGTCAACTCTTAAGTTTTAAAAGTCGACCGAAGATTTTTAAATCTTGTCTGTTAAACCAGGCCTAACTGTGTGTGCATCAACTCTGAAAACTGTTGTCCAATCAGAGCTGGAAATATAACCAGCCTCTCCACTAGGATGTATTGTAGTACTCAGAAACACTGCTTGACAGGCTTTTAATTTGAAGGAGACCTTTGGTAGCAGGAAGTAGGACAATATTAGTCTGCTGTAATGATTAATCGTGATGAATTGATTAATTAATATAATTGTCAACCAATTTAGTATTTGATTAATCATTTTGGAATGTATACTCAAAAAATGCCATTTGCTGTAAAAACATCATTTTCTGAACAGTAATAAAGCCAAAACTGAACAAAACATACATTTTGCATTTAAGTTAAAAACACTTTGTGTGTAAATTTAAATGAACAAAAACGCCTAAAATAGTATAGCTCACTTCTTCTGGTTCAAATTCACAAAAGGAATAATACATCATGGCATTTTAAGCACTAAAATGTTTTATTTTAAGAGAATTGAATTATTTGTTTATTTGCATCTTTTAATATACTTTTAATATTGCATAAAAAGGCTTAAATAGTAGAATTTGCCAATTTTTTTAACCGCTTAATCAGAATAATTGATAAAATAATTATTTCAGCTCTGCAATATTTACTGAAATTATCTAAACTTACCAGCTTCTTTAGAGAAAGATTGTTTATGAGACTGGAGACCCTTTAGTCTTTAGAAAAATAGTCTAAAGACTTTTAATGTTTTTTTAAACATTGGTTGAATTTAAATTAATTTAAGTCATATTTTAGTTTTTAAATTTTCTGTTTTATTATTAATTTCACTCATAAATTAATCATATTTGTGTTTCTTTGGATGGAACTACAGCTTCAGTTTCCAAACTGTATTATAGCACAAAACTTATTTTAGGAAGTTGAGTGAAAGGTTATCATCATTCAATGTCTTCAATGCTGGATGAAAAGTTTATTCTGTCATATGTTTGTCTTTAAAGTCACCCTTTGTGTTCAGAGACACGATTCATCTCCCTGCATCACTGAAAAGGAAAGAGAAATTTAAGATGTTTGAAATGTTGCACTTCATGGTGTAAGAAGGATCTATGCGTAGGAATAAACAGGAGGAAGGCAGATAGATGTTAGAATGAAACCAAAGAAAGTAAAAGAAAAAAAGTGACAGAGGAGGAAAAGTAGACCGACTTAAATGAAGAGACAACAGGGACATCAACAGAGGATCTGGAAGAGAACAAAGGAAACGGAGGAGCAGAAACTGGGAGGGTGCCTGGCCGAGCGGAGAAAGGGGAGAGAATGACAAGCAGAGAACAGGTGGAAAAACGGAAACTTGGAGACAAAAAGAGGTAACTGAGGACATTTAGAGAAAACGACAGAAAACAATGGAGCAAAGCAGGACTCCGAAGAGTTCACTCCTAAATGATTCAACAGGAAAGGCATTTACAAGATCATAGCAATAAAGAGGAATTAAAGATGTAACAAGATCAGGCAAACAAAAAATGGAATGAATTTAAACAAAACCAAGAATGGAATAATCTTATAACTAAACCCATCCATCCATCCATCCATCCATCCATCCATCCATCCATCCATCCATCCGTCCATCCATCCAAGTGATTATTTTCAGGATCAAATTGTTTTTGGTTCTCATTTATCCCTTAATAAATGTGCTTTTTGTTTTTTTCCCCCAGGTTTAAGACTGAAACAATGAATTGGATTAATAGTGAATAATTGATTATTGAAATACTGTAATTGTCAACTAATTTAATAATCAATTAATCGTGTACTGGATTATGCCGACTCAAAAACCAACATTTTCAGAGCAGTAATTAAGCTAAAACTACAAAATAAATAAACATTTTACATGATAAAAACATTATTCTCTGTAAATATGTGGTGTAGTTTTAGCTTCACCCAGATCAAATTCACTCAAGGAATGCTGTTATTGCATTTTCGACAATAAAATGTTTAAATTATTTTATTAGCATCTTTTTATGTATGTCTCTTATTGAATAAAAAAGGCTTTAGGGTTTAAACAAAAAATCAATAGAATGTGCCAATTTTTTTATCAGATTAATCGATTAGTCGTCAGAGTAATCAAATTCTAAAATGATTGTTAGTTGCATTCCTACTCAGATTATTTTCATGTAACTGTAAAATTTGTTAAATTTTTCATGCAACTGATAGTTTAATGTTAAACTTGCGTAACATTTATGTCACCTTCAAGCTTTTATAAATGATAGAATAAAACTACGGTGAGTCTTCACCTCAATAAACGTTGATCAATAAATCACAGCCAGATTTTCTCTGCAGAAATCTGGTATAAAAATATACCTGATGAGCATATATGTGTGAGTACCTGCCTCTCTGTTTATCTTTCACTGTTATTGCTTGCTCTATTGCTTCTGCTGCTTTATTCCTTCCACTGCGGCTCTGATATCTTCCAGTCTATTTTTCACACTGCAGACATGCAAAATTATAATAAAATCTGCAAGGATTTGAAGCCTAGATGACAAAAAAACATATTAATTCTGAGATATTAAACACCCCCCATTCCTGCTGCAGTTTTTACATATTCATCACAGGACTAATGCAATTATCAATACTGTCATCTATTTGACAATCACATGGTGCAGAGAAGTCATTACTTGTGAGCCTTCTTTAATGAACGAATCTAATGAAGTGCACTAATATGTTAGAACCAAGATTTCTCTCACCTTAGGGGGTGATATGCATATGTGTGTGTATTATTATGTGTGTGGGTGTGTGCGTGTGTGTGTGTGTGTGAGAGAGAGAGAGAGAGAGAGAGAGAGAGAGAGAGAGAGAGAGAGAGAAGGGGGGCTGGGTTAACTGATAGGTTTAAATGCTGTTGACACGGATCCAATGAGGACAATGGAAAAGAGTCAAGAAACCCAAACTGGAAAGTTGGATGAAAAGTAAAACTAATGCTTCAAATTTTTCAAGATATATCAACAAGCTTTAATGTTGACATAATCATTATCCATCCATCCATCCATCCATCCATCCATCCATCATCCATCCATCCATCCATCCATCCATCCATCCATCCATCCATCCATCCATCCATCCTTTGGATCGTCGCCTAAGCAGAGAGACAGAGACAGAAGATCTTGTTGTTTTGGTTACAACCCAGAAGTGGTGACCATATATTAAAGAAGCACCAATCCACCTTTGTCACTTTTTTCTTTACTACATACAGTAGCTAATAATTGTCTACTTCACAGATCATTGCACCCTGACCTGCTGTGCTCATTGCTCTTTGTGATTCTACAGACTGCGGTTTAGGATGTTTTAGCTCCTGATAGTCTGGTAGACTCGGTTCCAAGACCAAAATTGCAACATTTGCCACATCCCCAGCTGCTGTGGTTCTCTTTCTCACTGCACTGAGTCAAACAAACCAAACCCTTTGAGCAACCTGCTCCCCTCCTCGCCTGCACCAAGAACCACTGAACGAAACAACACAAAATCCTCTGAAGAAGACACTTCCTTCTTCACCAAATGCTAACAAAAATGGAATGGTGTCAGATTTTAGTGGTTGGAGGATTTCTTTTTTATCTAAAGTAATTTCTCCATTTAGCAACAGTCACATGTTTACTTTGGTTTTATTTACCCAGAATGCCTGGCGCTGTAGTCCATTTCTAGCTTTTGGAGTGGTTTCTGTTCTGCTTAGTGTTCACATGGCATTCAAACAGGACCAGAGTTCACTTCAACCAAACTAAGACCGAGGTTTGTAGGTGGACCAGAGTTTTCTTTTTTGCTCTGCATCAGAATTTGATTATGCGTTTAATATGAACTGGAGTTGGATTAAAACAAACCAAACATGGCTGGGGTGAATGCATTATAAAGTTCCCACAGGAAGTTGATTACATTGCATTTGATGCAGGTGTATCAGAGTGAAGAAGTCTAAACACAAAAGGTTTCTAGAATTTTCATATTCATATGAATCTTTGGCATGAAAAGGAAGCACCTGGATGTTTGGCTTCTCTTCTGTTTTTCATTCATAGGAATTAAAATGAAAAAGAATGAACAATAGGGGAACATTTTAGGGTTTTCGTTTTAAGGCAGATGCTGCTGTCTTTATTTTTCCTTCTTCTTTCAAAAGCAATGAAAGAACAATTATTAGATCAGTTTCTCTACAGGGTACAAGAAGGAGCAGGACAGTTGTTGCGTTTACAGACAATAAATAAAACTGTTAAAGTGTTCAAACAGAAACCAGTTGCAGTAAGCTGCAAATATTTAATATTGGATGGGTTGTTTTTTTCTTTTTGGTTAAACTTCTGACGCCTAAAATAGCTTTTACTCTCTCCAACCACTCTATCCCTTAATCTTTCCAAGCAGATCCATTACCATATTAATAATGAGATGTGAACCAGTTATAGATTAAACTCTGCAATAAAGAAGCCTGCCAGGCACTCACACTGAGTCACTTTAATGACACTGATAATTATAACTCCATGTGTCAGAAATGACTGACAGGCATCCAGCACACATCATGTATGCAGATTTGCACACGCCTTCCCCTTTTCTGTCCTCTTCCACATCTTTTCCTCAAGCTAAAAATACTTAGCATCCATAATCAACTCTCCTGCTTTATATATAGGCATGACAAGAACAAACTGGGTATTCACCTTCTAACTGGCGCCAAGACAAAGGCCAGTGTGTCCGACTATGGTTAGAGGAAGATTGCAGTGAGATAAGGTCCATTTAAAACATTTTTGCAAACTTTCCAAAGCAAAAAAAAAAAAAAAAGATGTTTCTCTTCCTCCATTCTGCCGCTGCAATAAACAGAACTTAACCAGAACCGCAAACAACCCCAGAACCTCTTGGTTCCTCCTGATAAAATGGTAGAAAAAGAGAAAAACTGTAAGACATGTTTATGTAAACAACATTTGCCGTGGGATTCTCTCAGCAGGAGCGCACATTAAACAGGGGGAAATAGAAAAAACGCAAATAGTTTGCAGCGTGCATGGCTCGCTGTTGCTCCGTGTCTGACACTAAGCTGCTGCCGACATTGTGTGGAATGGATTGCATTCTGTGGCTTTGTGAGACGCAGCGGTTGGCGCCTAATGTGAGCGTAAGTGGCGCAGACTGGGTGAGAAACGATGTTTGCTTCCCTTGTTGCTGAAGCGTAGAGGCCCCCGTATGCACTGAGGTTTGTGTCTGCGTGTAGAAAAAAGGCTGAGTGATTGTGTGTGTGTGTGTGCGTGTGTGTGCGTGTATGTGTGTGTTTAATTCTTACAGAGCACATGTTATGCTTGACTTCAGTTTGGATAAATCAGCACATGAAGGGTTATATAAATAGCTGCTTAAAAACATCTATACGTTCCAGCCCAGACAGATTAAAGAAGTGAGAAGTGCTTTTAAGATAACATCAGGTGAAAGAAAATAATAAAATATGCTTAATGTAAAATAAATAACAAGCATAATAAATGATAATACGATTCAGAATCATTTTAAAATGTCCCAGTATCAAAATTGATTTGTAAAAAAACAACAAAAAACAAGCATAATAAACAATTATTTTATTACCTACATTCAGAATCAATTAAAAATTATATATATATATATATATATATATATATATATATATATATATATATATATATATATATATATATATATATATATATATATATATATATATATATATATATATATATAACAATTCTGCTGTCTGTCGGCTTCTATTTTGTAATTACGTGGGACGTCCTGACGTCACCACGGTTCTGGAACGTACACATGAGCGGGAAGCGGAATTCAACTGGCTCCGTTTTCCTTTAAGGCAAACATTTGGACTGATTTGGGTTTTTACCGAATTCCCGAGAAGAAGACTGAGCTGGTCATGAACGTCATCATTTGTAAAGTTCGGAAAAGGAAGACTGAACACTTCGGAAACACCGGAAATGTGTGGAGCCACGCTAAAGCAAAGGTAAGCCGTTCTAACAGGTGTTCAGACCGCTGTGTGAAGAAGTTTGTGTGATTGGTCAGAAGTTTGTCACCGTGTTTTGTGCAGAAATGCTCTGAGGCAACCCAGAATTCAATTACACCGTTCAACCGCAGCAGGGGAGTACTGACGCAGCTAAAGCCTAATGTTGCAGAACTTTGTGAAAAACACGATTCTCTCCACCAATGGGCTCTTTGCACCCAGCTTCCGCGTTCGGGTTTAAGCGGCTACGTCGCTTCCGGTGTAATGAAAATGGGGTTTTTACACAAGGGGCTTGCAGGGCTTGTCCAAGGTAACAATTAATGATGAACATCGATCCGAAGCTCCAACAAGTAAGCTGGAGAAAGGTTTTAAGATGCACGCCTCGTTATACATTCACAGATACAAAGGTGAGTTTTACTTTCTTTAAACTTTGTGACTAACATTAACTTTAGCGTATGATACTAGGCAATACTTTCAGACATTTTCATTATAAAAATGTGCTATTTAACTACATTTTCATTCATTCTAACTAACAGTGTTTTTATCTTATTTTGTGTTTATGTTCAAGTATATTGCTGTAATGTGTGTTTGTTGTGGTTTGTGTCAGAGATTACATTTCGGACTTTTTGCTTCCGAACTATGAGGAAGCACAAGCCCCACAGCTTAAAAGCAGGGCAGCACTGGTGTCAGGGTTCGAGTTCAGTTGACTGTCCAGGTTCAAAGTTGTTGGTTTTACAAAATTTGGCCGTGTTCCTTAAGGTCTCCGTGTTATTTTGTCTTAATACTTTTGCATGTTTCTTGTGAAGAGCTCAAATAGGATGGTGTTTACAACAGTGTGTACAGGCGGATCAGTTGCTCGGCTGTCTGGATCTGGTCTGCTCACTCGTTCCCATACAGTTGCTCCTTCAGGCTAAACACAGAAGTGATTCCATGGAAATGGCACAGGAACGGCTTCTTTATTTACCCTCCGTCTCCCTCCGATAGTTTTAGGCTGAAGAAGTTGATCCGGAGTGAAGTGAAGGCTGCAAACCTTGCTGTGCCGCGTTAGCTTTAACTTATCGCGACAAATATTTACAAGTCTTCTTAATTCAGGATCGTTTGGAAATCCATGAAAATGTAAAAGCCCACTATATTTGAAAGACAACAATGTTGGTATTGCTTTATTTGCTTCTGAAGTACGACTTTGTCTTTCCTAGCTGTCGTGGCAACTCAAAGCGGATGTGACGTAGGTGCAAAGAGCTCATACATCTAATTACATTTTAAAAATTAGTTTTCCATCTTATTTAGCATCAAAGTGCGTAATTAGCATTTTTCATAAAGTAGGGTAAGGTAAGCACACAAACATTATTATTAAAGTCAAATACATTGAAACTTTGTGATTTGGTTAAATTTAAAACTGTACTGTTTATGTTTAAAGCAAGTCACTGAGCTTTCA
The DNA here is from genome assembly GCF_002775205.1 of Xiphophorus maculatus. NCBI lineage: Eukaryota > Metazoa > Chordata > Actinopteri > Cyprinodontiformes > Poeciliidae > Xiphophorus > Xiphophorus maculatus. Next base: position 2,366,042 of record NC_036444.1, on the reverse strand, counting down.
GAGAATCTAAAAGATATGATCTGTGACGAGATGATGGGTTATAAACTACTTGATTTAAAAAACAGAGTGGAGTGGATTTATGGGACAGATTAATTATTTAATTGAAACAATATAAATACATAACTGATATAAAAAGCAATTTTAAATAATTATATGGTGGAACATGGATGTTAATGGTCACATAGAGTGAAACTATGTTGTGAAAGGAAAAAAAAAACAGAAATTGAATATATATATATATATATATATATTGTATATACAGTACAGACCAAATGTTTGGACACACCTTTTAATTCAATGAGTTTCCTTTATTTTCATGACTATTGACATTGTAGCTTCACACTGAAGGCATCAAAACTATGAATAACACATGTGGAAATATGCACTAAACAAAAAAGTGTAAAACAACTGAAAATGCCCCTTATATTCTAGTTTCTTTAAAGTAGCAACCTTTTGCTGTGATTACTGCTTTGCACACACTCTGCATTTTCTTGATGAGCTTCAACAGGTCGTCACCTGAAATGGTTTTCACTTCATAGGTGTGCCTGTCAGGTTAATAAGAGGGATTTCTTGCCTTATAAATAGTCATGAAAATAAAGAAAACCCATTGAATTAGAAAGGTGTGTCCAAACTTTTGGTCTGTACTGTAGATATATAACATTTTCATTACTTTAAATGAAGACTAGTGGGTAAAGTAAGACTTAAAGAAAGTGGGCTTTTCAAATAATTATCTGAATATATATCATGGTATATGTCTGAAATAAACCAAGTAAGATTATGCTTATATGATCAAGTAGATACTATTTTATTAAGACCTTACCATTATTTCTGTGTCCACCTAACTCTTAAACATCAGCAGCGTTTTTACGACTTTGAGTTTTTCACATTTTGCGACTTGGATCAAAAACACCCAGTTATTGTAAAGCTTTTAAAGTTTTACGTGATGAAAAATAGAAATAATAAGCCTCAAACTGACAAATTTGGTCAAAAACTGAAAAATGTTTGATTTATATATGAAACGTCATGCTGATACATTTCCTGCAGGAGAGTCACATGTTATCTGCTGCATTGCATTTACCACACCTGATATTTAGAAATTATAATTAACTACTATGCAGTCCTGTGTGTACCTGTCTGTGAGTGCATGTTGGTCTCCATCTGACTTATTTATTGGGGAATTTGATGTAGTGACGGTGAGTTCGTGCCACACTTAAAGCAGTTTTCTGCAGCAAAGCAGGTAGGTGAGTCAATCTTTGGTGTGCTCTCATTACCCGCCTGTGGATGCACAGCCAGGGACGGAAAAGGAGCAAAGAAATGAGAAACAAAGAAAGGAAAGGAAGGAGAAGGTTTTTATCTTCTAACATAAAAAGGGAGAAAATGTTTGCCTTTACTGGTAACGCAACACATGCTTTGTGTGGAGTTTTAACTGCGTTCAGCAGCAGGTCAGTGTTTATTGGGTGCTTGCAGAGATGTGTGTGTGTTTGTATGTCCCAGCCCATCTGTATGTCTTTATGGAGGGAAGTAATTGAGTGGTGCAGGACAGAGCTCAGCACCGCAGGGAGCCAGCTGGAGTTATTGAGGGATGAGCAGTCTGCCTCTGGGAACCAGAACCTCAAAACAAGGCAGCAAGGCAACAAGGGCGGGGGCAGGAAGGATGAGGAAAACTGGGAGGGACAGAGTGAGAGAAAGACAGTTCTACAGCATTTTACCAAAAGATGCATCTCCTGCACCACAGGTGCAGGTGGAAGGACGAGTAGAGGGCTGTATCTGCTCATTTATCATGACAATACAACCATTGATGTAGCATCAATGGTTCTGAGGCCAGTATATGTTAAATTGTAGAAAAAGATGAAGTTATAGATTACAAGGTGATCAGATTCATCACCTGCAATTTATTTCCATTCATCATCTTAGTGACAAACAAGCGATTCAGAAAGAATAGAGAGACCACCACCAGTATTTAAGCTCCTCTCTCCTTCTGCACTTGCTGGTATGGAGCTAAATTAGTATCAAAAAGATTCACAAGTATATACATTATGTTGTAAGTATACAACATAATTCACAAATGTGCATGGGTTACCAAAACATTCACATATGTGTAAACCAGTGACGTGCGGTCAGGGGTGGCAGGTGAGGCAGAGTCTCCTCTGTCATCGTGGAAAAATAATATACAATAATAAAATAATTTATCTTGCTATGTTTTTGTACTATAAAGTACCCATTTTTCATTTAACTTAACCAATTCTGATTATTTTTTCTTCAAAATCGCTGAATTTTTGCATTTTTCCATTCAAATGCTCAGAATCAGTCGGTGGGGCAGCAGCGAGCCGAGCCTCACCTGGGATTGATCAACCTCTCGCTAACTGCACTGACTGCCATTCTGTGAGAGCATGCTCCTCCTGTCTGAACGTCGGCAATAAAATGGTTAAAAACATTTAATGTATGAACTGATTTTCCATAATTTAGCTTATGTATATAATGCACAATGTTTTTTGTTACCAACTGTGTGTGTAAGTATCGTGTGCTGAGGAGCGATCAGAAACGGCAGAAAACAGATTCGAGGTGAAGCAGGCAGTTCTCTGGCCTCATGGCAGGGGGCGCTCATGATCCCAGACATTGTGACTCCACAACTGCAGAGTAAGAGACAGTAACAGCGAGCTAGCCATAGAGCTAGCCATCCAGTAAAATCAAGGTGCAGCATATATTTATTGTTTTCTCCTCTTACTACAGCAAGAGGAGCAATAAGCGATTATTAATCACTTATTAATAATCATAAAATACCCTTCAGGGCTAAAACCATACTACTGCAACAGACTGAATCAAATGTTAGAATTGAAAGTTTATTGATCTTTGAGAATGTGTTCTTGTATTATGTCATTACCATTATTATACTTGAAAATGGTCTCAAAACAACAATATTATCACTTATCGCAATAACGTCTGGGACAATTTATCATCCAGGAAAATTTGTTTCCGAGACAGGCCTGTTTGACTCTGAAGTGCCGCTGCTTGTTAATCAGCAATGTTCTGCTGCCTGTGATAAGCCTGGTCATAATATGTGTGTGTCTTTGTTTTTGATACAGTGTAAGGACCATTTCTCCAACAAATGCTTCATCATGAGGACCTACTGCTCCCCATGGAGCCCAAACCTGGGCTGGGATCCAGCTTCTCCCAGTCAGCCTGTGTGAATGCTAATGCAAGTTAGCATTTGCACTGATGAAGGCAGATAATAAACGGTTTTCCTGTAGCGGTGAGTTGTTTTTTCACCATTCACTCAATTAGCAGCGTACATGAGGTTGATTGACAGCGATAAGATCCTCCTCCTGGCTCTGATTGGCTGTTTTTGACCGCTACATTTCTTCATACATGACACAGTGACAGTTTTAATATACATGCAAAAAATATATTTTTGTAAAAGTTACATGCTGCAGCTTTAAAGTTAGGGTTAGATTAAACTTCTGGGTTAGGCGTAAATACATAAATGTTGTTAAAATGAGTGGAAGTCGATGCAAAATGCTCAGTTGGATAGAAGTGAAAGGACGAGTGAGTGTTTGTTTGTTGGTGGAACAACTTTGTGACCAGCAGCCAGGATGTGAAACGGGGCCTGAGCTCACACAGACAATGCACCTCACACGTGCAGGGGTGTGTGTGTGTGGGGCGGGGGGTCGCCTCTCTCTCTCCCTGCCTCTCTCGCCCATCTGGACACATCCATTTATTCATCCCGGTGTCCCAGCGGGCCAGCGTGGGGGTCTCAGGCAGATCTGATGCTGGCATCCTCTTATCCATGCGACCACCTCCGCTCACGCTTCCTCCTCTCTACCACATCCACCAGCGCGCGCGTGTGTGTGTGTGTGTGTGTGTTCACAGGCATGTTCACCATCTGGGGAGCTCACTGACCCGTGAGCAAATCAATGCTCATGTATCGATGTGCTGTTTTATGTGGCACTTAACAATAAAAACCCAATAAGCTATGACACAGATAATCTGGCTGGGCATCTTGGCTGCTCTGCTTTTCCTTTTTAAGCAAATGAAAAGAGAGTTATTTACCCCGGATTTTTTTAAACTGACGTTGAGTTGAAACGGCGACATTTATAAAAAGGCTGCTGGGTGTGGAGGTGTTTTTCTACCAGTCCACCACTCTGTGCTGACAATTAATATCATGAAACCCTGTTATTGCAGGACTGCGTGTGGGTTGATAATATTGTTTGTGGATTTGCCCACCTGCAGATTAGAATGCAGGATTATTTATGGAGGGAAACGGGAGAGAATTGCTGTCAGCTGAGTGTAATTATGCAGGACCTTAAACCGGCCCTGTGTGGGTGACTCAGGTACAGCTAACATGGCAACACGACGGGAAAACAACAGCGCTCCTTGTTTTATTGAAACTTTTGTGTGCATGTTTTCTCCTCCAGCTCAAACTACTTATTTTACAGGTTCACTCGCATGTTGCATGCTTATGTCTGTGGAGCGCAGATGGTGAGAGGAGAGCGTTTCTCAGACGTCTCAGAACAACAATGTGTCGGCTGTCTTTGTCACGAGTCACATGTGACTCAAGATTTCACATGAACGTGAAGATACATCTGAAGCAGATTTTTATATTATCTGTTTAAAAAGATAATTTTCTGACTATCTGACATTAAGTCAGAAAAAAGTTTCTCTTTAAAGTCAGTTAGGATCACCAAATTTATTTCTATTGGCAGATTCATACAACATATTCTTATTTCATAGAACTACTAGTTTAAATAAACTAAGATGATGATTCGTTTAAACTATTTGAGTATACCCAGATGATAACAACTTAGCCTAAATTATTTGTTTAAATAATTACAGCGTTTGATGTCCAGCCATCAAACGGTCCAGGAAGATTTGCATGTTTTGGTCCAAAATGTGTAAATTTGAGTCCAATATGAGCCACTGCAGACTGAGGTGTTTTGTTTTATTCTTTAAGCAAAATTCAGCTTAAAAATTTCATAAAATTTTAAAGTCTTGTTATAAAATCTCAGTTGGATTTAGGTGCAGACTTTGACTAGGCCATTCTGACACACTAATGTGCTTTGGGAGACAAATTCAGCCCATTGTCTCCCTGGCTGAATGTTTGAAGACTTTTAAAAGATTTACTGAAAACATTCTCCTGCATTTAGTTTGATTCATCTTGACAAGCTTCCTGGTAACTGCTAGGCATTAAATTGTCCCAGAAGATATTGCGATAAACAATAATATTGTTGTTCTCAAAGATCAGTAAACTTTAAATTATGATGAACATTTAACACTGGAACTGGAAAACATTTTAAATATCCAAAATTAGAAAAAAACTGAATAAAACAAATAAAATGAATTGAATCTCTGTAAACAAAATGTTCCTTCAAAAATGGGCTATTTGAGACCAAAGCACTAAACTGAAGACTGTTTAATAGAAAGACGAATAGAAAAGAGTAAAATAGATAAATAAATCATGCAAATGGAAATTAATTTACGATACTTTTAAATGATTTTTTGTTTATTACGACAAACCAAAAGTATTCTGTCTCACCAATTTTGGGGGAGCTCCAGGCTGCAAAACATCCTCAGAATGAATAAAAACTACAGAGATCAAGCTAAACAATATGGCCGCCCTGCTAATGACGTTTTGGTTCAGCAGCCCTGACCGGGCGTACCGGACGGCTGACCGTGTGCTGTGGTATCTGCCATGTTTGTCCAGAACTTCCCACTGATGCTAGATTGGACTAAGATCGTGAGAGTTTGGAGGCAGAGCCAACATCTCAAATTCATTGTTCTTTTTCTTAAACCACTCCTGAAGTGGTAAAATGAAAAATCATCTGGAAAGAGACCAGAGTTCCCAGAGCAAATCAACTTTTTTTTAGCAACCTATTTGGATAAAATTCCCCTGCTCTCTTCAATCATTCCAGCCACTGAGGTACAAGTGAGAATCTCAGCTATTTATTTCATTTCCAGCCAAGCATGAATATTAATTGTTTCATCTGTGCAACAGCCAAATCTCCTGCATGTTGTTCATTACTGTCAGGGAGCTGTCTTCATTACAGAGACGTCCTCTTACTGTACACTCATGTGTGTGAGCACTCGGTGGGGGGTTCATCTCTGACGATCACTCATACTTCTACATGTCTGTTCCTCTGAGTTGAATCATCGCTCGTCTGGCCCGATCAATCAGGGGAAGCCATTGTGGCTCACTGAAAAAAACCCAATGAGCTCCATCAATAATGGAGCATGCTCTCCCCGTCTACGGCTATTCCCTTAATGAAACAATATCTTGGTGAAATTTTGCTCTGGGAAAGGAAAAACCGAATGAACCTGCAGCCGTTTAGTCTCTGTGTAAAGATTTCTGCTATTTGCTTGTTGATTTTTAATGGTAATTGAACCTTTCATCAAATATATTTTAAAATCAGACAAAGATAAAGAGTATAAAAGGTAGTTTTCAAAAAATTTTTTGCTGAAATCTGATTTTGATTTTACGTGGATTACAACCTCAAATCGACTCGCATGCGTAGAAGAAGAACGTAGACATGGCACAGCAGCGCTCTGTTTACAGATGTAATAATGAACGCTGCCACTATGAACTACTCAAAACATGTTCATTACATTTTTTGTACAAAATCATTCTTAGATAATGAGATTCCATCTCCTCAGTTATTCCTATTTCAAGCTTCTATTTTGTCACTTTTATGCAAATGATCTGCTGTTAGGCACGCCCCCAACTCAATGTTTACACTTTATACATGTCAAAATTAATTCAAACAGATGCACAGTTTTATATCCGTACATCTTTGACCCTGAGTCAGACACAGAAGCAGAAAAATAACTGTTAAGAATACAATAAGAAGTTTCTGGATGGTAAGTCAATAACAAAATGTGTCTTTTCCATATGACAGTAAAACCAGCTGGTCAGCTCTGCTTGGGTTGCTAGGTAATGGGGTAGTGCCCTCCAATTGTGACATCACAATCTGGAGGTTTTCCAGACACAAAAAAACTTCAACTTATTGCCTGAAAAAAGTTGGATGTTTACTACTAAAAACAAGCACCAAAAAAAAGAGTAGAGATGCAAATGGGAGTTTAAAAAATCGTGTAAAAAGTGAATTTTACATAAAAGTTTCCCTTTAAATAGGCCGTTCTGCAGAGCGGAGAGACAAGACTTTTTTTTTTTTTAATTAATTGAAGCCAACTGTTGTCACCAACCAGTAATTCACATGCAGCCAGGTTGGTTTGGATAACTTTTTATCCATTAATAAATAAAATCATCCTTTGAAAACTTGCCTATACGGGGCAAATATGTTTTGACAACCTCTGTATAGTTAAACACAAAGCTTAAAGAGAAGGAAACATTAGAGAGAGAGATGAAACAAATGAAAGCTCACATTGATTTGTGTGCTGCTTTTTGTCAATTTGCATACAAGCTAACACCATTAACAAAAGGGCACCGGCTGACTCTAATTCCCATCCCCCAAAGATGCAACAAGAGAAATCAACGGGAGGAAATAATGGCCACATTTGCTCCTTCAAAACATCACACATGAAAGAATCGCAGTAATGTCCTCCCTGAAGCAGCCTTCATTTCCATTAAGGATACATATTACTCTCTTGTCCCTGTTAACCCAGGCCTTCATGGGCGCACGCTAGCCAGAGCACCAACAACAACAACAATGCGCTCGCCTTGTTAGCCCTCCTGCGACTACCATTAACTCTGCGCTAAGATCATTATTTAAACACTGAAAGCATCGCTGGCAATTTGCAACGAAGCAGAGCCAAACCTGAAACCTATTCTATAGTCGCAGCTGCGGCGCGTAGTCTGGAATCTGTCGAGGGGCCGGTAAGAGACGCTCCATTGAACCTTCACAAACAACACGAGCCAGAAATGAACCACTGAGGTGGGAGGAAATATGGAATGTTTTTCTTTCTGAAAGAAAGAAAGCAAGAAAGCACGGATGATGAAGCACGAAGGTGAGGGAGAAGATGAGAAAGACAACAGAGCGGAGATGCAAACTGGGGAAATGAAAGGATAAGTTTTTGCTTGTGATTTATTAAATCATAAATTAAACATAAACACCCAGGAAGAATGTGCGTCATCAGTCTGGTGCTCAGTGGAAGCAGTAGAACGGGCCTCTCCATCTATATGGCAATCCTTTTTAACACAATATCAGTTTTTATCTGACTGTCCATAATTACATTACAGAATTTGACAAGACACAACTACATTTCGACAATTCAGAATGGTAATTTAAGATATCTGCATTCACATTCTGAATAGTAAGAATAATAATTCAAGATATCTCAATTGAAGTCACTGGGTTCATAATTTGAAGAGTCACGTATCTGTAATTACAATTTACGATATCTTGGATTTAATTATGAATAGTCAAAATCAGGGGTCCCCAAACTTTCTCCTGTGAGGGCCACATAACTTGTCCCTTCTCTGATGGGGGGCCGGGGTCAGTTTGTAACAGAAAAAGTGTGACAATTGTAAGAATGCTAAACATAAAAATGTATTGTTTTTCAGAAAGCACAATCAAATAACCTTTTCTGGATTCTTCAGAGAACAAAAGTCAGGAAATAACACTATTTATGAAATAAATAATAACCAAATAACACTGGGTTCTCCACATAAAAAAAAGGGTTAGGGTCAATTATATGCATGTATAAAATAGTTACTAACTAGTAGTTAATAATAAATAAAGTTCATTACTAAGGAACATTTATTTTATTGCAAAAGTCCAACTTATCAAATAAAAATGCACATATATGAAAATACTCTGGTATTGTTCAGGGGGCCGGACCAAATGTGGAGGCGGGCCGCATCTGGCCCGCGGGCCGTAGTTTGGGGACCACTGGTCAAAATCATATTTTCTGATTTCCTGGAAAAGACAAGCGTTTTGTTGATTTACCACTTACCACTTACGAGGCTCTTCTACTTTTCAGAGATGTATGGTTGTGTAATTGTGCATCTTTTTGCATAAAATAGGAAGAACTGAGCAAACTAAAATCTCATTATCTAAAAATAATTTTGTGCAAAAAATCTGAGTGTTTTCTACAGGCCATATCCTAATGAATCATAATAGGTCACCTTTCCAGATATCACTAATTTAGGCATGATTTGCTTTCAGGATATCTGCAATTTAATTTTCACCAGTAAAACCTATTTAACTACTATCTGGAATGCTAATGCGGTCAAACTGATTTTGTGTTAAAACGGCCTGCCATACAGCCTTCTTTTAGTTACACAAAGGATGCCTGTGACGCTGGTGTGAATCTATAACCTGTCCCCTCGCTGTGACTCACACGGATCCATCCGTCCCCCCTACCTGTGGGGTGCTCTTTCCCACACACACACACACATATGCAGGTGTAACACTGTGCATCCCCTCCCCATTGTGCACACCATCCACCCCAAGAACAACAGCGATATTTACAGCCTTGTCCCCAGGAGGCCAGGTTTCTCGTCACGAAGGCGGCGTTCTCTGAACACAGAACCATAGGTGACTTCAACGATCGTGGGCAGGCGGAGGGAGAAAGGACAGCTATTATAGATCCTTACAGGAAGCACTACACCGGTGTGAAGCCCTCCGTCAATCCTGGAGAAACAATAAGTGAAGCAAGGCCTTTGACGTCATGATGGTCGTAAAAACAGAGACAAGGCTGGAAATTAACGGGGGGGTTCTCTGAGGAGGGCAGAGCATCTTCCTGTTGCTATAAGACTCCAAGTGTCTCAGTCTTTGATGTTTGGTTTGAGGGTAAAATAAGAAAAATGTTTAGAGAAAAGGATGAATATAGGGAACTAATAATAGCCTGGACTTTTCTCCCAGGTCACTGTGTTCTTTCATTACACCAGGACCTGCTCATTTATTCAGCACCATCAGACGTGACTAAATTTACTTGCTATCTATCTATCTATCTATCTATCTATCTATCTATCTATCTATCTATCTATCTATCTATCTATCTATCTATCTATCTATCTATCTATCTATCTATCTATCTATCTATCTATCTATCTATCTATCTATCTATCTATCTATCTATCTATCTATCTATCTATCTATCTATCTATCTATCTATCTATCTATCTATCTATCTATCTATCTATCGATATAGATAGATATCTATAGATAGATATCTATCTACCTCTCTCTCTCTCTATTTGCTGATAGCTAATTTGCCTATCCATCCAGCTAAATATCCACTATAGCTTGCAAGCTAGTGCTGAAAAGAACAACCACTTTTCCATATATTTATTCATCTTTTATGTTGAATATCTCCAAATTATTCAGCCAGAAGAAACTACTTTTTCATCTATTTATCCATCCATCACACTGAATATTTCCTATGGCTAGCTAGTTAGCAACTTAAAAAAACTAGCATTTTTATCAATCTATAATGAATCCATTGAGTTGAATATCTCCTAGTTAGCCAGATAGCTAGCAGCTGAAAAAACTAGTTTTTCATCCATTCATTCAGCTGAATGTCTTCTGCAGCTAGCTAGCTAGCAGCTGAACAGAAACTAGTGTTTTTTGTTATCTATCTATCCATCCTTCCAGCTGAATATCTCCTACAGCCAGCTAGCATCACATAAACCTCATCTTTATTGTATCATTGCTGAAAAATCTACTTACCATGATGTTTGAGTTGGAATTAAAATTATTTATTCCTCAAGTTATTGTATATTTGTAACAGTTACAGCTCCTTCCACATTTGTTAGCAGTTCTGAGACAAATGTGCTCAAGAGCCTTAAAGCAAATGTTTTTCATGGAGACTCATCTTGTCCAGAATTATGAAGCATGTCTCATGTCACTGAAATAAAAGTCTGCTACTACAGACGAAAATGTGACATGAGCGTTCAGATTGCAGACACTTTGAAACCAATTGGACTTGTATCTGATTTAGTTCCACATGTGGAAGTACTACAAATTAGATTTTTTTGGTGAAAAGATCAGAATTGGGCTGTTCAGACTGAAACGGAGGATGATTGACAGCGCTAAGACCCTCCTCCTTGCTCTGATTGGTTGTTTCTTGTCAGCACTGGGAGAAGGCAGGGGAGTTTGATTATTTTCACAGATTATCTTTCTCACAACAAAGTGACAGTTTGAACAAGCATGTAAAAATATTTTTTATAAAAGTTACATACTGCAACTTTAAGGAAGGAAGGTAAATATTTGCTCCTCTGTGATTTTGAAGAGTGGCTGAGAGAAATGAGCTTGTGTGAATTATTACATTTATATTCCAGTGAAATAGGAAGTGATCCGTAAAATAGAAAAACTAAACATTTGTGTCATGGATTTGAGCATGCAAATGTTAAAACCTGCAGTTCAATTTGATATTAAACTTTGGCACTAAAAGATCATCTTTTTCAGGATTTGCCAACTAATATTTACAAGTTTTACAACAAGTGCTCCTTTTCGATCCTGGAAAAACATCTTAAATTTTTTCTTTCCAGAAGAACCCAAACATTTCACACAGAGGTGCTGGAACGCTTAACAACCTTAACGTTTCACACTGAGGCACAGAAAGTGACGGCAACAACTTCCAGAAGCAGCGTTTCCTTCCAGCTGCCTGGAAAACAGCTGGCAGTGCAGCCAAAACTCAGCTGAATGTCAGCGGTCCAGATGAAAATAATAAACTCATTTATACTTCAGATATCATATTATTAAGCAACCGGTTTATTCTACAATAAATGGGAAATATTCTAATAAACATTTGTTTTATAGGACCTGCAGAAGTGTGGTCAGGACCAAAGAAGCATGTTGCCAACTTTACAATTTCTTCGCCATATTTAGTAACATTTCAAACTTGCTAGCAACTTTTATTTTTCAAAAAACAAACTAGTGAGAAATCTCAAATTTGCAATTTCATCTATCAATGCCCACCTGAGTCACGCTCGCTATTCTAACTCCTGACTCACCACCAGGTGCTGTGTGTCTGAGTGAGATGGTTTTATATATGATCTTTGTGCATAGTTGTACCAAACTGTATTGTCAGAACCAATAAGAAAATTCAACTGCAGTAACCACCATTCAATCTAAAGATGGCAGCACTGAGGCGGTTTTAGGCAAAATGATGCAGAACTAAACACATTTACACAAAAAATGTTGCATAAAAATAGAACACTACATAATATATTTGCAAAAAAGTTGATTTGGGGTTAGTTACTCTTTAAGCAACTTCTTGATTCTGCCAGATCTAATCTAGCCAAGTGAAACTGACGCCAAGTATTGACAAACAGTATCATCGTTTTAAAACTGCATTTTGTATTTCCTCAGCTTATCTTTGTTTGATGATCTGAAACATTTCAAGGTGACAAGAAAAGCAAGAGCAGGTAATAAGGCAACATAGACTGTAACTCATCTCAGTTTTTCTGTTTCTTTCTCTGGTTTTTCCGATGGAAACAGGATGTTTATCCCAGTTCTATATCACAAGTTCTCAGGCCTGCATTTTTAAAGCAAAGATTTTAACTCAGCCTGCAGGATTACCTGCTGTTCCTGTGGTAAGTGGAACAAGACGCAGAGCCTGCAGGTATCTGCTCCCAGATTTAGCCCGGGAGGGAGACACCCTGCCTACTTCAGGTCTCAGCTCTGAAGGTTTTCTTTTTGATAAAGTTTACAGTTAAGATTGGAGATCTTGACTCATCCCTTTTGTAGTGCTACTAGGTCCTTAGAGACTTCCCATGATTCACTGAGAACTGAGAGTTTTATATGTTCTGCATTTATGCAACTTATCCTCAAAAAACAAGTAGATAATAAATAAGGTGCAGGGTTCCTAAACGTATCCCACAATAAAATTCAAGCACTTTTCAGGCATTTTCAAGGTAGGTTTTCAAACTTTTCCAGCACCACACTTTGGAGATAAAGACAGTACAAATAAACTACTGTTATTAATATTGTTATGGTAGCATTCTGCGTCCTATACAAGGAAACTAAAATACAGCTAAATTTTATGTTTTGAAATGTCTCTGTCACACACAACTTACACACCAGAATGATCCAGAAAAAAAAACATCCCCTGATTTCAGTATCGTTGTTTAAAATGTAAGATGATCATAAAATCACTGAGCCATTAGACACGATCAATATTCATTACATTGGAACAATCCAAGCATATAATGTTAAGATAAATGACCTTCGTGCTCAAGTTAAATATAATTTACAAAGAAAGTCACAAAAACAAAATCTCTAAAAAAAAATTCTCACTAAGATTTCTGGCATTTAGTGAATCAAAAATAATTTGGGTAATTCAATTCGGATTTAGTTGTCAGGAAAAGATGGTGTTTTGTTATATGTATTAAAATATCTGGTTTGAGATGTAAATAATGTCCAAATTTTAGCTTTTGATCAAACTTTTGATTGCACTTTATTACACAACTGTACAGTTTGAATTTGAAGCACTTTCAATGATTTTATACAGAAATGAATCACTTTCCAAAACATCTCATTGACATTTAAGCATTTTGAAGGATTCCAAGCTGAGGGCGATTCATATTTTTTATGTTTCACACTTGAATTGAAATCTAACTTTTGCAATGTTTCACTTATAATATGGGAAAATGTCTTGTGGTACATGAAATAACCTGCCAGTGGAACTAGTATTTTGTCATTGAAGGGAATTATTGACTGAAACAAACTCCTATATCTTGCTGAAAAGTAACTTTTAAGTTAGTTTTGTCTTATTTCAAGTGCACAAAGATATTTGAGCTAGAAACTAGATCAAAAACACTAGATTTTGTTTTTGCAGTGTGTTATACTAATTGACAATTTATATTGTCAATAAAACGTGCAACAAATCTTTAAATATGCTCTTCACAGCAGGATGTACATCACCTAGACATCCGAATAAATCACTTTATTAGTGGATGTTTACATTGTATGAAACCTTTGAAACCTCCATTTTATGCATCACTTTCAGGAAAAAAAGCGTCTCTTGAAGTGATGTTCCTTTTTCGAATTGCTTCTGCAGACTGGACAACCAAACTGCTCAGCAACCGGTCGATTAAGATTTGGAGGCGAATATCTCTGCTAAAGCCTGCTGCTAATTTCAATACTTAACTCAGCTGTGATTTATAGATTTCCCACAGATGCTGCACACAGCCAAGCCTAATGAAACACGCTGCTTTAGATGGGAACCGGAGAGTCCAGAGAGTGCCATGTGGAAAACGAACATATGGATCTCTGCGCTCCCTTCCAACATTCCTGAACAATCTGGACAGGACATTGAGCATTTTATCACCAGCACTCAGCTGTTAGGCTGCTGAAACATCCAGCCGCTTGTTTCCAGAGAGATGTGCATTTTATCAGTTCTGGGGGAAAACAGGAAGAGGCTAATTTTACATTTCTACCATAAATTCATGCTACGTAACGTAACCACAGCCATATTTGGAGGCTTTCTGTTGTTGTGTCCTAACAGTGCGGCATCTGGGTTTGTGCTGTTGGGTTGAAATTCTTGTAGTGGGATGACTTGAGGTTATGTTATCAGTCTGAAACTGCAGCATGCTGCAGGTTTTTTAAAAAGTTGTGGAAAGCAGGAACCGTTTTACATTTATTCAGAAATTAAACCAAAATCTGCACCTTCTCAACCACATAATTTCCACGAAGCCGCCATCATTTCATCACGTGTCAAACGTTCTCAGAAACATAGATCCAGTTTTCATGAGTTATTGTAAACAGGATGTTGGTGTCCTTCCTGAAACAGAGACAGGCTCATATAAATGCTGTATAAACGCTACAGATTATTTAACACAGAGGTGTACAAACTTTGGGTCATTTTAAATGAGTGAAAACTTCAAGTTTTAAAATATTGATAGTAGTTATTTGAATTTAGTGGATTTTAATCACTTCCAATCATCAGAGTTAAACACAAAGAGATTCAACGTGTTATTGCATTTAATGAATTAAATGGATTATTTACTAAACCATTTTTTGATTGCTTATAAAATATGCTAAAGTAGTTTCTGCAGGTCCTGATATTTTTTTGTCTGAATAATCGATTAATTGCCAGAACAATCGATAGACCCGATTCCTAAAATAATCGTTTGGTGCCACCTTACCTAGTTCTTCACCAATCATGTTATTTTACATGTAGGACAGTAAATTTCATTTTCTAATTTTTCAACAGCGGTTTCTTCTTTCGTAGAGTTAGCTAAATATTTGAAGATTAACAAGAAATGATTTGAGTTGGAAACAGAAGCGACTTTTTCCTGCCAACAGATTCTCCCACCTGAGCTGTGGATTTCTGCA
The DNA here is from genome assembly GCF_002775205.1 of Xiphophorus maculatus. Classification (NCBI taxonomy): domain Eukaryota; kingdom Metazoa; phylum Chordata; class Actinopteri; order Cyprinodontiformes; family Poeciliidae; genus Xiphophorus; species Xiphophorus maculatus. The sequence continues at coordinate 2,350,812 of NC_036444.1, read as the reverse complement.
GTTCTTCCAGAGTCACCTCTGCCCTCTTGGCTGCTTCTCTGATTAATTTAATTTACTGTCAGTCAGAACTCTGGGAAATGCTCAAAGCTCGACTTCCACCTTGACATTAATCATTTATGTTTCACTTCAGTTACATACTACTTCTGTCTACCTGTATGAAGCATTCAGTCGGACTTGCATCGACTCAAAATTGAAAATCCTGTCTTCTGAATTCTCTCCACACATTTGCTTATTAATGTCTCAGAGAAATAAGAAGGGGAAGCAAAACCCGCTGCAGCCGAGTCACAGGTGCTGCAACGTCTCCCTAGGAGGAATGGAGCGCTGAGGGCCACGCTGGTAGTCTGAGTTATGAGGCATTGCATTTCAGACAGCATTCATCATGCTATCAGTTTGTTCTTACAAGGACTCGGAGTGGAAAGATTGGCCATGCTGGCCAAGACATCTGCTGCCCTGAGCTGGAACTGCTTACCTCTTCATCTATTTTCAGACCTTCGAATGTCTCGTCCTGCATGACGCAGACATCAGATGAAACCATGTTGACGTTTGACTAACAGGTAGCAGTTTCACTGGTTGGTTGCATGTGCAAAACTCTTTAAAACTCATTGTTGGTAATTATTATTCAAATCACAAGGTAATAACGACCCAACCGCTATAGGGCTGATACTAACGATTGTTTCAGTATTTGATTATTCTGACAACTAATTGATTAATTGGAGAAAGAAAATTGCCACATTCAACAGATTTTTAATGCAACTACTTAAGCCTTTTTTATTCAATATTATAAATACAGTAAAAAATGCAAATAAACAAATAAAATATATTTTTTTTCCTTTTGCAGTTTTGGGTAAAACAGATTTACAGAGAAAGCTGTTTTAATCTTAGGTGCAAAATGTATTTTTTATATATCCACTTCTATGCATCTCAAATCTGGAACAAACTTATAGAAAACTGCAAAACAGCCGAAACATTGAGTTCCTTTACTGGCAATTGTAAATTATATTTTCATTATATAAAACACGTTGAACTGCCATGTTTCTCAAATGGACAATACAAATAAACTTGATTGATTGATATTTTGTAAAGTTTTGGCTTATTGCTTGCCAACGATCTTTTTTTGAGTATTTATACTCCAGTTACCGATCGATTGCGAAAGTAGTTGACGATGATTAATTGGATTAATCGTTTCAGCCCTGACGTTAATTTTACTCAACTTCTTATGCTGGACAATTTTTCCTACTTCTGACAAATCAACTTTACCTGCTTTCGTCACGATTAGTCGGATTAATCCTTGCAGCCCTAAGCTGTTATTATAAATCAGTTATAAATCAGTGAATCCAGCAGGTGTCACTGTGTCCTGTGTTCTGGTGTAGATCAGAACCGGACCTGGCACGGGTCTGTGTGAAACAGTGAGAGGAGGGGTCAGTTTATCACTATTTCAGCCACACGGCTTTAACTGCACAAGAGTTCACCAGAGGTTCACCCTGCTCAGCACACGGGTGTGAAACTGCCACTGTCAGGGACAAGAAAAAAACCATTCTGTTTATGTTCACATCCAAGCATTTTAACTTTTCCTTGATAACAATCTGCAACGCTGTTTGGCTGCTTCAGCATGGGAGACTGCAAGGGCATTCATCGTCAAGTACGTGGAAGAGGAGAGGCATTCTTTCTGTGAAAACAAGAGGTGGTTTTTGATTTCCCAGGGCATGAACAGTTTGTGCTGTACACAAAGTTAGACAGGAAAGTGGTGCATAAGCCTTGAAGCACTTGAGAAACCACTGACACACAGCGTTCCAAGGACACAACCTTTAGTTTGTTCTGCTGCGGATCTGAGTTGAAAGTGGGGGCGTAATTTGCTTTTTGTCTCCGGACCTCGACTTTCCTGAACCATGCCACTTTTAATCTGGGGGCCACAGCTGCTATCACGCACTTATGCACATAGAAATATACAGCATGCTAATCTCCATTTATGTTGATAGCAGGTTATATAACCTCTGCAGCAACTTCACCTTTGCAAACAGACAAGAATTTACATGTTCTGGACACAGTTTTTCCTTCCCTTTTTTCCTGCCTCTCTGCATGCATGTGTGCACGCAGAATAACGCTGTCAAAGGGGAATAATAACACTACTTTTAGCAGTAGAGCAAGTTGGATTAAAAGCCCTCATAGTATGCACAGCTTCTCACCAGCTCAAGGAAAGTGCTTTTTGTGAGGTGGTTAATGTTCATCCCACAATAAAGGAGCTGAAACCTGGTGTTTCTCTAAGAGGCGAACAATAAACAGAAAGAAATGTGTTTGCAGATGAGGTTAACTGAAGCATTTAACAGAGCTGAGGGAAAGAGGAAGAAAGAATGTAGAAAAATAAGTGTTTGACTCTATGATCTACTTTCTGGTCAGAGCCTGCCCAAAACAGAAAATGAATCAGGAGGTTTTTCATGTAAATTAGAATATTATAGAAATATCCTTGAATTTTCCACCAGTTTCAGTATACCAGCAGCAAATTAAAAGTAAATGAATGCATGTAGATGCAAATTAAGGCAAAAAAAAGAATAAAAATTGTAGCATAAGGATAAATTTACAACACAAAAAGATAATAAAATAACTGCACTTCCATTCGGTCATGGCAGATGGTTGCTCATACTGAGCCAGGTTCTGGTTCTGCTGGAGATTTCTTCCTGTTAAAGGGGAGTTTTTCCTCTCCGCTGTCTCCACATGTATGATCTGTAAAGTCAAGTGATTGTTTCCTATCACTAGGATGGGTGCATAATGACTCACTGCTCCGCTGGGTTTCCTCAGAAAGAAACTTTTTAAATTTAATTTAATAATAAACTTGTTTGATATTCAGGATCATTTTGAATATGTGTGATTGAACAGATTTTCTTGAGATGACATTTGTTGTGAAATGGCTCTATAGAAATAAACTGAATTGAATGTACAGAAATTGGCAACAAAATCTTCAATCTGAATTTTTAGTTGTAAATAAGCAGCAAATGTATTACAATAGAAATAATTTCTGCTTCAGGATCTCTGACTGTCCAGATCAGAATTTGTTTGGCTTCACATTTGAAATTCGGATTTCTGAGGACAAATGAAATCTGTCGGTGACGAACTGTCAGGTTGTTCACATCATATCAAGCCCACATGGTTTGACGTGCGCTTTAACCACTCTTCTGGCTCACTTCTGTTTACGGGTCAGGGTAGAACCTGAGAAGAACCTGCACTGTGGAACAAAACCTTTTGTTTAATAAAAGATTTCAAGTGAACAAAACTTAATTCTCATTCACTTCTTGTTGCAACGCATCTTAAGGAAGTGGCTTGAACTTTTGGATAAAAAATGCTTAATAAGTTTATCTACTTGAGTCTGAAAAAAAATGTAAGTACTTGATTTGCCAACTAGGTATCCCATAATGCATTGTGCCACCAGCAGCAGCCACTAGTTAAACCACTTAATTTGTTGCAAAAATCAGTTTCATGGTGTTTAAGGTCAAAGGGTAAATTCTGAAGCTTCATTTCTGCAGCCAGTTAATCAAGAACGAGTCTCAACTTTTGGAGTAGTATGGCTCTTATTAGGATTTTAAAAAATATATTTACATTTGGATATATAAAACTGCACCAAACCTCTGATTTGGGGTGCAGCCTTGCATATAACTTTGTTTGACTGCAAAAAGTGAGCAAACTATCACTGCTTTCTATATCTTCTCTCAAATTTTGAGCAGAATATCAAATAAAAAGCAGAAATTGTTTCAATCAAGTAGTTTTCTTTTTATACAAGTAGTTTCAGTTTATAAAATCAATATTTGGGTGTTAAAGAAATCACAATATACTCAGATTTATGAAGTTACATTCACTAAAATTGCACAAGTTAATGTTACTAAGTTAATTTAAAGAAAACTAAACAGTTTGAGGTAATAAGTTTGAAAATATTCTGCTATTAAAATTAACTTTAGGAGAACTTATTAGGTTTTTACAGTAGAGTTAGTTGAGTTGTGTAAACTGAAGACGTACAGCTTCCACATACTAACATTTTTAAGTTTTAACAACTTGATTTTTTTTGAGTTTGCATACATTAAACTCCACCTATTGTGTTTTACAGGGAGTTTAAGTCCCATTTTACAGCCATTCACCAGCTGCCTACCTGCCAGCAACAGACCAGACTCTCATTTTAGCACCTTCTTATTTGCCGTTTATCTTATGGTGTTTCTGACACCTAAACACAGAGGTGCATTTGATTGCCACCCTGAAGCTGTGCTGATGTCACTGAGCTGCATTTTCCGTCATAACCATGACATTAGTCACGTTCTGAAATGTGCTTCAGCTAGAACAGAGCCAGATCATGCATGAAAGCTGGTAATAACACCAGTTTTACCAGTAGCTCAAAAAACAAAACAAAAATGCAAACATATGACGAGTAGAAAAAAAAGAGGAAGGCTCTTCAAGCGGGCAAGCTTCTGGTTTTGATGAGGAATACATTTACAATTCAGTCACATTCTCCCCTTTGGAGATTAAACACACTTTATTTAGTAAACAGAGCAGATTTCTTTGCAGTAATGCCACCGCTCACACTGTGTCAGCAAAACCGTGTTTGACGGAAGACCGGCTGATGGCATCTGGAAAAATGTGTGTGAAGCAAAAAGATCATATGACAAAAAACAGAAAGAGCTGTTTATATTTGATGTGTCAACATATTGAAAGATCAAGTAATGACTCAGCTACTGCAAGATAAATGTTTCAGTCACAGCACGGCCCATTTCAAATAAATTTCCACTTTATGGCTTGAAATCATGGCAGTGACTGCAACTTTCTCTGTGTGCTCACACATGTTGACCTCTTCCACCATGACCCTGGCGCTCCAGTCCGCAGTGACAGCGTGTCAATGATAAACCCACAGAGAACATCCAAAACCATGACTGAAACACGCACAGAGGCCGAGAACAGGACGTTGCAACACAGAAGGAACACGCTGATAAATGCATTGCTTCACAATCAGAGAGGGAGAAAAAACCTAAAACCTGAGAATGTGGAGCAGTTTATTTTATAAGGCATGACAAATTGCTCAGTTGCAGAACGCGTAACTGCACTCACTGGTGCGTGTGAAGCATACGGGATAATCATTTGCAGCTTTAGGTTGTAATTTAGGCTGCCTTGTTTGTTGTTGAAGAAATTCTGTAGCTCAATCAAAAAGGTCCTCAGTGCCAAAATAGTCGTCAGGCGGATCTGAATTGTGTTTACTCTGCTGAAAGGCCGAGTAAACCACCAGTTCTCACAGGCAGGAAAACATCACGCTCGCTCGTATGAACAAAAAAACCACAGCACGGCTTCTGTACAATAACTGGAACAACCGTCATTCATAGAACAGCTCAGATAGGCATCTTTCATTTTCACTGGTTTTGTGTTTCCGCTCTGCTGCTCTTTCAAGATTTATTCTAACGCATTAAGAGGCTTGAATTAAAGCGGGGCTAAATTATAAAGTTTAACTGTGACAAAGTGTTTCTTCATGTGGTCAAAAGTATGAAGTCACGTTGTGACAACACAGAAAACCTTTAAAGATTCAGATTTTAAGGGTTTTCTGTTTGTAATTTTGCATTTTTTAACTCACTCAGATAGAAGCGGTTTCTCATATGGGCGAAGTGGGCAGGTGCCCAGGGTGGCTCCTCCTAAAGGGCGGCATCAACTAGTAAACAGTTTTTCAGTTAAATCTGTACAGCATAGGGCTGAATTGTTGATCATTTTATGGATTTAACAATTAATAACTGGATAGCAAACTATGCTTGATGTGAGATTTTTTCTAACTGAATTTCAACCAGGTGAAGCTAAAATTACATCTGTTGAGTTTTTTATCTTAAGTCCAAAGTGTATATATGGTTTTTGTACAGATTTGGCTTAAGTACTCCTGAGTGTGTTGTTCTTTCAGTAAATGGACGTTTTTTGAGTGTGTGTTCCAGTTAGTGATTAATCGATTACTAAATTAGTTGACGATTAATCATGATTAATCTGATTGTTTCTGCGCTGATCTTAATCAAATTCTTATGCTTTCTGATTTTTCCTGATTCTGACAAATCAACTCTCCCTGCTGTTAATCATTTACAAACAGGCCAGATTTTATGCATGACACGTGGAAAAATATGACTTTGGAATTTTTTTTCAAAACAGGTACCAAAAAGTGTTTCTGCTTTTTTTAAAAGACAAATTTCCATTTACAAGTGAGCACAAGCGCCAGTCGATGGTGTGTGAAGTAATTGGACCTGTGGGACTGAAGCGAACGGCGGTTTGAATCAGGAAAAGCTCTGCTATTTTACTGTTAAACAGAAAGTGAGAGGTCAGGAGCTTTGAGTGGATTTTCCATTGAAATAGGAGCAGAGGAGTAATTCGGCCTCCTGACGTGAAATTAGTTTAGAGAGCAGTGAGCACAAATGAGCAAAATAAGAAATGTCAACACGCATTTCTTACAAAAAGATCTCAAAACAGATTTATCAGATTATATGTAGCTGAACTGGGACCTGCTGTTACTTTATTTACTCAGATATTTCTGACATTACTGATTTATTCAGATCATAGGAGGCATGAAAGTTAATTTTAATGTGTAACTCAGGTCTCAAAGCGATGGGCCGTTCATTGACTATTCTTTCTGCATCCAAACTCTCACCAGTTAAACCTGAGCTGGACTATCGCATGTCTGAAACACTCAGCGTCTATTTAATCAAGAACAGAGGACAGTTGGAATACAGGCACCAATTAAGTCTAAAAAATTACAATATGCTCAGAGATTTATGAGAAAGATTGTGAAGGAGGGAATACGGAGAGCTGCCATGACAGATGATGCAAATGACAGCAAGAAAATCAAATGGATCCAAAACTGTGAAGGATAAGAAGTTTAAGTTTCCTTTTCCAGATCATCACGATGTACAGGAAGCATTCTCACGCCTTAGTGGTAATTAAACATGAATTAAAACCATGTCACAGAACAGCACTGGTTACTATAAATACTGTTCACACACCTGTTTCTGTGGAAACCTGGGTGTAAAACACAGTGATCAAAATTTGAAGACAAATCCAATAAAGTTAATTTTTATTAGTTCCCCCAAAACTTGTGCTAAACTTTTTTGTTTGTTTGTTTGTTTGTTTTGAGTGATAAGGTCCAAAAAAATCTCATAATAATCAATTTATACCTGGTAATTTTTAAAGTGATAATAATCACATAATCAATTTTTAGTTCATTTTCATTCAACAAGCTGAACATGGAATCCACATTGTGCCATCACACACAAGCAGATGAATACGAAGTGACAAAAACCACTGGCTGTTGCCACAGTAACTACATATAAACAATGAAATTAAACCATTGCACCTAAATTTTGAAAGTTTCACCTGCTGTGGTATAAATACATTTCTTTCTGGTCTGCATGGACCTGAATTGTTCACTCAATCTCTCCAGGGGGATTGCTGCAGAGGTTGCTGCCATGAGGTTTTGGATAACTTTACAGATTCATTTTATGAATCTGCCATCTGCGGATTGAGAGTTTGTTTCCTTTCCGGGTCTTTGCTCTGTCCCGCCTCTCGTCATTTCTGTCCAATGGGAGCAATGATGGTCACCCGTGTAGCTTTGTTTACAAATTAGAATCTGTTTACAAAAAAGCACAATGTAAAAGCAAACCGCACCAAACGAAGTCTGCTTTTGGTCCAGGCCAAACAAGCGGACCACAGGGCTTTCCTGACGTTGCCTCCATGATGTACTTTATGCGTGAAGCTGAAAATGTCTGCGTGTCTGGAACAAATGATCAGGTGTGCAAATTATCAAAGACGGAAAATATTCAGTGAACATGAGCCCTGGGTTTTGGTGTAATTGTTCTCATCTAGGCACATTTTACTACCTTGAATGATTGATTAAGATTTCCTGGTACGTTTCTAAGACTGGATCTTATTTGCTATAGTGAGACTAAGTTTTATCGCATGGTAGCTATAAATCTAAAAACCAAAGATCACACATGGGGTATCTCAAGACTCTTTTCAGGCTTCATGATCTTCCCCTAAATGAGATCATCAAATACTAAAACCAGAGGTGATGACTCTATTTTTCTTCATCACAGTCTAATATGGTCTCTATATAAATGTGTCCAAAATTCCCAGAAATGGTTGGGTCAGATTTTCCTTCTGTGTCATCAGGGAAAATCCAGGATATGTAAAACACTTTGGTATCATCAGTTTCCTATCAAAGCAGGACAGTAAATCTTGTGCATGCTGTTATTTTTGGTAGATTAATTTTATCTCCAAAATGCCTCCTTACCAACACAATTATATCACCACATTGGCTCATTATTTATTAAATTGTAGATATTTCTGAACACAAACTGGCCAAATATTCAGAAAATATCCTGATAAGAAATATTGGGAGAAACGGTGCCAGTTAGGCAGCTTAACTGACAATATTTTACATATTTTTACATATGTAAAATATGTAAAAACTAAGAGTCAGAGATATTTAAGTTACCAGAGTCACATAAAGCACATAACAGGAACTGAAAGATGAAATTGAACTATTAGCCTGTTGGGAAGTGCAAAGTGCAGGGTTACATCCGGCTTCAGCTTAGACATAATGCACACTTTCATACTTTCATAGTTTCGCAATACAGTGGCTGTCTGTAATACAGCATGCTCACATTAATTATCTCCAAACAAGCAGGTTTTAAAAAGACACGATAGACTGTTTGTGATTTTCCATTTCCTCCTGTCATGTCATTTAATGCAAAATCTTTCAAACCCCTATTATAATAAATAAATATTAACTCACAGGGGGCGCTGCTCTGCATGGGCAACTACAAACACGGCATGTGCATGTCTGTATTTAGAGTTTCAGTGATTCTTGAGAACAGGGACAAAACAGGTCCTATGGATAAAGCACAAAATTTGAATAAAATACACACAAAATATGTTTTTTTCAAATATCAGCCTAAACTAACCGGGGCCATGTGAGCAACAACAATGTATATTTTCCTGGTGTTTGCTGAATATTTTTTATTTTAAACTTTGTAGTAGGTGGATGGTGTCTGTAAAATCCCTTGTCCTGGAGCAGAACTCAATACATTATAATAGTTTAAAACAATTAAAGGAATACTAAAATAATATATTATGACAATTAAGTATAAGTATTCAAATAAATAATTATAAAAAATATCAATAAATTGAATTAAAAATCATTTTTATATATTTTTCAACTCAATTGAAATTTGTCCCAAGTTTTTGTCAACACCATCAGACATAAAAAGAATGTAAAAAAAAATCAGGCATTATTGGGGGCATCAGAACTTCTGAGGACCCCATGACCTCTTCCTGTCTCTTCCTTTGCTAACAGGGCTAGGCTAGGCTAGTTAGCTTATGTTATTCTTTAGTTTTTTCTTCTGTTTTATTCCCAAGTTGTTCGTCACAACCATGATGTATCAACACCATAACTGACGATTTACAAAACTTTGATGAAATCTTGTGAATTAAATGCTTAATTTTAGTAAACTGTAAATATTTCATGGACCTGATGAGCTACAATATGGCCTCCTTCAGAATAAAAACATTTAAATTGAGATAGTTTGGCATTTCGTCAACTCCGTCAGAGTTTTTAACTGACATTGTGACTCTTTCAGTGATAATGTTGACAAATCTCACTTAAATGTGCAGTTAATTCATTTTAATGTATTTTACATAAATGGCATTACTTCACATGTATCAAGTATTTATTTTTACTCACTAGTTTTTCACCACCTTCAGTTCTGTGTCAACTCTGTCAGATGGACTTTATGTTGTTTTTTTTGTTTTAAATAATATTTCTTTTGTTTCTTGAGAAGCATTTGTCTGTAAAAATACCTCTAATAGGGTCATCGAAAATTATTTTATATTTATTTTTGTCAGATGGTGATGATAAAGTTCTGGGTCAGGTCCATTAAAAATGTATTTTTTTAAAAAATGCCTGCACCTTAGCATCTTTACATTTCCAAAACATTATTTGTCATATTTGTGTACATAAGCTTGAGGGATAATTAAAAATATTTTCAATTTCAACCATCACTGTGACTAATACAGTAAAGGTTTTTTAATTAAAAAAAAAAACCATTAAATATGGAATTATCTGCTTTATATGTTGTTATACAAAAGATCTCACTGTGGGTCCCAATCAAATCAAAACATGAAATATTTATTAATCATGTAGGCTAACAAATGATACTATTTGTGCAGAAAATATTTTATTATGAAGACAGTTTTAGTTGGAAATGCAGAATATTTAACACAAACTAAAAGATTTAAACTTTAAATATAAAATGATTATTTTGTGCTGAAAACAAATTGAAGTTTGTGATTATGACTAAATTCAATAGAAACGCTGGTCACAGTTTCTTTTCATGAGTTTTTATTACCTTCTATTCTTTTTGAAGCCGACATCATAATTAAAAAACAAAACTAGAGTAAAAAGATTTGAGCCTGGACATTAATTATATTGTTGTGTTTTAGAAAAGCTCTATGATTTGCATAAAATAAAATAGAATAACTGCAAAGTTACTTTGGGTTTTTTTTCTGGGATGCAGCAAAGTATTTCATGACTTTTTGTTTAGTTCGTTTTGAATGAGACATGAAGAGCCTGGCCTGTTTAAATGTGTGGCCTGGTTTGTAATGAGGGCCGCAGAGGTGAAGCCGCTCTGCTGCTAACGAGCCGAGCTGACATGTTTCATTTAGAGCTCGGGTATTGCTGTGAGCGCAGGGTGGCTGCTAAATGACAGATTACTCACATTTGTGTGAGCCGATGTAATCCGATTCCAGTCCATTCTGTGCAAATCTCGTGTCGTCATACAGTAGAAGCGCTCCAGTCTCTGCGCAGGCGCGACTAAACACACACAGAGTCATCGAACACAGCCACTTTGCACCATGGACAAGTCAAATTTAAAACACGAGGACAAGATATTTACTTATCATTAAAAGTTAATCTTTTATAATCTATGATACTTAAATATTTTAAATGATAAGTCATGGCATGTTAGTCAACATGCCTAAATCATGCATGTTGACATGCATGATTTAGGCATGTCAACATGCATGCCTAAATTATGCATCACAACCTAAATCATGTTGTGATGTAAAAATTGATCACATTTGTAACAAAACCCCACAGGTAACTGAAGGTACAGATAAAAATAGCAGAATTTTAAATTACTGTTAGATAACAGGTTACTTCTATTTTTGTTGCCTCTTTTTGTTGTTTTTGTTTAATTTAACGAATTATTTAAAAATTTAAAACTATTGTCCCTGTGTTGTACTATACTCACATAGTACAAATGTGATTAAAACCTGAATTTGACATTATTTTATAATAAGATAATATTATGCAAAATCCTGAACTTCTATCACATGTCTTCAGTCAGAGGCTTCTTCAAATTGGCTGTAACACAGGCTGCTACAGGAGAGCCTTTCTGCCAACTGCCTTCACCTATAAAGTATTATTACATTTAAATTTGAATTAAATTTTTAAGTAATTGGATTGAACCTGTCTATGTTATATTGCAGATTGTATTGATTTAATTATGCATTTCTTCAGAATTTAAGTTATTTTTCTTGTAGAAAGCCTTGAGATTACATTTATTGTGAATTATAATTAATAACTGAGTAAGATTAATTAAGCCATACATGAACTTCGATTAATACATTTTTATTCTAACGTTGATCTTTAAATTTAAAGCAGAGGATTTTCACCACTAGTTTTTTTTTTAATCTAATGTCCCATTTGAGGCTCGGACGGTGATGCCTCCCCTCCGCCTGCATCGATTTGCTCGACATTCGACTCTCTCCCTGCCCACCAAACTCGCTGCGCTCCGATCACTGCTGCAACTTTTGCAGAGACTCCTCACTCCACAGACATGTCGCACAATAGCTGAAGTAAACCTGTCATCGCGGCTCTCCATTCGGGCCAAATTACGCCGCAGGTGAGGATCTACGGACGCGCAGCCCGGTCGCTACTTGGCCGCTTTCCTCGCATCGGACCCCGGCTTTTTTTTTTTTCTTTCTTTCTTTTTTTTTTTTCTTTAAACCGGCCTGGATATGAATTATGAGCATTTTCTCCACTAATGAACCGGGCCAGTGATGCAGGAGACCGCGGCGACCCTCTCATCAGTGTTTCAAGATGGCAGATTTTTATTGAGTTTTGATCAGAAAGCTCGCTTTATTCTTTGCCATGAATAACAGGAATCCTTGCACCGATGGCCCCTGTATACGAAGGTAAGGGCTTTTTCCCCTGTGGAAATGTGCTGTTTTTATTCTGTGCGGCTGGAGCCCGTCGGTAGTGACACAATTGAATTGCAGCTCAGAGGGAGGAAAAAAAATCACACAATTCTGCTAAAACATCTCATCATTCATCATATTTATCACATTTTTCAAACCTAACCCAAATAGGTTGATGGAACCAAACAGTTTAGTGCCTTAGAGCTGAACGGGAGGCTGGCTGCTCAGTCAGATTGTGGTCAAATCGCGCTGATGAGGCACCAAATCGCCCAGAACAAGCAAAATATACAACAAACTGTCTGTGAAAAACGATGTTCGGTCCTCATGTTGCTTCCTGGTGGGAATTATATCCCAGCTGTAAGGGAAGGAGAGCGGGTCGGAGACCGATCGGTCCCGGTCGCGTCTGTTTTCAGTCCCAGCGTTACTCCTGCATCAAATTATATCGCAACAAATGCAAAAAATCTGCACGACTTTTCTCGGTTTTTTGGGATGCAATGTTTCATGAATGCATGTATCTATTTGTTTAAAATGAATCTTTAACGGAAGGTGTCGATATGGCTGCAGCATCGTGGCTGTAACTAATGCGTTTGAGTCGCTGAATTAGATGCTGTCATGGGGAAGATTTTTTATGCGTTTGGGCAAAATCACACATTTACGCAGCATCTGTTTCGATAAGAATGATGTATTTTTAAAAAAGTGGGTGATAATTAAAGCAATGCAGTGCAGATTGTTTCGTGCACGAATGAGTCCAGCTGCAAGACATGAAACTGCATGACCAAACAGGATATAATGTGCACATTCCGAAGTCTGTACAGTGTTTCATTTAGTTTAAGCTTTCTGTTCAGAAGTCTTTAGTGATGCTCTCTTTGCAGAAAATATTGATTGTATAAGGAAACTGAGTTATACGTGCTGATGCAAACTGAAGAGTAGTACATGCAAATAATGAGGCTTGATGCTTCCCATATTTATTTTGGAGCAGCCTCATGTTTAATTTGTGTTTACTCTATAGTCCCTCTGCTGGTGTTAAAGGGAAGCCCGACCTTCCCTATTCATGAATACCATTAGGGAAGAGAGGAACTCAGCAGCAGTTCTTTAATACATATTAAATTGTCCCAACAGAATGAAGATTCACGACTGAAAGTGAATCCTTGCAGGTATCTTTATGGTATATGAAATGGAGCTATATAAAACAGGTTGGGACTCTTTCTTTAGTGGTGTTATGTCCCCGCAGTCATTTTGTAGTGATTTTTCATTAGGGGTGTCGAAGCTTGAGGCAAACCTCTGCTGGTGCTTCGACATGAAAAGGAAAGTTGAAATGAGACTCCTATGCAAAAAGGTAATTAGTGTAAATTACATTCCCCGATTTCTCCCTTCACCGCGGAGAGGAGGAGACGGGAAGAGAAAGAGGCAGCAGGGGGAATTAATTACCCTGCCTGTCCTCCTCGGCATTAGAGAGGGCTGTTACGGAGAGCAGCCATGGAAATGACCAAAGTCTCCGGTGGAAAATAGGTTTGAGGATGGGCGGGGAGTTCACATAAAATGGGACCGACTATTATAGCAATTACTCACCAGCACTATAGGTTAACTAATAACTCAAATCTATATGATTAACTGCTTCCTTTGATTGTTTAAAACTGGTTGAGAAGCAAAAATATTCATACAATTAGCGTGGCTACAGTCTTCCTACAGGATTCTCATCTGGGATTTCCCCCATTGAGCTCGATTTCTTCGTTAGAATTTCAACAGAGCCAATCAGCGAACAGCAGGAGAAGTTGCGAACGATGACGTCGATGTTCTGCGCAATGGCTTGAAAACTGAAATTTGAAAAAGTGGAAGAAAAATGATAATTTTTCTTAAAAAACATAGAAGCATCTCTCCACCACGATGCTGCCAATCCATCTATTTTCGGAGGATTCTCTCAGCAATGACTTTCTTGTCACTCTTCTGTAATTGTAAAGATTGGTGAAATGCACAACTAGTTGTTGTCATGGTAACGGACCATCCCACCTGAGCTGTTGATCTCTGCAGCTCTTCAAAAGTTAGCTTGGACAAGACATTTCATACTACTTGACATTATGAAACATCATACCAGTTATGAAACCAGTCACAAACTAATGTTTGAGTTTCTCTACATCTTGCTGAGACATTAGTACTTTAAACCTGAAAATGTTCTTCAGGTGATAGAAGGCCGACTTTGTAACTGTCTTTTTGTGCCTCTGAAGGTTCAGGTCTGAGTCCGTCACTACATCAGATTCCTGTTACAACTGAAGCTTGTCAGTTTTGGGTTTGCCACACCATTTTATCCTCTGAATGATGCATCAAGGGGAGTGAAAACATTTGCGACGTTAACATCAGATCAGCCGTATTTTCATGAAAAGCTTGAAAGCATTCATAGTTTGCGCTCGGTTGGGTTTGTATTCTTGGCTGGACTTTTTGGTGACGTGTTTGTGTTCGGTTCCCCTGGCTGCGACAGACGGCCGTGAGGCAGACCTGCTGGCAGGAAGGGGAGGCTCGCGGTGCGATCACCCTGGGATCAAACCGATGCCTTGATGGATGTCTGATGCGTGGAGTGGGTCCAGCAGCCTCCAGCTGTGGAGAAGCTAATATTCAGACACAAACCCAGTCCGCTCGCCCAGCCGCCCTTCTGCTTGGCCAGATATGAGTGTTGTTGTGTTCTCATGCATGCATGGGCATATGTCTCTATCTGTCTGAGTCCCTATACAAGCAGCGTCTGCAGGAGGATTAGACAGCTGCAGAACTGGGCAGCGTTTGCAGATCTGCCTCTCACTATTCCAGAGTGGCTTCATTCATTCCCACCTGGTAAAAAACCAGGCGGAGAATGAGTCAGGAGCTGCCGCTGATGGTGGTGACGGGCCGCGCAGCATCACAGGCAGCTTAATGATTTATCCATCCACACAGCCATTATGTGTTAATTCAACTTCAAATTAGCTCGTGGTTTCCGAGAACAGAGAACGCGCTGCGCTCTGGTTCGGAGAGTCGACCCGAAGCAGCAACTTTTCCCAGACTCTTTCCTTCATGCTTGTTTTGAGCAGTGTGATTGATATCTTCCTTGCTGACTCCAAGGCTGCAGCCTTTTTAGCTTTGATTAGAATTGCAGGAAAAAAAACCCTGAGGGCCGTGTGGGGCCACAGCGAGGCCACACCCCGAGGCAGAGGCAGGGAATGCATTGGAGGGTCTCTCTTCCTGATTGTTATGACAAGCAGGGTGGTGTGTTTAGCTCTTCAGTGTCCACACTAAGGAAACACACACACATGGGGGAGGATAACTCAACGGTTAATATGAGATGGGCTGATAGATACACCAGGCAGGAAACATTGCAGGTTCAAATGAGAACGTTTATCTCTTTCCTGTTAAACTTGCACTTCGTGTAACATCAATGTTAGAGATTATTTGCATTTAGGATTGCTATAAAAACTTCAAAAAGTGGTTCAGTTTTAATATTGAAGAAGAATTACTAGTTTCACTGGCAGATTATTTCACTTGCAACATGGGAAAATGTCTCGTAATAACTAAAAAATCTGCCAGTGGAACTACTATTTATTTTATTTTATTTTATTTTATTATTTACTGAAAACAAGCTCCTATATCTTGCTGAAAAGTTACTTCAAAGTTAGTTTTGTCTTATTTCAAGTCTACTATAAACTAGACCAAAATATTTAGTTACCTTTTGTGTTTCTGCAGTGTACTGAAGGAAAAAAGGCAATCAAAACCAAACTAGTGATGAATTATTTTTATTCAGCCAAATTTGAGATGTTACAAGTGCTGAAATTTTTTTTAAATCATGCTGTAACATCTAATGATGATAAACTTTATGAAAAAGCAATAGCTCAAACATAAATGTCACCATTTGTTGCTCTGTACCAGATTATAGTGTAAACTAATTCCCAGCTACAGGTTACAGCATAGATATTCACACAAAACAGAAAAAACCTGAGCGCAACAGGTTACTTCCTGATATATCTGATCAGTTAATATATCTGATCAGTTTTTAACATGAAAGCTTCAGCTCCTCACATCAACAATCATTTTCTGCTTAAAAACAACAAAGATTGGGGAAAACGAAAACAACAGCTCAAGAGGAAACTGAATATAAAAGGAAATGTTACGTCACTAGTTAGATATCATTTTGGATATTTAAAATAAATCAATAATTATTGAATCACTTGTATTGTGATGCGTTTTCCAGCCGTATTGCCCACTTGGTTGTTAGAGAAGCTAACGTTCTGCGTACCTCTGCGCTCTGAAACGACTCACAGGTGTGATTTGAGGATTCTGGAAGCAGATGGGCGTTATTCAGGTGTTATTCAGGTGTTATTGCTCAAAGCTTTATCCACATCTAAAATGACAGGTTAAAGGTCAGTCCAGCATTTTTGAGCAAAGCGGCTCAGGTTTGGGGTCCGGATCATGTCCTCAGTTTTTCTTTAAAGGAAAAACACATTTTAGATGCAACTTTAAAATGTTCATGGGAAGACCATCAGCTGCTGACATTAGTTTTGTTTTGTTTTTTTATCAAAATGGGGATGAGAGAGAAGGAGCCTCAAACCCGTCAGCTGCTTTGACGAAGCCTTTCCGTGTTGCTTGTCACGCGTGTGCGACGTTCCTTTTCTTCCCCCTGCCGTTTTGTTTTGTTTCAGAACAGCTGCTTCTGATTCCGACTCTTAAATTTAGAATCTGTGTGGGATCTCTAATTTGCTTTGAGTTTCAAAAATAAAAGTATAAACATGGTTTTCTTGCTTGAAATAAAACTTTCTTTTGAAGGGAACCTATTATTTAAAACTCACATTTTGCACATTTTTGTTCTTCTATTTGGGTCTAAAGGCAGCTCTAAAAACAAGCCAAGCATGAACTTGTTGCTGTTTTCCGGCAATAAGTTTTTTCGTAACTGGTAAAGGAAACGTTTTAAAAACCTCCAGGATGTAACACCATAAATCAACAGGCACTGCCCGTTACCTAGCAACCCAAGCTGATCTCCAGCATGTTTGGTCAGCTGGTTTTATCTGCATACTGTACAATGGCTGCCAGAAAAAAACAGGTGTTTTCTTTATGGTGTACCATCCAGTAACAACCTGCTGAATTCTTGTTGGTTGTGCAGGAGACTCCACTTCTGCTTTTCAAAGGTGTATGGTTGTGTACTTGCGCAACTGTTTGAAGTCATTTTCATGTGGGGGGGCGTGACCTTCAGCAGCTTATTTGGATTTAATGTGACAAGACTTCCTAAACACCTCATTTTGAAATCTCATCATCTAAGAATGATTTTGTGCAGAGCCTGTAATGAACGTATTTTGTGTAGCCTATAGATCTATCCGAACCTGTTAAAGGAAGTATAATCGCTCACCTTATCAGCTAACATAGCTGGTTATTGACTGAAACTTTAAGAAGTTAGAGCTGTCCTGCCTCTGCGGTGAGCGCAGATAGCTCTTACTGTTTGTTGGAACGCTGTGTAGAGAGCCTCTGTACCTTATGACAGATCCTTTGCTTTGATCTAGCATGAGAGCGACGGTTCAAACAAAGGTTCACATTTTACCACTTCTCCTCACAGCGCAGGCTGAATGAGGCCCTTTGTTAACTTCCCCGTTAGGCGGTAATTACAGAGGGATTCCTCCTGCATATAGACCCTGTGCTTCATACACCCAGGCTCATTTTTCATGCATGTGAACTATATTGCACACTGAAGATTGAAAACGATCAGCATTTTGCCCGTTTCTCCTCCCAACCCCCCATATCCACCTCTTATCTCGTCTCCCATCCCGTCTGTTGATAAGCCGAGAGGCCATTGGCCGGCACACATGGAGCCCATGTGACACTTCAGCAACAGCCCGACAGCCAGATTGGAAGCCCCCATGCACGTTTCAGTGTGTGTGTGTGTGTGTGTGCGTGTGTGTGTGTGTGTGTTAAGATGAGGTCTGGCTACTGTAGCGTTATTGTTCTCTCTAATCAAGACCCCCACTCCCAGACCCTCCAGGATGGTCATTTCCTTCCCCGTCCCAAACCAAACCAAACCACCAGCCAGTTTTTAGTGCATGGTGTCCCGGATCGTAATCCCATTATTGGTGGTTTTGTCCCGTCACTCCAGTCCGTTTGACGTTCCTGTCTCTGCAGCAGAGTTTTGCCTTTCAGCTCGGCACAGTGCAGATTTTCATTTCTGATATTTTTCTCATGATGCAACCTCAAACTTTTTCTGATGGAGCATCTAAAGTAGTGCATAATTATGAAGAGGACAGAAATAATTTTTGGTTTTCAAGTTTTAGCAAAATCTGAAAAGTGTGGTGTGCATTATTTCACTCACCTGTAAGTCCAACTTCACACATCTTATTTAGGGCTGCAACTAACAATTATATCAGTAATAGATTATTCTATTAATTATCCAATTAATAATTGGATAATTTTATACAATTAATCGACTAATTGGATAAATTATTGGCACATTCTGCAGATTTCTCATTTAGCTGCTTAGGTATATTTTGTACAATATTTGAAATACTACAATTAATTTCAATTCCATTTTTAAATACGAAAATTAACATTTTGTGACCTAAAATGCGAAAACAGCTTTCCTTTAGTGAACTATCAAAGGATGCTAATACAGCTGAAAATACTGTTTGCATCAACATGTGAAAAGCTCATTCCTTTCTGAATACAGTGTAAGGCTGATCTGTTGATTATTTTTTTATTAACCAATTAATAATTGGACAGCAAAACATGCTTAATAGATCATTTTCTAACAGAATTTGAATCAGGTGAAGCTAAAACTGCCTCTTGAGGAGTTTTTAGTAAAACAGATTTACAGACAGAGCAAAATATATACATTCTTTGTATAGTTTTGACTTAATTATCGTGCTAGATAATCTGCTTTTTCAGCCAATGCCTGTGTATTCCTAACAATTAATCAGTTACAAATTTAGATGACGATTATTTCCATCATGATTAATATAATTAATCATTGCAGCCCATTTTTCTCATTCATTCTTTGAAAAACAGCTCAGGCTGAGTGATATTCACCTACATCATGCTCGCTATAAGTACATAAAGAAGGCAGAACAAAAAATTTAAGTTTTTTCCTTCTTCCAAATATCCAGACAGTGTATTTACAAAAGAGGAAGACCAGGCTGAATCTGCTGATCTCTGACTGTTTTATGTTCATCAGAAAGAGGTAATAATCTGAACAGATTGTGTCCAGGATGTGTGGGGTCTGCAGGAATGTCAGCTGCCCTTTTCCTGACTCTAAACAGGAGTTTATTGTCCTGCCTATAGGCAGGACAATCAAATCAATACAATCTCAGAAATTATTGCAATAAACAACAATTTTGTTTATTGCAATAATCATTTATAGGGTAAAATACATGTGCATGCTACACTTTTAAGAATCCAGGGAAATGTGCTGCTTTGTGTTGCTTTATCACATAAATTCCAGTAAAAAAAAAGTTTGAAATTTGCTGTGGTAACATGACAAAATGTTGAAAAATTCCATAAAGATGCATTTACAGGCAACAGATCCTCACCATTACATGAAGTTAAAAAATGGCTAACAATTTTTAATCAAGCCATTTATAACCTGTGAGTTTTTTCCCGGTAGGCGGGTGTTTGCATTAAAACGGAGAGGAACTGAATAACCCGGTGAGATTATGAGGCTGAGTTTGGTGTTTCTAACTTTTAATCTTCCATGTTCCCCGACAAACACACCTCTGAACTTTACCTCCCCCCCGCTCCATCCTGGTCATGGAGGAGAAGTGGAGCGATGGGCGTCTGCTGGCGGCCCCTTCACAGATGGCTGCAGGTACAGCGTTACGCTTGGCCGATAACCAAAGGACTTCAAAGCTCAGACAAGCTCTGAAGCCCATTTCTGTCCAGACCCAGGAGGCAGAAAGAGCAAAAGACGAGAAGCGACGCAGTCAAAAGAGTCAACAGGCGTGGAATTGAGCAGCTTTTGGCTTTTTCCGTCCCGTTCTTTATGCCTCATAGTGGAGACACTCATTTTTCAAACTTTTATCAAATAGTTTAGAGATTGATATCCTATGTAGGTGTTGCTGTTATAGCCAATAACAAATATTTGCTGGTATTATATTCAGTAGCTTCTCTGCAGTTAAACACCTTACAATCCTGTGCTGCATCATTATCTCTGCTGCATATCCAAACAAAAGTTCTGGTAGACGTGTATCCTGGAAGACAAAAAACTCTGAAATTTTGAGATGAATCTAAAAAAAATAAAAAATAACTCTGAAAAGTCAAAACTGTGCTAGAAAAATCTGAAATATTGAGATTGATCTTAAAAATGTTCTAGAAAAGTTAAGAAAATGTTTAAGTTTGAAAAGTTTAAAAAATGCTAGAAAAAAACTCAGAAATGTTGAGATTGGTTTCAGAAAATGTCTAGAAAAAAGATAAACATTGGTGAGTCAAAACGTTTTAACTTTTAGAAATTATTCTCCTGTAAAATTTCTGAGTTTTTTTCTAGCTAATCTTTGGGTTTTGGAACTCAGAATTCTTTTTTTTCTAGAAAATCTTTGAGTTTTT
The DNA here is from genome assembly GCF_002775205.1 of Xiphophorus maculatus. Classification (NCBI taxonomy): domain Eukaryota; kingdom Metazoa; phylum Chordata; class Actinopteri; order Cyprinodontiformes; family Poeciliidae; genus Xiphophorus; species Xiphophorus maculatus. Next base: position 2,330,037 of record NC_036444.1, on the reverse strand, counting down.
TGGTGGAAATTTACTCCTCCTTTTTTTCTACCTACACTGGACCTAATACACCGACGTAGAATTTAGCTTAAAAGATTCATAAAACAAATTATTTCTCTCGTGCTTTTTGTCCAAAATATACAATAAATTTAACGTTTACAGGAAAAGAGTAGAACAGTACTGGGTCTTTTTACTCGGCTGAAGTTTGTTTTGGCCCAGATAAAGGAAGGAGAAACCACCTTTTAGATCCAGGCGTCACTTCAAAGCGCCGCGCCGGTTTTGATCCGAGCCCGGCTCTCAGCCTGACGGACGCAGACGCAGAGGGAAAATGGCAGCGAGATGAGAAGTGACAAAGCTGGGAAGAGGAAGGCAGAAACAGAAGAAGGGAGGCATTGGAGCCGGGGTCGAGAGATGAATACCTTCATCTGGGGGCCCATTAGCCCCCAGCGGTGCAGTCAGAGGTCAGGGGGCATGGAGGTTGGGGTTGGAGGCGGTTGTCATGGTGTTGGCAGAGACGTTTGGGGGTTGAGGTTCTCTTACCTTTTCTAGCTCAACCTGTACCTTCTCCTACCGTTTGCGTTAGCTAAGCTAGCTTTAGAAACAGCCAGAATGTCACTTTATCTGCAGAGCAGAGTAAACGAGGTCAGCTGTGTTTGCTTCTCTGGGCTTCGGTGAGGAGAAGAGAACAGGTGAGTGTTTCTGCTCTCCGATGCCTTCCTTCGGTGTCGGTCTCTCAAGCAGATTAATATTGTCTATATTCTGCCGATGTCGAAAAAACACAATTTCACAATTGCAGTGATTCCATTAGACAATAAATAAAATGAAAATCACACATGAATAAACTTGTTCATGCAATAAGTCATAAAAAACACAGCAATGAAGGATGTAAACATTTTCAAATTTGCATTACTTTTGAATTGCAGTTGGAGGCCGTGGAAAATTAGTCCAAAGTGCCAGAAATGGCCCTCGGGCCACACTTTAGACACTTTTAGTTTAGTTTTTCATTCAGTAGATTCAGAAACTCTCTTTGCATCTTCAGTTAATGTGATTACTTGGTTGAAGCTAACGGTTTATGCAGAAGGTTTTTATGTTTTTCTTTTAGCTATTTCTAGGGATCCACTGCATGTTTCAATGGGAGAGCTTTAAAATTTCAGCCTCCTTTGTTTCTTTTAGACAAGCTAACAGTCTTTATTATTTAAAGGACCTTTAAATAAACATTTTTTTAGCTAATGTAAGCTGCTTTTCTAAATTTGGACTGAGATACATAATCATTTTATTGGAAAGTGTTCATTTAAAACTCCTTTGAAATTTTTGTTAATTTACATTAGCATACTTAATTTATGCATTAGCTTTTAGGTGAGGAACAAGTAGCAGACATTTATAAATGGAAGTGCAAAGAAAAGGCTCAGATATAAATAGGTAAATAAATGCTGCAGCTTTTTTAAGCTTATCTTTTCCTCTCAGTTTTACGTTCATAAAAATACGCTCATGCAGAACTTTCAGGCAGCAGAGGAGCTAATTTTATGGGTGAATATTCTCCATTTCCACATAAAGAATAACTGTTTAGCTTGTAAACAAATTCCCAATGGAAATATGAGGAAAGTTTAAAGATTTGTAACATAAAGTTTGAATTAAATATGACGAAGTTTGTTCTGTTTTAAGACCGTAGAAATCCATTTTGTCTGTCAGACATGCTGCTAGCTTCAGCCTACACGCCCAGTTTAGCAGAATGTACTCTTAAGGAAGAAGCTTTTAGCAGAACTTCGCTCCAGAAATTCTGAACTGTCCCTTTAAGGATTTATTTTATTACTGACTCGCCCATGCGTCTTTTTTCCGTTTCAACACTTCTCAGCTCCCGTAAGACTGTGACTTTAAAAACATCTCAGATCTTAGCAACAGATCTAAATTGGGAAATTCTCCAAGCAGAAAAAGAAAAGTTTATTATTATGTACATAATTATAGAACACAGCTCTCATTATTCAGTTGAAATTGTTCCTTATAGCAGTTGTTCAGATATGGTCGTGTATGCATGGCAGATGGTCAGCATAACCGCTCCCCTGCCTGTTGGTGCTGCTGTTGGGGACAGAGGACACTGTAAATATAATCAGCTAAATCCATGGTTTTCATGCTGATTCAGATGGAGGAGGCTGAGTTGGCCAGACTTATTTATTACCCATCAGCCATGTTTGAGACACAGTCAGCAGGATCACCGCACAAATGCCTTGCAAAATTGTGGAGTGTTTGTACATGGCAGTGATCTCACCCACCAGAGGAAATCTGAAGCCAGATTAAAACATTTTATTAAACATGAATATTAATGAGTCACCTGCAGAATGAAAATGTTGAGGCGGAACTAAAGGTTTAGATTAGTCGCCTTCGTAGCCCTTCAGCTCCAAATTCACACTTTCCTGAGGAATATCATTCACTCTTACTGTCTGCGGACGCGTCGGCCACGATTGTTTCTGACCAGAGAAACGAGTGGATCACAACTTCTAGAAGAACAGGATCACTTCAAGACTGTTTATTTTTACAGTAGAGGAGCGATGGGATCGCTGTGTGAATGCAGCTGTGTTTTGATGATACAGGAAGTGATGTCATCGCCGTGCATGATCAATCCACTGCCGCTTAGCTCTGCTGCTGTTGGGGTTTCGTTTGGGTGAGGTTGTGGTTTCTTTTAGTGGCAGCTTCAGATAGTTGCTGTGAATTAGGAAAGACACAAACACGTGTGTTATATCTGATTACAATAAATTTGTTAAGCAAGCATTATTCCACCTGTTTCTGTTTGATGCTGCAGCAGACTTTAATCCCCATATCTGGAAATTCACCAATTGTCTGTTTTCTTCATCTAAATTGTTTCTTCAGTTTTATTCTCAGATTCAGTTACTTCAGTTCACCAGAAAGAGGTTAAATTTCAGTGAAAACAGATTTGAATGTCTCATCAAACAGAAAGTTGTTTTTATTCATAGCTTTGATTTATAAAAGGATTTTTCCCTGAAGAGTTTATGAAAACTGAATCTTTTTTTATTCCAGACTTCAACTAGGCCACTCCAAACCCGGGTAGTTTTGGTCAATTTGTTTTGATTATTCAGTTTATTTGAGAAGATCTGAATTCATGGTTACAAAAATTACAGCAATTCAGCCCAGACCATCATACGACCACCACCTTGCTTCACTGAATTGCTGTGGTACATTTACAGCAGAGTTAGCAGAATACACAGCTTCCAAAAACGACCAGAGAATTTTTCCCCAAAAGATCATCAAGACATCTTTATGCAAAACAGAAATCTATGCCTGGTTCAAGATTTTAAGAAAAAAATGATGCAAATACATCTTCTGTTGTTTCTCTTGTGTAAATTTAAGCCTACTTCATGTTGTAAGAAAGGTTCTGCTTGAATGATTCTTGGTTCTACGGTTTTAGTAGAAATCAGACCTCAGTGTGGCTTGAGAACTGAACTCGTATTTCCAGACAATTTGGTTAATAACCGTCAATGCCTGATTTAACAAAATGTTTAACCTTTTTCCACACTGGGCCAGGTTGGATGGATAACTAACATTTTTTCCCCAAAATGAATTCATCTAACACATCTAAGATAAGATAATCCTTCATCATGACAGGAAGTGGACAGAACAAATGAAACAGAAATGAAAAATAACTGAATAAAAAACAGTGTAGAAAAAACACAATTAGCTGGACATTGGCATAATTTAATCTCATTTTGTGTTTGCATGCGGTTTTGTCCTGAGCTGACTGACGTGCCATTATTTTGAAAACCTCAGCCGGCATCAAATAAGGTCATCGTTCAGATTACGACTAAAAACTCAACACAGTGGATTTATTACAGCTCCTCTCTTGACCAGATCACTTCACCACCACTCAGCTTCCCTCCCTCCATTCTGCTGAGCCTCTTTTCTGTTTGTTTGGTTTTTTACTGTTGGGTTATTGTTTCTTATTTGTGGTTCTCGTGTTGATCTCAGTGCGGCGCGTTGAGTTCGGCCGTCGTTGTGAGTCCTAACGGCAACAGAAGGGTGTTTCTCTCTGCGTGTAAATGATAAGCAGTCTGGCTGCTTATCGTGTGTGTGGGTGTGTGTGTGTGTGTGTGTTTGCAGCGTAGTCAAAGCAGCACAGCTTGATGCATGCAGTGGATGTAATGCAGTCAGTTAACAGGTGGTTTATGGTCGTTCATGCTTTCTGAGCGGTTTCCACTCGTTTCATACAAAGTTCCCTCCTGCTGCAAAACCAACAACTTTTTATTTTAACTCAGTTTATCTCAAGTGGCCACATGTTGGACGTCCCTGGATTATATCATGAAGTCTGCCTTTCAAAAAATATTAATCATCAGAATGGAAATTATCTGTCAATTTTAATTTATTATGCAGTTAATTGATTATTGTGACAGGGTTACCAACACCTGCCTTTTTCAGTATGCATCATTGTGTTTGACTGAATAAACCACAAATATCTCATGTTATACTAGAATGACACATAAATAGGACCTTCAGGAAAACAGTTGCATGCCTGTTGCATTATTTCGCCAATCAAATCAAAGCAGTTTTTATTTTTATACGGCCTATATTACATCAGTAGGCCTATATTTATTTATTTATTTTATTGACCCATACAGCTGTTTATTCTCATTGCTGCTCATATGAACCTTATTTTGAAAGTTTGCTGCTCATTTTAACCGAGTGAGGTGGAAGTTTGTGGTGAAGCCCAGGGAAGCAGCAGCTGGTTAGGCTGACCTGCCAGCGTAAACACCGGCCATGTTTTTCCTCACTCCAGCCGTTTTATGGCCACATTTACGATGTGAATAGCACCCTCCTTATCGACCGACAGTTGTCCGATGGTAGCTGCTCCTTTTTGCTTTTTTTTTTTTTTTGCACCGGTACAACACAAATGTTAGCTTTGAAACATCGGTGCTCAAATCAATATGAGAGAGTTAGTATTGCTTTTTTACATGCACGGATATTTCTGCACCTGCAGCTTGTGTGTTTCTGCCTTCGCATGTGGATCGTAGCAAACGCTGAGTAATTATGTTATCTCACAGCTAACACAGCAGCTTATATATTGGGTTGTTTGCTTCCAGGAATGGGGAGAGTTAGGGGAGTGTCACATTTACAGCTAACAGGAGCCGTCCTTAAACTCAAATTTACCACTCGGTTGCTTCTTTTTGCAAAAGAACGGACAGAAAGTTGGATCCAAGTGGAGCAAAGAGCAGCAGCCTGCATGACAGTCTCTCACCAGCAATGCAATGTCTGATGCATTGCCCCATAAACAAGCAGTGATGAAAGAGCTAAAAAAGCAGCCAGGATGGTCAATATTAGCCTCCAGAGAAGAGAGAGGAGGGAGTTTGCAGCGTGTAACTCCAGCTCCCTTCCAGAGGACAGACAAGGCTGAGCTGTTCATTATGGACAAAACGTTCCTCCTTAGAAACGACTTCAGTCTCCTTAAAGCGTTTTCTCTACCTGTGGAAATGCTTGATTTAACTGAGACACAAGATTTAGAGATAAAGTAGAAGCATCGTTGCTGTGTTTTGGAGGAACTTACTGGAAAGGGAGCTGAAAGGTGACATCCCATACTTTTTTTTTCAAAAAATGTTAATCATTTGGAAATGATTTTTGTTTCATTTTATGTTTGTGATGTGAGTTGGTGTCAAAATCCACTTAAAATACAAAAACCTTTTGCATAAACGGGCTGTGACATCACACAGTGATTTATTTAATTCAATTCAATTCAGCTTTTTTTGCAGCTTTAATTCTCAACAAGTTGTTAACAAAAAAGTCAATTCAATCATACAAACATTTTAGTTCATTAAGTTCAGTTTATTATTAAAATCATTGAGTCATTCACTGTACAGCCTCATATCGAGCATGCATGTTGCGACAGTGGAGAGAAAAAAATCCCCTTTTACAGGAAGAAACATCCATCAGAACCAGAACCAGAACCTGGCTCATGACATGTAGCCATCTGCCATGAACGACCTGAGGTTTGAGAAGAGGGAAATACAAACAGAAACTGAAGAACTGAACCAGGAGAACTTTCTACGTTCATGAAAAGTAAAAAGTTAAGATCAGGAGAGAGAGAACGACTAGTTAACGGCAGCATTATCTCAACCGATTCCCTCCTCCTGGAAGGAATGACAGCCAAACAGAACGCCAGACCGGGTGGAGCTTCATAAAGTTAAAAGTTTAAATAATTCAAATTGGAGAGTAGGAGAAGAAGAAAGTGAGGAAAAGTGCTTAGATTGAGGCAGAGCTGGAGAAACACGTTTTTGCTGAAGTTTTCATGGTTTCTGGATTTTATCTTGAAATCATTCACCTCAGCTGTTGCTTGGTTTATGTTTTGTGTTAATAAACAAACTTGCTTTATAATGTCCAGTTCTGTGGAAACACTGAAAGATGACATGAGTCGACTTTCCCCCCAAAGAGTTGTGTGCTAATCCTAATGTTGTCCTGAACAAAGCTCAAATAAACGAACAATTTGCTGTTTGTTCAGTGAAACAAATCACACTTTTTTTGCCCTGAAGAATCTTTTCACAGATAGATATGTTTTGTGAGGCTATGATTGCTGGCATACAGTTACCTAAAAAATAAACATTTCTTATTGTCACATTTGTCGTTATCACAATAGTATCACAAAATATTGTGATAAACTTCATTTTGCCCACAGCTAACCCGCCCACCAGCTCACATCTAACAGTAGTCACCCCACTGTTTCCAACTTAACAACTTCGTCGCTATATTTAGCGACTTTTCAGAAAAAAAATCAATATCAGCCACAATCAGAATATTCAGGTTTTTAAACGCTGTTGATTGACCAGCAAACTGCAATCGGTGCAGCTCTAATTTCTCTACTTTCCATCTGTTCCGCTCTCTGTTCCCCCTTCTATCATCAGGGCTCGGCAACTATTAGGTCAGCTTCATTTAATTTTTTTATCTTTGCAACACCAGTTTAGCACATATGGAGGAATTTTTTGCCATAGTCCCGAGACTATGTGTGAGTGCGTGGAGAAGTTTTGAGAAGACATGAAGTCTTTCAAAATAAATATGCAAACAAAAGTATTACAAGTTTTGAGAACAAAAGACATTAAATCCTGCTTTCAGACTTCTTTCTGTTCTTGGATTATGGCACTAAAATTCCCCCATACATATTCTGCAAGTGTTAAAATCCTCACAGACCTACATTGTGCATCAGGTGAGATCTGGGTCGGTTCTCTTTAGGCTTTGCAGTGCAGAAAGCAAAGCGTGCATGAAAACAGGAGCAAAGGGTGAGATAATGCTTTGTCTAGACAGTCAGAGGTCATTTCATTACCCAACGTTTTGGACCAACCCCCCTTTTCCTCCAAAGCCTGATGACGCTCCGACGTCTACTAAGAGAGACGGGGTCATTAGCGTATTTCCTTTGGTGTCAGTAGCCATTAAGCCTGAAGAAGTTGTTTAAATATATCTAAGCCTGGAGACACTGAACAGACTGGAGTCTGGCGTCTCCCAGGTGATTGCTGATGTTCCTACATTCGATCTCTTCTGGTTGTCGACCGAACATTGAACAGTTCCTCCGGTGAAACAGTTATGCATCGTTCTGCTTCTTAAACTGTAAATTGCTCTGATCTTTGAGGCCATTTTGTTCATTTTTATGACTATTTTTGCTCACGTTGCATATTTAGTGGCGTCTGAAGCTGTCCTCAGTGCTTCTGTCAGGAACTTAATATAAACGAGTTTAATAAAAGACAGCAAATAGCAGCCGTCAGCGGCCATTCATGACCTCCCTGTACATCTCCGTTCTCCTCCCCTCCCTCACCCTTACACTCCTCGCTGATCCTCCCCAAAAAGAAGATTAACCAACCCCTGACAGAGAAGTAATCTCTCTGAAAACATTGACTATTATCATTTCAACATGCTGCTTCTCAACGCAGCGAACTGCCTCTCTGGTATGCTTAATTGCAGTGTGTGGGACTCACAATGCTCCTTTAGGTATGCTAAATGGAAAGCCTTGGCTACTGAAGGCGTTCCAACATTGTAAAAGTGCAACAATGGATCTTTGGAGTTCAGAAATTCAAGCATAGATTTCAGGTCACACGGAGGGTTTGAGATCATAAATATGTTGGAATTGTAAGTTCAGTGAAGATGGATTCATGAGAACCGGAGGTCCGTTTCCAACAAACTATAATTGGTCCCATTGTTGCCTGTGAATGTTGTCATGAGATAACATTCCACCCATCTGACCTCTTACGGTTGGTTCATTTAATTACTTATCTCTGTTCTGCACCAGGCTTTCGAACTGCTGCTGATTCAGAAACCTTTAGCTTTTCTCTCAAAGAAGAATTTCCAATTCAGCCAAGATCATTTTCTTTTATTGTGGGGGAAAATTTCAAATCGACTGACCAATGGCATCTCAACCAAAAACAAGTGGACAGAGGCTGCAGAACTCTATGGAGCTCCTTCAGTGACAGACTGTTGCATACGATGTGCACAAAAAAGCATTTTAGGAGATACTTCCTCTCAGTAGATTAAAACTTTATAACCATAAATGTTCCCAGTAAGTGTTTACATGCATTTCCACTGTTATTTTTAGTTTTACACATTTTAAAGTGTAACTCAATCAATCAAGTTTCTGTCAAGTTTATTTTTATAGTGCATTTCAGCAACAAGGCAGTTCAAAATGCTTTATATCTTAACATCACACAAAAAATGCAAAGTTGTAGACAGCAGTTGTCAAGTGGCATCATTACACATTATATTATCTTTCAAAAGCAATTCTAAGGAGGTGGGCTTTTAGTCTAGACTTAAAGGTACTCAGTGTTTCAACCGTTTTGCAGTTTTCTGAGAGTTCGTTCTGTTTCTGGAAAATTTGGCGGTTAATGACTAACACCCAAATCAACTTTTTTATGCTGATAAACTGTCTCAATAAATTATTTAGGATTCTGTCTTTTTTGTGTAAATTTTGACATTTTGGTGTAAATCTTTTCAATTCCTTCAATATTTTGCTTTATGGCTACAGGATAGCCATAAGGTGCCATAAAGCTATCCTGCAGCTTCGATGCGGAGCTGCAGTGTCCATGCTTCTGAGCTTCTGCCACTCAGATCCTTCAGACTAGCTAGCTGCAACTAGCAAACACTCCTCGGAGCTGCTCAGTATGCGATCTCACTTCTTCTCACTGCAACGCTGGTAAAAAGGTTGCTAAAGGGTTAATAGAGGAGCCATGTTGTGATGATTTCCTGAAGGTGGAGTTTCAGAAAGAGCGTGAATTTCTTAAAAAGACAGAGGTCCAGTTTCAAGTCATTAAATTACAAAGTCAAATTTCTATATTGTCATATTTGATATTTATAGCATTTTTATAATAACTGAAGGTAACATAGTTACTTGATTGTGCTATAAAATCAAACTATGTGCCTGCAAAATATGTAATACTGCTACTTCAAGAAATTCTTGATGGTTTTTATCAATACTTTCTGCCACAACCTGCTCTTTAAAGACATTTTTGATCTTGATGTGGCCTGAAATGAAAAAGAGTTTGACGCCTCTGCTGTACAGTTTTTTTTATTTGATTCTTTATTCTATTTTCATATATTTTAATGTACTTGCTACTTGCTTTGACTTGCTTTCTATTTCTGTTTAATATGACGCCGATCGGCCACAGTTCATAGCACCTGCATAGGTGAGCATCTCTTTGACCGCGGGTCAATGAGTGACCAGAGCTGAGCAGGAATTTGTGTGCAAAGATTGGCTAGCCTCATAAAACCAGAGCCATCCATAATCACCCTGGCAGTTTCCATACCGGCCGTCCGTCACTCTGCGCCTGCGATTATCCTCCCGGCGCGCTCAGTCACACCGTTCTCTGACGCAAACCATCATTCAAATTATTTTTAGCGTTAAAGTCCAGGCGCAGGACTTGGTAATCCAAGGAGTGACATCTGGCCTTCAGGGCTTATGTGATTAGCAGAGAGCCTTGACCCTAATAGCCTTGCGGACGTTCTTCACTGCTTCTCTGGAGGAGTCGGACGGCGCTGCGCAGACGTGTCGATTTCACGGAAAGAACCGACAGAAAGTATGAAGAAGAAGGTCTAATTTAAAGCGCCCTCATTTATAAAACACCTTCTGTCCTTCAGACGTTTGACACCTGATGACCACTAATGACTGGAGTCAAACTGCAAAATTACAAAATCTTTTCAAATACTCTGGTGCAGATTCAGATTCACTTTATTTGTTAAATAAAATATAATTTATAATTCTATATCTTAATCCTCTTAAAACTCACCAAAAAGCACATAATTTGAGTTCATCATTAAATTCATCCCACATTTTCACAACAGAAACACATCTAGACTTTACTTTTCTCTTTATCAAGTTCAAATATTAACAAACCTTATAAATTATATTTACTCTGCCTTAACTTTAATAGTTTCTAAATTCCAGAAAGAAGATTCTTTCAAAGCTTTATGCATTATTTCTAATATTTTTGTTGCTAAATTTTAAATTACTACTTTGAATAAAATGTTTTTTAGTTGGCTCATGAGATCATACTTCATTTATAAGCCTAATACCTTGTTTTTGTAACTTATCTAATATGTCATGCTGTTTTATTTTCATTTCCTCATATTTCTGAGCAAGATGACAAACAGGACATAACCAAGAAGCCTTTTACATTTATTAAATATTTTATTTTCAGCAATATTCCTATGGTTTTTGCTATTTTATTTCTAATATATTCAATATGAGGGGTCCAATTATTGCTGTCTAAACAATTTCTTTTACACACTCTATCAGAAAAACGAATTTTCAAGTAACTTTTGAGCAAGATATACGAGCTTGTTTTAAGTTAATGCTTTCTTAATATTGATTTTAAAAAGTACTAGTTCCACTGCCAGATTTTTTTTTACTCATAAGACTCTTTTCACATGTTGTAAGTGGAACAAGAACTTTTTCGTCAATATTAAATAATTATTGACTTAAAACAAACTCCTATAACTTGCTGGAAAGTTACCTGTAAGTTAGTTTTGCACTAGAAAAATAGTTGGTGCAAATATATTTTTGCAGTGTGGGCCAAACTATAAATAAAAAATTCAAAATGCAGGAGGAAGAGAGGTCAGCAGTGGCAGAATAAAACAATTGAATCAAAGTGTAGAGGAGGGCAGCAGCTTCCTGCTCAATTAATCATCATCAACAGTGAAAAGGCTAAAAATGACTTCCTCAGGCGGCACAATGGAGCCCAACTATTATAACTGTTGTCCTGTTTTGGAAGAACTATGGCTGTTTAATTATTTGTGAAAACAAAAAAAGGTTCCCAGCAGCTAATTTCACCTGCAGAAAACAGAATTCGAAGGCTGCAGTATTTACTTGAGTATTGTGGGAACAGGAGAGAAACTCTTCATTTCAGGTCTCCATGTTGAAGCCTTGGATAATCATTTTTGTGTCGTAATAATCATTTATGTGTTACAAAGGAATGTGTGTTTGCAGAAAACAGAGAGTGAGATAAAGGAAGGGACTATTTTGGGCAGCTGTTTGCTTGGAGAAGCTTTTGCTTATTCTGAGGCAACTTGTTCCCAGGAGTTCAGCCTCGCTGCTCGCTTCTGCTTTTGTTTTGTTGTTTTCAGGATCTCTTGCTTGTGCAGGAGTTCAGTGGCCCTTCTTGTTTTTACAGTTTCTTATTCCACCTCCTCTTAAGTGAGTAATTGTGTACCAATAATTGCCTCTGCAGGGTTGGGGAGGATCAGGAAAACACGATTCCTTCAAAGCTGCATTTGTCAAACCTGTTTTTTCTGGTTTTATTCTGTGTTGCTGAGCTTCAGTGGAATGTCCAATAAAAAACTGCTCTTGTAGTTTTCACAAGTCTGCAGATGGGAAGAAAGGGGAAAAGGCATTTCCTCTGCATGAGCCGGTGGTTTGCATGAGCAATATGTAATCTAAATCTGCTCACTTCTTAAAGCTGCTGAACAATCTAAAGAACTTCCTGACTGAATATTGTGTTATTTCACTTACAAATACCAGCACTATATGAATCTTAGTAAGAGTTTCTTGTGAACACATATTGTTGAAAAAATGCAAACTTTTTGTATTTTATTGATGGAAGGAAAAAGGTGAATTACGTGTAAGGGAAATAATGCAAGGTTTGTTTTTTGTTTATGTGCAAAAATCTGAAAAGTGTGGCATGGGTGAACAGAAATGCTTGCCACACTTTTCAGATTGTTTGCTAATAATTTGGTAAAAGTGATTTATCTCCTCTTTGTGTTGATAAATTAACATTTTAAAGAGGTTTAAATACTTTGAATGTCAAGTATTTTTATATGACTTTGGTTGCATTGGAAGATTGAGTTAAATATATAAATATTTCTATACATAAAGTTTATTTGTATAGAACATTTCAACAACAAGGCAACTTAACATGCTTAACATCATAAAAACACTAGAAAAAAACCACAACAAAACTGAGAACCAGTGACAAAAATGACATTTTGTTGAGTGCCATCATCAAAATCATCAATACACATCATATATGGGCGTGCCGTGATGGCATAGCGGTTAGCGCGACCCATATCTGGAGGCCTTGAGTCCTCGACGTGGCCGTCGCGGGTTCGACTCCCGGACCCGACAATATTTGCCGCATGTCTTCCCCCTCTCCTTCCCCGTTTCCTGTCAGCCTGCTGTCATATAAGGGACACTAGAGCCCCTGGAGGGGTAAAAAAAAATACACATCATATATGTTGGTCAATGTTTCATTGATTATTAATCAAAAGCAACTCTAAAGAGGTGGGGTTTTTAGCCTTAATTTACAGCTACTCAGTTTTTCAGTTTTATGGAAGTTTGTTCCAGATTTGTGGTGCAAATCTGGAACAAACTTGATTTTCTGCATAGAAGCTGAATTCTGCTTCTGTGCAGAAAATATATATCGTATAAAATTATCCTTTCCAATGTAAGAATTTTGTACATGTATTTTGACGTAAGAGTATATTGAAAAATAGTAGTGAGGCGGGAATTAAAAGAAGATTTATTCTTTTTTCAATTTTTTAAATTGATTTGTTTGAAATAAATGAATATTTCTGTGTTTCAGTGACCTGCTCTGACCTCAAACGGTTTTTATTTAAAGCTCGTAGCTGCTGCTCCTGTTTCAGATTCCTAACTTCTACGCTTTCATTTTCTTTCCCCCTCTTTTTGCAGGTATGGCCTCGCAAGTGCAAGTGTTCTCCCCTCACACTCTCCAGTCAAGTGCCTTCTTTAGCGTAAAGAAACTGAAGGTGGAGCAGAGCTGTAACTGGGATATGACAGGGTACGGCACGCATAGCAAAGTCTACAACAGCAGCAAGAACGTGTCGGCCACTGGTGGCGCTCCTCTAGGCCTCAGCGGCTCCGCCCTGCCCTACGAGCAGACCCTGATCTTCCCGGCCAGCGCTGGCCACATCGTGGTCGCCTCGGCCAGCAGCACCTCGGGGGCCGTCGGCTCTCTGCTGGGCAGCAGCGGTGGAGACAGCAGCGGTGGTAGCGGCGGCGGCGGAGTCCACAACCTGACGCGGCGCAGCACGGTGAGCCTCCTGGACACCTACCAGCGATGCGGGCTTAAGCGCAAGAGTGAAGAGCTCGACAACAACAGCAGCGTGCAGATCATTGAGGAGCACGGCCCATCCATGATCCAGAACGGTGGAACCAGCGGAGCCACAGCGGCCACCGCCACCTCCACGGCGACATCCAAGAACAGCGGCTCCAACAACGAGGGCGACTACCAGCTGGTGCAGCACGAGGTGCTCTGCTCCATGACCAACACCTACGAAGTCTTGGAGTTCCTGGGGAGGGGAACCTTTGGCCAGGTGGTCAAGTGTTGGAAGAGGGGAACCAATGAGATAGTGGCCATCAAGATCCTAAAAAACCACCCATCGTACGCGCGGCAGGGTCAGATCGAGGTCAGCATCCTGGCGCGCCTCAGCACAGAGAGCGCAGACGACTACAACTTTGTGAGAGCCTACGAGTGCTTCCAGCACAAGAACCACACGTGCCTGGTGTTTGAGATGTTGGAGCAGAACCTGTATGACTTCCTCAAGCAGAACAAGTTCAGCCCGCTGCCGCTCAAGTACATCAGACCGGTGCTCCAGCAGGTCGCCACGGCGCTGATGAAGCTGAAGAGCCTGGGGCTGATCCACGCCGACCTGAAGCCGGAGAACATCATGCTGGTGGATCCTTCGCGTCAGCCCTACAGGGTCAAAGTCATTGACTTTGGTTCAGCCAGCCACGTGTCCAAAGCAGTGTGCTCCACCTACCTGCAGAGCAGATACTACAGGTAAGAGCGTCAGAGACCTGCTCTGAGATACGCTGCCTCGCAAAAGTATTCATGATACTTCAGCTTTCTCAGCCTTTGTCACACAGGGATTTGTATTTTATTGGGATTTTACATTATTGAGCAACACAAAGTATTCAGACAAACTATTCTGCTTTACTCTGATGCTCAGTGGATCTGATTTCAGTCAGAATTAATCAAATCTGTGTTAATGCTCAGCTAAAAAAGTTAGCTATGCTAACTAAAGCATCATCCATGCTAACTAAAGCAGTATACAAAAATATTAATACGTTGGTATAGATTATAGCTTCCACTAAAGAATATGCTATTATTTAATGGAAGCTAATGCTAAGCCACTAGCTATAGCCATTTTGGCACATGTTAAACAAACTTCAAAATAAGAGCATGAATATAAATACCTAACTACTTGATGAATTAGTTCTTTGCAGTCTATAATCAAACTTCAACACAGATTTTCAATTTAATCAACTGAATATTTACAAAACAGCCAAGTAGATGAGTGCTTTAAAATGTATTCATAAAAATTTATTTAGAGGAATGCTAAGTGTTCTAAACACTTTCAAAGTTATCAAAAATGCTAAAGCGCTAAGCAAATAATTAGCTCCACTGTTAGCGCATTAGCCCATCATCACTGATTATCAGAGTAAATGTGGCTGATCTGTGAAGGCCTCAAGGGTCAAGCACTAAAAAAACCTGAGTTGTCTGAACATTGATGAATTATTGAGAACCATAATAATCCCTGTCTGCACTCAAGAAGGTGCTCTACTCAGATTAGACTAAAATTCTGCAAAGCGTTTCAGTCCTGAAATTGGGTGAAGTTTCACCTATCCGCTGGATGGTCACAATGGCCTAGTCAAAGAAAAATCCTGAGAAATCACCAGTTGTGCAAAAGAAGTGGCATGTAACTGCAGAAAAGGTGAATATTAATATATGGCATGCCACACTTTTCAGATATTTTTCTTCTTTTTCCAAAATATGCTTTACTTTGTTTCTAACTAAAAATCCAAGTTGTGAAGTTGAAAATGTCCAGGGAGTGTGAACACTTTTGTAAGGCATCTGCATAGAGTAAAAACAATAAAGTTTTAAATCTATCAGGAGATGCGGAAAAGAAAAAATGTTAGTTTATTTGTTCCTGATGGTTGCGTTTATATTGTTTTTTGTTTTAATGGGAATGTTTTTATTGTTGGGCTGATTAATAACCATCTAGAATCGCTGCTGCTGCTGCTTAAATCGTCTCTGCATTCCAGCTTTGTGTTTTCCTCATATTTACTGCGTTTGTTAAACCCTTATTTAATCCTGAGCAGGCCAGTAAAACTCAAAGGCTTGTAAAGTGCCCAGCTGCTTATTGTGTTTAATGAGATAAAACAAGCATGTTTTGGTGCTACTTTGATGATTATGGAGGTCCTGCTCAGCTTTCTCACGTCTCACTCAGCCTCTTGTAAAGACGCAGCAGACCACAGGGAATTTATGAAGCGGTGTCTTTGTTTGGTTGCAGAGAGAAGTTTGTGTTAAAAACGGGCTTCCTGTTTGCAGTAGAGGAGAACTGAAAGGATCCCAGACAAACTCCGTCATAGAAGAAGAACTCTAATCATGTGAGGCGGCAATCTGCCCATATGCATATATTCGCCCTCCTGCCTTTAGATCCCCGGCCCCCATCGCAGAGGAGCTCCCCTTTCCCCAGGGATAGAGTCGAGGGGTCAGGCCGAGTTCTCCCGTTATATGTGCTTGTAATCCACACCAGCGGAGCCGGCACCAGAACCAGATGATGCCCTGGGAAGACCCGGCATTCCTCTCCCAATTCACATTTCTACCTACAGAAAAACTTTGTTCGGTTTGAGCAAAGGCAGATTTAAGATAGTAGATAGTTTGGGGCTCAGGTGTGGTTCTGGCTTTGATGGAAGAGCAGGGGTGTGTGTGTGTGTGTGTGTGCACACACACACACACAACTGCCAGGTGTTGCTCTTCAGCTCGGCTTTGTGCTTCTTTCTGCTGGAAGTCTCTGTGAAGAGCCGTTTGGTGGTTTTGGATGTTCATGAGTCAATTTGATGTCCTCAGCAGCAGGGTTGTCCAAAGTGTGGCTCGGGGACCATTTGCGGGCCATTGGACTGATTGGACCTCTGAATGATGATTAAAGCTTTTCCAAGGAATTCATGCTTCTATTGCTAATAATAGACTAATTTTTTCAATTTTCTTCAGTTGAGCCTGAAATATATGAGTAAAGTGGTTTCCTTTTTTTCAATAAGGAAGGTTTGGAACTACAGTGATTTTCATCTTCTTTTTCCACAAAAGATTTTCTTTGTTTAAATAAAATATTTCTTG
The DNA here is from genome assembly GCF_002775205.1 of Xiphophorus maculatus. Lineage (NCBI taxonomy): Eukaryota > Metazoa > Chordata > Actinopteri > Cyprinodontiformes > Poeciliidae > Xiphophorus > Xiphophorus maculatus. Next base: position 2,313,460 of record NC_036444.1, on the reverse strand, counting down.
CTTAGTTTATAGTTGAACAAAAAAAATGTAACATGGTTACATCTGAGGTCAAAGGTTGTAGTCAAACTGTAATTAGTTAAACTGAAATTCTGCTACGAACTGAAAAAGTGATGTGTGTATATTTTCTCTGGAGGTCTGTCAGGTGTTGGTGGATTATAATGTTTGCTTTTTCACCTCCATTATTTATCCTTTCCCTCCCTTCTCCTCTTTCTGAAGCTAAAGCCATCCTCCATGCAGGTGGTTCTCAACATGTTTCTGACAATTATCACCTCCATAAACCTGCAGTTCTCACAGTATAGTAACATTTAATAGAGATATGTGTAAAACAAGCGCAAAAATGTAACGCGTACATGATCTCTTTCTTTCTATTTAAATCATAGATGGGTTTCTCTAGATCTTGTTGGGACATTAGTCCTTTAATTCTGGAAATGTTCTTCAGTTGATAGAAGGCCGACTTTGTAACTGTCTTTATGTGACTCTGAAGGTTCAGGGTTTATCACCAGTTTCCAGCTGTGGTAACTGAAGCTGTGTGCTGCTGATTCTTGATCGTTCCTCTTCAGTATCAACTTCAGTTTTGTTTCTATTCAGCTGGAGAAAGTTATGGCACCTCCACATATTGATTTGCCCAAAGCATCTTCTGCTTTGATTGGTTCAGGTTTACCTGGTGACATCTTAATGGTAACTAATCTTATTACTTGAACTGGGTTAGTGATAGCAGTGGATATTAAATGAAAGGAGTCCCAGGGTTGAACCCTGAGGCACCCCATATGTGACTTCTGTCCGCTCCTATAAAGAATTACCTGTTGGCACAAAGGCATTTGGACCAGTAATAAATGAAGAACTTGGACTTATTTGCTTTGGAACTGGAGTTCCAGTTCCAAAGCAAATACTGCTACTACTTTTACTGCTTTATTCAGTGAAAGCAATAAAAGTTAAAAAAAAAAAAACCTCCTTAATAATTCTACCTAATTATTTTTGAAGGATGTGGTTTAGTTATGACTCTGTTCTTACCCAGAAAGTAAAAATGTAAATTTTTGAAATGGGAAAGATTGACAATGACTACCTTGCATATGAAGTAGTTCTCTGGATTTGCTGCCGTTGGCTTCAGTTGTTAGTTTTTGTTTTTGTTACAGTGAATTTGTTGAAATTTATCTTGAAAAAATAATTTATACCACTAAATGCAACCCATGTTCCACCAGTGGTACTTGCACCCCACTTTGGGAATCATGACTTCATGGACTTTTTTACATCCAAAATTTTCTCTTATAATTAAGAGTGTCATTTGAGCAAATATACTCTGCACATTAAAAACTGACATTTTAAAAACTCAAAGCAATCCTCCTTTAGTTCAGTCAGTTGTTGCCTTTGATTTTAATGACCAGACAATTTTCACAAGGATGACATAGACTCACAGATTGAAACAATTCCCACAAGCAGTTTACTCAATTAACTAATCCAAACGAACTTAAATGAACTGAGCGTTTACATAAGCTATTATTTAATTTAGCTGAAATAGATTTAGAAGTTCAAAGAACAGCCCAAAGGAGTTAAATCAATAATCTAATCCAAGCCTAATAAACTAACACAGATGCTTAAAAAAGGAAGGATTTTTTTACAGGATGAAATAAATGGATGTTATTAGAACAAATTAAGCCTCAAATTTAATGATAATATTTATTTTTAACAAAACTGATATGAGATTCTCATGGTATAACCTTAAGGTAAACATACCAGTAGCCATTTTTTATGCCATTATATGAGCAATTTGAACAGAAAGGCGCCAATTATTCCTTCTGCTACTATTGATTAATATAGTTTTAAAAGGTGTTTTCATATTTATTATCCAGCTTTTCATGTGTAGACTTAAGCAAACCTCCAGAAGTACATATCTGCTAATTTTAGTTGTAGTTTACGTGCAGAATCTTGCTGATGTTCTTCTCTTAATGGACTAGCACAAAAATAAGAGGCTCAGCTGTTCAGTTTGTGCGTAATCAACCTGGAGTTGATTGCTTCACTTCCAAACTGCAGTTTTACAACAACAAGACCCAAAACCGAGCGACGGGTGGCGCTGTTTTGGTTTGCAAACCGTGATCCTCCATGTTTTTGACAGCATTGAACAAACAAACAAACAAACCGGTTTATCTTGAATAAAAAATGTCCCTTTTTTCTGCTCTGCACAGCAGTTGGCACCGTGGCAGTCATGACCTTTGCTGTGTATTTGTCACATTATTTTATTTATTTGTAGTTGGCAACAGGAAAGTGCAGCGTTGTGTTTCAGGCAGCTGATTGTCAGTGAGCAGCAACAGAATTAAGTCCTGTTCCTTTCTCTGTATTCTTTTCAACCACAGTGGGGAACATTTGAATGGTTTTGAAACCCAAATCATTTAAAATCGCAAGATGAAACAGCAACATGTTCAGGTCAGGATTGAAATGATTAATTGCATTAATCATGATTAATTGACTATTGAAATAATTGTCAACTAGTAATCGATTATTTGCTAATAGGACACGGACACAAAAAAAGGCCATCTGCTGAGAAAACAACATTTTTATTGCAGTAATTAAACAAAAACTTTACAAAATACATAGACAGTACATTTCTCAGTTAAGATAAAATCGCCTTTGCCTGTAAATTTTATTTTAGAATGCTGTCATCACCCTTTATTAAATACAATATTTATTTTATTACTTTAAAAAGAATTGAACTATTTATTCATATTTATCTTGCAATGTATTTCTAATATGGTATAAAAATGCTTAAGTGGTCAAATGAAAAATCTTATTAATCAGAATTATCTATAGAACAACTGATTACGAACATAATCGTTATTTGCGGTCCTTGTTTCAGGTGTCGCCTGTCGTTGCTTTAAGTCAACAAGCAGGTTATAAAACATTCCTGTTTGTTTTCCGTGGGAGTGACGAGTGGAGGAGGCCGGAAAGATCATCCCTTCATTTCCTCTTGGCAACAGAAGGCAGGAAAGAAAGACTTACCCATCAGCCACCAGAACCCCATCCGGGGGGACCTGGCGACCCTGGGTTTGATGCTCCAGTGGAGGGCGGGGAGTGGGTGTTGTCGGGTCTCAGTGCTCCGTAATGAACGATTTCTTCCAGAGAAATGCACTGGTGGTGGATGAGTACCGTGGGTGTGTTAGTGGCCAGAGTTCACAGCGAGTTCAGAAGCTTAAAGGATAACATCCCTCCATCTTTAGTGATCACAGATGATAGGATAGCAGCTATGTTCACCAACAGGGTGGAGATTACACCCAGGTGTGCTTATTATCCTTTATATTTGCCACAGTCACATCCCTGCTCTGTATTGATTCCTGTTGAATGACTTTTTGTTTATCTTGTTATGAACAATGACTGTTTTTTTGTTTAATGAGGTGAACCGACCGGGGAGATTAATGGCGGTAGCTGTTTGCTTTTTGGATGTCCCAGATATTGTTTGCTGTTGACATTATATGTCCTGTAACAGCCTTGCAAATGAGTTATGGATTTTTCACAAGGTTGACTCATGCAAATAAAAAAAGCAGCGCTGAAGGTAAAGAGCAGTTTAGGGTTCAGCTCTGTTCAGGGTCGTCGGTTTCTGCCTGTTGGACTCTTGATTCCTCTGCTTTTCAACACAGTTTTCATAAAACATCCACATGTTCTGTTCTGTTTATGTCCTGATTACATCAGTATATGACCTAACCTTAATCTCCCTTCTATCTTCTCCTGAGGCTCCTCTCCTTCCTTCCTTGTGGCTAATTATGTCACAGGTAAGCTTCCAGCTCAGGCTTACCATGTGCCAGATAAAGAAATTATTGTCCTGTCCCAGATGGACATTTTTGTCCTATTTATCTCCTCTGGCTAAGGCCATGAGATCTGTGGAATGCAGCAAGATGTTGTTTAAGTTTATGTGAGGTTTCCTGAGGTCGTCCAGCTGAGAGCAGGCCTTGTGGCAGCAGCTGGCACTGACACGGACATGTGCAGACAGATGAGAGTATTGAAGGAAAAAAAACACATAACACACTGTATTTGCTGAAGATTTATTGCTGTTATTGTGTAAAAAAAATATGTATTTTGACTTTGACTATTCCTCTATGCAGTATTTCTAGATCTTTCAGTGTCCTGGTTCTTATCTGATACTTTCCTCTTCAGTTCAGCCAAAAGGCTTTCAACAGGATTTCAGTCTGGGAACAGAGGTAGTTTTAGAAGGAACGTTCATTTTGTGACTGGAAAATCTGGAAAAGTTTCTGGTTCATTGTCCTGCTGAAAGATTAAATAATACATTTTCTGTTTTTTGGTAGAAATCTGGAAATTTTTAAACAGCAATTGAAATCCCCTATAGCTAGCTAACTAACTAGCTCTGTAATATAGATATAGCTATCTAGCTAGCTATAGGGGATTTTAAACACGACAGACAGAAAAAAGGTGGCTTTAAACTAGATAGCTGGAAAATGCTAGATTTTTCCAGCAGCCCGCTAGCTACCTAGCAGCTGAAAAAGAACTATAAAATAAGCAGCACTATAATAGTTTGGGTTTGCGTTCCTAAACATAAACCTAACTTGGTAAAAAAAAAAAAAGCTCTTATTTTTAGTTTTTATTACAAACTTGCCCATAACAACTTACTTTATCCTAAAGCATTGATAATGTTTCCTATTTTATTCTAACTAGACATTTTTCAGCAGATGTGGCATTTATAAATATACTTGGTGATACTTCAAGCTCATAAGATAAATGGGTACATAATTTTAAAAAATTCTGTCTAAAGTTCTGATGACAGGTTCTGTAGATTTAATAATCATTCTGACTGTGAGCTTAAAAGTACCCAAGAACTCGAAATGTCAAAACTAGAGTCTTTTTAGGAACCCCGTTTTATAGACATCATAAACTTAATCACGTATGAATCGTAATTTATATTGATACTTTTATGGCTTCAAATATTATTCCTTTAGAAGTTGTTGTGATGAAAATGAGTCAGCAGCTTCTGGGAGAGGGGGATGAGATCCCTGGACTCACAAATAATCGTGAGTGGTCGAGTTATTCTCATAATCAGTAAAAGGTGACATCTGAGGCAAAGAAAAGCCACAAGAGTCCATAAACTCTGGACTTTATGACTTTTATGATGGTGGTAAACGCAGGAGACTAAATATACTGCATGTAGATGCCTGTCCAGCTGGATGGTGTCTGTTTGGGCTGCGTGAGTGTAAGATGAGTCTCTGCTCCACCTGTCTAGATATCTCGCTATCTGTTGTTAGCGTCACCCAACCAGACAGACAGGACAGGCGTTCCAGCACATTTACCCGGACTCCGTCAAACATCAAGGGGTGTTTTAGCGAATCAGATTGCTATTAGTTACTGTTCTATGAAGCGTGTGTTAAAGGGTGTGTGGGGGTGTGTGTGCCAAGGAGGGGGAGAAAAGTAGTAGAACAGTGGGATCAGGTTGCTAAAGAGGAGCAATGATTTTTCGAGAAGGACTGAGAGACAGGTTGGCTTATCTGCAGCGGCGCCACTAATAGCGCAGGTGTTGTTTATTAGAAGATTCTCATGATTGAACTGTGGGGAAGAAAAAAAAGGAGGGGGAATGAGAGCAGAGAGAGGGCTGGAGGTGTGGATGTGCAGATGGTTTTTTGTTTTGCATTCCTTACCACTACCTGGAACAAGGCACTTTCATCCCCAAGCACTGGCACATAATTCCTAGCGCAGATGAGCTTTCATTAGTTTCAGCCTGACAGGAATGCTGTTAGTTTTTCTGCTGACTTTCACCTTGTTTAATAATTAGTTTTTTAATAAATTTTCAGCTTGTGACCGCTGAGGTCTGGGGCTGTCTGGCTGCTGCTTACAGTAGATGCTAAGGCCATAGATCGCTATCAGGAAGCAGCAAATAAGAGGCAGACCCCTGAAAGGATAATTACCGCTCTGTGTATTCACTGTTACACTCTTTATGGCAGTTATAATACCTTAGTATGCATGACAGAATCCTAATAACCTGCTTCTCATTTCTGATTTGCCTCTGGGCAGCTCTTCCATGTGTCTCCACAGAGCAGTCAGCAAGCAGCAGGCATGTAGCAGCAAAGCTAATTAACTACCGCTAGTCAAGCATATGCATCAGGACATATATAACTCTGCTGCGCACATTTATTCTGAATGAAAATGATTGAATTATTTAAGATGGATGTGAACTTTGCCACGCAGGAGACAGATAGACCCATCGCTGCACTCTGACAGGCTGCACAGGTGTGAGCACTGCTAGCGCTCAGACAAGAGGTTCAATGCACTGTTTTATTCTGGATGCTGCTCTTTGTTCTCCGTCCTAGTTCAATTTCCATACATTAGGCAGGATAAGAGGCTGGGGGAAATGAAGCCGCCTCGATAAAACGCAGCACGCTGCCCACTCAGACTCACTAAGGCTGCTATCTCTTCGCTCTCTATTGATCGGCTTAGTTGAAACTGGATATTTTTCCTCACCTAAGCTTTTGGTGGTGTGTTTAGGAAATGATGGCAGAAGACAGTAGTGACTTATCTGACTGGAGTTCCTACATAATGCTGCTTGGTAGGTCACTGAAATGCAGCGCTTGTTTCAATTTAAGTCAGAAAGTCATTAGTAGGACATGGGATTTTTAGCTGAAGTATTCAAAACTCTTGAACTGTAGCAAGGCAGCGCAGGAATATTATTCTTGATTTTCAACATTTTCACCAAAAAAATCCAAAACAACTCCACACTAATCAAGTCTGACCAGACTTCCTGTCCCGTCTGAAAACCTCACCTGACCAAAACACCTTCTGTCATCCCTACATGAATTATTAGCAAACTTCAAACTGATCTTCTTCTTATCAATGTTCCATAAAGGCCAGATCTGTAAACAGATTCCTTCACATGAGCTGTGGCTCGCTAATTCTAACCAATTAATTTCCCTTCAAAAAATATTAATAATCAGAATGGAAACCATCAATGTCATTATCATTTTATCATGCGATTAATTGATTTATTGCTTATGCCGACTGGCTTTGGTCTACCTATGTTAAAGGGGAGCTATTATACAAAATTAACAGTTTGCACGTTTTGTTTCTGCTGCTTCTAAAAGCAGCCCAAACAAAAGTTAATGTTTTTAGTTTCTGGAAAATGAGTCGTTTCAAAAACTTTCTGATTGTTAAGTCATATTCAGTGGGCACTGCGCTGTTACCTAGCAACCCAAGATGAGCTCCAGCACGTTTGGTCAGCTGGCTTTACCTGTATGGGCTACAATGGCTGCTGGAAAAAAAAGTTTTGTTGACTTACCATCTAGAAACCACTCGGTGCATTTTTGTTGGTTGTGCAGGAGACTCCACTTCTGCTTTTCAACAAAGTACGGTTGAATAGTCTTTACAGTCATTTTCATGTGTGAATGTTAACGTCCACATAAGCAGCAACTTATTTGGATTTAAAGTGACAAGACACCTTAAAACAGCTCAAAATAGGCGTAACTGAGCAGACTGAAATCTCATCTCTGAATGATTTTGTTAAAAAAAAATGTAATAAACCTGTTTCGTGTTACCCATAGGTCTATCCTAACCTGTTTAAGGATGCATAATAGATCACCTTTAATCTTTGAGTTTATGTTTGGAATGTGACAAAAAAAAAGTTAAAATGGTTTGAATAGTTTTACGTTGGACTGTATATTAATGTTAACCATTGAACAACATGTTAAGCTTATTTATGTAGGATTCAAGCATCAACTGGTCGGCAGGGTGATGGCTGACTGGCACAGGTGCCCCTGGGTCTAAATAAATCATGAGGCTGCCTGCTGATCGCCTACCTCCATCATTCCTGCATGCCCTGCCGTCCCTCCACAGGGAGCTCCAGAGAGGGGGCAGCCCCCACCGAAACGCGCGCCGCCTCACCTTCCCTCCAACCCCCTCATCACCTCCTCCATCCAACTCACATGAATATTTAAAAGCTAACACCAAGATGGAAAATATGCCGCCAGGCCTATAAAGACCCGGCGCAAAAAGATTCATTTTGGGACCTTGAGTTTCTTAATTTATTTCAGGTCAGGAAATTAAATTTAAAGCAGTTTAATTACAGGGAGAGTGGCGTTATGTGGACAGTCACAAACTGAGACTGTTGACAACAGTCAGACAGAGGGCAGGCGGAGAAACGGAGAGAGTGTGATCTGCTGAGGCCCAGCAGGGAGCTACAATTTGCAAAACCATGGCTCTATGTATTCATGTGTGTGTTTGGACCTTGTGCCATTGTGACAGAGGATGCCTGGTGTGCACAGACCCATGCAAGCTCCCATGAAGTCTTCAACAGAACAAAACAGTTTGTTTTCACAGTTGCAGGAATTTGCTAATGTGCAAATATGTCTGGTAAATAGTTTGGCTAATTCTGTGGCAGACAAGCCGACGTTTCTCTCTGCTGCTCTGCAAATTCATCCTTCACTTCATATCCCAAAACTTCGGCTGTTCAGACTCAACCTTAGTCTGATCTGACCAAGGCGCAGTTTTTCCTAGCATCTCTCCCAAACAAATGGTTGTCATGGCGATGGTATTTGGTTCCTCGTCCAGCCAGTCGTCACGGTTCCAGTTGTTTTTAACATTTTAAAGTCCTGTAGTGTTACAGGCAAGCTGTCATCTAACAGGGATTTCATCTCTTGTGTTCCTTTAAAAATGCATCACTAGGAAAGGAATATATTCATCTTATTTTTATATTTAAAAAAAAACGTTATGAAATTTTTTTTGGGAGATTAGGCTACTCGTAAAAAAAAGAGAGAGAAGAATTTATTGCAAGGATTTTTATGCAGGCTTTATCAGAGGGGCCAATAAATGTGGCTGGCAGTGTACAGATCCTCTATGCTGACAGCTGTTGCCCTATAAAAACGTTTCTGTTTTTCAGATGGATGAGTTGAATAAACTGTTGCTAGCACCACTCATTTAGCCATAAAGCAACAATATCAGTTTACTTTTATTGAATAAAAAGCAGCAGTGGTCTGAGGTCTTTCTGCATGGAGTTTGCAACAGAGATGCACCGATCTGATGTTAATATCTGTTTCGGTACCAATATTGAAAAAAATTCTAGATCAGATATCAGTGACAATGTGCAACGTTGTGCTTCATTATTTATTTTACATCATATTTATTATTCCTAATTTCACTTTCTGAACCATTTGAAATGTTTGTTGCAGTTCATTTGTAAATGTTTGACTGAATTAGTCAACTTACTGTTTTTACCACTTTCAGTTTCTTCATTACCTGTTTTAGATTGGCTGTCAGACTCCTAGTTACACTGACTAAGGTTGTGGTTTTATATGTTTGGCCAAGCTTGTGAAGCTATTCGTGTTTTCCAGTGAGCTGGACTGGTGCAGAGTTTTCATGTAAATTTATAATTTGGTACATTTATGTCTTTGTTTGAAAAAATAAGTGTTTAAAGTCACTTCAGCTGTTTCTCTGGTATCGGCCGACACTAAACCTCACATATCTTTATCGTGTCGGAGGTCCCTGGTTCCTCTCAGGGTACTCTGGCTTCCTCCCACTGTCCAAAAACATAAGAGTTAATGAGTGTGAAGGACTGATGACCTGTCCAGGGTCAATATTTCCAACTGGAAATATTATGAATTTATTTTTGAGGCTGTGTGAGTCATTTAAATGGAAAAATTAATCAAAGTTTATTTTTTGTTGGGAATGATGTAGTCAGTTTCCTGAACGCTGGTGAACTTTTTGCTCTGAAGTCTAGAAAAAAAGCCGTTTCCACATAATTTACGTCTGCATCGTCACTCCTTTATCGACTTGCATATGGACGTCTACGGGGGATTCTGGAAACGAGCCAGAGGAGCTTTTCATAAAAATTGCTTTTTTTTTCCTTTTGCAACATGATGGCTTGTTTGTATTCTTTTGAAGTTGAGTGCTTGACATGAAATAGGTCTGCAGAAAATCCTATTTCACCCAAGCTTGATAAATAATTTAAAATGACTAATAGCACCTTGTGGCAGAACGAGAATGTATCGCTGTGGCGTATCAGATTGCTTGTGGTTTCAGCCTTAGGCGTAATTTGTTTGGAAAAATAATTACTCCTGTATTGGGTCCTGGTTAAATATTAAATGGATTAGCATTAGGAATGTGGGAAGAACCTTCTCTTGGCAGGACCTTCTCTTTAGACAGACAGACTGGCACTTAAAATGTTTACTTTCTGTTATTTTTCAAGCTACTACATGGCCACATTTCATTAAAAGTAACACTGGAAAATAATAAAGTTTCTCTGCGTGGTTAGCCAGTCAGCTTTAAAGCCTAATCCTTGTGTTTTATGAGCAAGGCGCGTCAGATTGTCTGCAGACTTCAGCTGGTTGTTGAGCACATAAGATGCAAGGCACCAAAAGAGCAATAGAGACGCAAAAAGAGAGACTGAAACTGAAACAAGGAATGAAAATGAAGGCAGGGGAAGAAAACAGGCATAAATCGATTGGTATGAGTGAGAATGTGACTGGCTGATTGGCTAAAAGGATGCGTCCTCGCTTGCTCCATGTTTCTTAAGCAGCGTGATGCTGTTGTGGGATCAACTGCTATGCAACATATTACAGAGGTTTGAGGGGGAAACAGATGATTATAGTGTTAGAACATGGAGGTAAATGCCAGCAGGGCCCCACTCTGAGCTGAGACTGCAAAACAAATGCTTGGAGTTTGGTAGAAATACGTAAAAACGGCCCACAGTTAACTGGACACAAAGTACAGCAGTCACATCTGGTAGTCAGCATGTCGTTTGAAGATTCTTCATACTCACTTGTCTTCTGTCCTTTAAGTATTTCAAGTGTTTCATAGTCTGTTTCCATTACTTCCTGTTTTCTTCCTATTCCTGTTTCTGTTTATTTCTTCTTTTGTTCACATTTAGGTTTGGTATTCTGAGTCATTTTTATCCTGGGTTGCCATGGTTTTCTAGTATTTCTGTACTTCTCATTAGACTACTTCAGTTGAAATTCACTCTGTAAGTGAAGGAGAGAAGTTCATGTAAAAAAATAAGTTTGTCAAGCCTACTTTTTAAAAATGTGTTTAACATGACAACATAATAAACATGATATATTTATTATAAACAGTATATCTATATATATATATGTACATATATATATTTGGATAAACTTAATTTGATCATTTGTAACAAACTTTTTTTTTACTTGTTTTTTTATCTACTTGTTTTTTGTGGTAAAAACTTTTCCCTTGTTCTACGTTTTGCTTCGTTCAGAAGGTCTGGATCCTTAGCTGTGGAGAAACGATTGAGACATGGACTCTGTTGAAGTTTTAAACGAGTACCTTTCTCTTGTTTCGACATTAGTTGTTAAATATTTGGAAGTATGGCCAACACAGACTGAATGGCTTTCTTTCCGCTGCTTTTCTCAAGCTGAAACCTTTTATAGGCAGACTGAAGTTAAATAGAGCGCAGAAAATCACAACTCTTCCTTCTGATGCTGATTGGTTGAAAGTCTGCCAGAGAAATCAAGCTCAAGGGAGAAATCCCAGACAGAGCCCTGAAGGGAGATGAGAATTGATTGGAAGTGGAAGTCAATGGGTGGGCTGTCTGTAACCAGACCCACCTGGAGGTCATGGCCGTGATCACCCTCCTAGCTTACTAGTTCTCCAGGTTTCCTCAGTCTTTTGTCAGTTCCTCTTGTTATGGCCTTCTGGTCATTCTTCTTTTCTGTCATGCTGCTTGTTTCCCATAAGCTAAGATATTGGTCTTATCTGATGCATATCTTTGTATCTTAACTTTGATTCGTTATTAGTTAATTAGTCCGGTTTAAGGACTTCCTGTTCATTGCTTGCCAACTCTAAAGAGAAAAATTTCTCCTTCTTGTAATAAGGAAAAATTAAAGAAGCTGTTTTTAAGCAAGCTGACAGTCAGTTTGCAGCAACATCTGAGGAGATGGATTGTTTTTATGGTTTTTAAGCTTTGGAGTATTAAGGAGAAATTACACACTTTTAAGTTGCCATCAACTAGTTTCTAGCATCATATTTGTTAAAAATGGTAGAATTTATTTAAGTTGGTTGGATTTTAGCAACAATTCAAGGCTGAAGCTTAAAAATCCAACAAATTAAATCTCATTAAACCCTGTAAAAACAACAGAAAATTAATAACTTTTTTGAAACAAGTGAAGTAAAACACACAAAGTAGCTGCTGCCTCTTTGCATTTCCATAAAATGTCCTTGCCTCTTTTATTAGAGCAAAACAAGTTTCTGTCTGTTTTGTTTTCATTAATGCGACACATTAACACGCATCACTTCTCAAGCGCTTAAAAAGAAGCCTCTCTGAGCCGCAGTCGTCATGGAAACCAAGGCTCTTGTTCCAAAAACGGTCCGAGCAGGTCCAACACCTGAACCAGGCGGGGGCTGTTTTGATCTTCGCTCCAGCCCCCACCGACAGCTGTGCACTTTGGGGACAAGGAGGGCCCTTGAGCCACGCTCTCATCTCTCTGCCATTGTTTGCCCAGGTGGGCCCAGACACCCTGTCACCCCCACCACCTCTCTCTTTCACCTTTCCCCCCCACGGCCCTCTGCGTCTTTGTTCCACTGGGAGCTGTGGTCCAACTGGTGCTCCTGGTTACACAAAGAAACCTAAATTGTCTTTCATGTGCAGCCTGTTAGCAGCTGGGTACTGTGCTGCAGCGAACAGGAAGTTGGGATCCCGCTGCCGGCGGACTTCAGGCGGAGCGTCGTCCGACTTTCCATGATGGGATTAAAGGAGTTAAATACGTAGAATGGAAAAGTCTTGAATCTGGAAAAACATGGAAAAATATCCATGTGTTTAAATGCTCATCCATCTAATCATCTATCAATATAAAATTTTGTGGCATCAATACTTTTTATTGAGATCAAAGTGAAAGTGGCTGAAAATAACCGAATCCCACATTTTCATATATTTATTTGTGAAAATATAAAAACGATGTATTATTTTCTTCCAACAGTCTTTCAACATTGAGTTTGTCTGTCTAATAAAATCTCCAAAAGCTGCCAATGAATTTTGATTTTGTAGCTCGGAAAAAATAAAAGCAGCAATATGTGTTTTTTTGTGGTGCTATAATTTCTGTGCCATACAGTAAAATCATAAACTGTTCTTATCGTCACTTTCATCCTTATCGGAGTAGTACCACAAAATATTGTGATGAAAGCCAATATCGGACCATTCCTACCTCGGTGTTACAGAGTCTCATTACTCATCACCATGGTGACTGCTCCACATGACAATCACAGATGAGGTTTTCAGGTGTGACTTTCCCCCCAAAATCAGAGCGTATTAAAGCAAAGAGAGCTTTAAGTTTGAGCAGAATGTCCCGTCTTTCTGCTCCGCTCGCAGAAAAGAACAGCTGAGACAACAGCGGGGATCTTACATTAGTGACCTCTACCCTTTGTCCCCCTTTTCTCAGATTTTTTTTTTAACAACCCTCCGTTTGTCTTTATGCTCCACCAATCTGAGGTGTCCCTCCGTCCCGCAGGCAGCTCTGACTGGCATTTCAATCATCACATCTACAAACCAAAGTCTATCTCAAAGCGTCATCCGTCACAGCTGGCTGTGAGCATAAAGAGCATCAGTATATACGCCACGGCTCCATATCCCTGCATGTTTGAGGCGATGCTATGCATGAGCGTGTTTGAGAACACTCAGCAGGCCCTCAGGCTGCGAGATGCATTTAATTTCAGCGATAAAAAGAGACATATTTTAAGCTCTTTTTGTTGAAAACATAAACACATCAAAAATGGTTTCATACTTAATGGCAAATGTGTGTCTGTCTTCTCTGCTTTTAGAGGATAAGCAGGTGGTTAGAGGGGAAAATGGGGTCAAACTCTACTGTTCCCTGCTTTGTGTTTGCAAACAGGTGTGTGCGACTCGGAGATATCTGCAGCCACAAGCGCAGCAAACACACGTGCTGCTGACTGAGTTAGCTCTGCTGCTCTTGAATAAGTCAGAAACAACCGTTGCTGCAGGAGGAGAGAGTTCAACCGACTCCTTGAGCTTGTGTGTGTGCCTCTTTGTGCTCGGCTCTTCTCTTTGAATTGCAAACACACACTGCTGCTTAAATCAATCATAGCTGCTGCAGCACCTGTTCGGCAGAAATGCCAGCATCACTTAAAAAGGCCGCCTGTTTGTTTGTGTGTCCCTCTCTCTGTTGTGTTCGCCTTTTCTTCACAGGAACAGGGGAAATGCTGGAGAGTACGTGGCTAAGTGCAGTGAATCATAAATGGTTTGAGGAGTGTATCAGTAGATGGGAGAGGACACCAGCGACCTGTCGCATTTCTCTTCCAGCCGATGTTTATTTTGAGCCTGAAATTTGCTTGTTATCATTTCTTTCTGAATCTTTTTAAAGTTCTTGCTTTTGAGAAACAATGATGGTTTTGAATTCAAATTACAGTTTCTGGCAAAACACCTTACAGTCACCAACTGCAATACATTTGGTTGGGATTTTATGTGATAGGCCAACACAAAACTGTTGAATGTGTTCATGTTTAGATGACTTTTTCCCTCATGCTTGCCATTTCCCCAAAAACCTGCAACTTTTACTTAGATTTCTGAAAGCAGTTGTTTGAATTAGAGCCAATTTTTCATTTAGTGCTTTAACATTTAGCCTCACCTAAACTAATTAGTCCAGTTACATTTTAAAGTCATAACTTACTTGGCTGTTTTGTAAACTTTCAGTTAAATCTGTGTTGAAGTTTTGGTTATTGACTGTTAAAGTTCATCAACTAGTTGAAAGTTTATATTCATGCTCTTATTTTGAAGTGGGTGAAGACTTTTTAAGCAGCATTTCTGTTTCATCTCATGTTCTCTTGTTTTTTTGAGAAACTTTATCATGCAAATGGGAAGTATGCAACAAATAAAGGAATGTTCACTTACAGGTTGCTAATTAAACAAAGACATGCATTTATTCTGTACCCAGAATGCATTGCATCACAATTTTAAAATCTGCTGATGCTCTGTGTGTTTTCTGACTAGAGCACTACTGTGGACAGGCGAGCAAAATTAGCAACAGAGTTAGCAAAGCTTAACAACTATTAAACTGAAGCCATGAGTGAAATGTCTGATCCAAAGAATCACTTCCTGAAGCGATGATATACTATGTTTTAACTCATTATGTGTCATTGACACATGGTGGGGGTCAACATGGTGGAAATTAGTGCTTTAGCATTAGCTTCTGCTAAATGTCATGCTGTTCATGTTTGGTGCTTTAGGGTTAGCATAACTAACGTTTTAGTTGCTGCTGCAACACCACAGAAATTTTTTTTGTCAATACAAACATTTCAGATTTTTATTCATGAGTAAAACCACTTCACAATGATCCACTGTGTCCTGCTGTTCCATCACGTAAAACCCATTTAAAGTACATTAAGGTTTGTAATGTAACAAAATGTAGGAAAGTTGTTCACCTTTACGAGGCATTACACATAAAGCTGGAAAAGCATCTTTTTATCTATAACTGCTCCTACCAATGATCCAGAATTAAAAGGTTTATTCCTGAAAAACTATGAAATTATTTCTGAGCCAAACGTTTAAATATCAGGGAGAAACAGTTTGTTGAAACAAGTTGTGCATGTCTCCTGTCCCCAGTTGTTAAGCTGCATGTGAAGGGAGCTATTTGCATTACAAGGCTGCTGTGCAGCAGAATGAAACGCAGGCAGAGCTGTGAGCAAAACGAACACTCTCAGGGTGGCCCTGCGCTAATTGCAACCGCGGTGCATTTACTGATTATAGTTAAGTGGTCCAAAATGGTCCCCTGCTTTTAGTCACATTGACCCGCTCCCTCTCCTGGTGGTTGTGGTCAATAGCCGGCCTGTTGAGATGCCTTTTCACTGAGGGAAGAAAACAAGGTCTAGTAGTTTCTTCTACTAAACTACACAAGAGATGAGAGATTGAGGGAAGGATCATGAGAAAAATGTTTTTAAGCTGGAGTTTAGAACAAGTTCAACAAGAAGGCAGGAATTGCAAAGCTCTTCCTGCAGTTATTGGGAAGAAAAGCGGCCAGTGGAGATCTAAATTAGTCCTTTAGTGAGGGCATGTGCAGCTCATGACTATTCATGTCGCCTGCAAAAACATGCAAGCGCAGTCAGATGGAAATTATTAGAATGCAAAGTGGAAAGCTAATGAATGTGAAAGAGTTTCAGATGTAGGCGGCGGTGGAGGCTGGGTTAAATCACGGTTGCGTACAGAGATGGGACGTGGTCAGTGTTCCTCCTCCTCCCTGCTGCCTGAGACGGACCAGGAGGCCCTGCAGTGGGTTGGAATAACAACCTCTGGATCACACATGCTTTGATGCCCCCTCCCCGCGTACCTCTGCCTCTTTGGGATACTCTTTATTCCTCGAGATGAGGATGCGGGGATCTTAAACCCCCTCCAGCGCCGGCTCAACAGTGGGTCCCTGTGTTTGTGCCTCTCAGAGCAAATATTTTGCGAAAATCGAGATGCAAAACTTTTGATGCAAAAGTTATAACATATTCTGCACTTCTGCAAAGTTGGCTGACCAGACGTGAGCACAATCAGAAGCATTGGGTTAAACTAAAAAAGGATTTTGCCTTTTTCTGTGATCTAATACTTTACATAACTGCAGCTCTGTGATGTAATTCAATCCATCCCTGATGCTGGTCTCAGAAGCATTGCTTTGCCCCTCTTGCACTCTAGTTTGCCCTTGTGTCGTAACGTCTCTAATCCTTGGCACGATGCACAGATTTTGAAATTAGCTGGTGTATTTTTATATATTGCTTAAAAAGATTTCATAAATGTAGATCTAGTTTGCTTAAAAGTAATATTCTCAAGAATTTGCAGCAAATTAAGGTAATTGTTCACATACAGCTGGGAAAAAATCAACATTTAAGTCAACTGACTGTTTTTTCTTTCTCTGAAACTAATCGAGTTTCTTTGGCTATGTGTTTAAAATAATTGTGTATAATCCACTGTTGTTTTTTCAAATTCTTGTCACAAAGATCTCAATTTCTTGATTTATGCATCCTAAATATAGAAAGTCTGTCCGTACTGTATGGACAGACTTATGGAAACTATGACACTTCCAAGCGTCATAGTTGTTAAAGAGTAACTAAACCTCAAATTTACTTTTTGTCTAAATTAGTCCTTAAGAGTTTTATCTTTGTGTTTATGTGCAAATTGTGACATTTTTGTGTTAATGTTTTTAAATGATGTAATAGTTAGCTTAAAATTGTCTCAGTGCTGCCCCCATTGGTTTAAATAGCGGTTTCTACAGTTGAATTTTCCCATTAGTTATAACAATACAGCTTGGTTGATGTCTACTTCACTGTGGTTGTATTTAATTAGTAGCATTATTTTAAAAAAATCTGATTTCAGCAGAAAGTTGTAACTGAGCATCAGGAGCGTCACGTAACTTTATTTTCCTTGGCGCTAATTGGCTGAGTCCATGTGAGCAGGAATATTACTGCTACTGTCTACTGCTGAGATTACTCCCATAATGCGCATTGATGTATATTAGAGTATATTTGGTGTTTGGTCTATTAAAATAGGCAGTTGAAAGTGTTTTTGTAGGGAGTCTCCAGTATTTGTGGATTTTTCTGTTCACAGGTGGGTGAGGTCGGCTGTGAATACCGGGGGCCGGCTGTGTTTTCCCTGGTGTAGCTTACCTTTGTATGGAAGAGAGATATTAAATGTCTGGAAATAGGCTCCATTAAATGAACATGGAGGAGGAATAGGGGTAAAGAAAAGTTTAGAAGCAGGCCAAATTACTTCATGCCGATTAGTGAGTGAATGTTTTATGAGTCTGGCCTGCTGACGTGAGGGGATTTGTGTATGTGCATATGTGTGCATGTCCTGGTGTGAGACAGGGGTCAGCCTTGTGTGACTAATACAACACAAAAGATTTGCTTTCAGAGCATAAATCCCAACAAGAGCTCACAGCAACCAGAGCTGGCTCTTATCGCCACTGAATGGAACTCCCTTTGTTTGTTTACATGGCCGCTGCTATATGCACATCTGTGTATACATGCACAAACAAACACCCAGCTGTGCCGGTTGATTACATTTCCAGGGCATGATCGGCAGTTCGTACGACCGCATGCAAGCATCCATTCTTGGGGTTAGAGCGATCAAGATCTGCAGTCCGGAAAAAAACAAGAAATAAAGACAGGACAACAAACAGAGAACGAGTGGACTGGGAGGAAAAAAGATGGATGGACTCAGATTGGAATACAGGGCAGGGTGTAGCTGCAGGGACAGACGGACCTTTTGAATGAACATTTAGGTTACAGGCTGGGTGCCGGGCCGCTGCCCTTAGACGTAGATCAAACCAATAGAATAGACCAGAACCAGCCATCCAGGACACACCGCTATGCTCAAGGCCCAATGTTGTCCGTGTTGACTGGGCCAGGGACTCGCTCCCCTCAGGGGGTCGAAGATCCAAGGACGTCTTCCAGAGTTTCCATGGGTGCTTATCGTAGCTCATTTTGTTAGTTTTTCTGGATCACGCTGTAAGGCTCCGACCCACATTAATGAAGAGCTTTCAGATCAAACCCGTCGGTGTACAGCTAGATGTCAACGTGCTCCATTTGTAAAGCCCTATGAAATCCATTTTATTTTCTAAGTGCCACTTTTTCCATTTCAACCATATTTATTAACATAAAATTCATGTGTCAGGCTGCACAGTGGCGCAGTTGGTAGCACTGTTACCTTGCAGCAAGAAGGTCCTGGGTTCGATTCCCGGCCGGGGTCTTTCTGCATGGAGTTTGCATGTTCTCCCTGTGCATGGGTGGGTTCTCTCCGGGTACTCCGGTCCAAAAACATGACTGTCAGGTTAATTGGTCTCTCTAAATTCTCCCTAGGTGTGAGTGTGTGTGTGTGGTTGTTTGTCCTGTATGTCTCTGTGTTGCCCTGCGACAGACTGGCGACCTGTCCAGGGTGAACCCCGCCTCTCACCGGGAACGTAGCTGGAGAGGCACCAGCAACCCTGCCGACCCCTTTAGGGACAAAGGGTGAACAGAAAATGGATGGATGGAAAAAGCATGTAATGGTGTGAATGAAAATCAAATAGAGCTCATCATTTACTGTTATTTCACAGTTATAACAATTGTAATATTTTCAGTTACATAATGTTAAAACAAAGTACAATATAAAATAAAGAAAACATAACAATGTTTACTAACTGAAACTCTTCTAATCACTCATACAGTTTTGTTTGTGTTATGCATCTGACTCAGACACTTTTTGAACATGGAGAGTTTATTTTTGAGTGAGGTCATTTTGCAGATAAACATTTTTGAATCTAATATTTTGTTACAGGAACTACATTATTTACTAGAAATTCAGTTTTTTTTCTTTGACAAATATATCAGACTGAGAAGAAATGCATATTTATGCTCACCCAGGACCCAACAACTGTTCCTGTTTCTTATTTCAGGGCTAATGTGACATTTAGGGAAATGCTCCACAGGAAGTAAGGCTGGTTTGTGTCTTCTTCACCCATGTGGGAGGAGAAAGGCTGGAGCAGGGTGGGGTCAGGATGCTAATAGCGGGTGACCATTGTGATGCCTGATTTGCTGCACAGAGGTGATTTGCACCATCATTCTCTCCTCATTATCCTCCTGCATCTCTCCATCTCTGTCCCTTTTTTTCCTGCTCTTATCCCTCTCTGTCCCCTTTTCCACCTCCGCCTCCTTTCTGATTACTCCCTTCCTCCCCCCTTTCCCAAAACACCTCTCTCCCAGAATATGAGCTACATTTGTTTTGCTGCAGGAGTGGGACGTGTGGCGTGCAAAGTGCTGATGTGTTGGTTTCTAGGTAATTACAGCATCCCTTGGTCTCCAAGAAAACTCTAAACTAATGTTTAATTTGCCTCTCCACTCAAAGGAAGCCCTCCTTTGTTATTGCTGTGGCAATTAACCGCAGCCAAGGCCCAGGCATTTCCTGCGATTGTTGTGATTTGCATAGAAAGCGAATCAGGTGCTATCAAAACCTTATAACCTCTCTTCTCGGTAATATACATGCAGCCATCCCCCACCGCGCCGGCCATCTCTTTCCATCAGTGGCCTCACTGACACTTGAACCTGGTCTGTACCTCCAGACAGCGACTGACTGGCAGGGGAGATATTGACTAACCAGGCAGGATTTTTTTCCATTGCTGAATGAAAGTGTGGCTGATCTCTAATGGTCAGTCTCTATAGCTTCATCCAGCAGCTCCTAATTAACTGCCTGTTTGTTACGTAGCTGGTGGCGTTCCACTGAGGACGGCGCTAATGGATGCTGCTAAATGAAGGAATAAACTTAATGTCTGCAGCGTAGATAGTGTTCTGTTTAGGTTTTCTGTTTGAAGCACATATGTGAGCATTTTGAATGTAAATATATAAGAAGGGAAGTAAAAATAAAAGTTTTTCTTGTTGTCTATATTAGGGCTGAAACAATTAATCGGATTATTGAAATCACTGTCGATAGAACTATTGCAATAAGCAATAAATCAATTAATCGCATGATAAATTAAAATGATCTCAATAATTTAAATCATGGTGTGTATGTGTGTGTGTGTTTGAAATGTCTGTAATGGCCTGCTGAGTAGGGGTCAGATATTATAAGTTTATGCTTATTTCTGCTCCTTTTCATTCATGATTTTATTATTCTTTATGTTAAAGTCCTTAGAATAAATAATCTGTGAATATCTGCTGTAAAAACAGTTTATGGTCATATAGTGAAGAAGCCTGATGGGGTGTGAATACTTTTCCCAAACCTCTGTGGATTCTTCCTGTTTAAACTGAGCTGTAATTCTCAGACATGCTGCTGCTTTCTGTCTCACTTTTATCACATTTTGGCAAATACTTCAAGCATATTTTAATCAGTGAATTTGAATGTGCTAAACTAACCTTAATGAACTACTGTACAGCTGTTCATTTCCATAAAAAGCCTCCTCCTTTGCTGCTTTGCTAAGCTTTATTTTCATTAGAGTACCTGAATGAATTTGCATTGCCTTATCCGCTGTTGCTCCTGCTTCCCCCACTTTAATGCTCCTCTGTGCGACATGATACCTGCTCCACATCTCTCTCTTATGCTCTCATCAGATTATTAGAATCAGTATTTTCCCATTCCTGTGTTTAATGGCTTTGGGCTGGGCTATTTAAAAATAGAGTGAGAAAAATGGAGACAAAAACAGAGGAAGACGATGGTGATGGTGAGATTGAGGGTAAGCTGCAGGGACCGTTAAACCTGAGGAGCGGTTAATCCATGAGACGGCGCTCGGTGCTCATCTGCTCCAGACTGGTGTGGCGTGGTCGCCGATTGGCACATCCGAGACCCGAGAAGTCAAACATAGCCTCCTGATCTATATTTCAAAGCCCAGAGCAGAGAGGAATTCAGTAATGAGCTCCCATCTTCCTTTTGCTAGCAGAAGGCTCTCTTTGTGGAACTAATTGAAAGTGGCATGTGGAGTACTGGGAAGCTCTTTGGGGGCTGCGCCGTGTTTCAAGGGATGCGCGGAGATAAGCCTGCCTGCGCCGCTGTGGCTTTTGTGTCACTGGTCTGAAATAAACAGATCTGCTGGAGGACAGCGATGCACTTTGAGCTGGAGGAGAGTGTCCACTGCTGAAATTTCTCCTCCTTTTGCTTAAAAAAAAATAAATCAAGTTTTCTGTGTCAGCTCATCAGACATGCTGTGTGTGTGTGTGCGTGTGCGTGTGTGTGGGCCCATTTGTGCAGACAAGCGTGTGTTATTTGGGCTCGCTGATGGGAGAAGGGCATTCTCTCTTACAGAAATGGAAACAGGCGCAGACATACGCAGTTAGACTGATATACTGCGTGGCATTTACTGAAATTATGAAACACAGCCTGGCCTTTAGTATTTACACACACACACACACTTCAGAGAATGACAGTGTACCGTCGGATTCACCCGCGCGCACGCACACGCACACACACACACACACACACGCAGATACAGACGTTAGTAGATGTGGAAACATTTGCGCTCTGCTGTGCAGACGTTTTCATTCCACATTTTTAACTTAACAAACTTTAATTTATCAGGATTTTAGAAATAATGTGAAAAGTGTGGCAGGGCAGTTTCCTTCAGAAGTCACCAAATAAGCTAATAAACAACACACCAAACTTTAAAAATCGACCAGAACTTATATTAATCTGTCATCTGATCATTGAGAGACGACAGAAAAACTAACCTTTACGGTTTTGTGTGCAGATTACCTTGAATGGTGGTGGCAGCATCATGCTGTTGGGATGAGGTCATCAGCAGGGGAGGTTGGTCAGAGTCAACGGATTGAGCTGAGATAATCTCCGTCCAATCTGAGCGGCTCTGAGCGTTTTTGACTTTTTAAAGAAAATTTGGCAAAATCTTCTTTTGAGCCGCACAGTTCGTGAAATCTAACGCATCAGTGAAATTTAGAAATATGAAAAAGTTTATTAAAATAGAAATAAAACAACAACAAAAAATAAAATAAACAGTAAAAATTAAACTAAGATGAAACAAAAATATGAAAAAAGAACATGAGTAATAAAAATTAAAGACAAACAAAATTGAATAAGAAAATAAACTGAAAGAAGAAAATAAACAATGCAAAATAGAATAGATAATAAAACAAAAACCTTTGTTCTATTATCTATTTTAATAAGTAAAATATAATAAATACAAAAACTGAACTAAATTAATAAAACTGAAAAAAGAAATGAACCAATAAAAATCAACGGAAATAAAAACAATTGATAATACAATAGATTAAATAGACTAAAAATTCAATAAAATAAAAATAGAGAAAATAAATACAGGAATAGAAAAAAGAAAATAAAAATAAATTTCTCTGTGATATCACAACAGTAAGGAAGTCTTGCATCAATATCTGATAGATTGTAAATGTTTAAGCCACGATTGCAAATAATATATTCTCCTAGTTTAATAAACCTTTTGTTTGCACTTTAAAGGCAATTGACAACTTTATTGTAATATTAGACACATAATATTGCAAATTTATGTTATTCTGACGTGCAGCTCTACTCTAAATGCAACACTGATGGAGTCAAGAGTCTTTCAGTTGTGATCGCACCAGAAATCCTGCTAAGTATTGACTGAGAGCAACTGAATGGGAATGTATAAAACATTTTTAGATTTTTATTCCTCAAAAAATGTTAAAACTATCTTTCTCTTCCCCCAACTTCACAGCTCTTCTCCCATTTGTGCTGATCTTTGACATCAACCCCAATAAAATGTAGAGTTTTCTGTTATAATGAGAAAAAAAATGTATGAAAGTTAAACTCAGTGAGGTGTGTGAATTCAGCTTTTCCAGATAACTGATTTGTTTTGTTGAGGCCCAGTGAGGAGAGCAGGAGGACCACACATCATTACAGATTCTCTGTTTTCATTTTTTAGAGCTAACCTTCGTCTCGGGGCGCTCCTCTGTGGTTAAATCTGCCTTATTTCTGTAATGAGTGATAGAAATGTCAAGGCAGAGACCCGACAAAACCACCTGTCAAGTATTTCTCACCTGTGATTGATAGTTTATGAGTATCTGATCCGTGAAATCATCAGACCTTTGAAATGAAGTTTTGATGATCTCGTCTCATATTCCCACCAGGGTGTTCTTTCTGCGGGGCCTTCAAACTTGGCTCATGCATTTATTTATTGCATCATGAAGTTGGTTTCATAAACCCGCTGCTGTAGCTGTTTGCCTGCAACAAGACAGCTTCAGAGTCACAGATCTTATTAGATCTGTGCTCTGTTTGCCAACATGTCCTATTACACCTGAGCGCAGCTCTCCGCCGTATGAAGGTGTAATAGCACATCTAGTGGTAATTCATTACCAGTCAAGCTGCTCGTTTTCATCCTGATCCAAGGTTACTGTGGCCCTCGACTTGTCTGAGCTCAACCTGAGCTGATGACCCGAAGAGCTTCTGATGTGGAAATGAAGGCAGGAAGTGTTCTGGTTTGGGGAGGACATGGAATAGATATGGCTAAGGTGACCTACTATGCTTCCTTGAACAGGTTAAGATAGGATACAAAACATGTTCAGTAGATTTTTTTGTTTCATTGTTAGACTTTAGTCTGGTCAGTTCTGCCTATTTTGAGCTGATTTAGGGTCTCCCCACTTTAAATCCAAATAAGCCGCTGCTGGCTACGCTCCCCCAGTGCAACGTTTACACTCACACATGACAATGACTGCAAACAAATGCAAAAATGTACAACTTTACTTCTTTGAAAAGCATTAAGAGAGCCCCCTGCACAATCAGTAAGAATACAGCAAGTGATTTCTGGATTTTTTCACTTCCTGTACCAATATCTGAGGTTCAGTATCGGCTGATAAAATCCGATTGGTTTTTTTAAGTGCTTGGGTTGTTTTTATAAGCAGCAGAAACCCAAACAGAAGTTTGGATTTCTACCTATTATGAAATTGTGAATTTTTCATAATAGGTCCCCTTTAAAAGTGTGCAGGGAGGCAGAGAACAGCTCAGCTTAGTGCCCAGCTGCAGCGCTTGCCGGCCCCCTGGGGCCCTTCATGTGGAATGCGTCTGCTTGGAGCTGCGGATCGTGAGGCCAGCTGGGGGCAGTGACTTCTGGGAAAAGGGGACGTTTGTCTTTTTAATAGGAAGAAAACTGACATTATTTTTAGTGGTGGGATGTAGTACTTTGTTGCTGTACTTAATTACATTTTCCATGTATCTGTACTTTACTTCAGTAGATTCAGTCGTGGATATTTTTGACTTTTATTCCACTACATTTCTATAATGTGTTGGATTACACGGTACATCCACGTTACATTATGCTTTTTTTATTTTTTAGCTTGAAATTAATCAATAATTTATTCAAGTTAAATGGCTCAAGTGAGAACTAAGTTTTTAAAATGGTATAAAGACATTAAATTATTGTTCAATATACAGTTTTTAACTGTGAAGTTGATGACAAAAAGAAGTTCAAATGTCAGTGAAAATGATAGGTGTCTCTAATGACCTTTTTCTCACAGGAAACTTTTTCTTTGAACATGTTTACTGCAGTTAAAACACAAATTGGTTTTGGTGTTTAGTAAATTAAAAGAAATCAAAGGTATGATCATTTCTCTGATGCACAGAATCATAAGTCCCGGTATAAACTGTGTCACTGAGAAAAAATCCAACACAAACAAGCATTATCTGCAGACTCTACAACATTGATGCATTAAAGAAAATAAAGTAACTACTATACTAACCATTGCATTAGGTAATGCATTCAACAAGTACTTTTACTTTCAATACTTGTAGTATTTTTAAAAGCAAATAATTTTACTCAAGTAAAAATGTTGATGTGGAATGTTTTCTTTTACTAGAGCACATTTTTGTGTTTATTTCTACTTTTATTTAGGTACAACGATTGAATAATTTCTTTACTGCTGGAAGATCTAATAATTTGTGGATCCATTTGTGCAGCTAATGGCTGCGTTTCATACAGTATTTACAGGCGTGATGTTCTTTCTGACGCTCGTCGAACGGAGCGCTTCCTGTTTGACGGTTCAGGTCAGACTCTTTCGTGTACTGACCTCCAGTGACGGGTCGGTACGCCGGTCAGCTGAGATCCGCTTCCTTCAGGACGACTGCACACTTTTGTTCTGGAAATTTCCTCCCTGTCTCCAGCGACGGGTCGGTTAAAGTGCAGAGAGGAGGCGTAGCATCGCTCCTTTGTTTCCCCTTCCCAGCTTCTCGCTCCCTCCCTCTTTCCCGCCACCAGAATCCCCACTAGTGATATCTCCCACCCTCCAGCCAATTATAGCGCATCTATGAGTGAGAGAGAAGTGATCTGATTGGCTGCTCCGGGGTGTCTGGGAGGTCAGCACTGTCTTTTTCCACACCGTGTCATTCTGGTTATTTTCCAAAAGAAGACATCAGAGGAAAACTACAGTTTTAGGAAAAGGAAATTTTAGTGTGTTGTAATTTGTCCTCTGAAATAATTGTAAACCTGTCAAGAAAAATGAGAATCATCCTGCAGTTTGTTGCCACGCCGCTGACTCCGATGCCACAACAAAAGGAAATGTTGGGTGCCAGAATGCCTTTGTTGTGTGTGTCACCAGGAGGACGGTCCTCCCGCTGGGCAGAATGAGCTGAGGAGGGAAAACACCTGGTTAAAGAAGGCAGTTATGAGTTATGGAGCTGTCAGGGGGCATGTGAAGGTGTCTTTATTCCATACAATCCCAGATGAAAGCATGTTTGTTTTCCTTAGGCTTCGTTTGGGATTACATTCTCACGGTGCTGACACCAAAATTTAGTAATTTAACTGGTTTCATCTAAGCAACAATTATTCCTGCGGTTTCTAAAATAAGGTGCTGTGAAAAGCTATTTGCCTCCTTGCAGATTTCTTTTTTGTCACACCTAAAACGCATCTTAATATCAGACAAAATGCAGCCAGAGCAAACAGAAGATAGTGCCATTTATTCAAGTGAAAAACTAATTACCTCCTAAACCCAATAACTTGTTACGTCTCCCACTGGCCCAACGAGCATTGGCAATAACTGGTGAGGAATTTCTTTTTTATTATTTCTGTGGAGGAATTTTTACATGATTGTTCATATTAACCCACATTGAAAGATTATTAACGAAGAATAACAGATGCAGCCCTGACCATCACACCACCACCACCGTGTTGGATGGTCTTTTTCTGAAATGATGTCGGGTTTGTAGCAGATGCACTGCAACACAAACTGATTTATTCTTAGCCTGCAGCTAATGATAATATCAGTTATTGATCTGATGATTAATCATTTCAAAACTGGCCACATTCTGCAGATATTTCATTTAACCATTTAAACCTGTTTCATCCAATATTTGACATACATTAAAGGATGCAAACAAACAAAATAATTTAAATCCTTTTTTAAATAAGAAAGTAAGCATTGTAAAGCCTAAAATGCAATAACATATCATCTCTTTAGTGAATTTGAATTGAGTAAACCTAAAACTGCCACTTGAGGAGTTTTGGTTAAAACATTTTTACATGCAAAGGTTTCTTAAAAGCAAAATGTACATACTGTATATATACTTTTGTACAGTTTTGACTTAATTACTATTAAGTATCATGTTTCTCAGCAAATTACCTTTTTGAGTCTCCAGTTAACAATTAAATAATTACCTCATTAGTTGATGATTATTTTGATAATCGATTCATAACGATTAATCGGATTAATCGTTTCAGCCCTACTTTCTTCCCAAAAGCCTCAGGAAACATTAAGGTAGTTTTGGTAAATGAAAGTGTTGTTGTGTTGTGTTGTTGTGTTTTGGATCAGCAAAGGTTCACTAATTTCCAGATGTCATAACCGACTCTGTTTCCTGACTCTTGAATGTTTCTCTAAAGAAGAATTAACTTTAAAGTCGAAACTGTCATTCACAGTTTGACAAAAACACAAAATGCCCGCTTGTTTGGGATCAACTGTAAACTCCCGTTAAGACAGTCCATGCTTGTTTCTTCTTTTGGACGTAACAATGCCATATTCAGTATTGAATTTTGAGTTTTCTTCAAATCACTGCGTAGATGGAATCAGTTTTGCTTGGTGTCTCCTTCACTGAGGCCATGGCAGCAGCAATAATGTCATTCTGTCCACAATAAAGCACTGCTACATGAAACAGCAATGTGGTATTGATTGTTGCTGTACAATAATTGCTTTCCTTGGGGGAAAAAAAGCAACAATTTATTGCATATGATGTGTTGCATGACTCTATGTCTATCCCAGACTGTGGAGGGATGGGAGAAAATTAACGCCGTCTGTATGGCAGCGAGAAGAGGTATATGTTGTCATTTAAAGGGGATTAAGTGTGACTATACTTACAAATAACCGGGCACAGTTTCCTAGCCAAATTAATTACCTGTCATCACGACTTATTGTTTTTTGAGATGGCTCTTATTAATGTCTGCTCTGAAAGATGAGAGAGCGCTGCTTTTCCTCACCAACACAAACACCTGAGTTACCCGAGTTATTTCCGTTTTATCATTCTCAATTAGTTTCAATGATCTCTGCTTTAGTATGAAAGTAGGAAAAACAAAACTGTTGTCTCATTTACTGTCTGACAGCTCAATTCAGTGGAATTTATTTTTATAGCAGCAATTCGCAACAAATATCCCAAGGCATTTTATAAACAAAAGTCAATTCAGTCCATTTATACATATGGACTGTATAAATGGACAGTCCATTTATACACTGGACTGTCCAGTGTCCAGTGGACCCACCTCTCCAACTAACCAGAACTCAGAGGGAGTAGTTTTCTGCAAGGACTGACAGAAACAGGGAAAAGCAGAAAAGCTGGCAGATCGAAGGCCCAAACCCCGGGAATCGTACCAGCAGGTCTTTCCTCAGTTTTCAGGTCAAAGAGACGTGGAGCCGCTCTATTCCAAAGTACCCATGCTAGGTTTTGCTGGAGCTCTCTGCAGCCTGTTAGCTTGTCATGAAGCAGGAACGCCTTGGGCACTGAGAATTCCTGTCGCACACAGCAGAATCTGATTAGGCAGGAGATGGTAATGCTGCCTGACCTGGTGGGAGGAAAGAAGATGGTAGTCAAATCCGAGTGATAAAGACAGGGCGGGTTTATTGGGGGATGGGTGAAGGTAGGGAGATACCACGTACTGTAAGACTGCACGTCATGCTAGGGATGAGGTGCAGGAGGAAATATTTAGCCTTGCAAATGTCTACCCATGTCTACTTCTCTTTTGGCCCTATCAGCCTTTCTGATTGAATCTGAGTGTTGTTTCAGCCTGGTTGTAGGTTTGTGTGCTGCAGGGAGACACATGTCATTATGGTGGTATAATGGCTTCCTGCTGGCTCCGAGCTATATGTTCTCCGGCGCCACATTTCAAATAGTTTCTTGCCGTCTGTTGTTTTATCACATATCCAGTATGGGTGGCTCCAGCAGTCGACCACTTTGACCAAACCGCTGCTTCCCCCTCCATCACTCAGGCTCTGTATTGCTCTGAGCTGTGTTGGACTAAAGCAACTGCTGGGGGTCAATTACACAGGTTAGTAATAATAATGGTAGATAGCACAAGATACAATCAAAGAGACAGGTTATAAATGATACAGAAAGAGACTGTCAAGAAAATATTTCAGTGTGCGTTCGGTTAGGCCAGTAATTACAAACACCTTGAGGTGACATTTGTTTTTACTATAACTAAATTGAATCGAATTCCATCTTTAAAGCAAAGGTTTCACCACCAAATATGATATGAAAACAGCATATTTCACAGTTTTTGCAAACCTGCTCTCTCATGATTGCATACCAGAATCAAATCGAGTGGAGCAACTGCTTACAGTAACTTAGCTTATTGATTCTCTTGTGCACTCAGATTTGCTGTGGTTATCAGTTTGAGCAGATTCCTTTCATCCTGACTGAGTGGCTTTGAAGTACTCACATTTAAACACACCTGAACTAATATGGCATCCCAGTGTTAATATATCAGCTTTAAAATACAGCTGGCATTATAAAAATTAAGGTCTGATTGTCCTCAGGGTTTTGTAGTGTGTTTATATGAATGAGCATTCTTCCAAGGGAGCATTGGTTAGGCCTTAGTCTTTTCTCTAAGGTGTGACATGAAGAAAAAACTAACAGAAAATGTAACATTTAGCCAACTTCACCAAGATGAAATGGATATATTTTTAATAACCTAAAGTTACAGTGAGTAAGGAGACAGAGTCTTGGCCAGGTAAAATAAAAAAAAGAAGTATGATTATTTAAAGTTGATATTTTCCTGGGTTGGACTGAAGCATCATATCATGTGACGCTATGATAGTTTAACCTGAACATCAAGTACAGGGACAGCAAAAGGTTTACAGAAATAATAGCGATAAAGAAGCAGTTCTGTATTTGCTCTCTGAGAGGCGGCTAGCTACCCCACAATTTGCAAACGTCTGCTCTAAAAGAAACCGAAGGTGCTCTGATTGGGTGAGGTCACGGTTTTGTGCTGGTCAGTCTCCAGTTCTCCACTCCAATCTCCTAATGGACTAAGATTCATGTGTTGTGTGGAGTCATTTTGGAACAGAAAAGGACCATCCCCACAGTATCAAGATGTCCCGAAGCATCAAGAGTTTCTTTCACTGGATCAATCAGCCAAACCAATCCCTGAAAAACAATCCCACTCCATAATATTCGCTCCTTTAACTTCAAGCCTGGCAAAGTGCATTCTCCTGGCAACCACCAAATTCAAACCTGTGGATCAAGTTGCCAGAAACCTCCTCAGAAACCAGTGGTTGTGTTTTTCTACCGCAGCATCTGACGCTTCGTGTCGCATCTTGTGATTAAAGGTGTGGATGCAACTGTTTGGCCATGAACCTCTCTATGAACTGTTCTTGTTGGGAGTCATGCAACTGTTCAATCAGCAGACAGAAAAAATGTTTGGAGAATCAGTCTGCTTGATTCCATACACCTGTGACCATGGAAGTGACTGGAACACCTGAAATAATTTAGCTTAACTACATATTAGATAAGAGATAATATAAGACATTACACTGCTGCAAAACAACATCATTCCAATTGTTATTATTTCAGAGTGTGATTTTCAGACTTGTGAGTTTGTCGGAGATGAGCTACTCATGGTTACCTCAGATTGAGATCCTCGTCCAGAGGCTTCTAGGTTGGCCTTATAATGTCTGACTGTCAGTCCTCTGTCCTAATAGGGTCAGGGAGACATGAAGATCCCTCCTGGCATCCCCTAAATCTTCGCCGTTGGCTGTCTGATGTGACAGCATCACTGTATGACAAATACCCATCATTTACTAATGGCAAATCCTTCTCGGCACTCTTCCCTTTGACAAGAGAGGCAGAAGGACAGAGTGTGTGTGTGTAGGGGGGGGTGTAAGTGTGTGTAAATGTGTTATAGGTGGCCGTTGATGAAGAAAGCATCTATCTTCTATTGTTACAACCCCTCCCCATCTCACCGTCTCCATCTCACTGTTCCTCATCTTCTGTCATTTCTTCTCATGTCTCTACCTGGCAGACGGAGGTTTGTCCCTTTGACCCCTGCACCGAGAAATCAGGGGTGGGGGTTTACTGTGGAGGCACTGCTGTGCCAGAAGCCGTCAGTAGTTTGAAGGGGGGAAATGAGATGTATTACTGATAGGATCAGCTGCATGCTGGAGAATAATAACCAGGGGAAAGAGGCAATTACCAACAGGCAATGATGGAACAATATAGAGACGTCTAAGTGAACAAATGGGGTTTGCTGTAGTTGCAGTTGAAACGGCAAAAAACCTCCACTTCAAGGTGTGGAAACTCAATAGAAGCAAATGCATTGCATGTTAACATAGAAATTTAATGTCTTCAAATGCTGCTATTCAAAATAAAGTCAGTCTTTGTTCAATGGCAAAGAGTCTTGCTATGCCAGAGAATGTGGCATGCTAATACTGACGGTGGCACACAGCGACAACACGGCTCCATGTGTGCCTCAGTGACAGGGTGGCTCTCTGCCCGCTGAATATTTCATTATCTAAAAAGGCCTCAAAGAGGAGGGAGGTGTAAAATGTGAGATGGAGAGACCGAGGGAGACAGAAAGGACCTTTGAGTGTGCAAATGCTATCTTTGTTAGCTCTCTGTTGCAATTTACTCCCTGTGGGTGCAGAGCTGAACTGGACTCCAGGTTGTGTTGAATCAGCATAGGTCGCTGCTATATTTCACATTAGCATGCTTTGATGTATTTGAATTTCCATTGAGTTTGAGGTGCTTAAATGTTTCCATACACGTAATTATTCATGCTTTGGGTCTCTACATCTTTTGAAGTTGATCTCTCCATATTTTTTATCAAAAAAAAAATCCTCCCTCCTCTCCAGTTCTGTGTTGTAATGTATTGCCAGACTCACATGGAATGCTAATACTTTAACAGGCGAAACAGTGGCAGCCTTGTCAGCGCTTTCTCTGTCCCTTCTTCTGACAACGAGACTCCAAGAGAGAGAGAGAAACCTTTTTTTTTTACAAGAGACCTTGAGTACCAGGAATGTTGCCGCTGCTTGGGGAGTGAGACATTTCTCAAGGACTCTGTAAAAACTTTTTCCATGTCCACATATCTCTCCTCTTTCCACCTCTCAGCCACCTGGAACACTAGCTATAAATTTAAATGCAGCCTGCACTCCATTGCTGCTGCATACACATTGATTATACACAATCCCATCATCATATGCATGGCCTGAGTTGTGAATAGCCATTTCCAAAGTGATAGGTTCAGGTGCATCAGTGGAGGTGTGATGTATGTTTGTGAGTACATGTGTAGGTACATGTGCTGACTTCTGATGGGCCACAGGTGCACAGCAGGGGACGCAGCTCTGCATATTGATTTCACAGTCGGCCAACACCATGCATTATAGCTGGGAGTGTTTCTCTATGGTGCTTCTTCAAAGAAGCGGTGGAGGAACATTTTGGGGCATGAATATGTAGATGGAAACCCAAAGGGAGGGATGGAGCCATTCACGGCACCTCCAGGAGCCTTTTACATTAAGCCAGGGCGAGGCGTGGGATGGCAGGGAGGGAACAGGCAAAGAGACGTGGAGAAACGTTAATGGAAAGGTCTTTTCTCCTGAACACAGAAAAATGCTCCTTCCTGAACCATTTTTGCAGTTTGTCATAACTGAGCTTGTTATTTACCCTGAAGAGCTTTGCTTTTTTCCCGAACCCCCAACTCCCAGCCTCTTGAATAAATCATGTTTGTATAAGGACCAGTGATGGAGGTTTTAAATATGGAAAAGAGAAAGATCAAACCAATATCAAGAGACTGGAATAACCGCGTTGTGCATTTATGTCTTTTTAAATGTTGCTGGGTTCTGGGGATCCATCCGTCTCCCTTCTGGAGCCATGAGAAGGGAAGGTCAGCCTGATGGATACATCCTGACATGCACACAGCCTGCGATGTCAGCTGTGTGTCTGTGTGTGTGTGTGTGGGCTGTCGGGCCAGCCAAGCAAAGTTCAGCAGAGGGCGGACAGGCAGCGGGGAGGGGAGCGCTACAGCCTGGCCTCGGCGGCCTAGTTTAAGGAGGTTTTGCTTGCGGAGGGGCGGCTAAGGAGGGATGCGATGGTGAGGTTGGGCGAGCGGGCCGAGGTGTTGGGGCGGGCCGGGGTGGCAGAAGAAAGGCTTCATTCATGAGTCGTGCCATCTCTGTCTCCCAAGGGGATTGAGGCTCATCAATGACCAGGCCAGCTGGGAGGATGTCAAAACGCAGACTGGGTCCCTCTCTCCCCGTCCCAACCTGTCTTTGTGGGGAGCTGGTGCTGTCAGAGGCAGTAGCCCGAACACTGAGCCCTCTCATGCTGCTGGGTGCCCATTCAGAACCATTCAAAGCTTTTGGCTAGCCTTAGTTTACATGCTGTCTGTGTTGTATGAGACATGCAAAGTCTAGAACAATGGTTCCCAATTCAATTCAATTCAGTTTTATTTTGATAGCGCCAATTCACAACAAATGTCATCTCAAGGGATTTCACAAAAAATCATTTCAATCCAATCACACTTACAGTGCAGTAAGCTCAGTTAATTATCCAGAGTAGCTTAAAACGTTTCTAAGACAGAAGTCATGTTAAACGTTTTCTATCTGGAATTGTGAGTTTTAACTTAATGCTGCAATTTAAACCAAATAATTATTTCACAATATGCAAGAAAGAAAAAACGCCCTCACCTAGTTAAAGGACACATTTCTCTATTACTTTTACTCACAATATCAAGTTAAAATTACTACTTATTTTACTTTAGAATCATTTAAATTACTGTTTCAAATTGCATGAACAAAATTTCTGATCTGATAATGAATTTTATTTAACATTACACTGAATTCTGTTTTTAACATTTAGTGTGAACAGGACCTTTTTGTTTCTTCTTCTCTGATGAGCTAAAATATGAGCAATATTAATATTAAAACTTAAGCTGGGAATGTTGCAGCTCATTTGTTAATCAGCTTTGGTAATCAGGTGATTGAATGCAGAACGCTGGTGCCTGTGGTTTTATAGAGATAATTAAATATCAGGTTCTCAGTAGTTTTTATTTTTTAATTCAGGGAAGGGTGTGAAAACTTATGAAGAACCAGCAGATTTACTCCATAATGTGTTGGTTCTTGTTTTACATCACTGTTAATTTGATTAAACCTTGCAAGCAGAGTTTAGCATGATGATAACCACATTATCGTGGGTTTGATTTATCCTTTGGCATTGAATGAAACTGAAATTTCAGCACTGTACTGTTTCCCAACTACGTCTCCAAAATGAAATATCTGTTTACTCCAGAAGCCAATCTGCTTCTACCAAGCATTTATTAACAGTAAATATGAACTACACTTAACCACTTCCATTGCTGAAATGATCCTAAGTGGGTAAATTGTCCTGTGTTATGTGCTGTTCTTGTAGAGAGCAAAAGGAGAACAGAGAAGTAGTGATACGCTCAGCAGATGTGTGCACTCATCACTTCATTGCTTATACATGCCAGTGATAGGCCTGCATTAGCAGCAACTTCACAGTGCTCTGCAGGCAGGGGCAGAGGTGCATTGGTGGGGGCAACTTTGCATTTGTGGTTTCATGTCATGCACAACAAAGTTACTCCCTCTCCCTTCCTTCCTCTCTGTTTTTGTTTTGCTCATCTGTCAGAGAAAGAGGGGAAACAAAACAACCCTTAACACAGTAACAGCGTACAACCGGAGAAACTGCAGGCTGCAATCGATCCACGTCGATAAAAACAGTCACCACAAGCATCGAGACATTCATGCACAGATTCAATTTAAAAGAGGAGCAAGAAATGGAAATATCCCTTTCACTTTATTTTAGTGGATTTTGTGGAGTTCAGACTTTAAATCACTCGAGTAGCATCACACTTTAGATGGACAAAATAAAGAAAAGAGAAAACATTGTTACACTGAGGTTCCTCTCGGTTGCAAGTCTTCATTAGATGAATCTGACTCATAACAGAAGTTTCCCTGCATTTTTCTTCACTGAAGTACTTGCAAAGGTGTAAATGGATCAAATCAGCTTTTTTATAGCTGATTTGATCCATCAGACTTTTCAAAAATACCTACCCCTGTAAATTAGAGAGCATGCATGCTTTCTGTTTGTTTTGAATATTAGAAATGTAATTTATATAAACCACAAGAACAACCAGTCAGGTGACTATATTGCTCTCAATATATTGTCAAAAAATCACAAATGTGGCATTGTCTCTCTTTTTTCAGGTTCTTCAACAAGCAATAAAATAAGTAAAGAGAACTGAAAGGCTGGGCAACCAAAAAAACCTCAACCTCGAATGTTTCTGTGTTTTTCGGCATCTTAAAAAAAAAATTCTGGTGATGAAGGAATAAATAAATTTTGTATCATGATTATTGTATTGTAATGCATTTGTAAGCAATTAACAAAGGTGACGTATTTTCTGAAATAAATGAATTGTGCCATGGTTCACCTGAACACAAAGGATATATAAGATCCTGGGACAGAAGACTCCATTTTATGCCTGGAAATACGGTAGTCAGCTGCTAAAGAACCAAACTTGTAGGAGCTAAATGACCAAAACTCTTGTTAAAATGTTGTTATTAAACAGTAACTTCAATAATAGTTTAAGTAATTTAATAAACTGATAAGTTAAACAGAGAAACAATAAATGTTAATTTACTTTTGCTAGTAGCAAGTAACCAACAGCCAGTAGCTTTTAGCTAGTAGCTACAGGCTTTGAGTTTTCTCAAATTTCCAACTTAGTTGAAATTTGTTATAAATAATCATTTTTAGTAACATTAAAGATTTTGTGTGGATGAAAGGCCAAAACACAACTATTTCTCTGTTTTCTCAGATATGGACATGGTTACATGTGGACTACGCCTTAGCTACATCAGTATTAACATGCCACATGTGGCCTTGTAGAACTGCATTTCAGACACTAATGTATTCAGTAATTGAACTGCACAGAAACTGGACATGAAATCATGGAGCGGTTTGCGTTGAATCTTCTCGTGAAATTAAGGGAAATGCCGACAGCAGCAGCTACGTTTACATCTGTCCCCATGTTCTCAGTGAATCTCCAGCCCGTCTCCTTTTCTCAACCTCCTCCTCTTCCTCGCGTTATCGCCTCCTGGCAGTCCACTTTCTGCTTCTTGGGGAACCTTTTGACTGATGTCCCAGCTCATTGTGTGTGATGTTGACTCTGTATGGGTGTGTAACGGCGCCCTGAGATACTGTTGCCACAGTGTTGTCTTTGGTGTCTGCTCCACTGCTGCCCTTTAGACCCCAATAACCACCTTCTGTGTCAGTTTGTAAAGCATTTCTCTCTACCCTTTTATTGGTGCCTGTGCCTCTTTGGAACACTGTATTCTGCTTCCTTCTGTCTTTTACAGCTCATAATCATCTGTCCTTGTAATGCCTGCAGCCTCCATGTTTCAGCCATATCCCAATAAAAACGCGGCCTGTTGTTACTCCAGTCACTACTGGCAGGGAAAGCGGGCTGCAGTTGGAGATGTTCTTCTAACTGTGTGAAATGTTTTCATTCATTTACCTCCAACTCTTTCACATCTCTGTAAAGTCTCCCCTTAACATGCTGTTTCCCATGACCAAACTCTGCTAGAGCCCTCCGAGTCCTCAGGACTGGGGAGCAAGTTACCATGGTCACGGCAATCAGGATTGCGAACTTGAAACTTCCCAAGAGCCGCCTTGAGCTCCTTTGAACCGCGTGTCATGCTGTTAATATATATTACAGATGAATGGACAGGGGTTTCAGTGGATTCAGCCTAGATTAGGTTTCTGTGGAGCCCAGAAACGACATCCCACCTAGAGCAGGAAGAAGAAAGTGTCGGACTAAGAGTGTCCCTCCTATAGCAATGACAGGCTGAGAATCTCTTAAAAGTACTTCAGTGTGAGGAATCGCGGGGCTCCTGGTTATTTTGGGCATCATTGAAGATGTGAGTATATTCGTCTTTCTGACAGCACAAACCAAAATAAATAAGAGCTCTGGACTCCACTGCTGCTAAAATATATGAGACCATCAATCTTTTGTCAAGATAAAAACTTTTATTTTAAGCAGAAGACAAACAATTAGTTCTACTGCTACAACAATTTGCAATATTGGTGATTTGTTAAGTAATAGAAAAAAATATATAAATGAAAATATTGAATAAATCCCACAATATGTAGTCGTTCTTATAACTGCCTTTTTAAAGCAGTGTAGGTCTTTTTTGCAGTCAGAACCAGCTGAATTTATCTTTGTGGTTTGCGATCTCTCTTCCATCTCATTTAAAGGATTTAAAGTTGAGGACTTGTATGAAGGGAAGGTCTTATAATCTCTGTATCTGTGCTGGAAGCTGGACCACATCTAAACGTGTCAGTACCAGCGTTCCCACAAGTCCAAGCTAAACAGATAAAATTGATTATATTATAAATGATCTATAAGTAGTCTCCTATAAAACTGTCTAAAACACATTTCCTGCTATCCGCTCAGCAACTCAGGAAGAAATCTTCCAACGCTGCAGATTAATTGAAATGTCTCTGCTCCATATGCAGGAATGTGATTTTTATTTCTGTGTGTGTTTTAATCATTATCAGCTTTGGAAGTGTTAAAATACTTTAACATTGATTCCTCCTACATGTTGACGGTTCCCTCTGTTGACCTCTGCAGGCTGCTGTCCATCAGCTCAGATGAGCTGCCAAGAAATTGCTCCTCAGAAGACTTTAGCTGATTTATCAAAAGTTATAACGTAGGAATTGCTTTTATGTACGTTTCATTGGCAGTGAGGTTATGCCACTAATACGCGCAGTGTTTTGAATAAAGCCATCGGATCTCTGACCATGTGTGTTTTGTTCTCCCTCAGGGCTCCAGAGATCATCCTGGGCCTGCCGTTCTGTGAGGCCATAGACATGTGGTCGCTGGGTTGTGTAATAGCTGAGCTGTTTCTGGGATGGCCTCTCTACCCCGGAGCCTCCGAGTATGACCAGGTAACACATCTTTACTTCATACACACTGGAATAAAAGATTTCAAGTAAACATGACTCAGCTCCTTCAGACTAGCCAGCAGCAATTAGCAAACACCTGAACATCATACGAGCTACTTCTGGTAAAAATGTTGTTAAAGGGTTAATAGAGGAGCCATGTTGTGATGATTTCCTGAAGGTGGAGTTTCAGAAAAAGAAAGAGTTTTTAAAGAGACAGAGGCCCAATTTCAAGGTGTTACATTAAGAAGTCAAATTTCCTTTATATATCAAACGTGACTTGTAAGTTAAAGCATTTTACAACTGAAGGTAACATAGTTATTTGATTGTGCTACAAAATGGCACTAAGTGCCTGAAAAAACAGAGTACTGCCTTGTTAAATAAGTGGTGTAAACCTTTGGATGAAAAAATGTTTAAGTTAACCTATTTAAATTGAGGTCAGGCAAAAATGTGAATTCGGATTGTTACTCCTTTCTGCTCAAGCAAACCTGCAAACTGAAGAGAGTTTTGAACATTTGTACAACTGATTGCAGTGTTGAAAAATAAAATATTCTCTGATGAAGCCATGTTGCTTTAATGTTTGCATTTTAATCAACAGAATGTTGTTGTTGGAGATGTAGGCAGAAAAGCTCATTTATGTTCAACAAAATTCATCAAGTTACTTTAGCTTTGTAATTCTTAAATTGTACAACGTAGCTTCACTCGTTTTTAAACATTGCAGTTTTTGATTCTTTTGAGGCAATTGGTTTGCACAAATTTAAGTAAACACAACTGATTTTCCTAACTTTTGCTTTTGTTTATGTGCTGCTGTTTGTTCTTTATGAGATAATTCAGATAAAACGCTATAATTCTCGCAGGCTATTATAGCCGCTGTTCTGCATTGCCATGTTGCTCTTTCCTACTGACTGATTATCTTTTTTTTGACATAGTAATAAAATCTATCATGCATAATTTGCTTTTAAGTCCTTCCTGGCGTTTCCATCATTATCTATCATCTTCACCATAAATGTATTTTAAACCTCCAAACAAGCCTCCATCAGAAAGCATTTCCCTTTTCTTTTACACGATCAAATGACCATCTTAGATCTCAAAGTTCTTACAAAACATTTGCTTCATTTTGTTTTTTTGTTGTTTTTTTGCATTTCTGTCTTGCAGATTCGGTACATCTCACAGACGCAGGGTCTTCCGGCAGAGTATCTGTTGAGTGCAGGGACGAAGACCACCAGGTTCTTCAACAGAGATCCAGATTCCACCTATCCCCTCTGGAGACTGAAGGTACAAAACAAAATAAATAACTAGTTACATTTACTTATGTAACTTTCTGAAATGTACTTTCAGGAGTAGTTTCACTAAATTGTACTTTTTTACTTTTATAAAGTATCTTTACTCTTGTTTGAGTCAAATTTCTGGATACTTTACCTGTGAGTCACTGTGAGTAACTTCACTGAATGAAGAAAAACAAAAAATACCTAAATCTGCTATGTTGTAGTCATGATATTTATTTCTAGTATTTTTATTCTCTTTGTAGTTTTTAAAACTCCCGAATGTGGACATAACTTTGCATTCTCATTTGATTGATGTCATCAGTTTAAATATTAAATCAGATCTTCTGACCAGTTTCTCAGTAGTTGAGTAGCCTTTTGACCAAATATTCTTTTACTCTGACTTAAATACAACCTTTGGATAATCTATCCACCTCTGCTAATTTCTATTCATGAAATAAAAAATATATATAATGAAAAATAGAATAAGATAAACAAATATTGCACTATAAACCCAGAACAAAGTGAATAATTAAGTGGCGGTTTTTATTTATTCCATTTATCTGTTGCTACCGTACATGTGAGGCATTGAACCGAGGCTTTTGTTGTGTTCTGACTGTAATGAAGGTAAAATGGATCTGTGTGGGAGCTCTGATGCTGCTCTAAGCTCCACTCACTGCCCTCTCTGCTCTCCATTTAGGCCACTCAATAAACAACGTCAGCTTCATCTGAACTTCTGGATGCCACACAGACATTTTGCATATTGAGTTTTTGACTGCAATGAGCTGCAAATATGATCCGTCTCTGCAGCACATAAAGATGTGTTGTAACAAAAACACAAAATCTTACCAATTATTTTTGTCTACTTCTTCTTTAGTGTATTTTTGTACTTTATCTGCAATTGATCTTTGCTGGCTGAAGGCAATTTGCTCTTTGGGGACAATAAACTTTATCTAATGTAATCTGGTTTCTTGTGCAAATGTCTTAATACACCTGAAATAAAACAAGTAACTTTTCAGTAAGATATATGAGCTTGCTTTAAGTCAATAATTCTTGAGTATTGATAAAAACTACTGGATCCATTGGCCAAATTTTTCACTTAGGAAAAATGTCTTGTAATAAGGGAAATAATCTGCCAGTGGAACTAGTAATTTTCATCAATATTAATGAGTTATTTATTTAACACAACCTTGGATTTCTTGCTGAAAAGTTATTGTTAGTTTTGTCCTATTTCAGGTGTATTGGGATGCCTGCCCTAGAAAATAAACCAAAAATACGTAGTAAGATGTTGTGTTTTTGCAGTGTAAATGTTCTGGTAGTGAAGAAATAGCATGCAAAAGCAGGGTTAGGTTCTTAAGCAGCATTTTACACTCATATTACCTAACCTACATGCACAAGATGATATCTAGTGGAAAAGTAACCTGAATACATTGTTGCCTTGGTGAAGTACAGTGGTGGCAGCATCATCCTGTGGGGATGTTTTCCTTTAACAGGTTCTGGGAAGGTGATCACACAACATGAGAGGATAGATGGAGGAAAATTCAGGGCAAGCCTGGAAGAAAGCTTGTTTTAAGTCGCAGATAAAACAGGAGGAGTGACTCAGTCGTCTGTAAAAAAGTCAGATATGCAAGGGCGTGAATACTTTTGCAAGACAATTTTAAGTTCTATATATATGTGAAGAGAACATGCTCTAAAGTGATTTAGATGTTTGTGGTATTTCTGTTCCAAAAAAACCCTAAAAACTCCTCCTTTTACTCATTTTTTATTTTTCTGCTACAACTGTAAAATTGCAGAAAAGCAAACTTAAAATAACTTTATGATGAACTTCAGGAAGAACGCCTTATATTAAAGTCATCGTGACATAACTGAGCAGAGCCGCCAAAGCGTTGCAGCTCGTTACGACTGCCTCACATCTGGTTTGTGTAAAATCTAGGCGTCCTTGAAACGTTTCTCTGTCCCTTCCTCTTTGAAGAGCGACGGCTGAGCTTTAACTCGACCTCGCCATGTGTTTCCACCAAACGCCAGCTGTGGCGCGTTGCTGGCTGTAATTAAAAATACTTTTGTTAAGCCAGGAAATTTCTGCAGTCGGTGTAAATCTGCATCTGTTGGAACGTAATGATGGCGTGTTTATACCTGTCAGGTTTGTGTCTGTCCAGGTGCTCCAGTGTAAATCCGCTGTGTCGTCTGCGTATTGTTGCAGCGTTGGTGTGCAATCTGTTAGCAGGGCATTTGTGTGTTACCCCTGGGTTACTCAGAGGGCAGGATGAGGTCTGCTGCACATCAACAACAAGAGGCTATAATGAGCCAAATGTAAATAGTATATTTCCAGAGGGAGAAGTTTGATGGTATTTCTACCAAACATCTGCTTCTTGTCTCCTGCAGACTCCGGAAGACCACGAGGCTGAGACGGGGATCAAGTCCAAGGAGGCTCGCAAGTATATCTTCAACTGCTTGGATGATATGGCACAGGTACGCTGTCCGCGCAGTGTTGCCAGATTGGACAGGTTCTGTCCAATTGGGCTGCTTTTGAACTTTTGGCTGAAAGAAACACATTTGGACTGGTTTTTAGGAAATGTTTAGAGGAAAATAGTTGATGTTGTGTGG
The DNA here is from genome assembly GCF_002775205.1 of Xiphophorus maculatus. Lineage (NCBI taxonomy): Eukaryota > Metazoa > Chordata > Actinopteri > Cyprinodontiformes > Poeciliidae > Xiphophorus > Xiphophorus maculatus. The sequence goes on along the minus strand of NC_036444.1, from coordinate 2,271,787 downwards.
CAGAAAAACACAAAACCTTTGACAAAGAGCTGTGCTCATGCATTTATTTTATTAGCTAATTTACTTTGAAATGTTTAGAATCAGTTGAAAGTGAAATCATCAATTATTAGTAATTGGTTAATTAAGTGGCACTGTGGCGTAGAGATTCAAAACATAAATCCCAGTTAAACATCATGATTTAAAAAGACACAGCCAAAAAAAAAAACGCAAGTTTTATTGTCTTCCAGCAGTCAAATCCTAATCAATCAATAAATAGTCCTAATCAATTCCTAGTCCTGGGAGTTCTGAATTGATTCAAAAAAGCTCAAGAATTTATTTTAGATTAATTTTAATTATTTTAGCTTAAATATTTTGTAAAATTATATTTTGAATAATTCTTTGATTTTTTTAAAATTTGTTTTTAAAGCAAAAGCTACGCAGCTGAGCTAACCTTATAGTGGTAATTTAAAATACCACTATTAGAATTTTATGCACAAACATTTGAAACTGATGAAATATGATTCGGTATGGAACTGAATTTTAAAAATAAATGTCCTGTTTGTTTACGCTGTCTTTTCTTCTTGTCATTCACATAATTTAAACAAAATCTCTAAATAGAAAAACATGTTTCTGAATTAAAAATCATTTCTGAATTGAATCGTGAACCCTAAAAATCTAATTCCAGTCAAATCATTAAACAAGATTTGCATCTCTAATATATATATATAAAATAAAGGAAACACTTTAAGTGTTAAACACCTGTTTAAGTGTTCCCTTTATTTTTTTGAGCAGTGTATATATGACTACATGTGGCACTATTAAAATAACTTTTATTGGGCTGATTTTTTGGAATGGGGCGGGCGTTATGTTGTGTTTGGGCTGGAAACTGTCAGCCAGATCTGGCAACCCGTCAGAGGAGGGAATCTTCCTTCACAACAAGTCGAACCAGAGAACTATTGCTTTCTCCTGCTCTGCCTCTCACGTCCAACACAAGCAGGTTAAGGTCCAGAGCCGGTTTGATCCATCGCGTCCTGACAATTATCTGCCAAATGTATGAAATCCTTTTAAATATTTACGCTGCTGAGGCCGGATCTCCAGCTGCAGCAGAGTTCAACTGATACACGGAGTTTTACAGAGCCAAATGAAAGCAGCTGTTTGCTGAAACTCCCGCATGGCTCTCCGCCTGTCTAATAACTAACAGACATTCAAACTGAAAATGTGCTGCGACTGGTTAACAGGCCTTGATGTTAACCTTTGTTTCCTTATTTATGCTGCTGGGTGCGGGCTGTGGCTGTGCCTCATCTGTATTTCATGTAAGCATGTAATAACCAAACCCACTAAATGCTGCTGATATCCTAAACCTCAGGCTTTTTTGGAGCCAATTTGCACTTTAGGGACAAACCACATATGGTTAATTCTTCAGAGCATAACTGGATAGCATTGTGTCAAGTGTAAAGCTCGGTGGAGGAGGTGTTATGATATGGGTTCGGCCACTTAGTTCCATTGAAAGAAAATCTATGGATACAAGTTCCAGCCATAAATATTTTGCACTTGTGAATCAAAATGCATAGTCGTGAACTGAGTGTGTACCATAGGTGGGTGGTGTTAGCACATCATGTTAGCAACACACCTTGGTTTCTGCTGAAAGAAGAAGATGCAGTCAGCCATGTTTAGTATGAGTGTAGTGATCAAAATGTCTTCTAGAAAACAAACAGTTTTTTTTACAGATGAATGTCGTTATTAACTTTGACTTTAAGGGAGTATGCTACAATGTTAGCATGAAACAGGAAGTTGAACTAATTGCACAAATGTTTAACAAAAAGTCAAATTTCTCCTGTAATGGAAGGTGTTGAATTAGAAAATGTAAAAAAAAAAAAAAATTATTATACTGTTTCAGGTGCTAATTAAGCACTCAATAATCAGTTATTAAAATTAGTAGCTAAAACTAACTGTTCTGATTATGCTAACATGCTAATCTTGCCAAATGCTAATATATGATGCTAAAGAGAGAAAACAAATGCAAACTCTATTATTTTGTTTTGTTTTCTATATATAAAAAATCTAATTTATTCTTGTCATAGATCATGTTGGATTAGGAAATATTAAAAATGTTTTAAATAATTCCCGTTGAGGTACTAATTCTACACTGAATACCATCAGTTAGTAGTTCGGACTGACTACGTTAATTATTCTAATATGTTAATATTACTTAGTGCTAATGGCACTGAGTAATATTGTTGTTGTTTTGTCTTCTAAATAAATTATATCTATTTTTTCTTGGTAGGTAACAATCATGTTAATCTTGCTAGCATGCTGAAGGCATAAAATTAAAAATCTGTTTACATTTCATCTGCAAAAACAAAACTACCATATAAGTAACTTTTCACCAAGATATGGAAGCTTGGTTTAAGTTGATAATTTCTTAATATTGATGATAAAGACTTAGTTCTACTGGCAAATTATTTCACTTATAACATTGAAAAAACATCTTGTTATAAGTGAAATAATGTGACAGTGGAACTGGTCACATTATTATTGACTTTAAAAAAAGCTAATATATTTTTCCAAAAAGTTGCTTGTAAATTAGTTTTGTCTTATTTCAAGTGTAATAAAATATTTGCACAAGAAATTAGACAAAAATACAGATTTTGTTTTTGTAGTGTAGGGTTGTGAGATTTCTGTTCCCATGACGGATCAGAACCTGAGTGATGTTTACCTGTGTATATATCACCCTTACCTGATTCTGCTGGTAGATAATGGGCTCAGCGATGATTAATATGACTCAAATGTCATCGTCACGTTCCGTGGTTGAGCTCCTGATAATCGTTTCCAAGATAAAAAGGTTTGGGTAGGTGGATTTCCTCTGTTGGTGGATGTTCATCTTGATTACATCCAGACAGCGGCCCCTGGAAAAACCAACCATGCGGACACCCTACACATGTTGCTGCTTAAATGATGGAGACAATTACGGAGGTTCAGTAGTGCCCAGGGCCAATGTCAGGCCGGTCTGGAATAACGTGGTCAGCTGGGACAAGATGGTATCACTTCCTGGGATTGTTGGGTTTACAGCAGCAGGCAAACGGTTTAATGAAGCCAACCTGTGCTGGCATGATATCCCCTGGGTGTCATGTATCTGTATCTTCGGTGCTTCCAGCTCTGTATCCTGTCTTCCTCTGTTGCAACACCACTCGATTTACCAAAAAAACATGTGGAGGTAAGATTCAGAGCTACTAACATGGGGTAAAAATGGCCTGTTTTACCCCATCTCACTGTCCTGACCGCATAAACAAGTCAGCATTGTGGACATCTGTGCCTGCGTTTATAATGGATGATATAGCTGAAAGCCCTGCAAGGCCGAGGGGCGGGGAGCCAGGAAGTGATAATGAACCTCCTTTTAGTCGTGGGAAATGTGTGGAGGCTTCAGTCATGAGCGGATCTAATTGAAGGGAAATCAGACACCAGCTTACAGTAAATGCAGGACTGCAGGAGGAGTCCGGTGGAGAACGAAGGAAGACCGGAAATACTGTAAACATCCACCGTAATCTGCAGTCCATCGGTTTCTTTACTGATAACCGTGACAGGATGGCCAGGGGAGCATCATGGTCTTCATTCTACTGCACTGCCTGTAAAAGGGTTCATACCCCATTTCATCATGTTAAAACCATAAACAGTAATGTATTTTATTGGAATCTTCAATAATCTCACACAAGATAGCCTGATTGTTTGATGGAAGGAAATCAGTACAAGTCTTTAGTCAGGATAAACTGATCCACTTTTTTCACTTCCAAATTTACAGAATTGACTTAAAACTAGTTAATCTATTAAAAAATTTAATCAGATTAATCACACTCTAGACCTGAGAGTAATAACTATGCTTAACTTTATATGCTTGAAATATTAAAAAGCATGTTTTGGAAAATAACAATCAAACCAAACATCTCCATTTCCTTAGATTTATAAAGGTTTAAAATAATTATTTTGTTTCCAAAGCAGAAGGACAATTGACCGTTGCAATAAGTAGTCTTTACTTTGGTTTTATCTTTTTGTTGTTGTTGTTTTTGACATACTCTAATGCTGCAGTTTTTAAAAGCAATCTGACTCCTCGCTCATCTTTTCACTCGTGTTTGTGAGTTGATGCCACCAACCTGGCTGAGCAGTTTTAGCCTTTTCTCTGCCTACATCTCCCAGAATGCTGTGCGATTCTGGATCAGAGTCTGGTGAAATTATTGAATATTCTATCAGATGTATTATCCAGATCCAGTGATATTGATCATGTTATATATTGATATTGATTTATTGTCCAGTTCTAGTAAAAAGATGGGATTATGTTTCAGCCTCTGTTTCTCCCTGGTTGTGTAAAAAGGATTTGGGATGATGTTGAAGGCAGGACTGCGTCACGCAGGCCATGATGTCAGACGCAGCCTGGTTGATCCTGTTGCTCGACATCTGATCGCCTTTCCTTCAGAAATGCTCCTCGCAGCACACACAGACTGCCTGTGGTGTTTTGCTGTTTTGGGATTTTAATCGGTTTTAAAGAATTGGAAATGCCTAGCTTCTCTCTTCAGTTAAATCAGTAGATGGCAGGAACATTTTCCCCTCCTTTTTTGTTCATTTGTCACTTCTGTTGGACCTGATTGTTCACATTTCCCCAAAGTCATCTCCCTACAGAGGACATTGTGATTATTTCTCACCTCATTTCGCAGATTATTCCTTTATCGAAGCCAGCGGAGATGACAAACAAAGAGGCACGGCTGCAGAAGCTGAATAGCCTGCATGAAGATAGGGGCTTGAATCAGATTTGCCGTGTTGACTGGCAGCACATCTGATAGACCCTGGAGCAGACCCGCAGATAAGCGCTGCGTCTTTATGAAAAACAAGCCTGCTTCCTCCACAGCAGTCACAATAAACAAGGCTGCCTGTCTGCTGCCTGGTCCTGCTCCCACTGCCTGACAGTCTGCTCGGCGGCTACATCCTGACCTTGTTGCCCTCCGCTTCGTCCCTCACCAGACGCCACGACACTAAAAGTAGCTCAGAATCAGAATTAGTGCCTCACATACCGAATCAATCTTTGCTTATGTGTGAAGCGCTAAAGCAGAAAGTCGGCTGCCTTGCCAAGTATTTACCCACAGCCTGGGCCGCAGTGTTTATTACGGCTGAAGCAGCTTGATGTTTCAAGGCAGCTTCCCAGAATTTCACTCAGAACGTATTTACATTAAGATGCTGTGTCAGCTTTTTCAGAGCTGCTCACAAACTGATGTCCTGTGTGAAACTGACAGCCAGTGGCCGTGTTTATTGAGTTCCTCCGTTTTGTTTGTTTTTACGTCTTTGGAGGAGATAAAATTCTCGCTGAAGGCCCCGGGACATTTTTCATCTGCTGCTATGAATACCAGTGCAAATGTTTCTAATCCCACTGCAGAACAAGGTTATCACTGAGCTCTGACACACTCCTTAAATTACCAGACCTTCTGTGTATTATTAGCTTCCTTCTTGGGAAAATGATGTGGTGGAGATTTTTCTGATACCCAGAGCCCTGAATCATGCTCTGAGGAAGTGTGCAAACCTGGAGATGCACCGATCACAGATTTTAAAGTTGATTTCTGATGACCAATCTTGTGAACTTCTGACCTACAAAACTGATTTTAAAAACTGCCACTGAATTTACTGAAAATTGACAACAAAACTAAGTTCAAATACAGTAATATTTTTCTCAAAAACAATCTCAAATCACACAGCTGGCTTTTTCATGATCACCGAAAATCTACAAATACAGTAAAATCTTCCAGGTTATGGGATTAAGAAATATATAAAACCCAACAGAAAATAATTACAGGATAATTTCTTTACTCCCTTGCAAAACAGATTATACCTCAATATTTTTGTCTTTTTCTTTTTTGCCTTCCTGAAAATTTAATGTGCCTCAAATCACAAGAAATTTAATGTTTTTCTGTTTCTAGTCAAAAATAAATTACTGTCCAACTTAATATTTAAGAAAATACTCTGATTTCCTTTTATACATTATGACGGATGTTTAAGTTACTTTTCTGCTGTGTTTTCTTGTTTACTTTTGTCAGTAGTGCTGCAAAGAATGTGTCTAGTTAAAGTACACCTTTATGCAAATGATGTCATAGTTTACTCAGCTGATTCTCTCTTAAGGACGCTATTCAGTAGCTTCAATCTGTCTTCCATTGTGTCTCTTAAAAACGGTTCTTAGAGTGAAGAAAACTATATTAATGTTTTACATAAATTTGACAACTTATTTATGGAGTATTATCCAACAGCGCTGCCTTTCTGTGAGACTGCAGTCTGAGCAGAAGCTCAAAGTTATGCAGGTTTACTGTCAAAATAGCTCCTGTCTTTATTTATCAGTCAGAGAAAATGCATTTTTTGTACATTTTTGATTATGCCAAGATTATTTATTTGCATACTTTACCTCTTTGCTCTTTAGGTTTTGTGTAGATTATTTGTACAAAATGCATCACTGTGTACTTTAGTGTGGTTTGTTGGCCCTTATTAAGCCTAGAGCGAATATATCTTTATGTGCAGACCTGAACTCTGTTTAATGCTTTTAAACAGTCAAAAAACTCTCCCAATGAGACAAGAGCATTAAATTTTTTTCTCACTGTGAGAGTTTTTCTATGTTTTTCTATATTATGTATTATGTTATATGCCATGTCAGATGTTTAGCTTGTAAGTCTGTGTCTCCTGGTTATTAAATATTGCTTAAATGAATAAATCTGTAACAAACCCTGTTTTCTTTCTGCTTTCAGGTGAACATGACATCAGACCTGGAAGGAAGCGACATGCTGGCGGAAAAGGCAGACCGGAGGGAGTTCATTGACCTGTTGACCAAGATGCTGACTATCGATGCTGACAAGAGGATCACCCCCATCGAAACGCTCAACCACTCCTTCGTTACCATGTCGCATCTCCTCGATTACCCTCACAGCACCCAGTACGCCCTCCAAACTCCGTTTTATTGCTGTTTGCACTGTTTCCTCTGTTGTGCGCCACGTGAGCTCACTCCCGCTCTGTCTGTGCAGCGTAAAGTCATGCTTCCAAAACATGGAGATCTGCAAGCGTCGCGTCAACATATACGACACAGTCAACCAGAGCAAAACGCCCTTCATCACCCATGTGGCCCCCAGTACCTCCACCAACCTCACCATGACCTTCAACAACCAGCTGAACACTGTGCACAGCCAGGTGAGAGTCAAAGGAGACAGATCACTGAAATGATCAGTTGTGTCCTTATTATGACAATGACTTGCAAAAGTATTCACACCTCTTCCATATTTAAATATTCTGCCACAAATTTTGATGAGTTTTACTGGGATTTTATGTGATAGACCAGGAGTTCCCAAACCTTTCCCTGCCATGACCCTCCTAATATCTTAGTACACTTGAAATAAGACAGAACTAACTTACAGGTAACTTTCAACAAGATATGGGAGCTTGTTTTAAATAATTTCTTTAAAATTAAAGTTCCACTGTCAAATTATCTCACTTGTAATAGGACATTTTATCCATGTTATAAGTGAAATAATCTGCCATAGGAACCAGTACTTTTTGTCTTCTTATTATTTATTGAGATATTTGTACTAGAAATAGACTTAAAATATTTGGTAAGATTTTGTGTTTTTGCAGTGTAGGTATGAATACTTTTGGAGAAGCTGATTTATTGTTCTTTATTTTAAATTTAAATTGTCAAATTTGAAGCTTGACTAATAATTAGCATATATGAGAGTATTTGTTTGAGAATTACTAAAACAAAAGCCAATTAAAAAGCTATAAACTGTGAATTTTGTAATCAGTAGCTCCTCAGCTTCCCTGCCAGAAATGAGCCGTTTCTGCTCTCATTAGGTCCATTCTTCCTGTTGTCAGTTTATCAGCCTCGCTCTCCGTCTGGGTGCCTGGATATCTGTCTGCCCAGAGTTTCTGTCTGTGGCCCGGTCCTGTGGGATTGTCACAAAGTGCTGATCACACACACGACAAGCCGCGCTTCCTGCTTGCCCAGCATCCCTGGGCTTCCAGGGCCTTAAGAATCCCTTCACCAGGCTTCCTCGCGCTCCCGTCCGCGTCTGTCTTCTCTTCTTTCCTCCCGTTTGGTTGAGCCTGTGGTGCTTTACCGCTTTGTTCCCCAACAATCTGTGAATCAAACTGCTGACTTTTGGCTTGTGCAGGAATCACAAGAGCTTCTGGTTACAAGGTTTACCAGATTGTGCCCAGCTACAAATCCAACTCTATCTTCTCTGTCGCCACTATATTGAATGAGCTCATATAAGCGACAAAAACGTCATCTTGCTGTGATTTAAATGCGTCAACATTTCCTCCTGCCTGTATTTCTTGCAACTGGCTCTCAGGGCAGCTAAACAGGCTCAAGTTACTGATTTATTTTTCTCAACTCATTTGCAGAACTGGAAAGTGTTTTTGGCTTGTGTTTTGCTCCTTCTGTGCCTGTTTTGATGAATGCCACAGAAAAATATTGATCATGTTTTCCTCTCCTAATGTTCATCACACTCTCTAAAGAGAGCAAATGAAAAATGAAAGCTCTGCTCCAACATACACCTAATGCAAAAAGCTAAAATTAGATGTCGTCTTATGGTACAACTCCTCATCTGAAAAGAAAAAAAATGTTTCTTTTAAAAGTGTTTGTTTCTCAGAAGATATTCTACACGTCTAATGCTTAAAACACGCAGAAGTTACCAAATTTACATAACTATGCAATCACAGCTGACTGGAAATGTATTTCTGTCAATCGTAACCAAGATGGAAACTAGACAGGAACCTTGTGACATGTGATTTATTAACTTTACTAACTTTTCTACACAGATTGACACTTTGTGTGAAAAGCTGATGTAGAGTTTTGCTCTAGGCTGAGTTTTAAGATCACGTCACATTTTAGTGGGAATAACAAACATTTCTGCTTCTGTCAGGTTCATGTTAGCACTATGTCCGAACTTTACATGAACTCATCATGGACATGAGTATCACATTCACTTTGGCTTTTCACTGATGCATTTCAATCAATCCTTTTTTCCGGGTGGATTATTATTATTAATCAATATAAAACTCCAGGGATTTTTAAAGCTAATAATTTGGTGCACAAGTTTGAATAAAAAGTCAATTTGGTTAGAGGTAACTTTGAAATAATCATTTGAATTGTTCAGCATCATGATGCTGCCAGTAGTTGATTCAAGTTTAAGTCATATAATAGTTCTTCTTTATTACATCCACGCTTTGCAATCTACAATTATTCCTGGCAGCAAAGCAGTCCCTCAGCATGATGCTGCCACCTGCACATTTCTCTGGGTTTGAAAGTCATGATCTTCTTTGATCATGAACAAAAGAATCTGGCTACATTTTTTTCACTCTAATGCATAATTGGGAAAGATATTGAAATTTTTCTGCAAAAAATATAAAATATTGTGTTTAAGTGACTTCTAACTCTCACCTGCAGGTGGCAGTATTTTTTACTTGAATCAAGTAAGCGTAAATATTGCAAAATTAGTTAGCAGCACCACAAAAGCAGTGGTTGTGATTTTTAAAAATGTGTGTGTTGTTACTAATTTTACAATATTAGTTAGAAATATTGGGAATATTTGTCAAATATTTGAAATATTTACCAAATATTTCAAAATTTGTCAGTAGCAACACACAATCAGTGATTTTCATTGTAAAAAAATCACAGATTTTGTAGAAAAATCAGTGATCAGAATTATGTTAAATGATTATTGATGCACTAAAATGCCCTTTATTTCGCTGCAATTGGAGACATTGAATGAAACCATGCAAGCATTTGATCCTTCGTGCATCATTTTGCACTTGTGTGAATTATTTGAAATATTTGAAGTTAAATTTTTTTTATCTTTCATTGGGGATGCAAACAAATCCACAATACATTTAAACACGTGCAACCGATTCTTTCTTTTAAAATTCATTATAATTACATATTTTCAGCCCACAACAAAAACAGAATGTATGACCAGCATGGTAAATATTAATAAACACCCAGAAGCAATTTATTCAAGTAAAAACCGATTCTGTGGTAAACAGCTCAAATGATTCAACTGCATTTACTTTCAGGGGATTTTGTGTCATTGAGTTATTATTCATGCAACCGTGGCATTGATTGCATTTCCACTCACATCCTTTTTCTCCACCTAATTAATCAAATGAGCGGTTTGCATATTTTAAGATTCCTCTGCTCTGCCTGCTCCCAGATTCTTCCCTTGGATTCCATTATTTCTGTCCAGATTGTTTCTGCTGATTCCATCCCACCTCCCTGTCATTCCCATCAGAACCTCCACCCTCATGACTTTTATTTTGGTCCCACCATTCCTTTAGGCCACCAACCTGGCTCCCTCCTCCACCAACAATGCCACCCTTTCCTTTGCCAGTCCTGACGTCTCCATACTAAACTACCAATCTGCACTCTACCAGCCCTCTGCCGCCTCCATGGCGGCTGTGGCCCAGAGGAGCATGCCGCTGCAGCCGGGGGCGCCGCAGCTCTGCGCCGCTCGGCCCGACCCCTTCCAGCAGGCGCTCATCGTCTGCCCGCCGGGATTCCAAGGTAACCACGTTAACGTTAGCATGGGAAAACCTCAGAATATCACTGAAAATTATTTATTTCAGGGGTTCAAAAAGGAAACTAAAATATTTTTGTCACATTTGAATCTTTCAGGACAAAGAAAATCTGAGCAAAAATGAAAAGAAGTTGTTTTAAAATGATGGTTTCATATATTAACCACCCTGGCTTCATGTGAAAATCTACTTACCTTATTAATTAAATGTAATCAACTAATTTTCACCATTTTTAACGATTTAAACAGAAGAATGAAGACCTCAGAAAGCAACACATCTGAAGTTATTCAAGATTACTTAAGTACATCTGGGTCATGAAGCAGGACAATACAAATATACAAAGATTGTCGAGTGGCCTAGTCAAATCTCGTACTTAAATCCAGCTGTGAATTGCCTTGAACAGGCCATTAATGCTGAAAAATCCTCCAATGTGGATGAATTAAATCAATTCATGAAAGAAAAGTGACCTAAAACTTCTCCTCAGCGGCTTATTACCTGTTAAACGCTGCTAGAGCTCAATCAGAGGAAAGTTACACTTTCAGTAATAAATGAAATCATCGTTTCAGAACTATGTTTTATATTTATAGAAACATCTCAGTGTAACAACAACAAGCAAATGAAAACTCTGAATTTTTTAGATTCATATGTGAGGGACTGCTGAGTGCAACGTCACTAACATCATCCACTAGGAGCGTAAGCTATGAAAGGTCATTACGATTTAAACTGGCAGTTCACAGAGTGCTATAGACAAGCAGAAGTTCAGTGGAAGGAAAAACTGTGTCAAAAGAAAGCTTTTACAAGAAACAGGGATGACTTCAGTCAAGGTGTGAATATCTGATGAGAAAATGAATTATGTGTTTTAATTACTTTAAGCCATAGTTACCAAAATGAACAGAAATAAATGCTTTGATTATCTCACTCTGTGTGATGAATAAATATGTGAGCTTAACGTTTTGATACAAGAAACCATTTTTTCAATAATAATTTTATTTTCTCTTGATTCACCTGTATGATTTCAGCACACAAAGCAGAAATGTATTAAGCATAAACTCTGAGTTATTTTAACTCTGATCTGAAATATTTGTCACGTTCTGAGCGCCTGTCTTGCTATTTTTACGACGTTCTTCGCTTGTGTTTTATTCATGAGCAGGTTTGCAGGCATCCCCTTCCAAGCACACCAGTTACTCTGTGAGGATGGAGAACGCGGTTCCCATAGTGACGCAGGCTCCCGGTGCCCAACCTCTGCAGATCCAACCTGGCCTCCTCACACAGGTGAGGGGCACATTCCCACATTTTAACTTTATTTATTTATTTAATTTTTAAACAGGAAAAGATGAAAGAAATCTGGCCTGGCTCAGCATAATTACTGTTTTACAGCAGGTTCCTCTTCTGCAGAACATAAAACACACAGATATGGAACATCACATCCCATTAACAGACACAGAGACTTACCAATTTACAAAACAGTCGAATATTTACACTGAACAGTGACTGTAAAAAAAAAAAAAGAAATGATGCATGATTCTTCTTAAGAAGCGCATATGTTGAGATTGACTTTATATGTTTTGGAATATCATTCTATGTTTTAGAATAAACATAGAAAATGATCTTTGGTCATAACAGTTTTTAAAGGCTGGTAGTAACAAATGTCGTAGTTGATTGGGTTTATGCATCAGAGCAGAAAAACCTACATAATAACACAGTTTAATACCGCTGCACAAAAACATAATTTTGAAAAGTTAAAGCATTTGAATAAGAAAAACTATGAAATGAGGCGTTATGAGTTTTTTAGGACTTATTGGGTTCAGAGATTTCATTAGTATTAAGAGAGCTGACAGATAAACATAGTAAACATTATAATAAGCAAACTTATTATAAAAATTACAAAAATCTGTTGTACTCAGAGCAATTCAGGAATGGAATAAATCACATAAAAAAAAGATTTTATAATTAAAGGAGCACTGAAATGTTATTTTTATTTAATCCTATTTTTAAAAAATCTGGATTCATGTGTGTAGTTTGTATAATGTTTGACTAAATTTATTATACTATATTTTAATGTTGAAATGATCTTATGTGTTGCATGAATATCATTTGGGTTTTATCGATTGGATCCCAGGAAGATCAGTGGTGGAAACAAATGGGGAGCCTAATAAATAAACAAAAGTATTATGGTATTAAGATAAGTGTTTGAAACAGAAGATGTTGAATATGATTTAGACTTAGACTTACTTTATTATCATTTTGCATGCACAGGGTGTATACAGAACGAAATTTCGTTGCATACGGCTCAGAACAATGTTTTGAGGTTCTAATGTTATGAGGTTACTCCGGAATATAAATCTAAATATGAAATATAAAGTGCAGGACTGACAGTAAAATAGAAGTTATTTAGCTCTGTACATGTGCAAGGTATGAAGTGGAGACCAGTTTTTGAGTGCAGTCCAGTTAAGAGTTCAGCAGTCTGATGGCAAGTGGGAAAAAGCTGTTTCGGAACCTGGTGGACCTGCACCGGATGCTGCAGAACCTCTTTCCAAAGGGCAGCAGGGAGAACAGTCCATGGTGGGGGTGTGAGGGGTCACTGATGATGTTTCAGCCTCGGGACACGCAGCGCTGGGATGAAATGTCCTGAATGGTCCTGTCCTGTCCGCACCACTCTCCTCACGTTCTTCCAGTCGGAGGCGCTGCAGCTTTTGAAATAAACATAAATTTTTTGTTTCATCTTAGCGGATAAAGCTTGATAAGTTAGCTTCATGACATCCAGCTGCGTTCAGTCTTTGGGTTCCTTTTTTCCCATAATCCCTCAGTGGTATCTCTGGCTGGGCGAGGAAAACACGGCCCCTGCCGGCAGCTGGTTCTTCCTGAGTGCGTTCAGGTCATCGCCCCCTCTGCTCTCACTCCTCACTCTGGAAAGGTCCTGAAGTTTCAGCTGCTCCCTCTGCAGCGACTCCCGCTTGCACAGAAAGACTGCTGGTGACTTCCATCCCCGCTCCGCGTCTTTCTCCCTATGGAAATTTCCATGCAGGCTTTAAATATCCCTGAGAATCCTGGGAGTTTAAATCGTTCCCTTATCTCTAGTTAATCATCCAGTAGGCAGGCATGCGAGGAGCGAAGCTGCATGCGCTCGCCTGTGCACGTGCGTGTGTTTCTACGGTGAGTTAATCTGTCAGATACCAAATGGTGATTAGCTCCATGGCTGCTTCCAAGTCAGGCGCTCCAAATTACAGGCCTCCCAGGATCTCCAGAGGTCAGGAAAAAGCTCTGGTGAGGCAGCAAAAAGTCAGCAACGCGTTCAGCAACCAGTCCTACGACAGGGTGTTGGGCCTCACTAAGAAAATAAGGAAATAAAAATCAATAGGCCTTCGCAACGCTTTGCTGCTCGGGCCTAATAAGTAAAATTATGGGAATAAAGTTGTGATAAAATAACAAAAAAGTCATATTATGAGAATAAAGTCTTGCTATGACTTTACAAATAGTTACGAATAGTATCATTCTCATAAAATTATAATTTTAATTTTGTATAAGTTTGTTCTTTGTAATAATGTGACTATTTTCATAATATTGACGTTTGTCTTGTACTTCTGCGACTTTATTCTCATATTATCTTGATTTTATGCTCATGTGACATTATTCTCATAATATTATGAGAATTATAATTATATACTGCTCAAAAAAATAAAGGAAACACTTAAACAACACAATATAACTCCAAGTACATCAAACTTCTGTGAAATCAAACTGTCCACTTAGGAAGCAACACTGATTGACAATCAATTTCACCTGCTGTTGTGCAAATGGAACTTTGTACAGAACAAAGTATTCAATGAGAATATTTCTTTCATTCAGATCTAGGATGTGTTATTTGAGTGTTCCCTTTATTTTTTTGAGCAGTATATAATTGTGAGAATTATAATAATAAGTCATAATATTATGACTTATTCTCTTACGAGTTTATTCTCATAATGACTTCATTCTCTTAATATGATTTTTTCTTGTGTTATTATGCATTTATTCTCATATTATGACTCTATTCTCGTAACATTGTGATTTCATTCTCAAAATATGACTTTTTTAATTTTATTATTCCCACTTTATTCCCATACTAATTTGACTTTATTCTCACATGGCTTAATTCTTGTATTATTGCAATTTTTTCCGTATAAGTTTATTCTCATAATTTTATGGCTTTATTCTTGTAAGTATATGTTTTTTATTTTTTTTGTACTGTGGGCCTGATTTTCCATCGTAAGATCCAACCAACTAATGATTAAAATTGTGAAAAAAAACAATCTTATGTTGCAGTAATGTTCTTCCTCCGTGCCCTGCAGGTGTTCCTTGTCACCTCCGTCTGCACACATGTTAAACAAAGACAGGCAGTAGTTAACTGAAGCAGATGGCTTTTACAGGCCAGTGAGCAGAACACCTAATAACTGGGTATGTGGTGACTGTGTTTATTCCTCTGCAGTGGGAGGTCTGAGCTCGCCTCTTGCTTGTTTACTGTTACCCACGGACTCTTTGCCCACCTTGAGCCAAGCCAAGGTTGGTCTCAAGCACCTGGCTGTGCAGAAACGGAGCGAGAGGGAGAGGGTGCAGCGAAGGTCGGGGGGTGAGCGGCTCTGAGCCGGGAGGCAGGGAAACCAGCGGGACCTTTATCTGGAGCAGGAATGCAGAAAATGTGGAAACAATTGGGGAGTGAGAGCCAGGGCTTTGAAAGGCCTGAGGTGACAAAGGGTTTCTCCCAGGCAGTCCGGGTCGCGGTGGGAGGCGGTGGGCCGCTGATGGTGATGGTGGGCTCTGAGGAGAAAGAAAACAACCCCTTAACTGGGTTACCATTTCAGGGCAGACGAGCCAGTTACACAACGCAGACGGCGCGTGAGAAAGGCATGCAGAGTGGCAGGAATGGAGATAGAGCGAGCAGGAGAGGGGCTGGTCGTATTAGAGTCTGTTAATGGGCCGCTGATAAAAGGCCCTGGATGTGGTCAGGATGGAAAGAACATCTCCAGAATGTTCCATTAGAGATGTCAGTCATTATGGCTGAGACAAAGCAGCCATGTTACACCAACTCCACCCCCAACCATCAGCTCTGTGCAACCTGCCTCACACACAAAAACAAACCAATCACCTGCAAAGATTACAGTACAAAAACACCACCTTGAAGTGTTTTACCTCCTTACATGGTTTGTCTGTTTCAGATTTATTTTGTTTTGATCAAATGTTTCATAACATCAAAATCAAACAATGATGAGAATCAGAACATCTAAATCTGAGACTTTGGTCTTGAATCTGGAAAGGTTGGGGTTGAGGGTTAGGGTTAAAGGGTTCAATCACACTGGCGGATTGGGCTTCTCTGCCTAGAAACCCAATCTGCCTGTCCATTAAAAATAGATAAATGCATATCACCCAACAAGTCAGACAAAAGATAACCTGAGTAAATATAAACTGTAGTTTATATTTCATTAATTGACAGTTTGGAGTAGACATCTGGTTATGTACCCCTTAGTACCAACAGCTAACACCACGGTTTCTGATAACTTGACATTCTCGTGGAGAGATATTTGTAGTTTTTGAGTTGTTCCGTGTTGGACTTGCAGTCTCAAACTGACAGCTGAACGATCTCCTTCTAGACTTTCTTGTAATTGAAAAGAACATGTGAGTCCTTCAAAATCAATCCTCATCAGACCATCTCACTGCCATCACGGCTGCTGTGCTTTGTTTTTCAGCCATTTTTCGTCTTTTTGCCAACTTCTTGGTATCCAACTGGTGCTTTTTCATTCATTTTTTGAGATGAGAAATTGAACCAAAAATGTGGGTAATCCTGGTTAATAAGTGATTTCACAAGGTCTTAGTTGGCTTGGATGGATGTTTTTCTTTAAATGAATGAAATCATCATTCTGTATTTACTTAGGATGTCTTAAAGTGAAAGTAGTTGATGATCTGAAACATGTAGCTGTGACTACAAAGCAGAAAAAGCGCTGAAGACATTTCTGCAACACATACTGATGGTGTCGTAAATAAATGCATAAACAATATTAAAGGAACAATTCATTAGCCCTGACATTAAAGTGCTAATCAATAGAGCTGCATTAAACTGCTAGTGCTACACACACACACACACACGCACACCCCCACACCCACCCACCAGCGTGTTCAGACACACATGGCACATCTGCAGGCAGATTACACCCACTAGGTCTTTGGTTCTGCATAAGAAATTCAAAGAAGGCTCTTTCAGAGCAACCTGAAGAGAGGTAGGAATCTAATTAGAGCGCTGGTTGATTTGACCCACATCACACACATAATCACAGTCAAGCATCACACACTCAGCTGCTCACGTTCGCACCCAGACACACACACACACACGCAGAAACACACACACTCAAAGAAAGGATCTGAGGTATCTTTATTAGGTCCGGCTCTCCTCTTGACGGATGTCTCCCTCAAATTGACAAACTTCATCAGATATTCGCCCTCTAGCTACTCTGGTTTGAGTTTAATGTTACCACTCGTGCTTTTTGAAAAGAAACCACCATTTTCTCATGCGACATTATTTAAAATATTTTAGCTAACCAACATAAAAAATAAAAATGGTCAGATTTTTGCTCCTGCCTGTTGTTGTTTGAACACGACACTTCACATAATTTTAGACTTCCTTCTTTTGGATTGGAGGAGAGCATCTGTGAACTTAGGTTTTCAGGTTTTGTTATTGTATTAATGTCAGGACTTTGACTAGGCCATTCTAGGATGGAAGTCTATCATATCTGTCTTTATATTTAGGATGGCGGTCCAGCAACCTCTAATTGATCTGGATTTATCTCCATCCATTTTCCTGTCACCTCTGACAACACAGTTTGTTTCTGGCAGTGGCTTAATTAGGCCTTTACTTTATATTCAAACCTGTGTAACATAAATAAGTTGTGTGTATTTGTATTGAATGCCCAGTAATAAGACATGTTTTATGTAATGCTAGGATTAGTTTACTGTAAAACATTATGCATTGCTATGTGTTAGTATTACTTCAAATGCCAGCAAAATACATTGAATTTTTTAGTTAAAGGAGCACTTTGTATATTATCTGGCCAGTTTTCAGTTTTCTGTCTCCTTGTTGTGACCTTTAAATGGTTGGCCTGACCCGGGTTCTCTCTCTGCAGCAGGCCTGGCCCAGCGGTACCCAGCAGATCCTGCTGCCTCCAGCGTGGCAGCAGCTCACCCACACCTCCGTCCAGCATGCCACCGTCATCCCAGACTCCATGGGCAGCACACAGACTCTCGCCAACTGGAGGTAAACATTTCAGTAGTTTCTGCACAATTCATGCAGGTGTTTGAAATCCCTGAAAATGCTTGAATTTCAAAGAGGGGTTCTCAAGGTTTGGAAGGTTCTTGATATCCTTGTAAAGTCCTTGAAAATTTTTGATGTTCAAACTGCAGTGTTTTGTAATAAAGTCCTATTTGACATTTAATTAAAAATCTAATTTTGTAAAGCGTCATTTACAGTTGAAACCAGATTTTATTATACATACATAAATAAAGAGGTGTATAATATGTACATGTTTTTCTCACTGTCTAAATGAGACTAAACTTTTCCTGTTTTAGGCCAGTTCGAATAACAAAAAATTATTTATATGTTTTAGAGATTTTTTGTTACTTTCTTTGTAAATTGTGTTTAACACAATTTAACACAATTAACACAATTTGTTTGGATTGTTTCAATTTACTTAATATTTATTATTCCTAATGGCTCAATTACTTATTGATCTGTGGAACAGAAATAAAGGTTGGATTGTATTTCATACATTAAACAATGTTATTGAAATTGAGGACTTTTTGTTGATTTAGTGTTTTGTGTGCAGGTTGTGTGAGGAGACTTGAAATCATCAAATGTTGCTATGTTTCAATTTACTTTATCCCTGCTGTAGAATCTACAATACTACCACAAGACATTATTAATAATCGTAATGAATGATATAATATGTGAATTGAAACTGTATTATTTTTAGTTCATTTGTGTTGTTTTTATTTCCAAACTGATGCATCAACTCAGGAATCTTTGCTTCTTTAGTAACTTTATCTTGAAATGAGAACATGTCCTGGAACACCAGCAGGTTGACCTCAGAGAAATGGAGGATAGAGACGCCATGCAGAGTGCAGCCTGTCACTGAAGTTAATTGATGAATGGGAGGCTAGATGGAAGCGGGACAGAGGGACATATACGTACAGATATATAATGTGTATGCATTGGAGGTTGCCGGGGCGATGTATGTTTGGATCCATTCAGGGCTGCCCGTCTGTGGGAAGACAGCCCCGCCCTGCCACTCCTTCCCCTCCTGTCCAGTTGCAGCTCCGTAGTCCTCAGAGAGAAGATCGGAAAAGTGTCGCACTTCCTCTGCAGAGCTATCGCTCCACAGCTGCTGGTGTCAGCTCCTCTGCCCTCCCTCTCTGCTCTCTCCTCTCGGTTTTTAGCCTCTTCAGAAAAGAGAGCCACTGCCACCTACTGGCTTCACTGTGAAATACTGTGTTCCTGCCAATGTTTACTGATTTATACAATTATTTTGCAGATATATCTGACATTTTTTCTGCAGATTCTTGACATGCATCTGAATAAAATAAAAATATAATTGAAAAAGTAAATATATTCTATCAATTCAGATAAAATTTTTTAACTTGTATAGCTTTCTTTTGGTAATTTTAACGATTATGGTTACAGCTTAAGAAAACCAAAATATTACATTACATCCAATAAAAAATCTGAAATAAAATAAAACAAGGAGTATAAGCCACAGACAATCATTCTTAGAAAGAAGTGTATTAATGGAAAGATTAGTGGAAGGAAAAAGTGTGGTAGTCACAGATGTAGCCATGACATGAGCTACAACTGTGAGCTCATCTTGTAAACAAGGCCTCAACATAGCTAATGAGTTAGCTAACATTAGCGCCAACAACACACATAAGCAAATCTTTCTTGTTAGCTCTTAATCGTCAATCGATAACCAGAACTTCAACAGATATCAAATTTTACTCAACTGGAAGTTACAATACAGCCAAGTAAATTAGTGCTTTAGAATGAATTTATCCAGAAAAATTAATTTAGGGGAAGCCACATGTTAGCACAAAGTGCTAAGCTAAAGTGTAGCTCCACTATTTGTGCATTTGAAGATTAGCAAAAGTGTACCTAGCACTAACGATGTGGAATTAATGTATATATGTTTGTTTCGCTTCTTAAAATGAAATAACTCAAATAATATTCTAGTTGATTGAGATGAATATGCATCATTTGTGTCATTCTGCAGGAATTCCCATCCTCATGGGAGCCATTATAATCCCATCATGCAGCAGCCAGCCTTGCTGACTGGTCATGTCACACTCCCATCAAACCAGACTCTCAATGTGGGCGTGGCTCATGTCATGAGGCAGTCATCCATCAATAACAACTCCTCTTCCAAAAAGACCAAACAGCACCAGATGTCGACCAGGTATGCAAACTACTGATGAAGACTTTTTAAAGGAATTTATAGGGATAAAGGGGCAGTATTACGTAATATAATTTTTTTGAGCTTTACATTCTGTTATGATGTTATTCCCTCATCAAAAACATACCTGGATTTTTGCCTAGATTTTTTCATGCATGTTTGAGGAATCCTTTAATCTCCATGGCAACCATTCAGCTGTGCAAAACGCCTGGTTGGACCTAGCCCTGCCTTCGAGACGTAGCTCCGCCTCCCAGCTGCAGGTTCCAACCTTACGAGCTTCTGCATCACAGAGCAGCCCTATTCTTTTAACTACCCCACATTGCTCCTTCAGACTAGCCAGCAGCAATTAGCAAACTCCTGGTGGAAACGGGGCAACAAAGGAGCTACTTCTCAGCTCAATGCTGGTAAAAGCATAGTTAAAGGGTTGATAGAGGAGCCATGCTGTGATGACTTCCTAAGGCAGAGTTTCAGAAAGAGCAGAAGTTTTTAAAGAGACAGAGACCTTGAAATTGGGTCTCTATAAATTATGAAATGTAATTTAAATGATGAAATGTAATTACTTTTAAGTCATATTTGTAATATACAACATTTTTAAAACAACTGAAAATAACACTGATTGTTCTATAAAACGCCACTAAGTACATAATACTGCCCCTTTAATGCTCCTGCCCCTTTAATGCTCCTGAATCTTCAGCACCGGTGGCCTGATCTCTCGCCTCCGCCTCTGTTTTTCCAAGGAACGTGTCGACCTATGAGGTGTCATCCTCCCAGATGGTGCTGTCGCCACAGCGATCCAAGCGGGTGAAGGAGAACACGCCCCCTCGCTGCGCCGTGCTACAGAACGGCTCGGCGGCCCACTGCCCACCGGCACAGGGCTGCGCCGGAGGAGGGTGGGGCGCCAACGAAGCAGAACAGGCTTCAAGCACCACCCGCGACCATCAGCACCAGCACCATGTCCCCAGACAGACCATCATCATCCCCGACACGCCCAGCCCCGCCGTCAGCATCATCACCATCAGCAGCGACTCAGAGGACGACGACCAGAAGCAGAACAACGGGTCCGTTTGGGTTTTTTCCTTCACCAATTGGATTTTAGGTTTAGATTTATTTTTTTTTACAAATTTTG
This sequence comes from Xiphophorus maculatus, assembly GCF_002775205.1. NCBI lineage: Eukaryota > Metazoa > Chordata > Actinopteri > Cyprinodontiformes > Poeciliidae > Xiphophorus > Xiphophorus maculatus. The sequence continues at coordinate 2,250,637 of NC_036444.1, read as the reverse complement.
CTGGACATTAAAATGTCTCAGTAATTATTGTGGAAAACAATAACATTATTGTTTTGAGACCATTTTCAAGTAATATGCTGATTGTGACCCTCTTGACACCAATAAACTTTAATTTAGCAAAGAACCCATAACATTGGAATTAGAAGATGTTTGAAATATCCCAAATAAGATGCAACAAATAAAAACAAAAATTATAATGGAAATAAAAACCACGCACAAGGAAAACCATAAATAAAATGGATTATATTGTGATGCGTCATAAACTAAAATTAGCCAAGATAATTAAAAGTTTATAGCAACAGTTTGAAAGGTCGCCTGCTCTCTTTCTTTCCTATTTTGAAGAGTGGGAACAAAATTAAGAATTGAAATATGTTAAACATTCCTCCTAACTATCTTTGTCTGTTTTCTGCAGCTCATCTTCCAAGCACAGAAAGAACGTCATCAGTTGTGTGACGGTCCATGATTCCCCAGAGTCAGACTGCTCCAGCCACAACAGCCCCTACAGCCTGGAGTCACGACCCCACAACCACAACAACAACAACAGCTACGACACGAAAACCACCATCCTGGACAACTACAACAATGGGAACCCTCGCACAATCATCATCCCTCCGCTGAAGACGCAGAACACTGAGGTGCCCAGCGAATGTGAGCGGCTGATGCCAGGTAAACGCCACTTTAATAATTCGGATACAGAGGTAAAAGTTGCTGCTTTGCAGGTGAACAGATTCATTTATTTGTCTACTGAACAGATGGACTGAATCATCAGAATATAGCTTACAAGTTTAAATCCTCCAATGGAGTGACAGCGGGCAATAATCACATACCAGGAGGCATGGCCGGGGGCGTGGCCTATCGACATCAGCGCTCAGGACCACACCCACTTCAGCAGCAGCCACTCAATCTCAGCCAGGTACAGTACACACCAAACAGTCAATGTAACTGATCATTACGATAATGTTTTGATTATGCCCCGTCAAGGCAATATTTACAGGGTACGTATTACGCAAAATTCACACTTTGCTCATTTTTGGGCTTCTATTTTGGTTTCTACAGCTTTTGAAAACATTCCAAACACTTAAAAAAAATACAAATAAAAAAAAAGATCATCCAGCAGTTTAGCAATAAGTTTTTTTGAATTTGAAAATGAGTCTTTTCAAAAACCTTCCGAATGTAATGTCACAAATCAGCAGACACTACCCGTCACCTAGCAACCCTAGCAAAGCCCAGCCCATCACCTAGCAACATAAGCAGAGCGCCACAACATTTGGTCAGTTAGTTTTATCGTTGTTAATAATTCAGACGAGCAATCAGAGAGAAAAAATTCTGCAGATTTTTCATCTCTAATATTTTATACAAAATTAGAAATGCATTAAAAATGGCAAATAAACTAATAATACAGTAAAAAATACATATAATAAACATTTTATTGCCTAAAATGAAATAATTAAATATACATTCCTTTAATGAACGCTTCATTATTTGTAGCAAAGGATGCATCTGCAGCTAAAAAAAATACTTCTACCTTCAACATGTGAAAAGTTCAGTGCTTTTTACCTGACTTAATACCAATATAACTGTGCCATTACCTAGCAACCCAAGCAGAGCGCCGGCATGTTTGGTCAACTGCTGTATGCACTGTACAATGGCTGCTGGGAAAGACAAGTGTTTTGTTGTTTTCTTACCATCCAGAAACTACATGCTGCAGCTGTTTTTTTTTTTTTTTTTTTTGTGCAGGAGACTCCACTTCTGCTTTTTAAAGGTGTATGTTTGTAAAGCTGTGCATCTGTTTGCAGCCATTTTCCTGTGTGAGTGTAAATGTTGAGTTATGAGGTGTGGCCAGCAGCAGCATTTAGCGGGACAGAGACCCTAAAGAAGCTTGGACAGGAGCTCAGAACTGACCAGACTAAAATCTCATTATCTAAGAATGAGTTTGTATGTTTTGTATAGACCGTAGCTCTGTCCTAACCTGTTGAAGGAAGTATAATAGGACTGAACTCTGTTGGTTCTTCTGTTCTTTCAGGCTCAGCAGCACATGGTGGCTGAGCGAAATGCAGGACACCGCCGGCAGCAGGCCTACATCACCCCCAACATCGCCGCTCAAGCCCCGTATTCTTTCCATCACAACAGCCCCTCCCACACGGGCGGCGTCCACCCGCACCTGGCCGCCACCCACCTGCCAGGCCAGCCCCACCTGTACACCTACACGGCCCCCGCCGCCCTGGGCTCCACCGGCACCGTGGCCCACCTGGTGGCGTCGCAGGGCTCGGCGCGCCACGCCGTCCAGCACGGGAGCTACCCCCCCAGCATCGTCCACCAGGTCCCGGTCAGCGTGAGCCACCGCGTACTGCCATCGCCCACAATGCACCACAGCCAGTACCAGGCCCAGTTCGCCCACCAGGCCTACATCAGCGCCTCACCCGCCTCCACTGTCTACACTGGATACCCACTGAGTCCCACCAAGGTCAACCAGTATCCTTACCTCTAGAGACGAGCCGGACTGACACTGAAGGGGCCCGACCCCCGACCCAGCGATGCTGCTTCCCGCACTGCAAAAACACAAAACCTCACCAAGAATATTTAGTCTAGGTTCTGGTGCAAATATATAGTACTGTTGAAATAATACAAAATACTTACAAGTAACTTTCTGTTGAAATAATACAAAACTTACAAGTAACTTTTCAGCATGAAATAGGAGCTTGTTCAGTAATTAATTAATATTATTGATGTGAAATTATTGTAGGTAGAATCTCCAAGTACTCAAGTAAGAGTAGCACCACTTCAACAAATTTTTATTCAAGTGAAAGTAAAAAGTAGTTGAGAAATTACTCAAGTAAGAGTAGAAGAGTATTTGGTAATTGGTAATAAAGCTACATCAGTCATTTAATATTTCAAAATTACATCATCAGGCCGACAAAGTTATGTGGAATTTTAGGTATTTTAAAGACCAAAATAAAAATAATTCATATAACTAATTATAACAAAGTAACAAAAACAGGAAAAAGACACATTTTTCCAAATCAATTCCTTTCAGTAAATTTCATAACTTATGACCTTTTAACCATAACTGCCAATATTTGTCTGGTGAATTATTAGTTGTTCTTGATTCAGTGAAGTTACTCACACTGGGTTGGGTATCCAGAAATTTTACTCAAGTAAGAGTAAAATTTACAAAAAGTAAATGTTACTAGTTATTACCCAACTCTGGTTAATATTGATGAAAATGAAGCTATAATTGAAATAGTCTGCCATTGGAACAAGACACTTTTCCTGTATTATATTATAAATTATAATATGATAAAAGTATTTTTTTCACTGTCAGATTATTTCACTTATAACTAGTACTTTTTATATAAATTAAGAAATTAAGCTCCCATACCTTGCTGAAAAGTTAGTTTTGTCTTATTTCAGGTCTACTAAGAAATTTGCACCAGTAACTGGATCATAAATCTTGGTGAGATTTTGTGTTTTTGCAGTGTTCATCCTCCATCCCATCCTCTCCTCGACCTCAGACATGAACAGAGACAGAGGAACATGCAACCCTCATGAAGCTGTCATGTGTAACTTGAAGAAGGAATGACTGAACAGAAGGAAACGTGACTCAGATCCTCTGGAGAAGAGAAAAATGATGCCGACTGTTTTTCTTCTTTTGACTATTTTCCCCCCAGAAAAGGGCCAGTTCTGCTTTTGTTTCCCCTCCCTTTGCTTTCCTTTACAAAAGAAGCAACGTCTCATTAGTTTTGTGGGGAAAGTTTCGAGGACAGCGGACATTTTAAGATTTATTTAATTTCTTTCCCCGCTCTCCTCTCCCGTCCCCCGCCTAAATATGTTTGGGACTGTTGAACAGGGGGGCGATATTGACTGGAAGTTTGAATTCCCAAAAGCTTTGGGACTTGGTGAAATACGTAAACCTGCTGCTCTTCAAAGATAAAAAAAATACTGATGGCCTTGAACTGTCTTAGTATTTCCAAATCAGCGGAGGCGTGGGGTGAAAACGAAGAGAGGAAACCCCGCCCACTCCTCCTCCTCCAGCAGAGGAGGGAACTGGAAATCTAACCAACAGAAGACAACAAATCTTTTAGTGTATTTATAGATATTTTTTCCTTTGTTTTTTCCACCTTCAGTTTGATCTAGGTGTCTTAGCTGGGCCCCGTGTATAGAATGTAGCAGTATGCACCTGTTTTTATTTCTTTTTTTAATTCCCTTGATACCAATAGAGTTATTTGTTATTTTTTCTTCTTCAATGTGATTGCACAAAGTGGTTATAATAACATAGGCATGTACAACGTGATTGTCTGTGTGCTACTGTCAGCCATGTGTGTGTAGCTCATCTCCACAGGATCCTCCTCAAGTCTTTAGATGTCGATCGTCGTTCCCTCGTAGTGCCTTACAGATTTACCGACACAGTTTACTCGGCTCGGGTCCCGAAAGCCGCGAGAGACTACGGCTAAACTTAGCGTGACGCGTTTTCCCCGGTTTCACATCTTAATTGGGACACTTGTAGGTTTCTTCCAGGTGTAGGTTCAGCCCTCGCTGTTTCACAACCATAGCGTCCCGCAGATGATGAAGATTAATGTCAAAGCAGAAATCACGCTGAGCTGTTTTTTTTTTATTGTTATTATTCTGTGTGCATGAGATCATTTGTCTGGGGTACTTACCAAAGTCAGAGATAAAGTCATGTTACACTTCGTTCTGGAAATTCATGTAAATATAATAGATAGATGTAGAGTGAAGCTGTCGCTGTTTTCCTCGTTTTCTGCTAATCACATGAGAAAACGTGCGTCTCAATTCGGAAGCACAGACGTTAGCTCAGTTGTTTTGAGGTTACAGGATAAAGTTTGAGACACAATAGAGTTTTGGTGCATCTCATGAATTACATTATGACAAAATGTTCATAAAAACCTGAAAAAAATTATATTTCAGTACTTTCTTTTTGTTCATTTTAATGATTATGGCTTGCAGCAAATGAAACCCAAAATTGAATCTTTTAAAAAACTAGAAGGTACCAAAAAATCAGACTTTTAAGAAAGAAACTTTATACATAATTATGGAGAAAACTGCTATGAATACTCACAACAAAAAGGGTAAAATATAGCGCAGAAATTTTGCTGTTCCAAGCTTATTCATAGAAAACTCAGTGGAAGGGAAAAGTATGGCTAATCTAGCACAGTAATACAGCAATTATTAAAACAGATATTTGTAGTGTAGCCATGTACTGTACATGTCCTGTCAGAAAATAAAACTAGACTATAAAAAGCTAAAAATGTGTATTCTATTTTCCTCCAGACTCTGGGATGTTGATTTTCAAATGAATCTCAAATTTGCTTTAAAAAAATTATCTGAAAAGATTATGTTTTTAACCGGTCTTTTTCCTTCCACTCAACTTTCCACCAATATTCTTATTGGCTGACTCTGTCAACGAGTCAGCCATCTTTCCTTTGATTTTGTGAGTTTCTATTAGTCATAATCATTACACTTTAGAGAAATAAATCACTATTTTCTTCAACAAATGCTAATTTCTTGAGATGCACCTGTATTTTTCAAGGTTAAGAGCTAGTCTGAGAGAAGGGCCTGACAGAAAGTGATTGTTGCCATGAGGTAGTTCAACAGACAGAGCACAGAGGGATGTTTGGAAGAGAAACCGAGTGGGGTGAAGGAAAGGGGCTGGTTGGAAGCTCCATCTTTAAAGGGACTTAAAATGGTTGCAAGTTGGCAATGAGCAGGTTGATAGTTACACTGAGCCGCGGCGGGTGCTGCCTCACCTGGCGGCGGGTGCTGCCTCACCTGGCGGTGGCGCTCCTGAGTATCTGACATATTGTTTGTGAGCTCTGATGAAGCGAGCACGGTGTTGGCGCCGGCGCTGCAGGGAGAGAGCGGACGGGAAACGGGACGCGCATGCACCTGGAAGGGGCGCCTTATGGATGTTTTCATCACTGCTGTCCATTTGTCTTCAATCCACGGATATCGCCATGCCAACGGGGCGGGGATGCCTGAACACTTAGAGAACCAATAGGGCTGCCGCTTTGTGTGTTTGCTGCTTGATTTTATTTAGCCAATAGTACAAATAACCATTTGCCCTATTGAATGAACATGGGTACATCAGAACTGCTGGTGGTCTAGTCAAAGCCTTCTGCCCTCCTCCTTGGTATGCCATAGTACTTGCATTTGAAGTGATTTTTTTTTCCTCTTTTTAACTTATCTTCCTTTTCTTTTACATGGCTGTAGTACTTGTGTTTATTTTTTAGAGATTGTTGCAATAATTCTTGTGGACGTTTTATCAAAATACATGTGTGTGTTTTTATGATATGTCGGGCTTATTTGGGTTTTGTAACCTGGTGTACAGTGATGTTTCGTACCGGGTGAAGGTGGGTGCACCTGTCTAAAGTGTTGCAACACTGCTGAGGGTAGAGAAGTGTGCAGGCTGATGGTAATCCACTGGGGCGCTTTCAGAAACCTGCTTTTGGGTAATCCATTACCATTGGGTCCCAATTGTAATCCATTGGGTAATCCGCCCTCTGGAGTCGGCTTTCATCCTGGTACTTTCCGCCCCCCGTTAATGCCTCGGGTCCAGGTACTTGAAGATGTGATTACATGGTATGTTGCTGGTTACATCAGGCATCTCTGTTGTGTTGTTTTCTGTTTCATCTCCTTCGTTTCCTCTGGGTCGTTCAGGACTGAGTACACGTGCATAACTTGGAGGATTTCTGAATCAAACTACTGAAACATTCCACTGTTTTTGAGGGAATATCACAACTACTGTCCACACCCGTCAGCATGGAGGCACCAAAGACTTTAACGAGATCGACCATGCACAGCACAGAACAAGCAATCCTCCTTGTCATTGCCAGAATATCCAGGCAATAACTTCAAACGCTTCATAAAGTGTGGATTTCACTCTATGAAACGCATGTGTGTGAGGATTTAACATGCATACAGCACAGGTGTTTCTTTGTGGACTTTTAGCTACGACGCCATGATAAAGTAATTACCCCCTTGTAGATATCTTTTTTTTTCTCCACACACTAAAATATTTAAAAAAATAACATGAACAGCTTTAAAGCTGTCCCAACCAACATGGCCGCCTATCAGCCACATTTATTTTGGCTCATTTCACTATCCACCTCATTGTGTAATTATTACCAGAATAAGAAATTATTTTAATAGAACCCAACTGACAGTAGTGGGGAAAAATATGTCAAAATGGTCTCTAAGGGAGAGTTCAAGGTTAAAACCATGAAGCCCCGTCTTATATTTACCAAAAACAAAAAAAGTATTTTTGCTGTGCTTCTACTGCAAATATCTTAGTCTACTTGGAATAAGACAAAACTAACTTACCAAATATGGAAGCAGATTGTTCCACTTATGGGAAAAACGTCTTATTAGTGAGACAGTCTGCCAATGGAACTAGTACTTTTTCATCAATATTAAGGAATTATTGACTTAAAATAAGCTCCTATATCTTGGTGAAAAATTCTTTGTACGTTTGTTTTGTGTTATATCCAATGCACTGAGATATTTGCAGTAGAAACTAGACAGAAATTACTTGGTAAGAATTTGTGTTTTTGCAGGGTGGAACCATGACTTCTGTTTCCTAGCAGAAAAGCGTGTTTGTTAGCCCAGTTTAACTAGATTTATGAAGTGGGACGATGATCCAAAACACAGCAAATCAACCTGTGATTGGCTGGAGTGGCCTCAGTAACTGGACTTAAGTCCAAACTTAAGTCCAGTTGAGATGTTGTGGGCAGGTCGGTTTCCTGCATGATGACTGTTTAAGAGAGACTTCAGTGCGTAGGAAGTGGGAGGGGTCTAATGGTCGAAAGTCAGTAAGAAAGTCGTTAGATTTGATGCTAGTCGCGTTTTGAAAAAAAGTTGCTGGAGGCATCTGAAAAGTTGTAAATATAGCGACAAAGTTGATAAGGTAGCAACAGACCTTCTTCTGTCGAGACCACACCCCTCCACTCATGCCCGCTCTTGGCCACGCCCCTCACCGTACCTTAGCTCTGCCTGCTTTGGTGGAATTTTTCCAAAATCGTCACGGGTCGGGGCTAAGCTTTCACAGAGGAGGTAGTTGCATTTAAACAGAACTTTCATGCACAAATACCCTTCAATTTGGCTCAAATAATTTCATGTTCCCTTAATAAATGATGTTTTAAATCATCTTTTGAAAACTTCTATTTGTATTTACTCAGGTTATCTTTGATAATAAGATATTTCTGATAATCTGAAACATTAAAAAACAAAAACAGAATAAAAGGGGTAAATACTTTTTCACAGCGCCGTATCAAAACATCTTTTTTTTGTTTTTATTTTGAATTCTTCCACACATTTACCTGTTTAAACGAAGCCAGAAATGAATGATCATGCCTTTTCTCTCGTTGTTTTCTGTTTTGTATTGTCGTTGTAGGAAAGCTAATTTTAAAAGGTTTCAGAGTAGACCTGCAAAAATGAATAACCCAAAATGTATGAAGCATACTTTTAAAGGTCATGGTCATCTGCACAAAACGAATGTAACATTATGTGACCCACCCACGTCTGTCATGGCTTTAGATTTCTCAGTGGGTGATTATTTTATTAATTTGTGACCCATGCATGGCACAATAACTATACAACTGGTTTCCATCAAAGCCCCACTAAAAACCAACAATGTAATGTTGCCTATTATCATAATTAGGATATATAAATGGTCTTATTTTTCCAGAATGAAACAACACTGTGGAACTCGATTTGTATGATATGTTTGTCTGTTTCACATAACCAACATTTTATGGATTACTGAGGAAAAAGAGGGTCAGAAAAGTGAGCATCATCGTAGATAGAGTGCCCTTAAAATTACCAAAATGTGCTTAAGTAGCGTTTAAAAATGTTTGGTGTTGCTGAGGTGTGTACAGCCTTCCCAGATAGCAATGTTAATGTTAACTACTGCCTTCCAAATAACCAACGATACCTCCAAAGCTTTAAAAGGTGACATTTTAATTAGTGGAAACTGAAACAAGGCAGCGTGTCCATCTCTCTGTCGTCCTCCTGTCGAAAAGCGCTCAAACTTCCAGTCCTGCTTATGGCGTTGCTCATCCCGACAAACATTCCCGACAGTGTTACTTGCAGCGCCGCAGCAGTCGTTCTGAAACGACTCGCAGCTCGTTAAAAACACACCTGCAACACCTGCGCTGTAGAAATACCTGGCTGGAGCTGCAGCTGCTTCCCAAAGGTCAAAGGAGATGAAGGCAGGTGAGCAGGTAGATACGTTATGTCACAGAGAAATGCATAATGTAGTTACACAAACATTTTCCAAACCCCTTTGGGTACATGTTATTATTATTATTATTATTATTATTATTATTATTATTTAACCATTCTGTTAATTGGATCTATTCCTTTCGCTGGTTATTCCTCGGGGGAATTCAGGGTTGGGTGGTCATGGTTTGATGCCTTCATTGACTGATTCAAATTAAATTTTTCAACACCTCCAGTTATAATTATTGTGTATAAAACCTGCTAAAGAGAAATAACTGCTTACTTGAAGTAACGTAGGTCCTGATTTTATAACAGAATTATTGTACATACCATCTATTGTTTTTTATGAGGAATCATGTAACTTGAATGTGCTAGTTAGATTTGAAAAGGTTTGGTTTTTTTCGGTTTTAGTTTCTTTGGGAAAATATTCAACTTACATCAGAAATCAGAGCGGTACCGAATTTAATTTTGTTTTCTGGGGACTACTACACTTAAAAAAATGTAAAAATATGTTTCAGATTCTTTGGTAGAAGTAGAGATGATTTGATTCTAACAGAAAATGTAATTTAATATATAAGATTTTTCTTATCTATGCATAAAACTTGTGTTTGTAATCTTTATCAGATGTTTTTTTATTCTAAAAAAGTTAGGAAAATACCTGCTGTTGTGTCTGTGGACTGAAAGTAATGAAAGTTCTTAGTTTTGATGCGTTTAATAATTTTTTTGTGTGAAGGAAGAAATTGGCCGATTCAAATATTCCCTAGAAACTATGAATGGTAAATAATAAGTTAACATTTAAAGGACCGAGAATAAGAGCGCATCAAACCCTGACCCCCTTTTTTGCGTCTATTGCTGTATGGTTTCTCAATGTTGTGATATTTAATTCTTTGTCAATGAAGCTAACGTGTGCTGCAGTATTTCCTAGTATACATCTCTGTTGATGGTCTTTTCTTAATTAGTTTTATCGGGGAGTGATGTCTCTTTATTTCAATTTGTTATTGTAGCGTTTTATGTATACTCTGTTCCTTAGCCTAATATTATCAAGTATGTTATGAGAATGGATATTTTACTGGCTTTATAGAATGTTTTAAAATAAATATAATATTGACAATAAGAAAAAGAGGATTATTTAAACCTCCTAACACGTTGACTACATGCTACTAAGCGCTTGTGTTTTTCCATTAGGATATTGTGTGCTTCTCTTAATCATTTTCGTTGTAGAAAAAATGAGTGAATTTATATTAGGCTTTGAAAAACTAATGACACAATTGTAAATTTTACAGGAGGACTTTTATTAGACAAACAGCATCATCAGATAGAAGAGAATAGTAATTTTAATTGTCCTCCTTACTAACTGTAGGATGAGAAGGGGCTCGCGTTGTGGTGAACTATGTTCTAGCTTGTTATTCACTGTTACTTTTGATCATTTTTTGGGTCTCAGAGGTGAATCGAGTTAATGAGAATTTGTAAGCTCACATATGCATATTGTATATGTGTAGAAATGTAATCACACTTTGTCTTGGATTTACATTAAACTGTCAAGTCACGGCAACAGTCTCCACTTTTTTATTCCTTGGTGTGTGATCTTCAGATAGTGTCCAATTCAACTCAGTTTGTTTCTATAGCAACCATTCACAACAAATGTCACCTCAAAGCACTTTACAAAATGAAAAAAATATTCAAATTAGTTTAAAAAGTTTTGCTTCGAGTCACTGACTTACAGCATTTACTCCTCCTGATGTAGCAACTGTACACAATTGCTTACATTGTGTTGTTGACAGCAGTCACTCATACTGAGTATGCATGTGGCGACAGTGGAGAGGAAAAGCTCCCCTTTAACAGGAAGAAACCTCCAGCAGAACCAGAAACTTGCCCAGTACAATCTGCCACTTTCCAAGGTTTGAGAAGAGACACAAAAAGAAACAGATTCACTGATCCAGGAGAACTTTCTACGCTCATGAAAAGTACAAAGTTAACAACACGAGAGAGAACAATTAGTTAATGGCAGCATTATTTCAACTGATGCCGCCCTCCAGGAATGTTTCACAGCTAAACAGAAAGCCAGACCAGAGAAACTATAACGCTACCAGTTGAAATAACAGAAAAACAATGCAAGTTGGAGAGTAATAGAAGAAGAAAGTGAGGAAAAGTGGTCAGTTTGTCCATCGGCAGCTACCTACCCCTAAACCTCAACCCAACTGGGAAAACGTTTCTGTTTTAACTATAAAACTTTATCAAAAAGGAAAGTTTTAAGCTTTGTCTTAAAAGTAGACAGGGGCGTCTTCCTTCCTAATATGTTAAAAATACAGGTGCAAGCATTGTTATGAAACTGCATGTGATAAGTTTTAACAAAGGTGAATTAAACTTATAATATTAATACAGACCAATGTGTAGGTGGGAATGTATGTATCAACAAAATATATACATTAATGATGGCAACATTTTCTAAACCAACAAAATAGAAAGTATTCAACCCAAAAAGTTTTTAAAAACCCATACACCTTTCTTTTATTAAGGAAAACATCTGTCAGTTTTCACGACCTAGGCATATTGTATGTTTAAATCACAAAAATTAACGATTGCAATAAAATTATTTTGCATTCTTAATCGAAAAAGAAAACATGACCATTGACTGCTTTTAACTTGGCGATTTTGGATTCGGGTGCAAACAGTTTGAGCACTGGCCTACTGAAACCTTAGTAGGACCTCCTTGCTACCACTGGGTGTCAGCATGCACTAACATGTTAACTTGCAATAAATGACAATGACGTGATGGGGTTATGTTGATTATCTCCATTTCATTGAAAACTAACAAACGAACAAAAACTTCCAGGCACAAGTTCTGCAGGCTTTGAAAGCAAACCGCTCTCTGGAGCGACTCAGTTTAACGAAATAAGCAGCAAAATAAACAATCATTCTTAATTTTTTTTATCCCACACTATTTGTAAACGTTGCGTTTTAATATAGCTTCAAATTGTGATTGAGTTCAAAAGTTAAACATAAAGGAGTTTAAAGTTTAAATATAGGACTGCATAAAAACTTGAGGACTCATTAAAGGGTCATAAGGAAGGTAATCCAATTTAGCAGATTAAAAGCTGACACGAATATGTCTTCCATAGATGTTAATGCATCGTTGCATGAAGTAACGTTGCCGTGGAAGCCGCAGACGCCAGTGCGGGAGGACCAACCTAATATTAAAAGACAAACCTGACCGATATGAGCGTCAGCCAATCAGAATGGGGCTGGATCAGCAAGCGACGAATCAGAACGGCCAGGGGGCGGGGCTAAGCCAATCAGGACGCGAGGGGGTAACTGGTAACTGAAATTGTGTCACATCACAAGGAGCTATCAGGTCCGGAGCAGCACGCTTTCTCCAAAATAACTTCAAAACAAGCAAGGTTCTCATAAAGCACGTCAGATAAAGGATTTTATTCTTTCCAAGGATATTTTCTCCCCACCTTCACGTAAACTGTCCGAGTCGGAGCTCGCTTTTCATGGGTAAGTGCGCAGCTATGAGCTGGCTGAAAGGACAGTCCGCTCCTGGAAGAAAAAGAGAGATAACCGTTTCATCCGAGCTAGCTTTTGGAAATATCACCCGAGTGCGGATGTTAGCCAGCGCTTAGCCTTTTTCAGCGGCACCCAAAGAGGGATATTAGCTTTTTGTAGCTTCACGAGGAGCTACATGATGGCTAAGCTCAGAGTAACGGGACGGGGTAAGGACGGAGGCTGAAGTGTGTCTGGATGACAGAGCTAGCCGCTCTGTTTCACCTCTGGTGGAAATGACTTAAAACCCAGGAAACTGTTTCAAAAACCTGTATATATTTATATAATTCCTCAAAATGGGGAACACAGTAGAACATGCTGTTCAAGTAAAACAGATCTGCTCTCACCTAAACTTGCTGCAGTGGGAAAATTAAAAAGTTCAGAAGAACTTCAGCTGTGACAAACAATGCTGGAGGATGTTTAATTTTGTTTATGACAACACAGCAATGAGGGGAATATTAAAGCCTCCAAATTTAATGTATTTATCAGGATTTTGTGTTATTGACCCATTTTTCTTTCCAAAATATCTCTACCTCAAATTGGATGGAGAGCACTTGTGAATATCAGTATCAAAGATTTTTCCACAGATTTACAATTTGTCTGGAGTTTGACTAGGCCATTTTACATGGATATGCTTTGATTCAAACTATCTGTTTTAACTTTGTCCGCTTACTTAGGCTGGTTGTCCTCCTGGAGGGTGATCAACTATCCTACATTGTCGTCCTACATGGAAGACAACGTTTTTTGCATGTTGTCTTCCATGTAGGCAGGAAGGAGCTCCAGTAGCAGCCTGACTTTCCACCAATCTAAAGAGGCCTCTGACTGAAGCCTGTTGCTGTATGATTATTATGATGTGCTAACAGCTCATTATAGGAGCAGCAGAGACAATATTAACATGTCTGGGATAATATCATCAGTTTTTGGCAAGCACTGCTAATCCACTTACTTTGCTTTTGCCACTCCTTTAAATCTCGGTGCATTATGATGGATGGAAGAGATGGGTTAAACTTCCTCCCTCTCTCTCTGCTCTTTGGTCCTCATTTCAACTCAGCTGGGATTTTGGGTCAGAGTTCAATAATTATTTTAGCTTTGAAGATGCTAATCAGCTGCTCAAAGTTGGAAAAAGTAGCGCTTGTTGCTACAGCTACGCATCATTATTGTTTAAAAGACAAAAAGTACAAGCAAAAATCTTTTTAGCTGCAAAATGAGAGGAATTAATTGTTCAAGAAAAGAAAACAGAACAAAAACAGACTCAGATTCAGTTCCACACATGCAGTCTCTGTTTCCTAATTAGGTGACTTCTAATGGGAACTGGTTGGTCTGGATCTTATTTAGGGGCATCAGAGTAAAGAGGTTTATATTTTGTCATCTTCCTAAAATAATCGGCTAATAATTTGGTGCCGCTGTAATTTTTTGTCAAAAAAAAAATTGTCTCCACCTCTTTTTTTCTGAAAGATGTTTCAGGCAGAAAAAAGTCACTCTTGGCACAAAATGACTTGGGTCATTATTTTAGGAAGGCGACGGAATGTAAAAAAGATTCTTTCTTTTCCTTCCACTTTATAGTTCGGTCCTGTTGGGATTTTCACATAAAATCCCAATTAAATTCACTGAAATTATTGGTTTTAATCTGACAAACTATAAAAATGCTACACCTTGTATGTATTGTTCTTTTTCACTGAAGTGAGCTGTAATTTTGACTATAGTTTAGCATTTAGCTTCAGTTTGCATCTCTGTTTTCTCCCTGCAGCCTTTGACCTCTGGAGGAGGATGCTCCTAAAGGAGTAATTCAAGCTTCTGTTTGTTGATGTGATGAATCTTCACTTCTTAAGCGGATGAAATGCCTTGAAGCTTGCACCGCCTTACCATGGCAGGTTTTCTCTCCGCTGTGGGTTTGGCGGTGATGCTCCAGGCTCTGGTGCGTGACCAGTGTGCAGCGTTTCTGGGGATAACAGTGTTGGTAACGCTGATCTCTGCTGGCTCACCTCTTCCAGGTAAGAGAACACCTTTCTCCGACTCACTGAAACTTGATCCACTGACTTAAACTTTGTGTTACGCAAGTGGTTTCGATACCTATCACGTGGCTCGTTCTGTTGCGTTTGATAAGCAGATTGATGCATGCAACACATTCTGTAATCTGTAATGTGAAACAAATTGCAAAAATATGACTGTTTAAAAAACAGGAGCAACAATTGCTTTGGAATCTTGATCACAAAATAATGAAATATTTGCACAAGTTTCACAAACGGTTTAAAGAAAACATATTATTCAATATATTTCAGCAAATATTTGTCTTGTTATTTGACAAACGTAGAGAAACTATTGACAAACGTAGAGAAACTATAAACTACAGTATAGTTTTTCTACTTTTATATGATAATTTTTTTTTGGGAGTTCTATTTGCAGGACTCTAGACAAACCTTGTGCATTAGTTGCACTGGTGAAACTAACTTTTTTAGCTTACTTGCACCAAAGTTTTCAACTGCATTGCATTTAATGTTGCAGTTTTGCAAGTTTTTTTTCCATCACCTTCGTTGGAGGCTGTTAAATAATGATTAACAGTTTAGTTAACAAAGTTCTTTATTTGAATCAGAATTATAGAAGACAGGTAACTTAGTGAAATTGGTGGGCATTGTGAACATACTGTTTCTCACCACTAAAGGACATTTCAGGTATTGTTCTGTTATTTAATTTTATATTCATGCATGTATATGTTCTGCTAATGTTTGCTGAGAATAATTAGGATTTTATCTTGATGTATTTCTGTTCTGGTTCTACTTCTCTTGCCTCAGTGCCTGCTTTATCCAGCCTCCACCATTCTGATCAGTATGTGACATGGTTACTCAAATCTTGAAGACTCTTTGCACAATTGTGGCCTTGTTGGTGGAGTGCAGGGCAGCTGCACTGGTGTGCTTCAATATAAGCTGCAAACTTTGCATTTTGAATCTACTGGCTAAAGTCAAAGATCTGACGTTTGGCTTTCAGACTCAAGAGCTAAACACGAGTAAATGTCTGAGTCTGCTTGATAGACATTCTCTCTGTACTTAGATGTATTGATGCTGACGTTATCTAATCAATGCAACTCCCAGAGGAAATGAACACTTTTCAAAAAATCTGCTCTGTTACACTTTAGCAGGATTATGCAGTAAAATTGTCAGGTAATGAGGAATTAGTGAATCAAAGTTCTGCTGAAATGATAACACAGCCGTTAATGTAATTAACTGCAGTTGTCCAATTACTGCATTGGTCATATTTGTGATACAAAAAGAAAGTTAAGCAGTGCTTTAAATGGAGCTGCTTGGAATTAGAAACTCTTGAAATTTCGATAATATAGGTGATGCTAACTCCCACCTGCAGGTGGCAGTAGTTCTTACTTCTACACTGCTGCGTCGGTCTTCCTTGATGTCAAGTTATAGCCTGTAATCGATGTGGCGAATAACAAAAAGTCATTTTTATTGTCGTACAAAAGCACAAATATCACACAATTCCATGCAAATATTTCTAAAATTAACAATCTGATTTGACTATTAATAGGTTATATGTTATCTTAAACAGTTAATCGGATTAATCGTGAAAAATCGATTATTGAATATAATTGTCAACTAATTTGGTAATCGATTAATCGTTAACAATAGTAAGCAAACTCAAAAAAGGCCATTTTCTGAAACAACACAGCCAGAGCAGTAATTAAGCAAAAATTTATTAAATATCTACATTTTGCATCTAAGACTAAAAAACCCTTCTTTATGTATAAATGCTTCACCCAAAACTAAAATTCTGTAAAAAAATAAAATAAAAAATCTTATTTAGCATCTTTTGCTATCGAATTATTAATTGGTTAATCAAAAAACTAATCAACAGATCAGCCCTACACTGCATTGATGTTCAGTTCAATGGAAAGGGCTGAGCTTATTTAGTCCTTTTTAAGCATTTAGTATTTTTTGTTGCATTCCTTTAGTGTATGCTTGATCATTTGCATCATTAAAGGAATACCGCCTCACTGCTAAGGGACGTGTACTACACGTCTTACTGCTACTTTTTAATTTTTAATTTTTTTTTAATTACTCTTACTGCTAATATATATCATTATTATACCAAGGTAAACATTTGCCATGCAGCTCCAATTTTGCCAAAAAAACCTGTAATCTAAGAGTAAATATCATAAAATTAGATTGGTTATTTCTTTCCAACTCAACAAAGAACACTTTGATTTTCACTTCAGCTGTTGTTTTTTCCTCTCTGCATTGAATTAATTGGTTGACAAATCAGGCCAATGAAGCTGAGGGCCAGCAAAGCCCCGTCTAATTACCAACGTGGTCTGTTGCCACACGAAATCTGATCTGTTTGGATGACAATATGTCCATTCATTGTTGATTAGAGCCAGGAGCAGTTACAGATCAATGGTTAGAAGCTATCAGAAGCCAAACTCTGGGTAATGTTGCACTGAGCGGGCCCGCGCTGACCCGAAACCCACCAGTCTGTCCCGGCCATCGTTATGGCTCGGTTGAGAACAGTGGAGGCAGGTCTGCAGGTTGGGAGGTGGTAAGACGCACCAAACAGACACAAAGGATGAATAATAATTTCAACATGGCCGACACATCTGACTGAGCCCTACTGATATGTGGAAGAAAAATTACATAAATATTGTACAATCCAGTTTTTCTTTTTTCTTTTTTTTTACTAACATGTTAGCTGCTAATACTGCTTTTGCTCAAAGCAGTATTAGATTTTAACTAAGATGGCGTCCAAGATGGCCGCCATTAAGGACAAGTTTTGTGATATCTCAGCTTTTAATAGAGCTAAACAAATAATTAAAAGAAAAATCTAGTCATACATTTTTGGAGACATTAACCCATCAGTGTCAAATTCACTTTACTGTAAAATTTAGCTTTTCATGGATTTAGTTAACACATTCAGAGGAAATTGTGCACTTTCTCTTCAATAAAGTACCTTTTTAATAAACATGTATATTCTCAGTAATAATTCGTGCATTAATTGATTTTTATCATCAGACTGGTCTAAGATGTCGGAAATGTAAAAGTAAACTTGCATTTATGATGCGCTTGATTTAATTAGAGTTCAGATCTGGGTGCACCTGCAACCGAAAATACAAATAATGCTGTTCTGTCCATTTGAGAATTAAAACACTAAATAATATGTTCACTTTTAAATACTTTACAGTAATAAATGTGTCACTTGTTTAATGAGTTACAAACCATAAGATGTTTTAAAAAGTTAAAACCTCCGACTTTCTAAGTCGTTTTCATTGTTTCATTTTCTTCTGAAAATATGATTCAGAATGTCAGATATAATTAGCTTAAACTGAAAGTCAACAAAACTACCTCGGTTCAGAGTAGAACTCAAAAGGAGCCAATCTGACAATTTTTCTTTAAACTGTAATAATGGAAACTGTGATTTCAAACTGTAATTTTTTGCACTTTTGTGTAACTGTAAATTTGACTTTTTGTTACTGACTGATCACAGACTATAACTAGACATCAAGGAAGACTGATTCAGTAGTGTAGTAGAAGTAATGATTACTGCCACCTGCAGGTGGGAGTTAGCATCACTTAAGCACAACAATTTTTACCACTTTGTGGAAAATTTGCTATAAATTCACAATTAGGGCAAAAAAAAAATTGGGTATCTGTGGATTTTGTGCAAATTTCTGCGATCGCAGAATAAAAAAAAATTGAAGTGAGTGTTTTAAATGTTCCCCTAATTACTTGCATGAACTAAATCTGTGATTACAATTCTTCAGTCTGTTGCTATGAAGTGTTTTTAATTTCAAAGCTCTCTTTATGATTTACTGTGAAGAAGCTGGCAGCTCATGGTCAAAAGCAAACCACTTTAAGCAAAAAGCAACATTTGATTGACTTTTAAGTTGTAAACATGTTTAATGAAAGTGCTTCTTGACCTTTGACCTTATTTAGAAATATGTTTTGGATCTTTGAACGAGAGATCTGAGAAGCCCTGCTGAATGTTAACAGCTTTTCCAGCCTTTTTTGAGACCTTATTGTTCCAAGTCCAAACATATGCGACCTCGTTTTGAGCTCCTCCAGGCGAAATCATGTTGTTTTGGTCCTTTATGCATTACAAACCAACCAGTAAGTACTTCACTTTACCCATCTCAGACTTTTAGAGCTGAAAGCTTCCTTCCAACCGCCTGGAGGTCTTTACTGAACCCGGCACACAAAGGGCCTGGACTCTGACCCTGGCCTGTGGAAGGATTGAGACAAAGTGCTGAGTGATGAGCGCCTCTCTGGATGCTTTCCAGAGAGGCATCCATGTATATAATCTTATGTATATACATAAAATACATAAGATTTTATGTATTTTATGAGGTTTTTTTTGTGATTCTGAGCCCAAAGTTTTGGAAATGACTGAAAAATGTTCAGGGAAGTCAACTGTGGCCTGTAGTTCTGTTTGTTTCTAGTGGTCTCCCTCTCTGTTTCACCTCTTCCTTTTTCTCAATCAGACTCTTGTGCCGCTCTCCTCCCCTCCCCCATTTGCTGCTCCCCTCTTTCTTTAACCCCCCACCCGCCACCCATTCCCTTATCTTACAAAGCATCCCCTCCGGAAAGCAAAACAAGGGTCACATGAATGTTTTATGAGGTCTGTGCCGTGCAGTCAGGTCTCCATTCCCAGGTTCATATTTGTCAAAATCAACCAAAGATAAAGTTTGCAACTTCTTCTGACTTATCAAACCATGAAATAAAGTGCAAATTTGTTTTTTTCCCCTCCTTTCATTTGTTGATCTCTTCCATTTTTATTTCAGTGCTTAATAACTACTATATTAACAGTTTTTTTTATATTGTTTTCAGATGAAGCTTCAGCCTGTTTTCAGTTATTCAGCAGCCTGAGTTTTAGCAGAGAGCTTGATCTCATTCAGCTCCACTGATAAAAACAATGCAATCTTTCCCATCTTAAAAGCTTCCCCGATAAACCGAATGTCAGCAGCTCAGCCGTATCTTGATTGTTGGACTCTGCTCGGCATTGGCGGCCGGCCGCTGCCAGCTGAAAAGAGCCAGTCACGCAAGGGGGCTCGGCTGAAAACAGAACCATGTGTGGGGTTGCAGTTAGTGAGCGTTATTACTAGAGAAACACGTCCTCCTGTCTCCTTCTCCCCCCCAAAATTACACAACCATTAAACTACTTTGCTTTGCAATAAAAAGTCTGGCAAACAGAGAAAATGATATCATCAGATTTTTTTTCACTTGGTGTCCAAGCGTTCTTCACACCTAAAACGCATGCTCTCTGTCAGCAGCAGCTTGGAAACCGTGTTCAAATGTAATCTGATCTAGATTAGTTTAAAATATTATTTTCTTATATCTGAAGGTTTCAAGTTATTGTAACAGAATTGCTGTTTAAAATAATATTGATGTTGGCTTTACTTTGGCCCACTCCTCCCTGAATGAACCTAGTTTCTGCAGGAGGATTCATCATGCTTTGTTTTGTTGTGGGAGTGTTTAAAACAGAAATTAGGTCATCTGCTAACAGTAAAAATCCTCGTCTTATTAGGATAGTTTTAATGTGACTGGCTGTGACATTAAATGTAACATATTTAGTATTAAACATCACAACTCCGCTTCTCTGACCGAGGAATTCATTACCATTTTATTTCAAGGTATGCAAAAGTATAGAAAAGAGAAAATACAGGGTGGAAGATATTTTTGTTGACATTTTGTATGTATATTATTCCGCAAAGTTTACATCCATCCGTCCATCCATCCAATGTAAAACTATCTGCCATAAATTACTGAAGTTGAGCAAAATTCTATCTAAAAAATCTATCTGAAAATTTATCAGTTTCTGACATAAAAACGTGTAACAAATGCCCCATAATATCCACCCTCCAAGTTCTATATCCTCTTAACCTGATATAGGATTACACACAGGAGACCCATAGACACAAGTGAAACTTAATAACTACTTGGAAATTTCTAATGCATAAATTTAAATCTCAACGCTCTCATTTCATAACATGAAGCAATACACTTTACATTGAGTCCCAATCGTTCTCACAGCATCACTGTATGTAACGCTGCAATCTGAAAACTGAAGTTATTATTTTTGGGCCTAAAGAGGAACAATCTACAGTCATCATACAGCTTCAGTTATTATAGTTAGAAACTAGAGAATCAGTCCTGAAATCTGGGTGGAGTGATGGACTCTGACCTGAACCTGAACCTGAACCTTCAGAGTTACATAAAGACAGTTACAAAGTCAACCTCCTGTCACCTGAAGGACATTTCCAGGATTAGAGAACAAATGTCCCAACAATATCAAGACAAACTCATCCATGTGTTTGTCTCTAGTCCCATCGATTACTGCAACAAGTCTGACTAAAAAATCAGTCCTCCAGCTGCAGCTGATCCAGAACGCTGCTGCTGGCATTCTGACTAAAACCAGGAAGATGCATCACATCACCCAGTTCTACAATCCTTCCAAAGAGAGAGTATATGTTAAAACACTGTTGTTAGTTTATAAATCACTGAACGGCTTAGCACCACAGTACATTAAAGATTTGCTGTTGTATCAACTTTCCAGATCTCTCAGGTCTTCTGGTTCTGGTTCTGCTCTGCATCCCCAGAAACAAACATGGAGAAGCAGCATTCAGCTCTATGCACCACAAATCTTCCAGAAAACTGCAAAACAGTTGAAACTCTGAGTTCCTTTAAATAAAGGCTAAAACCCACCTGTTTAGAGCTGCCTTTGGTTAATATATTTGATGATTATTCTTGATGATTTTGACAAAATGTGACATTTGTTGCTTATTTCATAATATTATCTTGTGAAGCACACTGAACTGCCTTATTGCTGAAATGCGCAAATAAACTTGACTTGACTCAGTGGAGGGCTCAGATGCAACATCTGGTAGCCTGTCGCATTTCAGGCGTGCATTAACAATCTGCATGAAACCTATTTGGCTGAATGGAGGAACTGCCACTGCCACTCATGGCAGATATGGATCCGGATGTTCAGAACACTTACAGGAATTAATGATGATTGAAAACAAAAAGAAAAGTGAGGAAAATGTTGGTTATTCACATCTGTCCAAAATTGGAAAGTTTTCCTAATGCTGCTAAGGAATCTCATTTATATACCTCACAATGAAGTGCAGTTTTTTTGCACAAGTTCATTTTTGAAAATCAGCCCTTCAGTAGTCAGTCCAGTTTTCTCTCTGAGCAGCATGATTGGTGGACTTACAGGTGTTTGGTTTCATGGCTGCGCCTGACAATGAGCAGCCAACCAACTGGAACCCTCTCCTGTTTCAGCGAACAGGTGGTGTTGCTGTGTCGTCTCTGAGACCTTCATCATACTTTACCCACAGTAATGGCCGCCCTAATCCAGGCTGAGCACCTATGTATGCCTGGTTGCTGTTTGCTGCAATAAACTTTGACCAAGTTTAGCATTCTAGCATTAATTATTAAAAACAGGATCAATTCTCTTTGTAGTTTGAAGTAATTAGGTATTATTTAAACAGTTATTTGATTCTATTTTGTATGCTATAAATTAAAGTTTTTAAAAGACTCATAAAATGATAATAAAGAGCAAAGACTTTGCTGTTGTAGTAAATGTTGTAGTAAAAGGTGCATCCTTTCTCTAATCTGTAATTGCCTGTGTCACTGTTGTCATCCTTACTTCAGTCATTATTATCATCCATCGCAGTCCAGTAATCACAATTATCTCAATTAGGTGGCTATTTTTGTCGTCCTTTCACCCAAGCTTTGTTGTCTCAAAAGGTGACTGCTGATAAAAGCCTTTGTGGCCGTTGGGGCGTGTTTTACAAGAGCTGACATTTTGGGGTCATGAGCAGCAGCTTGACCTCAGACATCAGCGATCTCCTGCACGAGTCGGACCCTCTTTGTTCAGTTTTTAAGCAGTTTTCAGCCACATAAATGGTTACAATCATTGTTAGAAACCATATGTGTTTCTGCAACAACCATTCAACCACACATTATTTAAATAATTAACTGTTTTTGTGCTCTATCACTTTTATGCAAATTAGCTGTTACCAGTCACACCCCCCAACTTGTTATTTAAACTTTATTCACATAAATGAGCAGCAGACATATGCACAATGGTAAAATGGTGCACTATGACCCCGAGTTGGACCCAGAAGCAGAAGTAGAACCTCCTGCACAACCAACAAGGAGGTAGCAGTGGTTTCTGAATGGTAAGTCAAAAACAAGACAGTTGTCTTTTTCTGTAGATAACCAGTTGACCAAACATGCTTGTCTTCCAATCATGAATGGAGCGGAGCAAAACTTGGGTTGCTAGGTGAGGGGTACTGCCTGCCGATTGTGACGCCATAATTGGGAGGCTTTCAAGATGCCAAAAAACGTTAACTTTTTTTGTGTGTGTGCTTGAACTGTTTCTAGAAGCAGTAGAAACCCAAATGGAAGTACAGAAAGGTGTAAAGGAAAAAAAAGAAGAATTTAGCATGATAGGTCCTCTTTAAAAGCCTGTAGAAAGATCATGGTGCATCAGAGTAGTCTTTTCTTCCTTTGTCTTTGGTTCTTTTTGAAGCAGGTTAGCAGATGTTGTTATTCTCATTTATATGGTTTTCATTGCATTGAAGGATAATTACTTTATTATGTGCCCTGTATGTTTTCTGTGTGTATGTGTGTGTATGTCTCTACTGGTTTAGCAATTCTATTTAGGAACGTCTCTGGCACATTTACTCACCATCTGAAAACCGATGGGCATTATAGGGACTCAAGCCTGGTCGTAAAGCAGTCAAGCAGTTAACCCTGCTTTTTGGGGTCAAGGGTTAGGTTTAGAGGTATGGTGTAAATTAAGTTTTGTTCAAGATTAGGGTTCGGAATAAACTGCTAATGGTTTGGGTTAAGTTAAGTGTTTGGGGTAGGCATAATTGTAGTAAATAAAGTGAGTAGAAGTCAATACAAAGTCCTAGTATGGGTAGAAATATGAACTTGTGTGTGTATACCCATCTGTGTGCTGCTTTCAAACACTTGGCACAGCAGCAAAGCGTTTGAACAGAAACCCTGGATGTTTCCCAAGTCCTTCCAGGCGGGTTTTGCTAAAGGGGCATGCTGACTTGATTAAGGTGCCAATGTAGGTTATAATTAAGCCGGGAGTTTTCTTTAGGGAAAAGTCAGCCACTTTCTGATTGTATGAAATGATGCAGTAGAAGTTTTTATCAATTATTCTGATGTTTTTATAGGTAATCTGCTTTCTCTTGTTAGTATTAAAATATCCTCAGAGTCTGTTTCCACGCTACAGAGAGCAGCAGCAGACGGCAGTTTAGATTTTAATGGAAACGTCAAGCAAAAACAAAAATTGTGCCTTTAAAGTTCACTATAAACATTCATGTTGTTTTTGTTTTTCAGTTTCTTTTGAAGACGTTTGTTTTGAAGATTTCCGGTACAAACAAATACAGCATCACCACATAATCACGATAAGCTCTTTCACATAGATGGTATTGTAAAAAGGCCTATAATGTATCTCTATGAATTATTTATGATCTATTTCCGCTCATGAAGCTATTTTTAACATGTCTGTATCAGAGCAGTGTAACTGAGGCCCTTCCGAAAGGAAATTATGTTTGATTTAGTGTTAAAAGTTAAACCAGACAACTTTATCTCATTTCAGGTTAGTTGGAATCACCAACATTATTTCCATTCGTTAAAAGCCAAAATTATGAGAGAAAGAATATGTAAGATTCATTTACCTTTTGGTTCTCCTTTCCTTGTTTTTGAGAGGGCCACACTACAAGATTTACTTTGTTGTCTTTAAATGATGCTGACTATTACTGTACATTTTATATGTAATGTAAATTGGCAGCAGCCTTCCATTTCTCACTGTTTTAGTTATTCATTCTTTTTTATGACCATAACCTTTGTTTTTAAAAGGCTAACTATTTTGGGGCACCTGTTGTTGATTCAGTATTGGAAAAACTTCATTGTGGATTTCTAATTTAATGTCTTCAGATTTTTTTTAAACAATTGCTGTAAATGTAAATAAAGAACAAATGCCTCATCTGATTTTTGATGTAGGACATGTTGTATTGTGTCAGTTTTTGTGATACTTTGATAATACTCCAGCATACAAAGGTTTACTTTCCTCCAGACTGAAGCACTATCTGTGTTCCTTTGCAGACGAGTCTCTGTTGGACTCACACACCTCCCCTGTCGAAGTTCTTGGAGTGGTTCCAAAGACAACAAGATCATCACCGTCCACCTTACCAGACTCGCATTATACTGCCTTTAAGAATCCGGAGTCACTCAGTGCCCTGCTCTCCATCCCTGAACCAGTTTCCAAAGCAAGAACTGCTGACAGCGAGATTTTTAAATCAGGGCATGATGCTTCTGAAAACTCTAAATCTGTAGTGCCAAGGAATGTCTATGCAGAGGAGACAGGCATTCGAACAACTCCACCATTAAGCCCCACTGGACTTCCCCAGGGATTTGAGGCATCAGCTACAAGCTCCACTGAAAAGAGGGGGGTTAGGACTAATCCTCACAAACAGGAATATAATTTTTCTCTATATTCCAAGCGATGGAAGCAACTACCCCAGTCTGATGCGTCTCTGACAACCTTAAATCCTTCTGCTTTGAGAAAATCAACATTTCATCAAGGTCTTGATCATGAAGAAGAAACAACTTCAAGCCTGGTGCAGAATGGGACATTAAAACAACTGCAGTCAGTCGTGACCTCAGTGGCCAACCCACCTATTGAACCTCCCGAACTAGCTTTGTCTGAGTCTGAAAGTCAAAAGGTTGCTTCAAGCCGCCAGATAGTGCAGAACAAATCTGAACGGAACATGAACACACTACCTAGCTTAGACGAGATCATGGCTCCTGGCTACCATGTGCCTTTCATCACCCCCCAATCCTCGTTGGTTTTTTCTGACCCTAACCAGGTGCCTTCAGAGGACTTCTACCCTACCAACACCATGAATGTGGACTGGGGTTCTGGAGACTACTTGGAAACAATGTCCTTCTTCAACACGGATAATGATGATTACTCTCTGGTTACTAGAGTTCTCTCAGACCCATACGATATGGAGGACGACACGGAAATGTACGACACATCCTTTCCTTCCAGAGTGGGCATATCGCCTTCCTCCAGGCACCCTGGTTATGTCTCATCTTCTTCCAGCCTCATGACGCCACACCTTACCGTTCCTCCACATCAATCCATTTATCCATCCTCCCTTTCTACAAAGGTTTCCAATTTACTGCAGCCGACTGATGTAGCTGGAACAGATGCACCTGACGTATCAGACATTGACTGGGGAGATGCCTTCACAATTCGACCAACAGATGTCCTCTTGCCTGACATGAACAGCTTAGAGTATTACACCACTCAGCTGACGAAGGACAGCAATGCTTCAGAAACTGGAGCAGAGTACAGGCAGAATGTCACTGAGATATCCCTCAATGCTACAGTGGCTCCACCCTCCACAGACGTCATCACTGATGGTAATCTGACAGAGGGTGAGTCCTCCAGCGATCTGTCAGGGTTTGGGCCTCATTATGAATCAACTACAATAGTTACCACAGAGATTACTCCCCAGCTGAGCAATGCTTCTGAGTCTTTTCTTGATCCTTCCATCATCCCAACCTACGTCTTAGATCCCTCTTCTTCTGTATGGGGTGGTCCAGTTTCCACCACAGGCTGGTTTACACATACGCTCACCATAGATATTGATTCTGCTTTAGCAGAAGTTTTACATCCAAGTGCAACATCTCTGCTACCAGAAGATTTAGCGTTGTCTTCTTCTCTGACAGATGTCCATTGGTTTGTTACAGAATCATTCGATGACGGCCCTACACTCATTACTCCCATCATAACTGCAACTGTAGCCTTCTCTCCTGAACCCCCTGAAAACACCACTGCCATTGCAACTGACCTAATGTCCCAAGACTCATTTGCAACTGAACAAACCAGCGATATGACTCTAGTTTCAAATGAATCCATGTCTTACAATGTTACTCTGGTTCCTCCGGTTATGTTTGGTGATCAGAGCGTGATGGAGGAAGACGGAGCGGATAACCTAACCACAGTGGTCACAAACCCAACGAGCAGTGAAATTATTACTGCTGCGGCAATCACAAATCCAGCTGCCACAAATACCCCTCATCAGGCAACAACCGGATCTTCTGCCACCGCTGAAACCTCAACTAGTGTTAGCATCACCACTACTACCAGCAAAACAACCACAGCTCCATCAACTACATCAAGACAGTACCTCTGCAATGTTGACCACCCTGCTTATTTAACCAAGACTGGTAAGTCTGAAGTCTGTTTTCACCCTAGCTGTTATTAATGTGTAAAGTTTAAATAAATATCCATATATGAGAGACTACAACCTCAAACTTCTGCTTTGTGCAAGGTTTCCCGTCTGGGGTGACTGTTGGATTTGCCAAATCTCAAGTGAGAGACATTCTGAAAGTGGAATTTAACAAGTCAGTGGAGCTGCAGGTAAAATTGTTATCTGTCATTACAAAAAGAATAAATAGCAACTTTGCAAGTACTACATTCAAAAACATTTTTGTTTTTGACCCAACTAAAATTTTTAAGTGTACATTTTCCACAGTATTGGTTCACATTCCACAAACTAGTGGTGAATAAAAATAAAAATTATCAATATATCAAGTGAAGACAGCAAATAGTTATGGCCAAACAAAGTGGTAAATGGCAAGTCGATAAACAAGTCTACTTTATTCCATCATGTAGACATTTTTTAAACCATTGAAGTGTGGGAGGTAGCGTTTTGGGCCAAGAGCTCATTATTATTTACAATCCCACCATTAAGCAGATTTGGAGTGTTTGAACTTTCTTTTTATCCAACTCCACCCAATGGGCTCAACCTCAAGATATAATATTTGGGGACAAGTGGCAATTTGAACTTTAATATGGTTTGAATTTCTCCTTGGATCCCTTGTAAGTAAGATTTTAAGACTGGGCAAACCCAGAAAATATGCAAATAGTTACCAATTTGTTTGTAGTCATTCCAACATGAATCAGTTTTAGTTTTTTTTTCATTGTTAGCTGTAAAAAAAAACTCCTTTCCAACTCAAATCCTTTATAATTTTATGACCTCTTACCACAAACCTCTTCCCATGTCATATTTTTGATAATTGTATTTGCTTCCAGCTCCCATTTTCCCTTCATATTCTGGTAATTATCTGACAAATGTGTTTGTAGGTGTTTATATAGATTCAATATTATTGACCTCCGTCTGATATTAACCTACAAAGAGTTAAATACCTTTTCTCATCACTGTAAGTGATTCTCTTTTTATATTTACTGTAAAGGTTGTTAGCCCTCCTCCACAGTTCGTCTTCCGGGTGGTGTCAGGTCCAGTTGTGTACACAGCCATATCTGTCATCAACGCTTTGCGAAGGTCCGCCCGGCGCTTCCTGTATGTGTCCCCTAACCAAACGACACCGGACCAGAAGTACCAAGTCCACACAGGTGCATTTTCATCTCCTTAAATCTTCTTATGAAGCTGTCGCAGACGTTTTATCTGAGTCTCCCGGTGACTCCTCTGCTGCAGTGTTGCAGTTTATCCCGGGTCATGTTGACATGCGATACTGCAGCTTCTTTGAGAGCGTGGAGAAAGGTTTGATCATGGCTTTTGCAGAAGTATGGCGTCGGTCGAAGGAATCAACCAACTTCACCATCCATGTGAGTGATCATTTAGGGTAGAACTTTCTGAAGGCTCACAACTGTCTGTTAAACCTTTTGGAGAAAATTTAGCTTTATGATCTTTTTTCTTATTGTTTATTAATTTTAAAGTGGTGAGACTCAATTAAAAATAATAATCAAGTTAATTGCAAGTTCTATTTCAGCATACTGCCCCCTTGAGCAGGGCAATTCTAGATTATTATTATTAAGTGTGATTGAATATTAGTCTATCAGAAGTTTCAGGCACAGTGACATTGATTCAAAACCATTTCATCAAGACACTTGTTCTATTTTAAATTATTATTTTTCGCTGCTTCTGGGTATTTTAAATTATTGAATCAATACTCGGCTGTGTTTTTTGTGTATTGACTGACTCTCTTTATTAATCAGTGTTCATAATAGCTGAGTTTATGAAGGTCTTGATGCTCAATTCAGATTTTTTGCCGAAATCTGATTATTTTTTTTGTGTAGTCGTTCATGTTACTAAACAAATGCAACCGCAATCAGACTGATGTGTGAACAGTTTATGACTATTAAAATGAACCGATTGCATAGAAAGATAACATAGACACACAGCAGCACTCTGTTTATGGGAGTATATTTAAGTTTTTAACATCTGATTTTTAGGATTCTTTTGTTTTAATCGTGAGCCTATTGATCTTTAGTGCTTTTTGTGAACCTCTTAAAACAAATATAGGATTTTTAACTATTCATATCCACACTGCTAAGTTCTGTTTCTTCCTTTTTCTAAAATGAACTACAGTATGTCATAATGGGAATTTTTCTGTTTCTCTCTAAAAGACGAAATGTCTCGCGCTCACAATTTTTGCATTTTGTTGCTTGTTTCAGATTCTAAACATCACTACGGCTACAAACAGATATGGGGAAAAACAGCTGACGAGGCAACCAGTAGA
The DNA here is from genome assembly GCF_002775205.1 of Xiphophorus maculatus. Lineage (NCBI taxonomy): Eukaryota > Metazoa > Chordata > Actinopteri > Cyprinodontiformes > Poeciliidae > Xiphophorus > Xiphophorus maculatus. The sequence goes on along the minus strand of NC_036444.1, from coordinate 2,221,289 downwards.
CATCACCTTCACTGTCAGTGGTTCTCGGGGTTATCTTATGGGGTCGAAGGTCAGCAACGCACTAATGAAGCTCACAATGGTAGAGTTTAGCTACTACATTGGTTTCCCTGTGCTGCAGATTGCAGAGCGTGAGTACTAAAATGTGGAAAAATAATTCTGCTTTTATTCCCCGCTAGATCATTAATGCTTATTTCTTTTTCCTTCAGCTTTCCATTATCCAGAGCTGAACACCAGTCAGCTTCTTCGCTCCTCCTGGGTTAGAACAGGTACAACAGTTCCAGTTTCTGCTCCAGTCAATAAACTG